>NC_054702.1:110089013-110814916 GCF_016097555.1 Gigantopelta aegis | reverse complement strand
CAACGGGAAACACCGACAACTCAGATTGATCATCCTGCCTCTGATACTGAACCTGTTTGTTGGAGATGTGGCTATCCCGGCCATTTATCTTATGGATGTCGTGTTAGATTGGATCATCGCAGACGTCCTTTAAACTATCACAGGCCTATGGGAAGGGGGCTTCCATAGGTGAATGTCAGCGCCCCACGGAGATTCCTGACGGTTTAGTTGGTGATCCCAATGAAGTATATATTCAGGTGGAGAATATTTCTGTTTGTGCTTTGTTGGACACTGGTGCTAATGTTTCAATCATGTCTAAATCGTTTTATGATCAAAACCTGTCACACATACCTCTAGAGCCTTTGGATAACTTGTTGAATATTGAAAGTGCTGGTGGTGATTTCTTACCATATTCAGGATTTGTGAAAGTTCACATTTCATTATCAGGCTGTGGAATAGATGATCAAGGAAAGTGTTGTTTACTCCTAGTCGTTCCTGACACAAGGTACAACGCAAGAGTTCCAGTTCTTCTAGGTACGAATATCTTATCTCGTTTCTTGGATGACTGCAGAACGACGAATGGGACCAGATTCTTACAGAAAGCAGATTTACACACACCTTGGTATTTAGCTTTCAGAAGTATTGAAATGAGACTCGGTTGGTGGCCAAAGAAATGTAACGCCTGAAACTTACTTGTAAGCGTTCTTCTACAGCTGCTGGCGAAAATGAAACGGTTCCCCCGACAACATAAATGTTCCCTTCATTCACATTAAAAAAATATAAACTAAACACGATTCGGACAATTCCTTCCAATATAACTAAATGATCCGTAAAAATACACACAGCAGCAGCTGGAGGAAATGGCGTCGCTTATCAAAATAACGTCATTTACCAAATACGTAAGTATGAAACGAAAAAACGATGTGCACACTTTTGTATAACCCACTACGCGGAGTCATACAGTGTAGACATCGGGGATGTTTTCGGTTGCATGAACCAAAAAATAATTGCGGTGAATTCTTAAATAAATAAATATACATATATAGATACATACATACATACATACATACATAGATACATACATACATACATATATCATTATATATATTAGTAGTAGTAGTAGTAGTAGTAGTATATTATCATCATCAATAAAATTAAATGTAAATTATGATGAATTTTTACAACAAAAACATGTAAAAAGCATATTTTGTTTCCACAATATATATGGACAAGCGTTTTGACAAGCATCAGTCTCAAAAAAATCTCAACGGAATTGTGTAAATGTGTAAAAAGACTTGAAATATTAAAACGTTAGTCAGGAAAGTTTTTAAATCTCTAAGTTACTTTTCAGTAAAATGTAAACTACAGTTATTATGTCTAATATTACAAATATGTATTTGATTGGACACAAAGTCATAATAATTTGTTCTTACGGATGTCAGGAATTGATTTTTTTTTATTGATTACATCAACTGCATACGGTATTTTTTCAAGAAGCATGTGATGTAAATTATACAGTAAAGTTAATTTTCTTCTGATTTTAATATAGTTCTCAAGTTGTTTCGTGTTTCTAATTGCAACATGGAGCAGAAAACATTGGCCTGTCCGGGTATAAAATGGGTAGCGTAGGCTGCTGTTGGAATAAAACATTTGCGAATTTGGTGGCACACTAATTATCACACACTGGTCTACAGTGTCAATAGTGGCTAAATATACAGTAACCATATCATGGGGAAATTGTTTATATCCTGACATAAAGTACCTATATATATATATATATATATATATATATATATATATATATATATATATATATATATATATATATATACATATATATATATATGGGCGCCTCCCATACACACACCTTTTAAAAATTCTAGTTTGTGTTTGCATTCTACATTAGCAAATGTTATTACAGAGTTTTGGAGCGTGATTGCATTCATTGGATATGATCTTCCATTACTATCAGTGAGAGGAAGTGTGTGTGCCGTAGTTCAAATTCCAATCTATGGAATGTTGTTGTACTGTTCAATTCAATTAATAAATGTTTCATTTCATGACTTTCATTTTCTCACTGTTACTGGTAGTCGACCTTGAAATGTATCGCTGCTTAAACTATGATAAGTGCGTTTAATCATTGGCAACATAATACTTGTTTTAACAGGAGTGGTGTACTGTGTTGTACTCAGTGAAATTTTGAAGACTGTTGAAAATTATATGAAGAATTCAAGATATAATGGAATCAGTGCAACGACGTTTTTCTACTACTTAAAATATATGTGGACGACTGGTCTGGTGGTAAGTCAACTGACGGTTTGCCTTTTTTCTGTATACTACATATTGACCACTAATAATAACGAAGTACATGTTTGCATTCATGTTCAATAGTCTACCTTCGCATTTCCAGCATTTGCCTTCATCAGTATATCAAACTGGGCATTGTAGAAGTACTGTTTGATAGTAATTTGTTAAAACACCCTTTAAATGCTATGCAAGCTGGCGTTGGATTAAATCTTAATAACAACTTTTTATACAAGTTTTATCATTAGTCATTATTCATGCCGATTCGCTGGGCTTCTTTCAAAGCTAATTTTTTTAATATAGGCCTGAGTGGTATTTGTCGGAGATTTATATATTTCCAACACTGCTAAACCCTGTTTCAGGTCAGAGGGATGTTAATAGAAAACTGCATACTTCGTCAACCATAATATTATAGCTGACTGTTAATATATGAAATAGTAAATTATTAATCATTTAATTTGTTCTGGCTGCCACGCTGTACAGTAACGAGTTGTGAAAAGTAAATGATTAATCATTTAATTTGTTCTGGCTGCCACGCTGTAGAGTAACGTGTTGTGAAAAGTAAATGATTAATCATTTAATTTGTTCTGGCTGCCACGCTGTACAGTAACGTGTTGTGAAAAGTAAATGATTAATCATTTAATGTGTTCTGGCTGCCACGCTGTACAGTAACGAGTTGTGAAAAGTAAATGATTAATCATTTAATTTGTACTGATTACACAGCATAAGAATATATTCGTTTTATTGATAACATTACATTCACATACTAATATTGTTTTTGGTTTTTACTTAAATATTGTCTGAATTATTTCATCACTTATTTATGTTTAAACATTTCTTTATTGGTACATGTAATAACATTTGTAAACTGATCTATGGTTTTTCAGTATGTTTTTCCTGCACTCGTTGGTTTGATTGGCAGTGGTCTGAAGTCGAAGGGTGTTGTAAGTAGTCCAGTCTTCAAATAAACAGCTGTAACTGAAAACCCCCCACAAAACACGCGCACACACGCACGCACACACACACACACACACACACACACACACACACACACACACACACACACATACATATATATATATATATATATATATATATATATATATATACACCAACAACAATGAGTGCTGGACTTATGTGGGAGGTAACATTATTTTATACAGAGTTTGCGAACTGTATTGTAATAATTAGTTCAGTCGGTTGAGTGCTCGCTTGAGGTGCTTGCGTCTCAGGATCGAAGCACCTCGGTGAATCCATTCAGCTGATTAGGTTTTTTCTTGTTCCAGCCAGTGTACCACAACTGGACAAAGGCCGTGGTATGTGTGCTCCTGTCTGTGAGAAAGTGCATATAAAAAATCGCTTGCTGCATTAAAAAAAATGTAGCGGGTTTCCTTTGATAACTACGAGTCAGAATTACCAAATGTTTGACATCCAATAGCCGATGATTAATTAAGGTGCTCCAGTGGTGTCGTTAATTTTTTATTATTAGTATTGTACTAAGGACAAGCTTTTACGAACAAAAGCAACTTTCAGTATACTTTATTGATTTACTTATTTTATTTTGTTTACAGTAAAGCACATTTGTTTAACGATTCTTCAGCTCATTGTTCAAATAATGTGGTCATTCTATCACCTTTGTCTACAGAAGGTAAAAACAAATCCTTTGCTCCCACTACAATTTTTTCTTATTGTCCGAACCAAATTGTTAACAGCTACGAAAAATTACTCTCCTACCTTTAATTGCCGTTGGATTTTCTCCAAAGTTTGTCCAGACACAAATCTTGAAAAAAAACAATACAATGACACAGATTCCACATACCAGATGATAACCATGTCACCTATATCAACTTCGCTGAGAGCGCATAGGGAAAAAAGCATGTACTTTTATATCAGCTGCCATTTTGACTTTTTATGGAATATTCTTCAAGAGGGGTGAAAGGATAGGACTTAATCTAACAACCTCATAACATGTTATGATATAAAAGCAAACGTGATGACGTCACATTATATTTTATTTTTTTATTATTATTATTATTATTTTAATGATACCACTAGAGATCATCGATTTCATATTAATTGTGTCACATTTTTTGGAGGCTTTCACCCCTCTTGAAGAGTATTCCATAAACAAGCAACATGGCAGACGGCAGAAAACTGCATACATGTATTTTTCCCTATGCAATCTCAGCAAAGACAATACATGTATCGGCGACATCGTTGCAGTCTCGTGTGTGGAATCTGTATATTTGTAGTGGGTTTTTTGCGATTTGTGTCTGGACAAACTGGAGGAAATCTAACGGCAATTAAAGGTAGGAGAGTAATTTTTTGTTGTTAACAATTTGGTTCGGACAATAAGTGGCAAATATCCATATAGTAATGAAGTTTGTTTGTTTTGTTTAAAAACACCACTAGAGCACATTGATTTAATGATCATCGGTTATTGGAAGTAAAACATTTTGACACAGTCATAGAGAAGAAACCCGCTAAATTTTTCTGTTAGTAGCAAGGGATGTTTTATATGCACCATCCCACAGACAGCATAGCACATACCACGGCCGTTGATATATCAGTCGTGGTGCACTGGATGAAGCAAGAAATAGCCCACTGACGGGGATCGATCCCAGACCGACCACGCAGATATTCGAATACTTGAAAATACTATTCGAATAATTCGAATTGCAAATTAAGGTCGACGACAGTCACTTTTCGAACCCTTCTTTTGGGTCCGTACACAATAAATATTGCATATCTTACCGTAATTTCACTTGATATCCATATTTAGGAAAAGGTACAATTTTTTAATCACAAGATTTTCTTTCAACACATTCAGCTGCATTAGTAATGTTCAAACAAAAAAAATTCAATAGCAATTTTGCATTAGAATTTTTCCAGCATTCTTAAAACGGAAAAGTCATGTACCCAGTGTATGGTTATTGTAAGGCGATTCAAAGTGACGTCATTGGAATACTGACGTCATTCAAATTCAAAATTAGCTATAATATTACAATGCTTCGCCACATTAAAATAAAAACTGGTCTACTAACCTTGACCCCCAAGCGGACAATGTTGTTTACAGGTCACAGGCACTTGACACATATTAGTATATACATGAATAAAATTAATAAATTTCTTGTATATCAGTAAATTTTATATATTTCCGCAATATTTTGCTCATATTCTCTTCATACATGACACATTTATTGCCACTTAACGTGTATTTATATATATATACCAAAAATTTCGATCCCTACTTGACAATTATTGTATAAATCAATGTAATATATTTGAAGATGAGTATACCAAATTGAAATGTGTATAATGTTGATTTATCTAAATTTCCACAATAATTGAATTTACTGTCTTAATGCATGGCAACTTTATTGTCATTAACCAGTAATTACATATACCAATAATTCCAAAACATATCTTTTGTATAGTAGGGATCGAAATGTTTGGTGCATGTAAATACACGTTAAGTGGCAATAAATTTGTTATGTATGAAGACAGTATAAGCAAAATGTTGGGAAAATATATAAAGTTTACCGATATACAACAAATTTTGAATTTCATTCATGTATACCAATATGTGTCAAGTGTCTGTGTTACAGGTTGGTATTTTGTTATTTTTCATAATTCTGGACAAAATATTAATTTTAAGTTTCAAAAGATGAAAGAAATAAAAAGTACCTTTTGTCAAATATATCATATCAAAAAATTACCGTTGAATATGTTTTATTTACTGTGTACGAAGCCAAAACAAGGGTGCGAAAAGTCACTATGAGTATTCCCCAACTTAAAATACAGCAATAAAAATATTATGTATCAAATATGTAAGTATTAGATTTTAACGTTGGTGGTTTTCGAGGGGTAATAAACTAGTGGGGGTTTATCCATTACTGAAAGGTAATGGACAAATTTTCAATGGTTTAACAGTGCAGGCAGGTGTATTTTACTACTACTACTACTGCTACTACTGCTACTACTACTACTACTACTACTACTACTACTACTAATAATAATAATAAAAACAACATCAATAATAATAATGATAATGAAAACGAGTTTACCACGCTGAGTATAAAATATGCAGTCATTGCTCTAAACAACACTGAAATATGCCTATTTTGTCTGTGAGAAAATTACATGTAGAATCTCCTTGTGTTGATGAACCTCTATCCTAAACCTGTCTAAGTTAGCGTGTTTCAACAATAATCATACGAACATGAACTATCATCATCACTGAGCTAACATCAAGCTAAAGTCATCTGTATTTTTTATTTCAGCTCATTGGCTACATGATTGTTGGTATCCTGTCTCTGTTGATCATGGGCGGCGTAAACATCATGCACATAATTGCCACGATAATTGGACAATCTGCTTGTGAATGGAGGTTCTTGTTTTTCTTTCATAATTAATGCTGTGTTCGGGTGTGCTCGAAAATTGATATATACGAGTTGTAAACTCATCATCCAGGCGCATTACACCGTGTGACAAATACATAGTTAACATAGTAGAACAACGCATTAACGTTGCAATATCTACAGCTAACAAAGAACAGCGGGGACGTAATCCAAAATGGATAGAAAGTATCGAGAAGAAACATCAGTTTTTACAAAACTCTAGATAAGTCTTAAATAAATATAGCAAGGTTTTTAAATAATGGTACATTATACAAAACAGCATAACTTTAACTTCCATTTAGAAATGGTGGATTAATTAGTGTTATAATATTTTGGTATATATTTTCTTCTGATGTTTTCAGTATTATGATTGTTACAGTTAAGATATATAGTGGTATTCTTCTCCGATATGTGTATTGCAGAGTTTACGTAATCTATTTTCTTTACTCAAACCATCTACCGGTTTCGATTGGTGATCTTAAATTTGAAGTAAGCACCTTTGTTACAATCCTATTTTGATCCAGTAGTCTAAAAAAAATAATTTCAAAGCCAAATGTGGTTCAAAATAATGGATAAAACAAAGAGCCTGTTTTAGTATGCTGGTAACAGTATAAACATATACGACTCATACACATTTAGTTAAACATTCCTAAAATATAATTATCAAAAATAACGTTTAATAGCATCTCGTGAACGTATTCCCACAGAAAAAAGTTAAAGAATAAAAATACCAACTTTAATTAACTTGCCACTTGCAAGGAATATGTGATTTTGGCATAATTTCTGAAATAAAATATTGATTATATTTTAACTAATGTCTATACTATAATAATATACATTAAATGTGCGTATTTTCGTTTATTTGCGTTTTTGCTATAATATATTCTATAATATTTTGTTGAGAACATTATATATATTAAAAAACACCTTTAAAACCGAGACCCAAAGTTTTGCCAATTTTCATATTGACCCTCAATTACTTGTAAAACAATTCTTAACCTTTAATTTCTTACCCATAATAAGACTAAATAAAAACTATCACAGGACAGAGCTCATTGGAATAAACACAGCTTTGATGGCATGCATTCATGAATCACCATCAAAACTGTGATTATATCAGTGCGAGTTCAGCCAGACCGACCAGAAAAAAACCGTCCGCTAGACTGGTTTATGCACTTGACGGTAAACCAAGTGATCGCGAATGGTGAACATTCCCAGCCCCACCGGTGACACCCGCCATGAGTACTGCCACCACAGCTGTCAAGTGTTTATGGGTGTGCATGCAAGTCACAACCTAGGACTTTGGCTTTGGCTTGGTGATTTTAGAACGTCTCCTAGAGAGCTTGTACAATAATGCACACAAACGTTGTTGGGGTTTTTTGTTGAAAATGTTACGTTTAATTCCTATTCAATACTTGATTTCTTTACATTACGCGTGCAAACAAACCCAAACCCCGACATATTTTATATACAATTCATCATCTAAAATGCACGAAGTTGACTATTTCCATTTGACAAAAATATCTGTATGTTCTGAATGCAGGTTCTTTCTTCTATAAATATCTAAGGCTATTTGCATAACAAAAGCATCACACTATAGTGTGTTTCAAACTAATGTTCTTTTCCACCTTCCTAGCGGAATATATTGTAGTATGACCTATATTTATAAAATAATTTGGAAACAAGTCAATAAACAATTCAGGTGCGGATTCAGGCGGGGAGTCCAGGTGACCCCCCCCCCCCCCCCTCCCAACTTATCCCATCCACCTGTTCAGAAACAACAACGGGTTTTCTGTCCCCGCTATTAAAAAGCCTCTGCATCCGCGCCTGCTATGTCATTAATGTAATGTTCTGATACAAAAATAAATAAGTTTGGGTGTTATTGGGGATAAAACACTGTAAAGTAACTATAAGATAGGTTGATACATTTTGACTGTTAGGTTGTATGTCCATGAATAATATATAATATAATATCTAAGTAAGGAAATGTTTTATTTAACGACGCACTCAACACATTTTATTTATTTTTTATGGCGTCGTACATATGGTTAAGGACCACACAGATATTGAGGGAGGAAACCCGCTGTCGGCACTTCATTGGCTACTCTTTTTGATTAGCAGCAAGGAATCATTTATATGCACCATCCCATAGACAGGATAGCACATACCACGGCCTTTGATGTACCAGTCGTGGTACACTGGCTGGAGCGAGAAATAGCCCAATGAGCCCACCGACGGGGATCGAGCCCAAATCGACCGCGAATCAAGCAAGCGCTTTACTACTGGGCTACGTCCCGCCCCCTTATTATTTATTAATGCACGTTCCCTTTGGTGAGGGGGGTTGGGGTGAGGTCTTAATCTCGTGATGTTCATTGTAACATATTGCACATACACGTAGCCAAAACATTGTGTACCCGCGATTGGTTGGTGGAGGCGTGACCCTCTGCCCAATCCCACACCACCTCTGGCTTCGTATGTAGGTCTATTTTATATGGTTTTATATTGATTGTCCGTGTTTTGTAATATACGTGTATATTTGTTCAATTGATAGGTTGTTTGATAGTGACTAATAACATCTTTATCAAACAAATCGATGAGTTTTTGGTCAGGTTCTTTGACAATGCACTCTGTGCTCGGATTGGTAGCGTTTAAATATTTTTATACTTCTTTTCACTGTTGAAACCGAAACTTTAAGTGCAGCGGCAACTCGTTCGACAATTCGATAAGGGGCATATCTAGGTCTACCACGCTGATATTCGTCTTCAAAATAATCAAAAACTGTCTTAATACAAGCTTTTACATCAACTGAAATGCTTTTCGATTTATCCATATTTTACTCAAATAACAATAATGTATGGAATGTCCAGTATACATTTTCTGTGAACTTATATATCCTTCTATACTTGTATTTCATATGGTTTATAAAATTCTACAACTGCTTGAGCAATCATAGATTGTACTTCGAAAATAATGTGTTATTGACCATCGACTTGATATTTACCAGCAATATTATCGTATTTTGGACATTCAGGGCCGTTTCTAGGGGATGGGCAAGTGGTGGAACTCCGACAAGTAGTCGTCAGAGGAACCGCTACATTTTTCCTAATGCAGCAAAGGACTTTTAAT
Source organism: Gigantopelta aegis (assembly GCF_016097555.1). NCBI lineage: Eukaryota > Metazoa > Mollusca > Gastropoda > Neomphalida > Peltospiridae > Gigantopelta > Gigantopelta aegis. Next base: position 110,805,107 of record NC_054702.1, on the reverse strand, counting down.
ATATATGCCACGACCGTATACCAGTTGTGGTGCACTGGTTGAACGAGAAAAAAAATTCAGTTGAATGGAACCACCGTGGTGGTTCGATCCTGTGACGTAAGCACCTCAAGCGACCCCCCCCCCCCCCCCCCCCAACCGACCGAGCTAAATCCTGCCCCATATATACATAAAACACTTAGAATGCGGATGTACAGTTACATGTAACTTTATTCACCCTGATCATACAGATGAAACATATTGGAGAAAAACCTTTGCATGGTGTTTTCTTTATAACTTGGATTATTTGTTTGTTTGTTTGTTTGTGTGTGTGTGATTGTTTTTAAACATTTTGACTTGAGGACTACACATATTTCATTTTTACCAGTATTATTAAATAGTAGTGAAATGCTACTGATATTGTAAAATAGTAGTTGTATAAATGTATAATGAAATACTACAGGTATTATTAATATTAGTTTGAGAAATCCTACAGTTGATAAAGAAAAAAGGGTTCATGTTTTCATTATTAGCAAGTTTGTGGTTATTGCTGTTTTGACATAAAATGCTTTGAGTGATCGTTTATTGATTTGCAGTTACTACTTCAATACACCTTCGTCGATTGAATTGGAAAATTGTAGAACTTATGTAGCACTCCAGTTGAAGTATTCCATAGCACTGATAGTGGTTAACGCGATTGGCTGGTTTGTGGAGTTGACGACGATCATCATGGCGGGTATTTATGCCTGTTGTTCGTCTGAGGTAAGTGAGTTCAAGGCGGTGGGATACGGGTTGGGTGCGGGTGGGGAAGTGGTAAACAATAAAATCACAGTAATATAGGTTTTTCTAGTGTGTGAGAGGGAGTCTCCATTAGCTTTTAACGTACAGTCCAATATTAAAGGACACTTTTTTCAATTGATTACGTAGCTGAAATTTGAGATATATGATGGGTAAGTAGACTGAATAATTGATCAAGCACAGTATTCGAGAGTAAAACATTCTTTATCCATCTCGAATGCAGAATATAAAATTTACAAATAGCCGTCCAAGGCACCAAAAAGCCTCTAAAAATATTTTTCAAGCATGTTTTGTTAGCAATTGGTATCCATGCTTAATAACGTCTATATAGGTTATAACTCATAAGATGTGTGATGAGGGTAAATATCCACACGATTTTCCCCTTTAAACGTCATTTTTCGTTAATTTATAGGGACAGACCCTAGTTTTTAAACACTAAGGCATATTTTTCACCTAGACTCTAGTTTCAGCCCGTACAAATGGGCATTAAGTTTGGTTAATTTACAAACCTGTAACAAATTTGGATACAACAGAGTGAAGCAAGATTTTGTGACGTTGAAATACCCTTACAAATAGAACAAAACGCGACTCCATAACCGTTACTTCTCAGACGTACGTGTGTTTTTTAAAATATAAAGCATGCATTCTGTGGTATTAGAAACACCAGGACGACCAGAAACACTCGGCTGTACCATAACGGATAATCTAAACAATAAAATATAAGTAATGTTTGATTTCAGTGATCATAAACGGATCTAATAGTGAACAATATGTCTTAGTGTTAAAAACTAGGGTATGTCGCTTTAAGGTTGAAAAGTAAATGTTAAACTTTTTCCGTCTGAAGGCATCCTGGCCACCGTGGACAATGACAACAAATCACAACCGTAGTTATGAACATGGTCTAGTGGTCAGATTATAGACATATTCAAGGCACATTATTTAACGCGAACGTCTTTCTGCTCGCGTGTTGGATAATCGATTTTAAATACATGCGAACTGCTAAAGATTTACGTCGTGAACCGATACATTCTAAAATTAAAAGTTTACAAACTTCATGATTGCCAGAATTTTATTCACTATTTAAATATAATCCATGTAACCAAACAATCAGTAACCTTGGTAAAAACCACACGAGCCTTCTTCTGGTTACCAAATATTCTGAAATAATGTTATTGTCCCCTGCTAATACTGGAGTCATTGGTTCAAATCCCACAATACGCTGGTTCGGATGTTTCTCAGTTACCATCTGCCTGACATACTCATGCTCTCTTACGATATCAGTCTATTCTAGCTCAATTACTCCAGACGCCACGTCATTGTGCCGCATGAACACATGCACGTGCTTTTGAACTGGTATGTAGCTCAATGCTAGAGCTTCCATCTAAGGTGCGATCTGTCCAAGAATGGACCCCTGTTCAGTTCAACTATTGTTATTTCCCGTTACAACCATGGACGTCATTTGAGGAAGAAAAGTGGAGGGGGCCGGGGGGGCGTTTATGATAAATATTTTTGTTGAGCAACCGCCGTTCACCCAGAACAAACAGATGTTTTTGGTGCATTCTTGGGCAAAATCTGGTAAAAATTATAGAAACTTAAAGAAAATCCTCTGAAATGGCTGCAAAATGGTATTTTAGAGCCTGTAGATTTCAAAATGTACTGAACACATTCCCCCCCCCGGCCCCTAATGTCTTGCGCCTTCCATGCTCGTTCATTTCAAGAATTCATCTGCGTCCCCTTCCCCTAAAAACACAAAACAAATAATAATTTTAAAAATCAAAAAAAAAAAATCCTAGCTACGGACCTGCATTCTGGTCGTGATAATGTGTTATGTATACTAAAATACATTGTAAATACTGAAAATTAACATTTTACTAAAAAAATATTTACTTTGCTAAGATTTATGTATACGAAGATGATCGTTTCATTTCCATTTAAATGTAGCATTAGATATTATTATAATTGTGACGCAAACGATCTTCCATTTGTAATGACTAACCGGTATTTTTAATACATGTGCTCAATGTCGGTTTCCACGTAAAGCATATATCATTTGTATAGATTACAGTGGTTAACAACCTATCATGCTACCGTTTTATTTGGAGCTTTACGCATTTTAATTAGACCAACTCGTGTTGTAGGCATATATAAGAACATAATGAACATAATGAGCAAAACGTGTGTGTGTGTAAAGGGGGGGGGGGGGGGGGAATATTCTCCCGTCCCCCACCAAATGACACCAATGTTTATCGGCTATTGGATGTCAAACATAATATGATCATTATAGTTTAATTTCCAGTTTTCAACATTATTAAAGAATTATAATGTCGGTTTGTATAACAACTCGGAACATGGCGAACACATGCGCTTGTGAAAGTTTATTTCAACACAACAGTTTGACTTTGTTCAGTCTCGTCTTTAACTACAGGACATAGACATAGACCTATTTAGGACGCAAATTGAAAAATTGTTGTGGGGGGAGCATGTCCTGACATTCCCCATCATTACACACCTGAATTCACCGGTCTTGTCAGTTTCCACCGGCGAATGGAATACGACTTTTATGTCAACGAGTGCTGTGTGAAAATATGGTTTTCACACATCACGAGTTGACATAAAAATTGTGTTCGAAAAAAAACACCATGAAATGGTCTATTTATTATATACATCTTTCCTAATTTCAGACAATATCGTTCGGTTTTTGTTATAGTGGCAGATAACAACAAATTGTGCACTTTTGGTTAAAAGCATGAAACTTTGCACATATATACCCATTAGAAGCATTTTCAGATATGGACCTAAGTCGGCAGCGCCCCCTGGTGGTCAGGGAGGATCTATAAATGTCTCCCACCTCCTTTTAGTTGGGCAGCTAATATCCAATATTTGACTAACTGTGCACTTTTTGTTAAAAGCATGAAATTTGGCACATATATACTTTCACCCATTACAAACATTTTCAGATAATATACCCAAGTCAGCAGCATCCCCTTGTGGCCAGGGAGGATCTACAAATGTCCCCCACCCCCTTTTAGTTGGGAAGCTGAAAACAAAGTGTGCACTTTTCGTAATAGCATGAAAATTGGCAAATACATACCTTGACCCATTACAAACATATTCAGATATGGACCCAAGTCAGCAGCGACCCCTGTTGGACAGAAAGGATCTAGGAGAGGTTAGGGGGCTTGGTACAAGGGTGAGCATTATTTTGGCGATGTGTGTACGGTTGTCGACTATACCTGAGCACAGAAAGATCCTTGCAAAGTGGCAGTGCAGATAAAAAGAGGAGTAGCGATGAGAAAGATAGAAATGGTTAAAAAGGTCATGCGTATTATACTATAGATTCCAGATTAAAAGAGGAGTAGTGATGAGAAAGATAGAAATTGTTGAAAAGGTCATGTGTATTATACTATATATTCCAGATTAAAAGACGAGTAGCGATGAGAAAGATAGAAATTGTTGAAAAGGTCATGTGTATTATACTATAGATTCCAGATTAAAAGCCAACTAGTTATGAGTAGGGCATCCTGGGTGGGTGAAATGGTTTCCACTGTCTCCCATTTTGGCAGTACAGCACCTTCTTTGCTCTGTCAACATGTTCTAGGTTATTGGTCTTAACTCCATCCCTGACTTGTTTTACATTTCCAAAGGAAGCAAAAGTACTGCAGGCCCGTAGGCTTTTTTTTCAATATGCCCCCGGACTCCCCTAAGCAACTTCGTGCCTCACCATAAGCCTAAACGACCCCCACTCTCAAAATCCTGGCTACGGGCCTGTAGTGTCACATCATATATATATATCATAGTGTCTGCTTTTTCAAACACCTTCCCTCGCTTTTCTTTTGAATTTTTATCTTTTTTGCTGCTTGTGATATGTGTCCCATACCACATTAACTATTTTAGAATATTTGGGTTTTTTTACAAATACATTGATGGCATTTTGATCAAATATCAGGTTGCTGACAGGAACAAGATTCCAGGAAACTGACTTTTACATTATCCAACCATCAAGCAGGAACATTTTGCATTCCTAACCACCACAGTTGCCACTATAGACTACCATGAAGACAAGGAAATAATGGTATTATAGTTATTCTTCAAGGAGCTGAGCATTCAATGCCACCATGTAACCACGAGGAAACAGACATTAGGCTTTTAATTCATGTTCAGGATGCTATTCTGAACGGTTTTGTCAACAGTCTGGTGTGCGCTGTTGAAACACGTGTGCTTATCATTCTAACTGGCAAGTTCCATCATTTGATTACCTTGAATCAAAATGTGAGTATTTGGGTTGCCTTTGGTACAGGAAAATAATTTCTATTTTATACATCAGTGGCACATATAACGTCTTGAGTAAAAATACATTCCTGACCCTACCTCTAAGAGTGACACTACCTCTGTTTTCTTTGAAAAAGTTTCAATGACAGCCTGTGGTGAAACAAACTGCTACCTTGGTGTAACACGTACCTTTATGTGCATGGTGCTCAACCCTTACACATTCATAGATAAAGATGCCTAATGCTTCCAGCTACTGGGATGCTTCACAGACGAGTGACCTAAAACATGTTGACAAAGCAAGGAAGGTGATGCACTGCTAAAAGGGGAAGACAATAGAAACCACACCACACACCCAGGATGCCTTACTGCAGCACTCAACATGGGTTGCATACCAAGCTGGTATCAAGTGATTGTGTTTAAGTGACTGTGGCAGTTGCCAGCGTTTAAATTCATGGTTTTGACATTAATTTCCCTGTGAGGGCCAATAAAATCTATGATAATGTTAGTCAGCAGGATACTGACACAAAACAACTTTAATTAGCATACACTCTCAAGCTCCCCACTATACCAAAGTATTTGATCTTGTGTAATACCCCTTCCATACTCGACCAACTCCTCTTGAGGAATAGTAATAGGAAGATTTTTTCTGCATGCTGCACTGACATTGTTTAACCATGATGACCAAGCAACGGAAATGCTGAACTCTCGGAATAAAATAGTTAACATCTTGACAAACAAAATAGCAAATACTTTAGCTTGACTGTTTTGTTTCTTTGAATACTATGCTTTGATGTTTTTGAAGCATTTAGATCAACTTTCTTGTGACAAGCAAAATATGCTTGTGCATTCGAGATAAAGAGACAGTGAGGCGGAGATATACAGTGGTTGTACACAGGTACATGGACTTTGTTACGTGTGATATACTGTAATAAATACAAAGATGGTGAAAAAGAGTGAAGTATGTGGACCTGTGTATATCTACCGAAGTGTACCTTTGTTTGCCTTCACTTCTGGAACTTTGTACTACGAATTCTGCTAATTCACCAAACATGGCACTCTGCCGACACATACGTACTTAGTATATGGTTCCCAATAGTGCATACATTGCATACCACTTGAAACCAGAACACGTATTTGAGGTTGTGCTTATTGGTCAGCATTTTGAAGCAGTGTTCCCATTAGCATATTAAAACGTTTCAGAACCGTTTTGGAAATGTTTTAACAACAAAAATGTTTGGTCGTTCCTATACAGTGCCATTATAACGTTGTGAAAACATTTCAACCAAAAAGCGTCTGGATAATTTTCACACCGTTTCAGCTAAAACGGATAGACTGGAACAGTTTAGGTATTAAATGTGAACGCTTTATTGTGTTTTAACTAAGGCGTTTGCATCTTGGAATCAAATATGACGTAATACTAACAACGTATTGGGTGTGAACGTTAAAACGCTTTCAAAACGATATAAACTCATGAAATAGTTGGGAACGTTTTAGAAGTGGTTTTAATGGGAGCTCATCTTAATATACTGAAACACAATGAAAACGGAAAAACAACTTTTCATTGCAAATAACGACAAACTATTAATGAATTGATGAATAATGTAATACGACATTAATTACTGGTATTCATGAGATACATTCACATGGAAACATGGCCAGTTATCATCAGTAATCGAGTTGCATTCGTAATCGAAAAGTTCAACACACACACACACACACACACACACACACACACACTCCCCCCGCCATATCAAGGTCAGTATCTGGTGTGTCCACCATTGGCCCGTGAGCATGCGTGAAGGATTGGCACAAACATCTCAAATAAGCAACAGGAATGTTCCTCCACTCCTCCTGCAACGCCCGTGCAAGCTCAGCGACGTTACGCGTTGGTGGCTGGCGGTGACGTACACGACGTCCTAACTCATCCCACATGTGTTCAATTGGGTTCAAATCCGGTGAAACGACGGGCCAGTTCAAAACGGTGATACCGGCTTGTTGCAGGAATGCCTGGGTAATTCTTGCAGTATGTGGACGGGCATTGTCTTGTTGAAACAGAAGGGGACCTCCTGGTCTTCGGTGACGGCGCAAAAGTGGCTGGAGAACTGGACCCATATTCACAAAAAGGTGTAAATTTACGTCTACGACTAGCACTTACGTCTGCCGTAGATTTACGTTTACGTGCAAGAAGCACCTTATTCTCAAAGACGGTCGTAAATGTAAACGTAACTTAGTTTGACGTAAATCCACGATTTAACACTCTCACCGGACAAATTTAAAAAAACAAACATTAAAAACGATGGCTACCGAGTAAATAACAAATGCGCAAAACGCAATTTCGTTTGTCTTCTGCTAAACAATAAAATCGCGAACGGCAAACCATGACATTTTGGTATTGGTGAGGGTCCGCGTTTTGGTACGAACTTGAGGATATTTCTTAAAAAGGAAAAGATAATTCAGGAGAAATTGGCCGAGTCAAAAACATCCGTTCGATCACCAACAAAAATATGTTAAATCCGTGGGCGTTCGCCATCGCAAACTGCTTCAATTATTGAAACTGCTGCCAGTTTTCGTAAATAATAGTAAATAACGGCGATCGTGCTTGATTTATTATATGAACACGACTTACGTGCAGCGTTAGTTGTAACTGGAGGCACTTTTATATTTACGTCAAACTTTACACGTAACTTACATTTTCGTTGTTTCGTGAATAGCTCTTCAGTCGTAGATTTACGTTTACGTGTAAAACTAGGCTTACGGTGTTTTGTGAATATGGGTCCTGGTCTTAGAATAACGTCAACATAACGCTGAGCTGTAAGGGCATCGTGGACAATGATGAGATCACTCCTGAAATCACAGTTGATTGCCCCCCATACCATCAAACAACCGCCGCTAAACCGATCATGTTCCCTCACACATCCGTCAGCGTACGTTCATGGAGTATCCTGTACACACGTGCTCTTCCATCGGCAAAGGAGACAGAGAAACGGGACTCATCTCACAAAACAATGTTCCAGTAAAAGGCTGGTGGATGATTACCATTCTGGAGAGCAAACTGTACTTTCGCAGAACGATGTCGTGGTGTCATGATGTTACCGTTGTACGGGCGTCTGCATCTGAGTCCAGCCGTTCTGAGTCGACGGATGACCGTCATCGGATGGATAGGCCTTCCATGACGTCCTATCGTGTTGCTTGCTGTCATCGTAGCAGTTCTGAACCGGTCACGGTGGTGTCGTCGAATCTGCCGATCTTGGCGTGGGGTCGTAACGGGACGTTGACCAGGTCGAGGTCGGTCACGGACACTCCCGATCTGTTGATGACGTTCAACAAGTCGTGCAATAGTTGATGGATGGACTCTGAAGGTCCTAGCAACTTGGCTTTGCGAAGTCCCCCCTTGAACCATACCCAACGCTCGCTCCCTTTGTTCTCTGAGTTGTGGCATTCTTAATGTGACGAGAAATATGACACCGTTACGTGACTTTTTAGTTGGTATCAATAAATCACAAAATTGGGGTCAGAGGTCACAGCTTGGGTGAAAACACATGAGAAGTTGCTCTCCCACAAAAGTCTGTTTTTGCTAAGAACAAACTATATTATAAAGACAATTTATATATGAGAAGACTCGTGTTCCTAGCTGGAATTTGGTGAGAGAACTCTTATTTTTGAAAATAACTTTATTTCCTTGGTTTTATTCATCTTCTACATGCTTGCTTTGTACATATATACAGTCATGTATTAATCAGTGTTACAGCCCCCAAACCAAACCCTTGATCATTGAGTAGTGTTCACCCAATCAACTAGATGTCTCACTGTGGTTGACAATGTGCTGTACAAGGATAGCTTGGTCTACAAGAGTATGAGTTCAGTTAATGACCGAAAACGAATGATAAGCAGTGATTCATGTGAGTCGCCACCAAATGCAGATACAAGACAAACTCAAGAACTTAAAGTCAGACAAGACAAAACAAAACAAAAATCGCATATATTAGCTACTTCATTGACAAGTACTCAAAAAGATATGGATCCAGTGCTAGCTGAATTACACAAAATAACTGAGCAACAAGCTGAAATAAACAAACAACTTGACCTTACAATAACTAAAAATGATTTACAAACCAGTCTTGCTCAAATAAAACAGGACATACTTTCAACGCTTCAAGAAAAACTTGATAAACTGGAAGAAAAACTTTTTCAGGTACAGCTCAATAACGATCAACTAAAAAAGGATAATGCAAAGTTGAAAAAAGAAAACGTGGAACTAAAAGAAGAAAAAAAAGCCGCTAACCTATCAGCAGGTATAGCGCTTATCCGAATAAACAACATGGAGCGGCATACGCGTAAAGACAGTATTCGTTTGTTCGGATTGAAAGATGACAACAAGGACGAAAACGTTACAGAAACAATTTTTAAAAAAACGTGAAAGTGTTGGAAATAATTGGTATGAACATTGCAGAGGCAGACATTAGAATTGCACACAGACTAGGCCCCTTTAATCAGTCTCAGTGTAGACCGATTATTGTAAAATTTGTGTTGAGAACGCAGAAATTAGAAGCCTTGAGAAATAGGAAAAAATTAAAAGGTACTGGTATAGGGCTGAGCGAAGATCTGACTAAAGAAAACTATCAAAAACTGCTGAAAGTAAAATCTCACGAAAACATAGAAAGTGCATGGACAAAAGACGGAGTGATCTTTGCAAAACTAAAATCGGAGGAAAGAGTAAAAAAGATACTGGAAATGAATGATTGTTTTTGTAAACGCCATGTATTCCCGGACTACCTATCGCAGAAGACTAGCTAGCTTAGTTCTTTATTCACCAATATATATATATATAAATAATTGACACTTTGTGTGTATGTTTGTAGGCCTGTGTTTTCGTGTACATATCGATGTGTGTGTGTGTGTGTGTGTGTGCATGTTCATGGGTGAATGCTCGTAAGATAATTGTGTGTACTGATGTTACTATACTGTTATATCTGTGTATACGCGGACTTGGGTGTGTATGTATGCGTCCGCACCCGCACCTATACCTTTGCAGGGTATACTAGTTATATACCCATGTGCACTTGTCTATCTTTATAATTATGTGTGTGTGGGGGGGGGGGGGGGGGGGGGGTGTTGTTGTTTTTTGCTTTTTTTATGTATTGGCATGTGCATTGTGGGGGGGTGGGGGTGAGTGTGTGTGTGCACGTACATGCATGCGAGTGTTAATGTGACCTTTTGGGTCAATATAATGGAGGTAATCCCATCAGCTAAAAGAAAAACTAATTTATATACTTTTTGCACAAAATATACTTAATCTGTTAATATCAGCCTCAAAAGGGAACATTGATACATGTATATATGTAAATGGAGAAAGTCGGATATGGTGATGGTTCCGTATAATAACTTAAATTACTGTTTTTATCCGATAGTATTAGGACCATCTCCATTATTATCTTTATTAATATTATTACTACTGAAAACGGTCTTGCATCTGCTTATAGCTATTAATGGATATGTGGTGACTGTTGACTTCTTTTTTTGTAATTTTTTTATTTGCTGTCAATATGATCAAGGGTTAGGAGACTCTTTAAATGGCCTACATGGTTATTTTAATGTTTAATTTACTTCTTTGTCCTTTACTTTTCATTCCCTCTCTCTCTTATTTGTGATTCCCTTTTTTACAAAACTTTCTCTCGCTAAATCTCTGCCTTGTTCAAAAGCAAGAGGGTATAAACGGTACTTATTTCATTTCTGTCCTCTGAAATTGTCATTTTCAAGCAAGCTAGATACAACATCATTAAAATATATATACAATCATATTAACCAAAATGTAACATGGCATATTTACAAATCATGACATTGAACTGTCAGGGACTCGGAGATCCTGAGAAACGAAAAGATGTTTTGAACTATCTAAAATGCAAACACTTTGATATTTACTGCTTACAAGATACACACTTTACTCAGGATTTAAAACCTTATATAGAAGCTCAATGGGGATACAACTGTCTGTTTAACTCTTTCAATGGTAAAGCTAGGGGAGTTGCAGTAATGTTAAATAATACATTCGAATAAAAAATACATAAAATAAAAACAGAAAATTCAGGAAACTTTATAGTACTGGATATAACGGTGAACAAAGAGCGAATAAAACTTATTAATATATATGGACCAAATAACAATAACCCGGACTTCTTTTCTAAGATTTTACTAAATATAGAAGAATTTGATAATGAGTATTATATAATATGTGGTGATTTCAATTTAGTACTTAATCAAGATCTTGATACGAAAAACTATTTACATTGTAATCATCCCAAAGCACGTGAAAAACTCCTAGAAAATATAGAAGCATTTGATTTGAAAGACCCTTTTAGGGATTTATATCTAATGCTAAGACGATATACTTGGAGAAAATCAAACCCATTAAAATTGGCAAGACTAGATTTTTTTTCTCATTTCAAATAATTTAATACCACATGTTGTAAAGGTTTTAACTGACAATAGCTACAGGTCAGACCACTCCGGTGTAATATTGTATTTGAAACTAAATACAATCCAAAAAGGTAAAGGGTTATGGAAATTTAACAATTCACTATTGACGGACAAAGATTATGTAAAAATTATTAAGGATGTAATAAATAATATAATTTCGCAATATGCTGTTTTAATTTATAATGCAGATAACTTAAACTCTATTCCAAAAGACGAAATACAGTTTGTAATAAATGAGCAACTTTTTCTTGAAACACTGCTGATGGAAATTAGAGGGAAAACAATATCCTTTTCGGCGTTTAAAAAGAAGAAAAATAATGAGTTAGAAACTAAACTTTGTGAAGATATAAAAGAATTAGAAGACAATGATAACACTAACTTTAAAGTATTAGAAGAAAGAAAACATGAATTAACAGAGCTAAGAAAAGAAAAACTCAAAGGACATTATATCCGAGCACGGGCAAAATGGATCGAAGACGGGGAAAAACCAACTAAATATTTTTGTAACATGGAGTCTAGAAATTACCATAACAAGCTAATATCAAGATTAGAATTAAGTAATGGAACAGTAATAACAGACCAAAAAGATATTCTAACCGAAACTAAGTGTTTTTATCAAAAACTATATTCTGCGTCATCGGAACAACTACACACTTTGTTTATCTTTCCTCTTTTTTTCCCCATTCATTCCATCTGTCCATTCTCTATCCCCTGGCCCCCTCAGATCAAAACCATTATTGTATTCATATTTATGTATTGTTTTTAACAAATTCAAATGTATGTAACTAGAAGGTATGAATATATACATATATTTTTGTAAGGCAATGATTCAAGGCTCCCCAATCTTGACACTGTCAACTGATCTGGGGGCAATAAACTCATTAATAAAAAGTTAAAAAATTAAAAAACAAAAACAATTCACAAAATTAACTACACGTAAATTTACATTAACTTAGTTAACTTTTGAAGGAGGTATATAATATTTTATTTAACAAAGCACTTAATGCAATTTAAATAAGGTTATTATATATGGCGTCGGACATATGGTTACGGATCACACAGATAATGAGAGAAGAAACCCGCTGTCGTCATGCGAAGAGTTACATTTTCCAATTAGAAGCAAGGGATCTTTTGTGTATAAATGGATGTTTAATGACACCTCGGCACACAACAAAAATACAGATTGGCCACGGATATTTTATAACCATCACCATACAGACAAGATAGTACATTCCACGGCCTTTGTTACATCAGCTGTGAAGTACTGGCAGGAATGACAAATAGCCTAATGGGCTCACCGATGGGAATTGATCCTAGGCCGACCGCGCAAGATGTGAGCGATTTACCAATGTAGATTCCGCCCCTAGTTAACTTTGAATACACATGTATATGTAAGGTAACTATTTTGGCGGATCGCCCTATATAAGACATGCATTGTACAGGTAGGCATGTTTACAGTGGATGGGGGATAAGGGAAGAGTGTTTAAAATACATTTCAAACGAACGGAACTTTTGTTTTCTTTCTTTTTTCCCAATTATTTTGCTGTTGTTTGGTTCAGGAATTAATTTGCTTAGTATTGCAATTTCATTTTCCAAATTTCTTCTTTTTAATTCTTTAAAAAAAAAAACATTTCAGTAGTGATGTTTGTCAGTACCGTAACGGAGGTCAGTACCGTAACGTCTATCTCAGTACAGTAACAGGGAATAAAATCATTCATGTGTGCTCCAAATTTTATTCATAAAGTACTGATGCAACATCTCGTTTCAAAAGAAATACTTTAATCAACGGTGAAAATGTTCTACTGCATCAAAACTACCTAAAAAAAAATCTTTTAAAAGTGTCACTTTAAATTTCATATTTTTTATTAAAGCCATTAGAAGACCAAACAAGAAGCTCATCTTGTAGAAAACCTTTCAAGATTAGTTAGGGATAAACAGTTTTGAAGATGTATGTTTTGTTATTAATTTGTTATTAATTTACAATCATGTTATGCTACTGACAAAATGAGCGGGTTTCAACAAAGTCATTTATTTCTTTTTTAAAGAAAAGTGTGCTGCTAAAACTGACACATATGATCCCCTGGCGTTTATTCTATCAATTCATCCAATAATTTAAACAAAAATAGTAACTTGTTATATTTGAAAATACAAACCTGAATTTGTGACTAATCTGATAATAACCCATATATAAATAATTCCATTTTATAAATACTGTTTTGTAATAGGCGTCTGGATTGGTTAAAATGCTATCACGTGTTGAAAAAAAAAAAACGTTCATTCTTCCATGAACGTGAAAACTGCACTTTTTTGGTAAACAAATAACAATTGAATGTTATTACTGGAACTACTTTTTATCAACCACGGAATCCCTGAGGATGCCATCGTTTCTATTTTTATCCCAATATCGTCTGCACTGTGAGTGACAGTGACAAACTGACAGACGACAATCACAGTCTGCCAGCCACCGCAATTCAGTTTTTAAACGATTCCGGTTTTGAACTGAGGTACATAATGTATATGGCAGGCCACAAAAACGAAGCTTCTATTAGAAGTTATAGCAGAGAATGCTCAACATATCAGAAGAGAGACATGAGCGCAGCTCTGTCACATTTGACAAAAACACATTCGACAACTTACACGAGTGAAAACACATACTTTCGTGCACAATTACGCGACATGTCCTTTCCGAGAATAATATCACACAATCACTAACTTCCTCTGAAATCCACACAAACAGTAACACTGAAACCACTTTATTCCTTTCAAGTCGGTCTTCACATTCACATTTCACCAATTTAATTTTTGACAACTGCAATTTTAATAAAGTAATTGATAAATCTTCTAAATAATTTTGACGCTCTCCCTTTATGTTAATTAGTTCAAAATTCATACTTTTACTGCTTTACAACAAATCTTCCATAAAGTATATAGATCGTTCAATTCTTAATTATCGTTTGAATTTTTTTTTTAAACTGTTTGCGTTATCAGTTGATGTTCGGTTATTTTAAATTTTATTTTTTTTAACCACATTTGATTCAGAAAATAAAAAATTATAAAACCTTATGTAAATCATTATAATGAATCGGAGATTTGACGGAAAAAAATAAATGTAATTTTCTAAGGAAATTCCCTTATTTGTGTATTAATACAGTTGTTAATTATTGTGGAATAGAGTTCGATTGGGGCTTTTAATATAGTTTTGTATAATGCCAATATTAATGCAAACGGTTTTGGTGTTTATTGTTAGCTCCAGATGATATTTTTGGCTCATATCTGCATATCTTAATCATCGTTTCAGACGACTCCAGGCGTCATATTCCAGCCAGTTGCTGCCACTCATCACATTGAGATGTCTTCTGTTACCATCGACACTCCCACGGCGACTGTTAGTACCATTTCGTGAAAGGAATTAATGTAGCAGTGATGAAATTAAATTTTGAACTTGAATTAGAAGCAATATTTTCATACCGTTCAACTGTACTGCTTTTACTGGACTTGTCATACATGTATTAATATTTAGTCAAATTTAATTTCTTTATTTCTTTTTCTTCTTCTTTTTTTTTTTTTTTTTTTTTTTTTTCTTTTTTTTTTTTTTTTTTTTTTTTTTCTTTTGTCGTCTGCTTTAAGATTAATTAATATGTGTTTCACTTCATATGTAAGCGTACGAGCAAATTCTCAAATTCGGGCAAAAGAAATAGCGATATTCGGGATTTTTTTCCTTTTTAAAAAAAAAATTTTTATACTGTCCCCAGATATTCTTGACAGTGTCGGAGTTTAGCAGCCCGAGCTCACTGACTTATAGAAACCTTTTCACCTTGTAGTTCCAAAATTCTACCCACAATATTAGTTGTAATCCATGTAAAATGCGTAGTTATTCGTTTGCTACTCTATATGGTATGTACTACTAAATCAAATCCCACAGACACCAAGAGTAACATGTGTGGCTGCATGCAGTGTATCAATCGACATATACACCATAGATACTACAATGCCTCACCATTGAAGAAAAACAATCTGGGGTTAAGCTGCTCATTTCACATATAATTTGACGACCCTAGTTCCGCACAAAAAGTGTCATGCTATTTTTAATAGGACCCTGTACACCTTTCACGCACAATGGTATTTGGTGCACTGACACTAGTCCAAATTAAATTACAGGAATTTACTGGCCAGATGAACCAATATTTTATCACAAATAACACTGTCACCATTTATCACCAATGGCAGGCCTTGTGGCACTAATTGCGCTATCAAAACATACGTGCACCTCGAACTTTGACCCAGTCGTATGTTATTTGGTGTAGTACTGCCATATAGCACTCTAGCAGTAAAGCTAATATGAATAAATATTGTTATCCAGGGCCCAATTTCACAAAACATCGTAAGCCTAGTTTTGTAGGTAAACGTAAATTTACGACAAAACCACAATTCTGATTACTTTTATAGTACAACAAATATAGTTGGAAATACACATCATTAATTTCTTTTCCTCCTTAAAATGCTCCATATTCCGTATTGATGTAATTGTCTGCTTGAAATAGATGCCAAACACGTGTAAATATATGCTCGGTAAAACTGTTAGTCGCAGACGTAAACTTTTAGTTTAATTCAGACGAAAATCATCCTGCCTCCACCCTGTTACAAACATGGAAGCCCATACGCCTATGTATATGATTTTATTTTTGTAGTATTTTTACAGAAATTATTGCTCATGCTATTTAGAAGTGTATTTAAATGGATGGGCTGGAACTTACATTGCAACATACAATGTGACTTCCAGCTATAAATAGCGTCACCCAAAGGTTTTACGTCACTTGATCACCGATTGCTCAAAATGTAAGGTTATCTTCATTTTTGATTCCGAGTATTATGTGTGTGTGTGGGGGGGTTCCAATATTTTAAATACACAGTAATATTATCTAGGGTTTAATTTAGCAATAATTATTTGTTTATACTACTGGTGACTAATATTTGTAATTTTATATATTTGGTTATAAAATTTGTTTACGTTATTAGAATAAATACGTAGCGGTTTATATTTGTTTATCATTTATGTTTTTTGAGAAACTAGCTTTAAATAAGTCGGTTTCGCTACAGTATACATGAAAACAAATCCAAATCCCAGCATATTTACATCAATTATATCATTCAAACTGTAGTAACAAATACAGTTAGCATTCTTGAGACAATCAGTTATGGAGTGTTATAATCGACCACCACATCAATAGAGCCCAGCCGATGGTCGCAAAGACTAAACACGTAGTAGAGGTAGTATTGCACCCGGTAAGAGGGTAGCTGCGGGGTCCGTGGGCATAAACGTCAGGGTGACAAGTGAGGTGGCTGAGGAGAAACTAGTTTTAACAGGGTCGTAGATCCCCAAGGGCGGAGGAAGCCTCTGCTGCAGAATATTAGGGGCAGTTCAGTGGTGGATAGTTTCCTTGATATTGCCATAGCTGCAGACGGTAGATGTAAAGGCAGATGAGGTTGCACCTACAGTCTACGAGGAAGCAGAAAGCGGAGGGTGCTGTAGCTTCAGAGCTAGTCAGTGTTGTGGTCTGTGTGCACATATCCTTGGTGCCAGTACTGGATGAGTAGTGTTGGGTGGAGTCCAGACTAGATACCTAGGAAAAAGTTATTGTTCTAGCAGATAATATATGGGGTTGAAAGTAAAACGAAAGACCATTCGGTCAACATGGCGGGTCGTGAGTTATGAATGGAGTGGGACCATTCTCGACCCGGTCCGGTTGACCTTGGGTAGGAGGGGCTTTAAGAGTCAAGTGTATGTGACACCCACCAAGGATGATGTATTGTTGAGTTTAAAT
This sequence comes from Gigantopelta aegis, assembly GCF_016097555.1. NCBI lineage: Eukaryota > Metazoa > Mollusca > Gastropoda > Neomphalida > Peltospiridae > Gigantopelta > Gigantopelta aegis. The sequence continues at coordinate 110,787,768 of NC_054702.1, read as the reverse complement.
ATTTCTGGGTTTGTAGGCAGATCGAGAGTGGAGTTGAGCCACAAGAATAGCTTTTGTTGTAGTGATATATTGTACTATTGAGATTATGTATGGGCTTATGCTTAAACCACAAACATTTAAGCTGTTTTAGAGAAAAGTAGAGTTCTTTGGCAGGGTAATTGGTGTAGACGGGATGGAGATTCTGATAACGGAAAAAGATGAGTGGGATCATTTAAGTAACTGAGATTCTGTGAGTATGGATGTATGTTTAAATCTCAAACATTTCAGCTGTTTTAGACAAAATTAGAGTTCCTTGGAGTAGTAGGTGGGTCTGTTGAGCACCATGTATGCAAATCAGCTAGGTCACGTGACCGTTTCTGATTAGCTAACCTCTAAGGGTGGGGTGTGGCCTAATGACGTTACAGCGTGGTGACGCTGACCTCTAGGCGTGGCTTCGGTGCTAACTAGGTTAATGACTTTGGCAGCTGTTAGCGTCATGACCTCGGTGACCTGGGTTAATCGGTTTGGCAGCTGCTGTCAGTGGTCTATACATGAAACGGAAATCGTTAATGGTCTGTAGAGTGGCTTATGGAGGGGTTGTCTGATTGTCAAGGAAACCTGGAGTAGATCGGTGGAGCGGGAGATGAAGGCTCTTGAGTGAAGTTGGGGCCAGGTGACGAAGCTTGCAACGGACAGACAACATTGGCGTTCTTTGGTGTCGGCCTTGTGTGACCGCACACGAAGAGGATTAAGTAAGTAAGTAAGTAAGTATCTGATTGTGTAGCTTTTGGTGTACAGGAAACAGATGGGGCGGAGCCATTCAGTCACGTCAAAGCCACACAGAGCAACGTCAGAGCCATTCAAAGCCACGTCAGAGCCACACAGAGCCACCCCAGAGACACCTCAGAGTCATTCAGAGTCACCACAGCCACACAGAGTCATGCCAGAGCCACTCCAGAGTCACACAGAGTCACTCCAGAGCCATTCAGAACCATGTCAGAGCCATCGTTCTAAAATACTTATAAATCCATTACATTTAATCTATTTGCTTCAGTACCTTTGATAAAATGGGTGATGTTAGAAAAGACTGTCCAGTACCTGAATGCACACAAAAAAAGGTTTGCTGAGACTTCCAACTCATTTATCTCAAGTCCACAAGTTGTTGGTCAGAGAATAACCAATTAATACAAGTGAGTGAAGCCTACTATCCCCAGTCGGCCATTACCTGGAGTCCTAAACCTGTGATGGGTCTTACACGCCCTTGGTTGTAGACTCAAAGTTTAGTTCCATTTGATCCTGTGGACCCAGGGGTGCTGGAAAGACTATATGGGTGTACAGACCTTTGCAAATTTTAAATGGTATGAATGGAAAAGACTGGCGTTTGTCTTCATCCCGGATTGCCCGCGTCAGATGAAGTAGAAGAATTTGCTGCTGGTGAACATGGACTGATTGTGCTAGATGAGTTAATGCGAAAAGTGTTAGAACACAAAGACATGGAATTGTTATTTACCCAGAAGTGCCATCACAAAAAAACTGAGCGTTATATTTATTACCCAGAATATTTATGCTCAAGGGAAGTCTGCCAGAACCATTGCAATCAATACGTGGTACCTCGTGTTGTTCAAGAATGTACGATATATATCACAAATAATGACATTGGGACGTCAACTATATCAAGGTCGAGCGAGGATATTGATAGAATCTTACAGAGATGTCATGAAAGAAAGAAAGAAATGTTTTATTTAACGACGCACTCAACACATTTTATTTACGGTTATACGGCGTCAGATATATGGTTAAGGACCACATTGAGAGAGAAAATCCGCTGTCGTCACTTCATGGGCTACTCTCTCCGATTAGCAGCAAGGGATCTTTTATATGCACCATCGGTACGGTTATAGAATATGTCCGCCACCTAAGTACAACCATTTACTATACACTAAATAACGAATATGTGATTTTCGATAATTTTAATTACTCTGATGATTACTAAAATAAAGCCAATAGCCTGTTCAGACATTTGTACATGTTTTTAGCCATCATAATGTTTCCGAATCGGTCATTTTCAGGCCTCAGACCACAATTAATTTCGTTATATGTTTCTATGTAGCCTTAGTGGCTATAACATTTTTATTAATATCAGCAGGCCCGTGGCTTTTTGTATGTACCTTTGCCTGCCTGGGGGACACATACCCTGAAAATAACAACCCCTGTTGTCCAGCTCTTTCTCCCAGCATATTGGTTTAATCAAACACACCCTCTAAACCAGGCCGGAGTATACCCATCTTACACAAAAAGCACTACTTTTGCATGGGCCGGAATTACCACAAGTCTTCAATATCAACAAGTTACACATGTTTACAAACTACATGCTCTCCCCTGTCACTTCAGTCAAACAGTTGCCACTTCATAGCTGTCTGCCATGAAATAATCACAGTCAAACAGCAGACTACTTGCGCGGTCAAATTTCCGGACTTTGGACAACCAAATGGGAAAATAACTGTAATCTGAGGCCTATCAGTCAATTTTTTCCCAAAAAAACTGGCCCACTCTAATGCATTCCAATGATATACATATTAAAGCAATGCTTAGTAAGTATCGGGATGTCACCTTTAAAATGAGAGTATATAGAGGCTGTGTTAAAACACCTACCACAGTGCCTTGCCATGGCCAATTTTAGCAATGGAAACTTGAGGGACACCAACTTCAAAATGTAACAACTTTATCAAATGTTGGAATTCTTTCATCCAATAAACAGCTATTTTTTCTTCTACATATGTTCTATCTACACAGTGTTGTCTTGGAAAGATTTTGAAATATTTAAAGAAAACAAAATCAATCATTAGATTTTACTTAATTTTTAATGAAATATTAAACTTAAATTCAAATTTTTGACAAAAATTAAAATACTTATCTGTAAAATTTTGCATTTTAGATATCATAATTGGAGGCTCATTAAAGATATGGTGACTGAATTCATGGTACCTTATTAGAAATATGTCAGAGGGATGGTGAAAGTCACAAAATTGGGGCCATTTGCAGCAAATTTTTATACACTAATTTGAGGGAAAATTAGACATGATAGGCCTCAGATTCAATTTTGACCTGCTATATTGACTGAAACAGCCCATATAAATGCATATTAATATGAATATGCCCAACAGATGTTACTTAGGTATACACCATAATATGTTGTTTTGTTGATGACAACTTTGAAAATGAAGATTTTGGCACAAAATTCTGATATGAGAAGATAACTGTAATCTGAGGCCTTTTACATCAAGTCAACCGCCATTTTGATTGTCGACTTCTTACAAATGCTACGCTATTCCGTGACCTGTCTATTGTTACAGAGGAGTGTTGATAGCCTACATGTCTACAAAGTGATTAGGGTTAGCAAGGGGGGCTGGGGGGGGGCTGCCCCCCCCCCCCCCCCCGTAAGTCTTAATATCCATAGTCACGAGTTAACTTCTGTTTTATTTTATTTTAGGAACTTCGCGTTATTTTGTGTTTTATTTCAGGAGCGGTAAGGGTTACGGTCGATTGGTTAGGGTTTTCTGTTTCATTTTGTTCTGCACCATCCCACAGACAGGGTAGTACATATCACGGCCTTTGATATACCAGTCGTGGTGCACTAGCTGGAACGAAAATAGCCCAATGGGCCCACCGACGGGGATCGATCCCAGATCGACCGTGCATCATGTGACCGCTTTGCTACTGGGCTACGTCTCGTCCCGAGATGTCATGAAGACTCCTTACAATTATTTGGTGATAGATATGATTCCAAGGTTTATGATAGACACCAATTTTTCTCAACGAAGATGCAGTAATTTATGTCCAAAAAGTATAAACAGAGCGAAACACTTCATAGCGTGTCAAAATGTCTCACGTCATCAAGGAGAACCTGTCATTTCTCCAGTTCCTGATCTGTGGAAAATCGTAAAAACAGAGGTCACTGCTTTTGAAGAATACTACCAATGATCAGTTAAAACGTTTGACAGTCATTATTGCCAACGTGTTACGTGAAAATATCCCTCCCCAAAAAGGCATTTAATAACTTGAACAAATACAAAAAGTATTACGTGTGACAAGACAATTTTGACCAAAAAACCCCAGAAAAAACTATTACAAACGGGCTTGATAGATCTCGTTTTAAAGAGTATAGCACCTCTATTAAAATTATAATGCAGCACTTGTCAAAAAACATTCTGATACCCGTGGGAAAATATGAACGTCTCATGAAGACCTATCAACCCAGTCGACCTGCAGAGATTCAAGATGGAGGGGGTCTTGAATGGATGGATTCAGAAGTGATTCTTGGCACTTTACCTAAACCTTACAGTCAGAGGGGTCGTAGACTACTGCAACACTTTCAGGATCATCCAGAAAAAACCCCAAACACTTTCTTGGAATCGGAAACGTCAACTGGTTTACAAAGAATCAAATCATTAACGATATTGCAAATCTGTTAAAGGATTCGCAATACCTAAACAAGCGTTTTCAACCCCAGGGGTACAGTGAATTACATGAGGCCTTGAAAGACATTAATGTACTAAAAGGACTAACTGGAAATTCACAGCGCTTGAATGACATGCAGTCGGAAGACATCACTACAAGGACACTCCCAAATGTTTTCCTACCAAAAAGAGAAACAAGACGACCTCCTGATAAACCCGTTAAAATAAGAAAAGGTTTAAATGGATGCCATTGTAAAGTTGTTAAATGTGGTGTGTGCTCCTTAACCTACATGTAGCAATTTTTCATTTTTGGATTTGGAAGTAAGTAGCCTAGACTGCTGCTCAATAAAGCAGTCCACAAATTAGAATGTCCGTTGTCCAGTGACAAATTCACGATACAAGTGATGAAAATAATTTGAGAAAACAACACTGTTTCCGATTTTGCTATTCGCTTTCCTAAAAAGTCCAAGTGACACGAGAGCTTTGTCGTGTCAAAGGTTCTGTCTCCACCACATCATTCATCGTTTTGCTTATTCAACGTGCTGTGATTTCCTTTTATACCGTCTACCTTAACACTTCAGTTTCTAGAATCCACGAATTGTACTTATTGGGCCAGTGCAACCATTTCACCAACACCTCTTTCTTTTTGTTTCCAGTTCTCTTTTTCACAATGTCTTGAAGTCGATTCTTGGTCACCTGTTGCAGCTCTGGGGCATAAAAGGTACCTTCAATAGGATCTCCACCCCAGTCGGTAATCTTGTACAGGTGTTTATCTTGAGACCAATAGCTCGATAAATGGTAAAAATTTCACCTGACCATTTTTTCTTGATATTCTCGATCGAAACTACCACGGAGATGATTGATTCTTTTTCACCCAGTTTGAAAATAAACTTCTTTTTTTCCTTTTCTACATGTTTCTTAGATTTGATACGAAACTGTAAAAATCTTATCTCTTTCTCATTCTTTTGATTGACAGTACTCGGTGTTTGACCCAACATGCGATGTTTGGTATGATTATAACTATATACAATACGATCCAGGACATCCATGTACTTGTAAGTAACGTTTTTCACCATATATCGGTAAAGTCGCATTTTAATTGTTTTGATGACCCATTCAGCATAACGCGCTTTGATTTTATTGAGAGAGAAGATTTGTGCTATATTTTGGGATTTTAAATATGTTTTGACCAAATGATTTTTGTATTCTGGCCCTGAATCGGACTGAAATAGTGATGGTTTGCTTGACTCACCACACCAGCAATGTATTTGTCTATACTGACATAGAGGTTAGCTCCAATATGACAAAACAATTTCGCACACAGTTCCAGCCACTGCTCGAGATTTTGAGCAATGGTAAAATAAACAGTCATCTTTATTTTCATGTTTAGGTCTTAGGTCCCATGTGTTAATGTCCTATAATAAACGGACGTGGAATAGAGAGTAGGATGATCTTCGATCTCGCTTTGTCCACATGATCGCGTGCGGGCTTTTCAATTGTTTTATTCGGTTTAGTTTCACCCTCAAAGCTCAGGTCATATGGGTAGCTTATCAAGTATTTTTTCGTTTCTCGTTTTAACAAACAACAAAACAACACAATCCCTTTTGAATTTTATGCCACCGAAGAAATAGCATACATTCGTTAGGAAACACGTATATTAAGTCAATAAGTATTAATTCTAACTATTAAAAATACTAAATATAAATTTAAATGTCTATTATATGCCATAACATACATGAACAAAAATAAATAGTTGAAAGGAATTCAAAGACAGCAATAGGCGTATTGTTTTAGGAAACTGTAGCAGCAGAAAACGGAGATCAAATTATTGTTATTTTTGTATTATCTCTAGAAGATTTTTTTTAATATTTAATTATTTTTTTAATATGTAAACATCAGTTTGCAACATAACAAACATGGAAATTAACACAAATTAAATATATTTTTGATTGGGTTTCACTTTTGGCTTTTTTTGGTTTCTTTATAAATATTTTAAATTTCAAAAAATAAAAACTTACGAACCTAACTCAAACATTTATGAAATATGGCATTTTGTTCATTTAAAATAATTTCAACTGTACTCATACTCCAAATATGTATACTATAAATATAGATGGATCAGGAAATAATTTCAGTAAAACAAAGAACATTTTTCAACAAGGCGCCATTTCACAAAATGTCATATTATTACAAGTAAAATAATTTGTGTATGTCAGTAGATGTACGTATCGTCTTAAAACTTGTTTCACACTAAAATAAATTTCTGCATCATTTTTAATTAAGGAAAATAGTTATTATTTATATATGGCCAAAATAATTCGTCATTTTTTGTAATATTTTATACCCGTCCCATTAAAGCTAATTGGTTATGTGATGGCTGCTACAATATTTACGCCAATATCTTATTAATGAATATTAACGTCAAATAGGGATGCAAAAAGGGACGGATATTGCGATTACTAAGCATTATAAGTTTAACGTTAAAATTACGTGAATGCCATGCACTATCACTAGCTATTACTACTATGTCTCTAATTCGACAAATTCTCACTACCTATTACATACTAAAATATAATAATGGATATTCACTGTATATTTATATATGCTCAGATATATTTATGAAACGGGAGATGAAAACGCTTATCACAAATCATGCATGGCACTAACTTTAAAATATCTGCGATAAACAAATATACATAAAACATACACCCCAAAATCTTTTATTTGTTTAAATCGCGACAGATGATCTTTCACAATGCATGTGTGACCTTCCCTTTACTAATGTCTATTACTATCTATCTTAACGTTCACTGTAGTATTGAACACTCATCATATTTTCCTACCGGTCACCCGCATACAACGGTAGTTTAACTAACACACGCAGATAAACACACGCACGCACGCGCGCGCGCGCGTGCATACACATTCTTACAGATTTATGGAATATTGAAATACATGATTGTTTGTCTTTTGAAAAAGATATCACACAGTTGCGAGAGGTATATAGTAGTATAATGTACATTGAAAGACTAAAGCACTTTAATAAAACATTTAGGAGAAGAAAGATAAAGAACTGCACCGTCACCCACGAGTTGGAGGAATTTACAACAAAAGAAATCGAAACCAAACACCTCCATGCGCTAACTCCCCACATCCCCAATCTTTGCGCCGATATTGGTTTCCGTTGTTTTTGTCAACCACATTCCAGCGTTAGGAGTCTACTAAAAGACGATTGGTCTCCAAAAACTCACTAGGTGAACAGCCATAACAAAATATTTTCGACTAAGCCGCTAATAATATTTTGATGAACCGATACACTTGGCATTATTTTTAACAAATAACACTACCCGTCTACATTCTGGCGGGGAACTCACAAGTCGATTCAGTAAAGATGAATTATTATGTTCCTACCAGTACACTGTTTACAGAAGGTGTTGTTAGGATTTACAGATTCTTAAAAAAGTAATTTAATACTTTTTTAATAACACTTTACTGCAAATTACAGTAATGTTTTTAAAGCAGCAACAGAGTCCTTTTTTACGATAGCATGTATAAGAGATAAACGCCATTGAACTGAGCTGTAAAGGCGTTCTTTACTGGACTATAATTGATCATTTCTGTAAGAAAGAATTTTAACCAGTAAAATCAAATCTGTTGCGAATTTCGGATTGAATATTTATATTTTATATTTAATATCTATCCCTAAAACACCATATTGCTGTAAATAGTACACAAATCCTATAAACACAACTATTAGTGAGCCCTGTCTGCCAATACATATAACGACGCCTTTAACCCGGGTAATTAAACACCTTTTCTCACACCTAAACTCCTGTCGTCCCCTGCAGGTTATCTGTTAACACAAACCAACACACACTTTTAAACTAGTAATCAAATACCGATTCCACCCAGCACTTGTAGACATTATGCGTGTATGCTATGAATACCCACCGATTACAAATATTAAATAATCTCAATCCACTAAAACCGGTATTGGTGGATTTGTTTTTTGTTACGCGATGCCCATTCCAGAATAAGGTTCTGCCCGCTTCCCTATATTCTAGTTATTGTTTCTTCATTCTTTTCTGGAAACGTCTGATAACTGCATTGGTTGTTGCCGTTTTTAGTGTTTTGGTAAAAATGTTCTTTCTTAGAAAAGTTTTTCGATTTGTTGGACTAGGTTGTGTAGCTGATAATATATCGCTTCATTCCGTAATTCCCGCAAAACTTGCCGACTCCTGGGAAGTGAATCGATATTGAGTCCACCGTCCCTCAGATAGTTCAAGATGTGCCGGAAATGTGTTCCATCGCGGTCAATAAAAACGGAGCCGTCTTCCTCTCGCTTCAGTTCATGGCGACCGCTAAACATGGCCGCCAGCATAGAATCCGGGTCACGGGTCAAGGTCAACACTGACGTCGTGTAGACGTGACCTCCAACGTCAAGCTTGATGCGACCCTACAAAACAGAACGACAAAAAAACTACATCAGTCATTTATATTTATTTTACACATTATGATTCACCAACGATAAAATTACATAAATTTGCGCAAAAGACCCCCAAAATATCCTTCGCCAGACATTTAGAGACAAAGAGACCTAAACAACAAATTGTTGTCGAGGACTCTGGTTCATAGACATTACATATGCAAGTACGAAAACATTCTCAAAATTACATATGAATTAAACGGGTAAAAATTAGCAAGCGTCTCAGAAATTAAAGAAGTTAACAACAATAAAGAATTAAACACAAGGGTTTTGAGCCTTATAGGCCTACTGCAAATTGCTTGTGTATGGATCGACTCATCAACATTGTGTGCCACACTTAATTTTGTTATAAATCTTGAAAATGTACCCAGCTATTCGGATGAATCTAAATATCAAATAGGCTTGAAAAAAATGGAACCATCACCAAGTATATTAGGTAGTACTATACCAATTAATTTCCGGCTGGGTCGAAGTTCGAGGTGCACCGAACTTTTGATAGAGAAGTTAACACCACAAGTCCTGTGATTGGTTATAAATGTGAGTGTGTTGGTTGCAAAAAAAATCTGGGCTAAAAATTTATACAATTTTAATTAATCTAGTACGACTGTGTCAAGTAGCCTTGTGCTTGGAACATGTATGGGGTACATGTAAAAAAAAAGTTCTAAAATTTTGTGAGAAACTAGGGGTGTTGTAAAAACATCTGGTTATACCGAAAATGAGCCATGAAAGGTACCATTTTCTGCAGTTAATACTTTGAGGTAGGGGTTGTAGTACTGATATTTATGGGTCATAGTTTGGTTGATATATTGCATATAGTGTTTTTAAACACAAACGTTAACATGGTCGCCTATGGGATTTGAATTGGTATAGTCCAACCTATAGTTAATGGCGCCAGGATTTAAAAACAACAAAAAATGCGCATGAGTAAGGGAGATAATTGTGGAACAGTATGGCGAACCTCGGTCCGCCTCTGTATGATCGCCATCCCAGTACTGCTCAAACCCGGAGCGAGATAACGGCCCAAAAAGCCATTAACTTTTGTTTTAGATAGGCAACCCAGATAACTGAGGTGCGTACAAGAGACAGCGACCTTGAACCTTAAATACATGTAATTGCCACGGAATAAAAAAAAAAGCTAATAGCCATGACTTCTTGTTGATAAGACGAACTAATATGATTAATAACATTTCTAAATTCCAACCTTACATTTTGGGACATTACTAATACTCCCAAATTGCACAGAAAGAACCAAATTCTCTCATATCTCTCATTATGGCATCGGATAAAACAATGCATTATCTTCTTTGTTTTACAAAGCCCAAGAAACCAACACCATCAAATTATGGTGTTTTAGGTCATTCTGGGAAATCAGCTAGTCAGTATTAAAAATTAAATCACATTGTACAGTACTTTGGCGTGATTCGAACCTGTGGCACCCATTCACATACCTAACAGCGACCGTAATCTTTCGGCCACTGCAACATCATCAACAAAACATTATTTACAATACAATAAAATGTCAAATTTGCTAGTCAGTTTTGCATATTCAACATTATTTGATTCAGAATTCTCCTCCACTGGTTACTATGCAATTATGTATATATAAGCATTTTATCACAACTCATTTTCAATCTGAATCGCTGGTGACTTGCTTTGTTACCATATAGTGCAGGAAATGTTAAATAATAGAATATTGAAAGACGATAGACAAGCGAGCTACCATTAAATTAACATATTATTAAACGAAAAATACCACCCTTTCGATACGTCGTTTGTTTCGAGTATTTTCGTGTTCGGGGTCTACATCAAAAAAACGTCTCGAACGTAGTACGGCGAGTTAAGAAAAATGCGACATAAAACAGTCAAGATGGCAGCTTCCCAAATAGACAAAGGCCTAAACTAGCAGGCTGAAATGAAAAGAGCTGAAACAAAAAGAGCATGTACGACAAAGATAACATGGCATACCATTAACAGTATTGAGCGGTCAACAATATCTTCTTAAAACAAACTAAAAATTCAAATTGTATATGTCGATGTTGTCTGGAATGTTTACTGTTTTAAAAACTTGTAAATTGAATTTCAAATGCAGATAAAGATAATTAATTTAAAAAAAACAAAAACAAAAAACAAGAAGCGTCAATGTATAAACAAAAAACAAAAGCAAAACAAAATAAACAAAACAAAACAAAACAAAAAAACAAAATAAAGAACAAAAAAAAGAATAAAAGTATCTTAGCAAACACATTCTAAACGGTAACCAAGATATTGATTGAAGCATATTTTATTGCATAACACACACACACACATACACATACACACACACACACACACACACACACACACACACACACACACACACACACACACACACACAAAAGGATTGGGCACAAGTTAACCAAGAAATCTTCATTGATAAGCGGCATGATAAAAACTAATTCAGCAGTCGCAAATATAATTTATAAAACAATTAAAAATACCGAAATATAAGATTAATAACAATAACAACAATAAACTAATAAATAATAAAATAAAATTCAAATGTAAAAATAAAAATAAAAATGAAATGAAATAAAATAAGGTAAAATATAAATTTAAAGTATATTAAAATAACCCAGGAAAAAACATACATCTGTGGAAATGTGTCGGATACCGGCACTGCTTACCATAGGTCAAGCCGGGATGTTCGGATCGAGAGAAAAAAACAGTTTTGCTTGACGTACTGGTTAGGGACACAAACTTACTTTACTGTTCTTGGGAAAGTCGTCAGCATTCATCTCGTAAAAATTCCATAAATGTCTGGTTCTTACTAAAATTCAGATACTGTATTAATAGGTCATGTATTTCTTTTCTTGCTGTTGTTATTATCATGTTTCTGTATGATTCTTATATGGAAAATAAATTACTGATCAACAATTCTTGCCAATTTTTGTTACGGATGTTTTTTTTTTTTTAATACAATATTAAATTTAATCTTCACAATAGTTCATTTAATTCAATAACCACAGTTTATTTTATTTTTTTTATAATGTTTTAAAGGGACATTCCTGAGTTTGCTACATTGTAAGATGTTTCCGACTAATAAAATATTTCTTCGATTAAACTTGCATATTAAATATATTTCTTTTTAAAAATATCATTGTCTGGATATTTAATGTGTTTCTGGTCTTCTTAATATTTGTAAGAAGCCCAAACTGGATTTTGTCTTCAAATAATTTCGTACGTACAAAAAAATATATTTTAGGAAATAAAATGAAATTTAACCTAGTACAAATATTAGAACGATCAGAAACGTTTAATATACAGCCACTAATATATTGTGCCAAAAAAATATTTGATATGTAATTACAATCGTTAATAAAGTCTCTGTTAGTCGATAACGTCTTAAAAATTGCAGCAAACTCAGGAATGTCCCTTTAAGATCGCAAAAACAAACCGTCATGACCTTGTATTCATTGTTGTAGTTAAGACCCGTGATTATAAAACGTCTGGACTTTGGCTTTAGACCAACACAAACAAACTTTAGTCTTATCTCACTTTGTCAGTGTGAACACAAGTCTAAACACTTTACTAACCAGAGCCCTTGGATACCACACTATGATGACCCTTTTGCAAGTCTAAACACTTTACTAACCAGAGCCCTTGGATACCACACTATGATGACCCTTTTGCAAGTCTAAACACTTTACTAACCAGAGCCCTTGGATACCACACTATGATGACCCTTTTGCAAGTCTAAACACTTTACTAACCAGAGCCCTTGGATACCACACTATGATGACCCTTTTGCAAGTCTAAACACTTTACTAACCAGAGCCCTTGGATACCACACTATGATGACCCTTTTGCAAGGGGCGGGATCTAGCTCAGTCAGTAAAGTGCTCGCCCGAGGTGCTTGCATCGTAAGATCGAATCACTCAGTGTACTCATTCTCGGTTTTCCCGTCCCAACCAGTGCAACACGACTGGTATATTAAAGGCCGTAGTATGTGCAGTGCTGTCTGTGGGATGGTGCTACTAATAGAAAAATGTAACGGGTTTATGAGGACTACGAGTAAAAAATGTTTGACTTGGAATAGTCGATGCTTAATAATAAATCAGTGTGCTCTAGCTGTTGTTAAACAAAGCAAACTGTAATGACCTTTTTGCAGTGTGACTTTTGTTCTCTAGCTCGAATGACGTATTAACCATTGAAAATGATCAGTATTGTCCTAGATATTCTGATGCCACAGTTTGGTCATTTTGGAGTTCTATCCTGGCATCAAACGTGCATGATGAGTGTTAAACATTCAACAAGGAGAAATCCGACACTCCTATCCGAAACACAGTTTCCGACAGGGGTTACACATTTCTTCTTGTCGAATTTGGCGCAGATTCCATTGGTCAGTAATCATAATGCATAAGTGATCTGATCATAAGCTGGAACAAAACCTCAAATTCGGGCAAAAATATAGATATATATTTCGGCGAAATGAGCTTGCCTAAAACCTTTTCTCCATGTATTTCCATCATTCTACCCACAATATTAGTTGTAGTCCATGTAAAAATGCGTAGTGAATCGTTTGAAACCTTATAAAGCTGTTTGCTACTAATACTATGAATAAATGTTGTTATTCAGATTCGGGCATTTTCATTAAATTTGGGCAAAAATCCCCTACAAAAATGGAAGCTCACATGCCTATGGATCGGATATCGATTTCAGAGTCCATTTCAATATGGCAACTTTTTAATGTTTGTTATACCGGTTACTTGTATAGCAACAGGTTATCATAATGTTAATGAAGTTTTGAAGTTTTCATTATAAGAATGTTTAATAATCAAATGCAATACGAAAAAGCACGGTTGGATACAATTTGATTAGCACTTTAGCACTCTCATCAGGGTGCTGATACGGGTGATGCGCGGTATAATATGGTATATATACCGATATATCTTATGTAGAAGCTACGTAATTCGATCCACCCTACCTGTACCGACGCACTTCCAACTTCAATAAACGTCAATTCTCGGTTCTTTGGTTTGATTGGTACTCTCAACATCTCGGTTCACAGTTGTCAAAGAAAGTGACTAACGCGTCTAAATGAACTTTGGTCAACAAGTGACACTTGTTTCGTGGTTTAAACAATAAACGTCAATATCCATCATGTTTGTTTGTTTTTGTGGGGGGCGGGGGGGTTGGGGGGGGGGGGGGGGGGGTTTGGGGGGTTGTTGTAGTTTTTGGGGGTTTTTTGGGGAGAAGATGGTTTAAATAATAAACGACAATATCTATGTTTTTGTTATTGATGATTTACATAATATACAACAATATCTGTCATGTTTTTGTTGTTAGTGGTTTAAATAATATACAACAATATCTGTCATGTTTTTGTTGTTGATGGTTTAAATAATAAACATCAATATCTGTCATATTTTTGTTGTTGGCGATTTAAATAATAAATGTCAATATATCGTGTTTTTCGTTGTTGGTGGTGTAGTTTTCGTTGTTGCGTTGTTGTTTTCTTTCTTTTTCTGTTTTTTTTTTTTCTTCCGTTTTTTTTCGGGGGGAGGGGTCTCTCTTTTTCTCTACTTTTAGAAGCCTGCCTTATAATTCAACGTTCATCAAGATAAACTTCCGCTATACAATCGACGTTTATCTTGATAATTAAGTTTTTGTTTAAGGACACCACTAGAGCACATTGATTTATCAATCATCGGCTATTGGATGTCAAACATGTGGTCATTTTGACAATCACAGAGATGAAACCCGCTACATTTTTCCCGTTAGTAGCAAGGGATCTTTTATATGCACCATCCCACAGACAGGATAGCACATACCACGGCCTTTGAAATACCAGTCGTGGTGCACTGGCTAGAGCAAGAAATTGATAATTAAGCTACAATATCAAAATGTTCACAATACCAATCACTTTTTGATACGCATGACTTGTTGAAATCTTCACTGTTATTCTGCTCCGAAATGTGTTCTAAATATAGTATCGTTTCCTCGGTATAATAATGACCTGTAAAATTGCTTGACCTGTTTTAGTCCAGATTTTTTTCAGTAGTCATTGCCCAACATCTACTTTATTAACTATGAAATTTGTTAATTGTGTGGCATGGATTTTCTGTTTATAAACATAGTTAAAATCGATCAAAGTGCGGGGCGGGGCTAGAACAAATAAAGAGGCCAACACATGATCAGCTTTTAGGATGAATGTTTTTACAATCATCTAATAACTTTAAAACGCCTTATACAGCAAGACCTGGGATTCTGAGAGTAGACAAGTTCAAGAAACGGTTCAGATTTTACTAGTTCTTGGAATTCATCGTTGTTACTTACACAAACATGGGTGTTTTAGACGCGTCGACGTGATCCCCACTTTTGATTGCGAACTCCATCATGACATCGTCCCATGGAGAACCCAGGCGCGGATATCTATAGTTGTTTTTGTTTTGGGTTTTTTGGGAGGGGTTATGGTGTATGCATACACATATACACACGCAAATACATGCACGCATATATAAATGTCGAACCGCGAAAAGGCACAACTGTCACAATTATTTTGACTCATGATAACAGTACTTTAACACGACCTTTGTTAGTTTCAAATGACAAACGCTTTGTCAAAAGTAATATTTTGGAAGCTATAAATCATCAATTCTTATCGTTTCTTTGATTGGAAGACGATAACAAATATTTTAAGTTGTGAACGGATTTAACAACTAAAATCTGTTCTTGTGACAGGTGCTACGATGGAGCAGGATGTGTTCACCTTTTATCGAATATCTGGTATCATCACTAGTTTCTTTCAGTGATTATGAGCGCATACAATCATGAATTTATCAAAAGTTACCTTCGATTATCTGCATGGTGCAGATAAATATGGAACTGACGATAATTGTTTTTATTGTTCAGATTCTGTGGTGCATGTATTTTTTCATTTGAATGCATTGTCATCCCCCGTTTTAATAGGATAACAGACAGACCGAACGTAAGTATGTTTACCTCTATCAAGGCACGACCTATACGCGTTTTGCAGTAATCGTGTAACTATATTCTTAGCCTAAAGGCATTCACCACACAAAGAGAAACATTTTAAAAGAGAGCAATGCTTATTGATATTGTGTGACATCGTGTGACATCGTGACATTTTTCTTTTGCATTTCTAACCTCATTACAGTGTACAGAATTTCAGAGATGTAAATAAATCTGAATGACAAAACCGTTATCCATTATCAAGACCATATCTCTGCACAAGGCAAACTAGTAGTCGATTATATGAAGCTCTTTCTAGTGCCTCGTCTGTAGGAGGACTGCCACTCCCGAGGAGATCGTCTGCTGGACTGCTACTCACAGACGTGTTTACTAAATCAAACCTAGGACAGAAATGAATACAGCTGTGGTGCATGCACTCATGAATCACTGTCAAAACAGTAATGATATCAGGTGTTCGCGAAAGTTGAACATATCCTGCCCCACCAGTGGCACCTGTCATGAGTACTGCCACCACAGCTGTCAAGTCCGTCATTTCATCTAAAACGATATAACATATGTGCAAGTTTCACCAAAGAGAGGAAAAAGCATGCACAAATAAATTCGCTATTAGACGAATTTCTACTGTTCAAATCAGTGTGCTTCTCAAACTTTGAAAACCTCGAAATACTTTGCTATACAAAATGTATGGTGTGCCAGTGTTATAATTAGTGGTTGCCTTTTAAAAGGGTAAACCGGAAAACTGTCTGGGCATTTCACAACCAAATGAAACATAACGGTTTATTCATTTTAACAAATTCCAAGGGGACTATCGACCACTCACAGATCTTACCTGGAAACAAACACGTTTTAAAAATAATATAAAAATCGTTTAAAAGATCGCCTTTGAAACATTTATTACATGTTTGAGTATCCATTCTTCGAAAGACACAAAAATACCACAGTACTGCAACTTGATGAGGACAACCACATTTCACCGTAAAAAATCCCATACGAATCTCTGGTTCTGTTTTGAAGGAGATGGCCACTATTCACTAAACATTGTAGTAGTTGCCAAGGGCCTACTCCAGTAGGGTAATAAGCACTTCTTTGGTAAGGGGTATTCTACACGTGAAACCAAACTCAAACATTCAAAGACTAATAACAAATTACCCAGCAAGGGACACCTCATTATCTTTGTTTTTAACTGGTAACATAACAAACACATGACTTGCAGACTGGTTTCTTCTTCAAAGGCTGTTGTTTTAATCCTACAGCTACTGGAAGGAAAATCACATAAACCTGGTTCCTCTGCGAGTAAACGTTACCCATTTCCTGATGTTTGACCTGCACATTTGCGACCCAAATAAACACCTCACTGACCTGTTGCTCACTTGGGTTGGAAAGTGTGTTATTTTACATTTCTTGATGTTTGACCTGCACATTTGCGACCCAAATAAACACCTCACTGACCTGTTGCTCACTTGGGTTGGAAAGTGTGTTATTTTACATATGGCCTGATCATAACCGTATGTTTGAATCACTTCCCCAATATGTCAGATTTGTGTAACCTGTGTGGACCCAATCAATATATTCTTCAGAGCTACATCTTCAACACCACGGCTGATCATAACGATCGGACAAAATTTCATATTACCTGAAAAAGCTACAATTATTATCATAAAATGTTAAAATAAGTAAACTTTTTGCACATTATTTTAAATGAATATTAGCCCATACCTTCAAAATAAATACATATGGACTGAATACACATAAAACATGAACAATTAATATACTGTAATGTTTGTATTATCTTTTTTGGTTTTTAATAATTTGTAAAAATTTAAGCAACCCACGTTTTACTGCTAAATGGATTTACGTGTTAATGTTCTAGATATTGCAAGATCACTTCAATTTTCTTATAACCACTGAAAAAATTATTTTAAAATTCCACATTCTATGTTTATTAAACATTAAATTTCTTAGTCAAAACTATATGAAACATATTTTCAATGCAAATCTTTTTTCTTTTTAATCAAGAACTCTTTACTTAGTGCTTTTGCTAAAACTAATTTGATCTTGTCCCATATATCTAGAATGATAGTTTGTTTCGTCACATAACTAAGGTATGGTCACTTGACTTAGCCTTATGCATGTAGCCAAATTTCATCGTATGGCCTTCATGTGTAACTGACTTAATCATGGTCAATGAATTTAAGAGTATAGATTAAGTATGATCAATTTGTTATCTTGACAACACCACCAACAGTACACCAATGACATGATGAATTTATATATATGGTTACCTGCAGAAGATGGTGGGTAGTGGGATGTCAGCTCACCTTACCTTTAAAGGCAGCTCAAGTCTTTGTAAGTCAAACATATCCTGCAGGATATATCTCTAGATTAATACAACACAACAGTTTTAACACATTCATACACAGACCTATTGGGTTGCTTAGCTTTTTACAGTTTACATCTTAAATCACACTCAATACAAATCATTTAAAACAAATTTAACTGGTATTTTTCTGCTATGAGGACACAGATATGAGAAGGAAAAGTTACATTCTGTCTGTATTACTGCATCATACAAAAAAGTAGTATGGGTAATGTGTTGATAATCATGATGTCTCACATACATGTATGCACCTTTTTAACACAGTCTAACTTCAGTAGAAATATTTTATATTCTACTTTAGGTTACCGGTATAATATAAAGACAATTTATACAATTTGTTGTCTTTCTTGATACATGTACTAGGAACACTTCTTCTAAAAAAACCTGGCTAATAACCGGTCAGTAGTGGACAAAGAAAAAACAATTAATAACAATGATTCAAAGCTATTGTTCAACTGGTATTTCCGTTTAGATCATTTTAGTGACATATGTGGAATATGTATGTCAGTGGACGAACACTTATGAAATACTTTATTGATATTTATGACATAATATGAAAATGAACATTAACACCAAAAAAAAAGAAGACATTTGGAAATATAAAAAATGTATACCAAGACAGGGAACATATTTAACTCTCTTTTTTATCTCATAGCAGAAAAATATATGCCGGTAATAGCTTATGAATTTTTCAAAATATGAAATAATTATATGGAAAAATTTTTTAGATAGAAAAGGGACAAGTAATATAAATACATACTATTCATTTCATTCAAATACTTATTGTTTAAAAAATTTCAATTGTATGATTGATTATTTTGTTAATTATCATTAAAAGAATACATACATTTGCCATCTCCCAACCCCTATGTGGGTAATTTTAATTGATTTGTTTTAGCAACAAGTTAGAAAAAAAATGAACATCATGAAAAACAAAAATTAAAATAACATTTAAATAATAATTTATTAGTTAAGATACATTTTTAAACCGTTTTGTTAAGGGATTTTTTTTTACTGTAGATTGGCAGGGAGAAGACAATGAACAAAAACGTGTTACTATGAAACAGCTGCATGTTCCTAAATTATGGCAGTGTGCAAATACAGTCTTCATATGGTTTCAGCTTCTACTAGGAACCTAGTTATCTAACTGTTTTACTTATGATTGGCTTTCTACACAAAAATACTCTTTTTTAATTGCAAGCATAATGTAAACACTGAGGCATAGTACCCATTGATGTTAGTACCAAAATGCAATTCTCCATCACCTATGATTCCAAACACAATCATCGTAACAAAAGCAAAATGTAACATACCCAGTGTCATTTGTAATGTTACTGCTCTAAGAAAGCAGATATGAAAAATCACACAACTGCTTACTTCAGAAAATGACCATTGTGTTGCCTAACTTGCAATGATTCCACACCTTCAAGGTAAAAAAGCAAGCTTTGGAGGTGAATCCCGTCTCCAGATAAAACCATCATAAACATACATAACAAGACAAAAGCGGATACAATATTTTGCTTGCAAAAGAAAAGACATCTCTGTTTGTTTAACTGATATTTAAAACAGATTCCTATCTCTTGCGTATTAGGTAATTTTAGCTGCACGATGTTCGTCAGTGATGTGCTTCAAATGTTGAGCTGATCCCCGAGAAGTGACTGCACTGTGAAGACTGCCGCTTGCACTGCCAGGAAACCATAGCGGCCCTTTCAGGAATGATCACATATGGGTTAGGCAACACATCATCGTTTATTGCCTGAAGTTTCTACTCAAAGTGTTATTATTTATGAATAGTTTTACTAACAACATCTTTCAGCATATTATGAGTGTATCAAAACAGACCTCTGAAAAATTGCAAGAATAATATTTCCTTTTGCCCGCCACTTGCACAAAGATAGTTTTTTGTAACCCCATTTTTTTTTGCATGGATGAGATTTATATCGTCCTAACAGAGGGTACCTGAAAGGTTTGTGCACATGATTAAAAAGTATTCTCACCCTGACCCTGAAATAGTTTTTGGTATAAATGGATTATGCAAATTTCGAATTCTCAGAGGCCCATAGTAGCACAAGTGGTTAATTTATTGATATATTTCCATGAATGTTGTGCATTTCAAGTGATCATTTCTGAAAGTGCCGTTGCTCAACAAGCCAACAGAAAGAGTAACAGACTCAACAAGTAATGTGCCTACCTTCTGAATGTTATGAACCTCCTCCATGCGTGTGATCTCATCCCGCAGCTGCTGCCACTGCCGAGTTATCTCCTCCTTCTCTTTCTTCTTCTCGGCAGCCAGCAGCGAGCTCTCACTGTCCAGCCTGCTCTGCAGATCATTCAGTTTCTTTTCCTTGTCGGAGATCTCGGCCGCGCGGGTGGCCAGCTCCAGCCGCACCTTGGTGAGGTCATCACGGCTGCTGGCAACCTCGTTGTGGAGGGTGGTGATCTCCTTCACCTGCTCGATGAAAAACTTCTCCAGACCTTCAGACATGTTCTCATAATCATTCTGCAAGGCGCTCTGAATTTTCTGTAGCACTGAATCTGTGATAAG
This sequence comes from Gigantopelta aegis, assembly GCF_016097555.1. Classification (NCBI taxonomy): domain Eukaryota; kingdom Metazoa; phylum Mollusca; class Gastropoda; order Neomphalida; family Peltospiridae; genus Gigantopelta; species Gigantopelta aegis. Next base: position 110,766,952 of record NC_054702.1, on the reverse strand, counting down.
AGATTCAGATTGTGAATAAATATATCAATATAACATGTTGTTGGTTACTCAATTAGATAATGGTTTCGTGCTTTTCATTTTCCGGTTGTCAGTCAACAAACAAGGTGAAGAAAGGTCATCAAACATTTTGTAGCACCGAATCTGTGATAAGAGATTCAACTGATAAATAAATAAAACATGTTGATGATTACTCCATGACATGTATTTCAATATTTACTTTTTGAATATCAATTCAATAATGGTTTGGGGGGGGGGGGGGGGGGGGGGTCATGTTTTTTCTATTGTCAGTCAACAAACAAAGTTAAGAAAGGTTATCAAACATTGAAGACAACTACCAGACATGAAATATTATTTTTAGGCACATGTAGGCAGATAGAAAAAACATTTGAGCTAGCTGGTTAGTGTTATAATAATATATTATATTATGTATTGTCTAGCTGGGCAGGTGGCCAGCCACACTGTTTTCACCAATATAAATCAACCCAAGAGGGGGCCAGATTTCACATGTTAAAGATGCATCCTAGCAGATATGTAAGTGATTAATAACATTTATCTGCTAGTTTTATATAGTTTTCCCAACATTAACCAATCAAATGTGCACATCCATTATTCGAAATTAGAGATTTTAAAGTGACATTTACACCATCTGACCATAAATTGTCGAGAACAAATGTACATCAATGCTATTCTGTTCATTACACCAGAATTCACACCTTCTGACATTGACTGAGCAAATTAAAAACAAATGTGCATCCAATGTATGAAAACATATTATCTTTACAACATTACATAATCACAGATTCTGAAGCAGGTTGGCATCCTTGATCTCATAGTGAGCTGCCAGTGTCACATGATGTCCGAGTCACAAATGTCTGCTAATCTGTATATTTGAAAATAAGCTGGTAGTCATTCAGTTAAAAGATTAACTTTGAAAAATCAAGTCTTCTGTTTTCATGATTATTTTAAAATGTGCATAAGTATGCACCAATCATAGATGAATGGGGAATGATTAGACAGACAGTGGATACACCTTTCAAGTGCACATATTGATTGATAGCTTTAATAATTAGTGTTTCTTAAAACAGTTATTACATACACATTTATTTTAATACTTTATTTAAATGCTATTCAGTCTTCAGTTGTTATTACTCAGTATTTCTTTTACGTCATTATGGAAGGATATAACTCATGACTATAACAACAGACCCAAAGATGAACATGGTCATTGTAAATAGGTCATATTTATACATGTATTATCCTCGTAGACATATGTATGAACTTGAAAAATAAAAAGGTTTTTTTGGACTGCACAAATTTGAAGTCTAACGATATCGGTGCAATATGGTTAAACCTGCTATACAGACTAACCTGTATAATAACCAACCATTTGTTTAAAGTTCACACAATTCCTTTCTGTACTTAACTTGCACATAAAGATCACCTGTGTCAATAAAAAACCCAGAACATTTTAAACAATGATCACATGGCCTAGACATATCTGACTAGGATGCTTGTCACCTAAGATGCTCACTGCTCACCTAGTTTCGACTTTATGCTATTGTTCTGCGTTTTATTTGATGTATCTTTGTGATGGGCGTCACAAAAGTGAACTCCCGGTTGTTCCGAGTTCTGCATATAGTCACCACACAAAAAACACGCCTCCTTCATCTCTTCATCCACAACCATTGGTTGTGGAGCAGACCGTCCACCAATCATCCTCGATCGTGAGTGGAATGAATTATTATTGTTCTGTCTCCTAAAGTGGTGATTACCAAAATTACGATTTCTTGGAGCAGGAGCGTTCCAGGATATGTTGATGTGGAGGTTTTGTTGGAACTGTGGATAGTTGTGATGTCCACCAGAAATGCCTTGAAACCACGGACCAGCTTGGTGCGAGTGATTAAAGGGTGGGGGTCCAAAAGGAGCCTGTTGAGGAAAACGTCTGTCGTAGTAGATAGGTCCTCCTTGCAGACGACCGTGATTATAAACAAAAACTTGGCGTGCTCCCGGAATGGGTATACTCATACTGTCTGCAAAATACAAGATAATTAGAAATGTTAAAAGAATTACAGTCAACAAGTAGTGTCAGTCTATCGAACAGTAATAGCAAAAAAGGTTTGGTTTGTTTATCGACACCACTAGAGCACATTGATTTATTAATTATCGGTTACTGGATGTCAAATACACGTATTTAGTAATTTTGACAAATAGTCTTAGAGGAAACCCGCTAAATTTTTCCATTAGTAGCAAGGGATCTTTTATATCACCATCCCACAGACCGAATAGCACATACCATGACCTTTGATATACCAGCCGTGGTGCAGTAATACTAAAACATTTAGATTTTTATTTTTTTATTTTATGCCTCTGAAAATTAGCCAAATGATCCTTTCCAGGGGACAATATTTCAAAATCTTAGGTAACCAGAACTTGATTGATGTGATTTTCATCTAGGTAATCAACTGTTTGGTCACATGATTTATATAGTGAATAAAATTTGATGATGCTAAAGTTTCTAACTTCCAGTTTTAGAATGTAAAGGTTTACTAGGAAACACAGTTCGCATTAATTTAAACTTAACCATCGGGTGACCACGACAGTTCTTGTGAAATATTATGTCCTGGTTTCATTCATGTAATGCTCGCTCAAGTTTAGTTTTGAGCAACCTATTTTTCAATTGAGCATTAAATCTAGAATATGGTTTCCATAGCTGTAACGGATTATGCAAATGTTTTGTCTATAACCCATGAATGATTTTTACAACTGTTTAATTCTCAGATATCTCCATAGAATTTGAGCTGTGGTTTGCCAAATCATAAAACCCAATTCAAGGTTGAATTTGTTAACATATGTCATGATAAATTCATCTAGAAAAGCTGAATAAAAAATTAGCATGTCAAGTTATTTTGTTGTATATTGTTTCGCTAAAACAAACTGAATTTGGTTACACTTTCTAAAACTAACATCCCGTACTGCTAAAAATATATTTGGTTCAGTTTTAACATGGATCCATACAGTTCATATGTTGGATCAATGGGTTAATAGTACATGTACTATAGTTTGTCAACAGTTCATGTGCTGTTATGGGTAAAAACCCTCATAAAATAAACCGGAGATCATCTCCACAAATATTACTTGTCAAAGGTACATGCATTTTTAGAATTATAAAAACTTCATTAGATGGTTTTACAGACACCAGGCCCCATACTTATAAACCTTAAAGTCCAGACTTTAACGGCATGGCAACACCATTCAAATAGCATTATGTTAAAGTCTGGACTTTATAAGCACAGGCCCTGGATGACCAGAAACACTTTGGATGCACGAAAATGGACAATCTAAACAACAAAATGCAAGTAAATGTGTAATTTCAATTTTAAGAAGAAAAAAGTTCAATTACTATATATATAGTGAAAAATATGATCTGCCACTTTAACAGTTCTAGGATTTTTAGTTTGGGGGGGGGGAGGGGGGCAACTGAGTAGTTAATAGTCTAAAATGTCTTAAACGGTTAAGAAGATTAATTTTTAAAATAAAAATAAATTCCGGATTGCACCCCCCCCCCCCCCCCCCCCCCCCCCCACCCCACGCCCGCTAGCTACAGCCCTGCAAACTGACACTCAAGACTCAAGGTTCAGTTTACCAAAACTGAACAAGTGAATTTTTTCAACAAATAAATAAAATATTTGTCAAAAATATGTGTGTATATGGAGTGGGAGAAAAAAAAAGTATATTCAGCCCTCTGTTAACTTTTCCATCTAGGAGCCAGATAGCGCCTGCTTCAATTTTTTATATAGATAATAGTAGAGGCAAAATAATACAGTTCCATGATCAATTTACGGGGATAGACATAGACATGCCTGGTGTTTATGCCTGGTGTTCTGACACCTGACACCAATACATGTACTAGTAATTAATGTACAACATGGGATTGTGAACAGCTGTCACATGATAATAATCACATCTGTATCTGCTTCACACAGGGTTTATTTTTTTATATATATATATATATAGTTAGCAGGTCATGTGCCATCAGGCTTTAACTGATTTATGAATGATGAATGGTTGTTACCTGCAGTGTATTTCTATTAATTTAAATGCAAGAACGAATATTAACAAATACCTTAACTAAAACAGATAAATAATTTTTACCAATTCACATAAACAAAATATTATATCTTAACTTTAAAACATTGACAGGTAAAAAATAAATAATAATCATTAGATGCATTAGAATATCATTAGAATATCATTAGAATACAATGTGCATGTATTCAAGGAACGACAAATCCGCTGGCCCTCGGTCCTGGCAAGTGAATGTTTGGTTGGGGCTAGAGCAAATTATCACCTGTGTTACTATAATACACATCTTCTGGCAGGGCTAGTGACTTTCTCAAACATCTGTGACACAATTTTGTCGCACACTAATGCATTCATTGCACATTATGCCAAAGGTGCATTGGGCTCATTGTCAAGAAGTTAAACACCCATGCTCAGTGTATTAAAACATTTTGATTTACAATGCTCAGTCTATTCAAGGAATTGGATTGCCCAGGCGGCGGTTTGACATCTGCTATTGGATGTCAAACATTTGGTAATTCTGACTCGCAACCATCAGTGGAAATCTGATACATCTGTCATAATGCAGAAAGGGATATTTTATATGCACTTTCCCACAGACAGGAAAGCACATATCAGTTGAATGGATCCATTGAGGTGGTTTGATACTGCGATGCAAGCACCTCAGGCGAGCACTCAACTGTCTGAGCTAAATCTTGCCCCAGGTAGTTTGAAATTTACAACAGCTGATAAGAATCACCAGTCGCCAGCGTATTTTGACAGGTCTGTGTAAAACATTTGAAATTATTATCCATAAGGTTTAATATCAACAGATTTACACATAAAAAACTTACATTATTCTGCATTAACAAACAATGAAGTAGATCTCTGTATGTATTTAGTTATGACTGTTCCACAAATGTTTGAAATTTGTTATTTATTCTGCCTTTGTCAGTTCAAAAACAAGGAATGTTCCAGACAAGATCACATGGAGGGGGATTGGGGTTGCATACTCGGGACTATTGGCTGTCCATCAAAACATCGAAAGTGTGCAGTCTGGGTATGATCCAGGATTTTGTGATGCGAGTTCAATTTGAGTTTGTTGAAGGCAAATGAACCGATGTCCTCAAGGGAGCGAGATCTGTAGGGGTTTCGAAGGAATGCTTCCCAGACATTTTTTAAATAAAGATGCTAAGAGACATGTTTTCAAGGCAATTTAGTGTTGTATATTGTGGATCATGAATTTATGCACTAACTTTAATATATATATATGAGCCGTCACACGCGAAAACCTACAACTTAGCATGACGTCAGAAACCAAGTAAACGCGGCTCAAAGTAAAAGTTGAATTTAGAAGATGACATCTTCTTCTTTACATGAAGATCAGTTTGAAGTAAACATATATACTTGTATGTACAATAGTGTTTGGTTACTATTTTGTATTTTGTACCTAAGAACATTGGTTGAGATCGTTAGTGATACCATCAGTACTTTGATACACATTTACAAGCACAGGGAGAAGTCCTATATATCAATATGGTATGCAAGTATCTCACGTTTTTATAACGTACATGATTATATACATGTATAACATAAAGTTCAGCAACTTTTCCAGAAGTTATATACAATATTCATAAGTTAGACCAAACAACAAATTAGGATTGTATTGAGTTGCATGGGCCTACCACTCGGTTAGGCCTACCTGTTCTGTGGACTACAATCAACACCACTATTTCTACTCGTATTTCTATTTATAATCTAAATACTGAAAACTAAATCATTTCCTACAAAAAAAATATATATATCTGTAACAATACTACATTTTTAGTTATTTATTTTACCATCGTTTGCAAACAAATTTACTGTCGTCTGCACACACATTGTGGTACGGTAACAGAAATGTTTCATTTATATACCTTTATTACATGATGTCACTGTTCCAAATTACATAAGTTTTGCAGTAAAATTGTAAATAAATCTCATATTTCTATCTATAACAGGTCATTTACTGTCATTTTTTCTACCGGTTGTTTGAATACCATAACAGGTCATGATAATACTGACACATTTTATGGTTTTTAATCCAGGGATTTTCATAACTAATATATAAGACTGGAAAATCACCTGAGTATAATTTTGATTAGTACTTTAGTGTAGCATCCTTATAAAAGGTGATTTCATTGATGTGGATTTGAGCTAAGCTCATGGGGGCCATATTTGGGTAAATATTGCAAAAATGTCAATTGTTTTTTTTTTTTAGGGGGGTGTGTGTCAAAATGTATATTCTAATGTTCTTGCATGTAATATATAAATTGATCTGAGTGTCTTACACTAAGTTTCTCATTGTAAAAGGTCAAAATTCAAGGTCACAAGGTCAATATCCAAATTCACTCTAATTTCTGTGATTTTGTACATAATGAATTTTTTCTAATGTACAGTCATAGTGACATATAGTTTTCATGGTATTGTGAATATATAACATAGTATTCTACTATAAAAGTAGAATTTGTATCTGTCATTAATAATGTGTAGATCTTCATGCTGAAATATAGAGAAAAAAACAGGATTTCAACACTTCACTATGAAACAATTGCTGCCCACAGCAACAATTGATGAAAACTAATATTTTTAATGAACTAACTGGATAATTAGCTTCTTTGTATGTTCCCTATATCAGAACTACCAACAAGGCAATACATTACCATATAGTGGCTGTTTGTTTGATGGCCCATCTATTGTGTGGATGACCAAGGAGTAACCACGTGATATGAAGTTTTACTGGATGGTATGGTGCATCTATCTTTTGGTGTATTGTTTAGAGTTCATAAGTTACATTGGTCTAGTATAGCTTTTCATGGTGTAAATGACCCAAATTATCAAACTGACTTCAAACCAAGTTTGAAAAAATCTGTTACTAGACTTTAAGGTCTCACTACACAGATCATTTCAGGGTGAGAGTTCATTCATCACGGTCCACTATACTTCCTAATTGTGACACGTTATGGTTCACATATTCACTTCTAGGAAATGGTGAAGAATTAAAACAATATGTATGCTTAATGGTACACCTTCTGGCTGTATTTTTTGCCCATGTCATTTTGTAATATTGAGCATCGATCTTTTGGGACATGGGTGTATAGCGCAAGAGACGGCCGGAGTGAATCGGTTAATGAACCACCTGTTCGGACCGGTACTACAGTCCAATGCGGTCATATAGCAAAAAAACTGAGACGGAAATGTTCTCAATTTTGGAGTGAAAATAAATGCTTATATAATGTATGTTCACAATGGTGTATGTTGTTAGTGCTAATGAGAACCCATTCTATTGGCAATTTTCATTTGAAGTTGGGCAATTTAACATGGTTTCAATGGAAGATGACATCTGTGTAGTGAGACCTAAGGAGTTTTTCTTTCCTTACAGATGTATTTTTAATTTTACAGGAGCCTGAAGTAGGCCTTCTCTTTGAGGCAAATTTTGGAATTCAAAATAGAAGACCAAGACTAAGAACAGTGGAAACAGAAGAAACAGTATCTGTATTAGATGATGAGCGGGACGTAGTCCAGTGGTAAAGGGCCTGCTTGATGCACGGTAGGTCTGGGATCGATCCCCGTCGGTGGAGCCATTAGGCTATTTCTCGTCCCATCCAGTGCACAACGACTGGCATATCAAAGGCTGTGGTATGTGCTATCCTGTCTGTGGGATGGTGCATACAAAACATCAATTGCTACTAATAGAAAAAATGCAGCGGATTTCTTCTATAAGACTATAGGTCAATATTACCAAATATATCAAGCTATCGTTAATACACTCTATGACAACAAGCAAGAAACATACGTTGGTTTGACCGAGAACACATTTAAGACGAGATATACCGCGCACACGAGCAGTTTTCAAAACGCAACACAGAAGAACGCAACAGCGCTAAGTCAGTACATTTGGACACTGAAGGATAGATTCACCCCATACACCATTAAGTGGAAAGTGGAAAATTTTATCAAAAGCAAAGCCATACTCTCCAGCGAGCAAAAGATGTAACCTCTGCCTGAAGGAAAAACTGTTCATAATGTATAAACCTGAAACCAGCACACTAAACTCCAAGAATGAACTCGTATCAGCATGTCGACACAGACGCAAATACCTTCTGTGCACATACCAAACATCACCTATAGACCTGCATAGTGACGTAACCTCGACGTCACAGAGTCCATTACGTCATCAGCTTTCCATTGATGGTGTAATTAAATCTACATCTGATGAGTGAGAGCAATTCAACTCTCTCACGAAACAAGCCTGTCATGTAGAGATAAACATACACTTTTAATGATATAATATATATATATATATATATATATATATATATATATTATCCATGTGAATGCCTACTTGATTTCTGCTTTAATTTACATGTTTTGAGAGTGCCCTTTTAATGACTTTTTATTTTTTATTTTAATTTATCATCCACGATACAAACTATCCTGAAAACATGTCACACAGCATATTTATTTCAAACATTTCCAGGAAGCATGCCCCTGAAACCCCTATACATCTCACTTCCCTTCAGGGGCATAGCAAACTTAAAACTGCCCTTATTAGAATACTGTAAACCCCTTAAATATGGGGAAAATGAATCCTGTAAGCACTGGTTTAAGAACTTTTATTATAAAACTACTGGTTTATACTCTGTGAACATCACAGCAATATTTACATGCAGAACTTTGATATATGGTTCAAGTTTCTGGATTTTATATAATTTTGACATTAAAAATTATTTCAATTATTGAAATTTAACCTGAGCACTCTGCCGTTCGAGAGCTAAATGGACATTTTGATGGTTATAATAGCTCTCTGCCATTTAGAGATAACTATAATAAAGACGTGATCTTTTTTCCTCCAATTGAGTAAACAAAAATTTCCACTGTAATATAACAACCCCTACAACTGCCCACGGCAATGCTGTGGAGATTGCCACTGAGTTTTTCATTCTATGCGGCATTTTTTTTTGCCATGGACTATATTGGGGGGTTTTTTTCAAGATGTATTTTTTCCTTATTGTTAAAAATAAAATATACTTTGAGAACTGAAAACGTATTAAAAGTAAATATTAAAACAGTAACTGAACCGTTATTACTAAGTATCTGAATCCATGTAAATTATCAGCATTAAGCGAGTATCAACTAGGACATTGAACTGTTCATAGCACGAGTATTGCAGGGACCACTGGATTGCAGGGAGGTGACAGCTTATACACTCTTGAACCATGGCTATGGTGCATTACGGGTGGGGGGTTTCAGTAAAATGTTTAATATACACTTCTACAAGTCACTTGAAGTGTTATGGTCAGTCTGATGATAAGATATTTGTAGAAATACATACATGTATATAGAGAGAGGTCATTTCGATAGTTTAATCAAAATTTCTCTGTCATTTATATTGGAAAAATATGCTACCTTTTTCTGATGCAGAGTGGCCTAATCAAAAAAAACAAAAAAAACTTTACCTATTTACTTGGGTTTGAAAGGGGGCTTTTGGTCTTGGTGACAGATTTCCTAACAGAAATTATGCTGTTATTAAAGAAAATTATTTTAATTCTATATCACATGTAATATAATGAAAATATAAAGATTGAATTGGCACGTCACTGCAGACTGACTACGCTGCAACCCCATTGTTCTTGAACATGCATGTGTTAACTGTTATGTCACTTTTAATCAAAAGAATACCGCCACTGGTATGAATAAATATTATAGCATATTGGCAAACAACACAAATAACAAACTAATCATTCAAATTTACTTACAATACAGAGGCCTAATTCACAAAGATCTCTTATGCTCTGTTAGACAACAAAGCATCCTCTTTGCAAATCTTTTAGCATTGCACTGCGAGATCGCAAAGTTGCGAGAGTTTAGTGAATTAGGCCCCCGAGTTGCAAACATGTTAACGGAAAAATTGCCGTGGACACTATTTTTCCATGGCAAATTATTTGCCGTGGTCATTTTCTTAATTGCAGGGGTTGAACAACTATCCTATGTTTGATATTAAATAACTTTGCATTGCTGATTTTCGAGTTTGCAGGTAACAAATATTTCATATATTAATCAATAATACACACACTACTGGAATATTTGTCAGCACCTATATAGGCCTATTTCACCGAAACATTGTTGAAAGGGGGTGCTGTCAAGTTTCTCCCTGTAGAATGTGTATTACTGGTTAATATGTGAAATATTTAATGTCAGCGAACTCGACAATTATCAAAGAAATGGTATAAAACATCAAACATAGGATTATATTTTTATATTAGAGCAGGAATCTTTGCTTACTTGTGAACCTACTCGATTGTGGGCAAAATCCCTGGGGGTTCTTTTTCTTCTTCTTTTTTTTTGGGGGGGGGGGGGGGGGGTGTATCTCTGATGGCAAAATAGAGCTCAAAACATATTGAAGACATTGCATGTATTTTAAAATCTAGAAGTCTTCAGCTTATTAGAATGGACTGGATATGCCATAATTATCTAGTAAAGCTTCTATTTGACAATTGTTATTCAATGTTATGATAAAAAGGAATCATATTTAATTAGCTTACATTATTCTGGGACAAAATTAAAATCTATCTTATAGTTTTAACTCACACTAACGTAAGCGCGCATGCACATATATACAAATAACAATGATCTGTTCCATTACTACAGTTCAGGGGTCTAATTCACTAACTCTCACAACTTTGCGATCTCGCAGTGCAATGCTAAAATACTTGCAAAGAGGATACTTTGTTGTTTAGCAGAGACTGAGAGAGCTTTGTGAATTAGGCCCCAGGGCTTATTCCAAAGGTCAGTTAACTGACTGTCATTGTCGATATTGTTTTATTAAATAAGAACATATCAGATCTAAAGTCTTGAAATCAAGACTTACATAATGACATAACTGTCCAAATATTACTGTAATAAACAATCAGTACACCATTATGCTATGTAATATAATAATTAAGTACATCGTATATTTTGGTAAAATGTTGAGTTTTTTTAACAGATTTATTTTTCTTTTGATATTTATTTTATTAGTAGCCTACTAATGTAGCATGTACAATATCCAAATTAAACGCACATGTGTGCGTGCTTCGTCCATTCCCGAGGAAATTTGATACTGGAGATTGGACCCCTTCTTGCATTGCCACAAAGAGGACTGCCACCCCAAGACTAGGTTTATATACTAAAGCATGTGCAGTTCTACCTTTAATCTCTTTGTATTGCATTATTTGTTTTTACTTCAGAGACAATGCAAGTCAAGCTGTATACCTCGGTTGTTCTAGCATTTTGTTTTCATCCCTGTATTAAAAATGAGATTTAATCATCATAATTTAATGGTAATTTGTAAAGAATTCTTTTTATTTATACTGGATTTCTTTTTTGTTTTGTTTTTTTTAAATGATATTTGAGTTGGTATGGGTTTAAAACTTGATAACATGTTTTTATATGAATTTTAACTGTATTCATTATGAAGTTACATATATATGCCCATTCATCGGTTTCCTTTTGAAGGAAACAGACTATATACGGTGAGCACATGATTATTATTCAACAAAGAATATTCTAGTTTTGATTTTGGCTGTGAATTTAAATTACAATGTGAATTTGAGAAGGGCCAGTAAGATTTGTTTTCAACTGGCCCTGCTGGCAACCATGGTTTTTATGTTAATTTTCAAGCCTGATGTAACTTCCCAAATAGTACTCAGGCTAACTGAATTATAGTCCATCCCATCCTCCTACAAAAAACAGATTTTGTTAATAATTTCAGTTTGGTTTGATGTAAGAAAAACAAAAAAAGTATTTTGAAAATAACACAAAATAATCTGCTCAAAAATAAATAACTTGTAGTAAATTTCATTGTATGAAAAAAAGGAATTCCCTGTGGGATGGACTATAATGCAATAAGACTTCATTCCAGCTATACAATATTGAAGTGTACACTAAAGGGTTGTTAGTAAATTCGTACTTGGTCATTTCGTACAATAGTCAGTTCGTACTTAATTTGGTCATTTCGTACCCTGGTCATTTCGTACCATCGCAAAATGTCATTTTGTACCATAATTGAAAGTCATTTCGTACCATAATTGAAAGTCATTTCGTACCATAAGATAAATGTGTAATGTTAGACATACTATCACCCTGGTAATGTCTTTTACAAAATAACATTACATTACAAATGTCTATATGATGCAAACACCACCTGCAACTGAATAAAAATAATACTAGTAATAAAGATGCAAATAAATAATATCCGGCCATTTTGTACCATAATCAGCTGGTAGCTGAAAAATTATTATTAGTAATATATTTGCTTGCTATATATACTGGTTCGAAATGACTTGGGTACGAAATGACCAGGATACAAAATGACTTTTCACAATGGTACGAAATGATTAGGGTACGAAATGACTAGGCAGTATGGTACGAAATGGATGGTATGAAATGACTATGGTACGAAGTGACTATGATTCCACTGAAGGAATTACTGATAAAAAGTGGCAGATTTCAATGAAAATATTTCACCTCACCGCAACAAATTTAATGTGCGTGCACCCACGCACACATCTGTATGAATCATACAGCTCAATGCAAATCTGCCTGAAGTAGGAGCATAGTGTAGCAGACAACATGTCATAAGTTACAACACATACCACATAGTGACATACCATATTTCGCTTACGTACTCGCTACGCCTGTAATATAGTTAAAGTCACCTTCACGTTATTGTTTATTACTTAGTGCGAGATATATTATTGCAAACTAGTCTACGTCGACATCTTTGTAACGTATCATGTCGTATGCGTGTGAAAATTGTTGTCATATCCCTTATTTAGCAGCCTGCTGACGGTGATAAAAATATGCAGCCTTCCCACCAATCAGCAGCCAGTCTACCAGCTGACTGCAGCAAAACGTCAACACAGCCATGAGCTCCTAGGCTATTTGGCAGATGTAAACAAACCAAATCGGAGGGCAGTAGCAGCAAATTTTTAATAAATATTCAACTTACGATTAACCAGAAATAAGTAGGATTACTCGATAATGAGTAATCGTTGAGGTCCGATGAATTCAAACCCCAAAATGGCTTTAAAACGCCAAAAACGAAACCTCCCTCTTTCATCCGCTAAGCTGACAACACAATTGACCTTCAACTACGTCACTTCATTATTGTGGAAATTAATGTCCGCTTATGTTCGGATTATTCCGTTTGAAGTCGTGTATATGTGTCGTCCCCTCTGGCGGATACGAGGGGGCGCTAACTAGGTTTTTCCCCATCCCTATTCCGATGTCCAATGGATTTAACAAATACTACATGCACCTATTTGCTATTTTATTTACAACCATTTAATCAGCAATAAAACATTATTCGTGTATCATTTCCCATTTTGCCGGAAATGGAGAGGTGGAGGTTGAGTTCAGTCGGTAACTCATCGATTCAGCTGCATGGGTTGTAAGGATCAAACTTTCTGGGCAGACTCTTTGTTTTTCACCAGTCCCAACCAGTGTCCCACGACTGGCAAAGTGATTTGGAGTCGAATAACTGAAGCTGCATTTCGTGGGTTTTACAATATCATAGGCATTTTAAAATAAATTATAAAGATTAGCAATATATACTCTTCAAAAGAAGAAACGCAAAACCACATTGTCGTAACATTTGGAGAATTGATTTAATTATTGAATGGTGAGTCCGATAATTACCAAATGTTGCAGGATTGTTCACAATTCACTCTAGTCCATTGTGAGTAAGTGATAGGACACACCACCAAGGTCAAGGTCATCTGGAGTCAATACCGGGTGTGGCCTCCGCGTGTGTTGACAACTGCCTGGCACCGCCTGCCCATTGAAGCAACCAGAGTACGGATGACGTCCCGGGGGATGGTGGCCCACTCGGCCTGCAAGGCTGCTGCCAGCTCGGGCAGGGTCTGGGGCTGTGGTTGTCGCTGTCGGAGGCGTCGGTCCAACTCGTCCCATAGATGCTCAATTGGGTTCAAATCCGGTGATATCGATGGCCAAGGAAGGACATTAATGTTGTTGTTCTGTAGGAAAGCCGTTGTGAGACGTGCTGTGTGAGGCCTGGCGATGTCATGTTGGAACACTGCGTTGGCGTTGGCCATAACTGGAACGATGTGTGGCCGGAGGATCTGGTCAATGTAGCCCTGTGCATTCAGGTTGCCCTGCACGTGGACCAGGTCAGTTCTGCCAGTGTGTGAGATGGCTGCCCACACCATGACACTACCTCCGCCGAATCTGTCCACTTCCTGCACGCAGTTTGCCGCATAACGTTCACCACGACGCCTATACACGCGACATCTTCCATCATGACGTCGGAGCAGAAATCGGGACTCGTCACTGAACCACACCTGTCTCCATCGCAGTTGAGGCCATTGTCGATGAATCTGGCACCACTGCAGTCGGAGTCGATGGTGTTGTGGTGTTAAGATGACACCTCGAACTGGACGTCTGGCACGAATTCCTACCTCACGTAGGCGGTTCCGTACGGTCTGGTCGGATATCCTGCGCAAACCTGGTATTGCTGCGGCTGTGGAGGTGGCAATAGTCAATCGTTCCCGAAGGTGGCGTACCCGGATGTAGCGGTCCTGCCCGGGGGTAGTGACCCGTGGTCGACCGGATCTAGGGAGGTCACGTGTTGATCCATGTTGCTGGTAACGGTCCCACAGTCTGGAGATGGTGCTTGGGGACATATGGAATGCCCTGGCAACGGCCGTTCTGGATTCGCCTGCGTCTAGTCGGCCGATGGCATTGTTTCTCTGCGGTTCACTGAGACGTGGCATGTCCTGGATTGTCAACTGTCGGCCAGATACAGAGGCCAGGCAAGCGAACACCCTGCACTTTTATACTGTCGGTGTTCATGTTGCACGTGCAGACAACGCACGTGCAGTGGTGACATGGTTTGCACGTGGCTGCGTTTTTGCGAATATTCACATTTTGAAACTTTATTTTACAGTAGCTGCGTTTTATCGAATGTAACCGTGGGAATGTGTTTGGGACATGCAATGACCTTATATTCACAAAGCATGAACCGGTAGGAAACATAAAATCGGAGTTATAACCCATTTGTACCCTTTTGCGTTTCTTTTTTTGAAGAGTATAGAACTGCGATTTGTCGTTCATTTTAATGTTATATTATAAATGTATTTGTAATTTTACTATTGTCTATTACTTACCAGTTGGGCTGTCTGAGAAGATAAAATGTTAATAATGAATAATGTTAAACCATCCATTATTTTAGTTATTCTCATGTTCTGTCCTTTCAATTTATTTAATCTTTTTTCACGATCGTTTACTTGGATTGATTGGTTTGTTGGTTGGTTGGTTGATTGACTGAAAATTGCAGTCGCCATTATTGTACAATTTAATGTTTGTAATTATGAGAGGGCTTCGTAAGTTGGATAACTTGTGCCCAATCCTTTTGCATATATATTATATGCAATAAAATATGTTTGCAATCAATATTATGCAATATTTTTATTTAACAGCAAAAGCTGCATGAAGTCACCACTGCGGGAGTTTTGAATTTACGAGATAAGCTACAATGTTTTAATTTAGTTTTTCTAATGATAGCCCATCAGAAAATGATATATTGTCCGTAAAGAATATATATGTAACAACACCAAATAAATAATTTGGATGACCATCAATAGCGTAGCCAGCATGAGGCACACGATGCGCTTGCCTCGTTTGGAATTTCCCCAGATTTATTTTATTTTTCCCATGACACTGATATTTATTTTACAGGTCAGGGTTTGCATCGGCGTTTTTTCCTCTGGCTACGCCGCAGAACATGATCAATATTCAGACGCAGATCTGGGGGGGGGGGGGGTGTCGGGGGGGTCGAGGGGGTCTGGAACACACCCCCCCCCCCCCTGCTCGTGACCAACGATTTTTCGATTATGAGGTTTTGATGCGCGACTAGCGTGGCGATGTACTGGCAGGGTAAGCCAGCTGTAATCTTGTTAAGTAACAGATACCCCAATATACTTCAAATCTATTTAAACTTAAAGCTATCTTCAAATATGAAAATTTCCTATCGGGGGGGGGGGGGGGGGGCCTTCAAAGGCTCAAGACTGGACCCCCCCTGCTAAAATTCCTGGATCCGCCCCTGAGTATTTATTTCAAAGACATTTGTATACATATAGTTCTTTTACTTTTCTTTGAAACCTAAATAACCCACTTTTTTTTCTCTACAATGTTATATCCCATTGTCCGACTCGGTATCAACTGAATTCCTTACAAACACTACCAAGGCAGTGAAATGAAGATTCGTTGTCAATACAACCATTATGCGGTTAATTACTTTATTTGGATACTTTTTTGTAGGCCTACATGTGTTTGTTACATGTATACTAAATGCATCCCATGTTGATTAGTAATCTGGACACATTGTTCGACTTAAAACCGAAGAGAGAGAGAGAGAGAGAGAGAGAGAGAGAGAGAGAGAGAGAGAGAGAGAGAGAGAGAGAGAGAGAGAGAGAGAGAGAGAGAGAGAGAGAGAGAGAGAGAGAGAGAGGGGGGAGAGGGAGGGAGGGAGGGAGAGAGAGAGAGAGAGAGAGACAGACAGACAGACAGACAGACAGACAGACAGACAGACAGAGGAGATGAATTCTCAATGTAACTTGAAATGGGACGTAATGTTTTAATAATCGTCGCAGTGAGTTATGTCCCTTGCATCAAGTCTCGGCCATTTTCATAACATCAATGCATTTTGTGAGTCAGATGACTTTTCGTTTAATCATAACTATTTTTGAGCATCATGGATAAGTTGAAGAAAGCATTAAGCGGGGACGATGAAGACGAAGAGAAGAGTATAGTTACACAGGTAATACTATTTATAAAATAGGTACTTGTTATTTCAAAAGTAAAGAGGCTTTTTTTGTATGTGATTGAGGGGTTGCGTGCAAACAAGTTGCAAGTCATAGCCATGATAGTGGGTGTGAAAGTCTGGCACCAGATGTATTAGCATAAGTATGTACATATACAGGCCAGGTATTAGAACAACAGGATACAAACGTAATGGACAATTGGTTGAACAGTTTTCGATTTCCTATTAATTATAAATGAATACATGACCATTTACTTGGATAGACACCTGTTGAATCATGATGTTTAATTGTTTGGTTGTTTTTTGTGTGCGTTTGTTTAATTAATTTTGTTTAAGGATTGTTTGTTATTTATTTTAGTTTCATCGGGTATGAACAAAACAACCATCTGTAAACTGTGAATTGGCAAAGCCATTCACACAAGTTTGCGATAGATTTTTTTTGGTTATACCCATGAACATATAAAAATAGCAGACAAATTTGAGACACATAGCTTATACCAATAATAATATAAACAGTTCACATTTTATATTGAATAATTTGTTTTGTTCTTAAACAGTGATGCTCAGTATGACAAAGCACCAATATACATCATCAAATAATTTATTTATATATATGAATCCTATAAACATGGCATGGTATACATTGGACAACATACATAATTAGAATATAAAATGGTAAGATCAAACACATAGTAATAGTAATGATGACAATGATTATATATGTGTAATAGTTATATGACATGTACATGTACATGTAGATGTGTGCAGTGTGTATATGTGTTTATTCAAGTTGGTGTTGTAGTAGAGGGTCTGGTAAGTTAATTTTGCCTATGGTTGAACATTTCATAACAGAATTGGCCAACAGTTGGAGTTACTTGTTCTGGGCTGTCAAGAAGGAAAATACATTTTTCCAGTTCAGACAGAAATGTGAACTTAGAATATAAAGTCACATCATTAGAACTACTAGTCCGACGGGCAATCTGTCTGACCGTAATTGTTTCCCCATTGAATCCTCGACTCCGCATCAGCCATGTCAGAATTCCAAACCATTAAAACAAACGGTTCAGAATTATAACGAAATACACAAAATGCATGTACGGCATTGATAACAGACGATTTAAAATGTATTTGTCAAATATAGCCTATATCTGTCATTTCAAGTGTATAGGGATAGGACTTAACCCAGTGGTAAAGCACCCAGTGCACCATGACTGGTATACCAAAGGCCGTGGTATGTGCTATCCTGTCTGGGAAGGTGCATATAAAAGATCCCTTGCTACTAATGGAAAAAAAAATATAGCAGTTTTTCTCTCTATGAGTGTGTCAAAATGGCCATATGTTTGACATCAAATAGCCAATGATTAATAAATCAATGTGCTCAAGTGGTGTCGTTAAAACAACCTTTTTGAAGTGTATATTATAATATTGTTAATAATATGTTGTTAAAACTATGGGCTGGTGTACTAGTAGAAATACTGTCAGACTAGTAAATTTTAGTTGTTTCTTGTCCGGTGGGCTATTGAACTTTTTTCCATTTCTCCAACCCTGTAAATTGTAATGAATGATGTAGCATAAAACATCAAAAGTTACAGTTCTAACAGTTACAACCTGTTACCCTATCTCACACAGTGTTTTCATAAGACCCATATCTGATAGCTGTTCACTTTTTGCAATATTCTTCATATAGCCCATTTTTCTTTTTTGAAACCACTCCAAATCCAAGAACCTCTGCATAATGGAATTGATACTGTCATAATTTACATTAACATAGTCTGCTAAGTACTATGGTGTGACCATGTTAGACGTTTAACAACATACGTTTATTAGCCAAGACACAAGTTATTAAAAGTAGATGAATTTGTATTTTACATATTAATTAGTAAACAATGTTATGAGATGGTGACTAGAGAACGCTGCTTTAAAACTGGAATCATTTCCATTTGGTCACTGCTAGTTTTAGTGGTTTTAACAGGACTGTAAGTAACAACAAAAAAGTACAATTCAAATACAGTACTTAGGTCTCTGTTACTGTAATATTCTTCTTTTGGGTAACCATCTAAAGGATGGGTGTCACAAGTGATTAGATAACTAAAAGAAACAGCACATAAAACCAATATACGTTTGCTACATTTATTTACATCAGCAAATAATAATCATATACACTCACACATTTCAATCATTACTCAAACCATAGGCCTATTCATCATACATCAATGCACACTAACACAACTCACACCCAAACCTTTCTCTCCATCACACATTTAACAAATTTCACCAGTCCCATCTTAGTACAGATGATCACCACACTACTCAATATTAATTACACACAAATACTACTCAATGTATTAAGTATATATTACATCACACATATAGCACCACGTAATATTTAAAATATTACGTATTCAAAATAAGATATCAGTGTCCACTTATGACTTCATATATCTTCATTAAACAGTTCTTTTATAACACCCAAAGTCACTTATTTATTTTAACTAATTAAGCAGTATTGTACATACCACTTTCTTCCATTATCAACTATCACTGCTAATGTTTCAACACATACATGAGCACGTTGTTAACTAATACACTTATGAACTAATTGCACAACTCATCCTTCTCTTCACCTTCCGAATTCACCACACCTCCATTATTATACTTGCACAGTATAATAATAATATTACAAAACAACAATCTGTTGTTTTCTATGTTACCCTAACATGGCTAATAAATAGCCCACACATGGAACTTCATTTCCACATTACCACCACACTGCACTCTCTCGTGTACCACTCCTCCACGAATCACCACACCTCCACAAGCTCAACTCTCAGCCACATCTTCATCCAGGCAAGCCATCTCTATAACTCTGGATACATCTCCACACAAGCAAGCCATCTCTACATCTCTCAGTAGACACTACTTCTGTAACATCTAGAACAGATACCTCTTACAGTGCTGTAACCAAGATACACTTAATTACTATGATGTAACACCTTATTATTCCATACACTTTATATACCAATCAACTTCATCTCTTTACTCAATGTCCACATTATACAAGTTATACTAAATATTCATTATCCACATCTTTATAAAATTAATATGTCATTACCATACTACTACACTTTAACATAATACAATTATGTTTTATAACCATCACAAAATAACAATACATACTAAATATCAAGTATTTAATTACTTACGGTTAAGCATTAACCCGGACTATAAACACCAAAGTCTTTCACAAACTTCTGTCCAACTTGCACAACTCTTGTTCACTATTCTCTCTCAAAAATAAATCACACTGCCCCAAACAATAACTAAGTCATCTCTTTTATTCACACAGTCAGCTTTTCAGTTACCTTTCCACTCACTCCTGCTACAAGCTATAACAATACAAATTCCTACCTTGCCTAATTAATCCCATACCAAGAAACCTTTAGTTTCACGATCCAAGCTATGACTAATCTATTCCATTTCTCTCAACTGTACAACCTGTATTACCGTATAATTAATAATAAGTATTATACTATAAACTTCATATGTACAACTAAAAATACCACATGTGTACTAATAAACATAGTATAGTAAATCTACAAATAATTACTTTCAAATCACATTCTGCTCTGATTACCCTTGACTTGTGACAATGGGTATTATGATTATGATTTTAAATTATGTTATTTATTTATTTATTATTTTGTTATTTTTATTTTTTGCATGTTTTCAAGATCGGTTTGAGTAACTGGAGGTTGATAAACCAATCGTAATTGTCATCAACACTAGAGAACAACTCGTATACAAACACAATAAATGAAATTGATTGAAGAAGAGAAAAGGCAAAAAAAAAATTCCACATCTTTTTTTTAATTTGTAAACGTTCAGTGATTTGTTTTTGTATTTTATTTTTAATTGGTTTTATGTTTTAGTTTTCAGATGCAACAACATTAAGTTGGTCGACAAGAATCAAGGGTTTCATTGTTTGTTTTGCCCTGGGAATTGTCTTGTCAACACTGGTATGTTTTTGTTGTTGTTATTATTATTATAAGTATTATAAATGGCATTGAAAATTCTTAATTTCTATGCTAAAAATTGCCAATATATATATATTTAATTATGTCCATTGTAATAAATTAATTTAACAGTGGTGTACTGCATCATTCCGTGACCTGAAAACATATTCCAAGTATGATTTACTTGCACTAATTTTCTTAATCCCATCAGACCCTGGAAAAAAGCCTGATTATGTACTGGGTCCCATGAGCTGTGGTATTATCTTTTCAGTTCTGTCCTCCCAATGACTCAATAGAAGACATTTATAAATATGTTCTTATTTCAAAAATAGAGTAGTCTGTAGACATTTTTGAAAATGCCTGCTGCAGTTATTATAATATTTTTTTAATACACTAATACAACAGTAGTGTTCATAATAAAAATTTCACTTATAAGTTATATTACCGCCACCAGTGTTCGCCAGGAGAGGCAACTGATCACTCCCGAGCACCACTTCAGGAGAATGATCTCCAGCTTGCCTTCACTTTGCTCATTGTGAAGACTGGGTATTCATTTGAAGGAATTTTTTTAGGATTCTGCCAGAATTATAAAAAATATAGATATTTTGGGATTTTATCTTGTGTTTTTTAATCAAAATCTGGGAATTTTAGAATGGAATCCTGCTTTATTTGAAGCTTGTATTAATCGAGATTTGTGTACCTGTTCAGGTGTTTCGTTATTAACAACTTACTGTATTATTTCAGGGCACATGTCTTCTGTTCGCCAAAAATGGGTTGACTATATTTGCTGTTCTCTATACAGTTGGAAATCTGTTGTCTCTTGGGAGGTACGTAAACTGCAAAGTGAAACCTTGGTCTGAACGTAAGAATTTGTTACCTTTGGCAATTTTGGAAGGCTTTGGCTTTAGATAAAATGCTCACCTACAGTAAATTGAAAGCAGTAACTATTGCAACAAATAAACATGAAATTAAGAACACAAAATTATCCGTTCAGCTGATGACGGTAATTTTTTATCCAACGGCCAAAAAGCCTGCTGTTAGTAAAGCCCTTAACCAACACGAAATTGTTTTCTAGAGCTCTACAACAATTGCCACTGTTAAGTCTGAGCCCTGGAACGACACCAGTCTGATATTAGTTTATTTCTAGCTACATCTTTGAATATAAGGAAATGTTTTATTTAATGACGCACTCAACACATTTTATTTACGATTATATGACGTCAGACATATGATTAAGGACCACACAGACATCGAGAGAGGAAACCTGCTGTTGTCACTTCATGGGCTTCTCTTTTTGATTAGCAGCAAGGGATTTTTTATATGCACCATCCCACAGACAGGATAGTACATACCATGGCCTTTGTTACACCCTTTGTGGAGCACTGGCTGGAATAAGAAATAGCCCAATAGGTCCACTGACAGGGATCGATCGTAGACCGACCGCGCATCAAGCGAACACTTTACCACTGGGCTACGTCCTGCCCATCTTTGAATATAAACCAACGGTTGTAGTGATGATGAAAATCATTAGGTCTATTGTGTATTCATTTCGAAATGTAAAGTCTTAAAGTGTTTGTTAAAAAAAAATGTCTCGTTCCAACCAGTGCTCCTTGACTGGTACATCAAAAAGTTTGTTTTGTTTAATGACACCACTAGAGCACATTGATTTATTAATCATCGGCTATTGGATGTCAGACATTTGGTAAATTTGACATATAGTCTTAGAGAGGAAACCCACTACATTTTTCCATTAGTAGCAAGGGATATTTGATATGCACCATCCCACAGACAGCATAGCACATATCATGACTTTTGCTATACCAGTTGCTTTACACTAGCTAGACCAAGAAATAGCTCAATGGGTCCACTGACAGGGATCGATCCTAACCCGATCGTGCATCAGGTGAGCGCTTTACCAGTGGGCAATGTCACACCCTAGTACCCTTTTTCAGTAGGTTCTTAAACATACATTCTTTTCTTTATTTTAAAAACTGAAATTGAATATTAAAAGGAATGCCCAATTAAAACCACATATGTTTTTATTTGGTAAATGATCACAAGTTTCCATATTTGTAATATTGTATTAGTCCTAAAAATGAGGAGCATGTATTTTTCTATATTTTGACTTAAAACCAGATCTTTGTAATTACAGTGATAATGGTACTGTTAACACTAAGGTCGACGACAGTCACTTTTTTAATTAAAACCAGATCTTTGTAATTACAGTGATAATGGTACTGTTAACACTAAGGTCGACGACAGTCACTTTTTTAATTAAAACCAGATCTTTGTAATTACAGTGATAATGGTACTGTTAACACTAAGGTCGACGACAGTCACTTTTTGGATCATTGGATTTGACTTCATACACAATAATAAATAAAACATATCCAACGGTTATTTTTTGATATGATATATTTGACAAAAGGTACTATTTATTTCTTTCATCTTTTAAAACTTTAATTTAATATTTTGTCTAGAATTATGAAGAAAAAAATACTGACCTGTAAACAGCGTTGTTTGCTTGTTATAGAAATTTGACAGGGGTCAAGTTTAGTATTCCAGTTTTTATTTTAATGTGGCAAAGCATTGTAAATTTTAAAAAATAAATTAATTTGTAAAAAATCCTAAATAAAAGGGGCACTTCTCAAATTTGAGATCCGCCCCAGAAGATATGCTATATTTATTGTGTACAAAGCCAAAACAAGGGTGCAAAAAGTGATAGTCGTCGTCCTTAGTATTTACACTAGTTATAGTAGTTGAGTATTATTGCTGATATATTAATGAATGGATGGATGTTTAACAACACCCCAGCACAAAAATAGAGATCGGCTATTGTGTGTCAAACAAGGTAAGTACATCAATATGATTATTTCTATTTAAAATAAAAATTGTATTATTATGTAAAACACAGTGTAAAGAGCTGTGGGAAATGTACAGTAGAATACAATACAAATATCAAGGTAAGTAAGTATACTACTCAAAAGAATTTAAGGGTCAAAAATGTATAACCAAATAAGTTTCAGAGTGTATTAGATTGATGATGTAAACTACACCAAAAATTTAATTTATTGTTCCATATTTACAAAAAACCACAAATAAACGTCACTGTTTACAAGAAAGTCACATGACATGCTGTCAAAGTTGAAGGTTGTCAAACATGGATTTTACACATTAGAACATTCGTTTAATAGTGTGTGAATCCACCCCTGGCGCGAATACACTCGACACATCGTTGCCTCATGCTGTTGATCAGACGTCTGAAGAACTCTTGGGGAATGGCCTGCCACTCTGCCATAAGAAGTTGACCCAGATCATGAAGGTTGGCCGGAGGGGCATGGTTATCCCGAACTCTCCTGCCTAATTCGTCCCAGGTGGTCTCTATTGGGGCCAAGTCAGGCGAATATGCTGGCCAATCCATCCTGGCGATACCTTGTTGCCTGAGAAAGTCCGTTACCACCCTGGCGCGGTGGGGTCTGGCATTGTCATCCTGCAGAACTGCCCCGCCGCCAATCTGCTGAAGGCCTGGGAGAACCAACAGCCGGATAATCTCATTCAGATAGCGGATTCCATTCAGATTGCCATCCACCACATAGAGGGGGGTCCTGTGGTGGATAGAGATGCCGCCCCACACCATGACGCTGCCACCATCGAACCGGTGACGTTGTCTAACGTTAACGTCAGCGAAGCGCTCCCCAGGTCGTCTGTAGACACGAACCCGACCGTCGTTGAACTGGAGACTAAACCTGGACTCATCAGTGCACATCACTCGACCCCACTGAACACGTTGCCACAGCAGATGAAGGGTGCACCAGTGACGTCTGGCCGTTCTGTGATGTGGTAGGAGTGGTGGTCGAACAGCCTGGCGACGGCAGCGTAGATTATTGGCTCTCAGACGATTGCGTATGGTTTGATCAGACACTCGAGTTCCAGTCGCAGTCCGCAGATTGTCACGTAATCGGCGTGCAGTGGTTGTGCGTTGACGTAGAGCCATATTGGTGATATGCGGTCCTCTCTATTTGTAGTGCTTCGGGGTCTTCCCGAACGTGGATGATTTCAAACAGAATTCGTTGCTTGGTACCGTTGCCACAGTCGGCCAACGACACTCTGACTGACACCAAGTCTCAGAGCAACATCTCTTTGCGTATTGCCATCCTGAAGCCAAGCAATAGCCCTTCCTCGATCTTCGATAGTCAGTTGAAGTCGTACCATTGTCGAATTTGGAGTGTGCACCGTACACGAACGCAAGCTCCAATTATACGGAAATTCAGCATTGGGAACATGGAATACACGTGCAAAGTGTGCAAATGAAGCGCTTTGTGAAAAAGCAAGTTATGGGCACTTAGCAGACCTTTCGCTTTCACCCTAATTTACGTGCAAATGTAAGCATGTTTTCGCCATTAGAACTAGTTGACAGTGTCAATGACAGTGGATTTTAATTCATTTATGGGTTGCTTAGACCCACTTTCGTCAAAATGGAACAATACCATGCGTGACATTATGGTCTAGCTAATGTAATTGACATTCAGAAAATAATGTCGAAAATATCGTCTGACCCTTAAATTCTTTTGAGTAGTATATATATATATATTGATATTGATATTGATATATTAAGGTCATTTCTCAAGTGAGTTTGTGCAGTGTTGTTGTTATTACATTATTATTTCATTTTTATTTCAGTACCTGCTTTTTGATGGGACCTGTCAATCAGATTAAAAAAATGTTTGCCAAAACCAGAATAATAGCAACCATATTGGTTGTGGTTAGTATACGTTGTTTATTCAATTAATGTAAACAAAAAATATTTTGTTTTCACAAAACTGATGTATTTTTAGGGGTAATGGATTCAAACATAAAAAGTTAGCAAGTGGCAACTATTACACCTGAATTTTTAAAGTGGTAATGGAAAACAGTTTTTAGAACAACATTTTCTGGTGTGTAATTTTAGGTGAACTGGGAGAATCCATGTTGTTTCATGTTAAAACCTTTCCAGCAAAATATGTCAAGTGTAACTGGTTTTCATTGTGTATTATTTGATAAAAAAAAATTTAAACATTGATGTTTCGATCTATCCATATTTTGTTGTTATTATCTTCATTTTTATTTCAGTACCTGCTTTTTGATGGGACCTGTCAATCAGATTAAAAAAATGTTTGCCAAAACCAGAATAATAGCAACTAGCTAATGTAATTGACATTCAGAAAATAAAGTTTGAACTATAAGTAAAGGCTTTAAAGTCTTACATCATACACAATGCTTAAAAGGTCTGTTTATTAATAATTTTATCTATATTTCAATTTGGGGGCCGTGACATAGCTCATTGGGCTATTTCTCATTCAAGCCAGTGCACCGTGACTGGTATATCAAAGGCTGTGGTATGTGCTATCCTGTCTGTGGGATGGTGTATATAAAAGATCCCTTGCTGCTAATTGAAAAGAATAGCCCATGAAGTGGCGACAGCGGGTTTCCTCTCAATATTTTTGTGGTTCTTTACCATATGTCCTACGTCATAAATAAAATGTGTTGAGTGTGTCATTAAATAAAACATTTCCTTCCTATATTTTAATTTTGTTTGCACATGCAAAGTCCTCGCACATAGTGTTACTTTTTGTAACAAAAGCATCAATGGGGGGTCAGGGCAGTCAACTGAAAGAGGTGTAGTAATTCTTCACATTCGGGCAAAAATTATGGATATGTTTGGGAAAATAAGATGGCTTGAAAACTTTTTAGAATATATTTCTATCATTCTTGGAATAATATAAGCTGTAATCCATGTAAAACACTTGTAGTAATTAATTTGGAGCCTTATTGTTTCAAAGTTAGTTTGTTTTGTTTAATGACAACACTAGTGCCCATTGATTTATTAATTATCGGCTATTGGATTTGGTAATTTTTACATATAATCTTAGAGAGGAAACCCGCTACATTTTTCCATTAATAGTAAGTGATCTTTTATATGCACCATTCCACAGACAGAATAACACATACAACAGCCTTTGATATATCAGTTGTGGTGCACTGGCTGATACAAGAAATAACCCAATGGGCTCACTGATGGGCATCAATCCCAGACCGACTGCACATCAAGCGAGTGCTTTACCACTGGGCTACATGGCTTATCCTATCTTTCCTGCTGCATGGTGTCTTTTAGGTTAATTCAAAAGTAATTTCAAGACATATTTAAGATCTGCCTGTGAAGAATTTGAAGTTTTGGTTTGTTTAATGTCACCACTACTATGACTAGAGCACATTGATTCATTAATCATCGGCTGTTGGAGCAAGGGATCTTTCATATGCACTTTCACATAGACAGGATAGCACATACCACCACCTTTGATATACCAGTTGTGGTGCACTGGTAGTGAAGAATTTGAAGACACATTAAATTTTGTTTACCAGTTCATCATTGAACAAGCATATCTTCGTTGAACTAAGTAAAACTCGTATATGAATTTTTTATGTTTTACAGGAGACGAAAAAAACTGTTTTGGTACAAGCTGATTCGGTGTAACAAATGGTTCTTAAGATCTATAACTTTATGAATAAAGTCATTTTAAACTGATGAATAGTATTTATCAATAACTGAATCTGAATTACAGAACTGTCATTTACGAGTATTTCACTGTGAAAATCTGAATTAAACTTTACGTACTAGTTTTTCATATTAATAATTTCTTCATTTAGTATGACCAGTAGACCTACATTGTTTTTCAAATTACCCCGATACTTACATCTAGCCATGTAAGGTGTATCATATTATAAACACTGCCAGTCTCAATTGTGTCCTGGGCCCTGTTCCACAACACAATCTTAGTGTTAAGATCACCTTAAGTGAATAACTATATTATGTATTTGAGGTGATCTTAACGCTAAGATCGCTTCATGGAACGAGGCCCTGAATCAGTTAGCGTACTTGCCATGTGTACTTGTACTAATTTTTAACTGTTAAGCTGCGCACATGGCCAGGTGCCCTTTGCTGGACCAGAAATTCCTCATTAAAATTACTAAAATAAACATGTCTTGCTCAATCAGTCAGGGACCAAAAACAATTGAAAGTAACCTGCAGGACATTGTGCAGGGGTGGGGGCCTAGACTGTGGTAAGCAATGTTTAGAGATCACTTCTCCGGACAATATTTCGTTTTTAAATCGCTTAAATCAGGAGCAGTTCAACAAAGCCTCCTCTCCAACCCCATCCCACTTACATTATTGACCAGGCTGCAACATGTAAGGGTCAAATTTTAAAACTATATTTACTAGAAATTTTTAATGTTCATTAGTATTGTCTGCTACATTCAAGAATGTGGCACAATAACGAATTTATTTTAAAAAATTACCAAAGAAAACATTTTCACTAGCAATTGCTTAACAGATGGTTACAGTAAATGTCTTTGTGAAACTGACCCCTGGTCACCAATAGATTAGGTGTGTCAATGTTTTAATAAACCTTGTATATTAGATCTTAAAAGTTACATGGTAGGTTTCCTATAGGGTGGTTGTCTGTCACTTTTTAGGGTGTATACAAACTGTTCATTGTCCATTTAACTAATAAGAATATTCATCAATGGTTTAGAAAATGTGTCTTTTAAGAGATTATCCACAAATATTTTCAAAGTAATACCTTTCGTTTTAGCTGAAAATACTTGTCTCATGGTATAAACTAAAATGTTTAAAATCTGGGACATGATTCATAGGTTCAACAACATTTACTTCATTCCAAGGTTATTGGGATTCATGTGAAATGAAGCCCATAGGTTTAAAAACAGTAACATTCGCCGCATTTAAGACTATTTGGCATGAATTTGGATACTATTTTAATAGAAATGTTCCCTGGGCTAACAAATGACATCTTACTGTGTAACTGGAGGAAATTTTATAACGAGAGATTTTAAAAGAACTTTAAATAAAGATGCATCATCATGTTTGCTCTCTTTACATAAATAACAATAACAATGAAATAAAATAAAATAAAATAAACAAATAAACCTACATATTAATTGATACCATACATCATTTTTGTGTATATAATAACTCAATATTGTGAAACCTGTGCAGTGGCTTCCCAAAGAATCCTTTACCTAAAAACTGAAATTGTACATGAAGTAAACATCAGCTATCCATTAAAATAACCCAGTTATATCTATAGGCGTCGGGTGTACCTCCTCCCCTTTCCTCAACTATGAAACAGCTAGATGTCTGAATATATATAAGCACTGCCCTTCATCATTTAAAATTAAAATTAATAACTGTTCCTCCTGTCCTACATAATGGTATTGAAACGTGTTGCCTTGTCATTGATTGATATTGCAGGTATGTTGTCTGCTGCTATCCTAACTTGGACTTTTCCCCTTTATTATATGTCCATGTATAGATACATTTTTTTTCAGCTTCTTAATGTAAGTCCCAGACTTAATTTTAGATAAACCTTTATTTTCTCCAAGATGGTTTTTTTTTTTTTTTTTGTATTTAAGCTTGGACATTAAATAAGGAAATACCTGGTGGGCCTACACTTCTTTTCTGGTGTGATAGCTTTTCTTGACCACCAGTTGAATAAATAATATGTACCTATATACAATATAGACACTTTGGTCACTAAAAATTTACCTTTACCCGATAGAAAAGGTTGAAATATGATGAGAATAAAAATAATCAGTTGGTAGATACGAGGTTTTCATAACAGATAAACAGTGGTTTTCAAATACGTGTTTTACTTATTTAACATTTTCCATACTTTCCATTGCCTGGACCTGTACGAGTTTCTGAAAACAAAAAGATAATAGATTTCTGCTTCTGAAAGAATAAAAAAGTGAAAATCACCAAAACTGCACATACGAGGTTTGCTTAGTTCAGCGACGATATTTGACTCTGTGTTTTCTTGTTTTTCAGTTGATGTTTATTTTGACATTGGTGTTTGCACTAGCGGTAAGTATGAAACCAGATGGTTATTCTCTTCAATATAGTTTATACAGAATATACTTTATTACCTGGTGTTCCAGCAGCTATACCTTCGATATAATTTCATTAATATTTATCAAAACATTCTTCTCTTGGATTACAATTATTTTGAAATAAAATAGGTCCCCTGTTAGTAAAATAAACTGCGTATGAACCTAAAAAATTAATGTTCTTTATTTTGTGATGGGACTATATTGTGATGTTAGTTTTGTGTGATGCTAATAGACAAACTAACACTGACGTGTACATTTCTTCTTCATTCTATCATTTGATCCATACTTTAGTTTTGATTGTGTGTGTCTTGTTAATTGTAGCTCAAGATTCCAGCCTTGGCCATCTTGTGTTGTTTACTGCAGTTTCTAGCTTTAACCTGGTATTCCCTGTCCTATATTCCTTTTGCCAGGTACGTACATCTTGTTAGGCAATGAATATAAAGTTAATGCATGCATATCAAGGTGGTAGACAGATAATGTATTAGTGGGGCCTGGTGCAGGAGCATCAAGTATTGGAGCATCAGTTATTAATTGTCTGATATAGATATATACAAATGAATAGATACAAAAAAGGTCTTGAAATACTAATATACACTAAAAAGTCCAAACACATAGGATTATTGGCAGGGCAGTAATACAACTGGAGGGTCAGTGTATTCTTGGTCCCCCACTTTTCCCACTTCTGCATATCAACCTGCTGAATTTAACTCTAATGACTACTGCTACATAGGTTATGATCTGAATGACCTGAAATACCCAAATGCTATACCAAAGATTAAATCATAGCAGATGTAAATGGTGAAAAACATTGTTAACCTATATTTGGAGTCGTATCTATATTTTGCTGGTACTTCAGTTTTTATATATGTATTTTGAAATCTTTGAAATCTTTTTCAGGGACGCAGTAAAAAAATGCTTTGCAAGCTGTATAGACTAATAAGAAGTAAAGATACTATCATCAGATTTGCACCATTGTAAGATGGGACTATGTTAACAATTGTGCATGGAGCAAAATCAGTATGAGTGGTAATGTGTCCTGACATTAAAGAATCCTGAAAGGAATATTGATTACCATGGTGATGGCAGTGTCAGCATCCAGACTGCGTGTTGCAGTCACAGCTAAAGCTCAGTTTATTTTTTATGAAAATCGAAATCTAACTGTTTTTGGGGGTTTTAAATATGCATATATTTTCTTAAATATTTTTGTATGTCATTCAAGATTATGAAGATGATTATCTTTAATTAAAGTGTTTTTGTGCAGAATTCCTCATCTTATAAAATGTTATTAATTTGGCAGAAATCATTCAAATAACAGAATGTGTGTATTAAAGTATCAAATCATAGTTTCAACCCATGAAAATGGACACACGGTCTGGTTAATCTACAAGATGTAACTCGTTTGGATAGAGTTGCTATAGAATGAAAGAAGAGTCTGTGGCATCAAAATAGTGAAATACTTTTAAAAATAGACTAAAACTTGACTCCATAACCATTGTTCTCAGACGCATGTGCATTTTTTAAAATATGAAAAATGCATTTTGTGATATTAAAAACACTGTTTATAAAACTTTAATAAAAGTCCAGACTCAATCTGTAATGACGTCACACACATACAATTTGTATGGCATTGTCATGACATTACTATTAGGAAATGTTTTATTTAACAATGCACTCAACACATTTTATTTACAATTATATGGTGTCAAACATATGGTTATGGACCACACAGATATTGATGGAGGAAACCCGCTGTCGCCACTTCATGGGCTACTCTTTTTGATTAACAGCAAGGGATCTTTTATATGCACCATTCCATAGACAGAATAGCACATATCACAGCCTTTGATGTACCAGTCATGGTGCACTGGCTGGAGTGAGAAATAGCCCGATGGGTCCACTGACTGGGATCGATCCCAAACCGACCGCGCATCAAGTGAATACTTTGCCACTGGGCTACAACTCGCCCCTAAGATTCTGTTAGTCTTGAGTCTAGACTCTAAAATTTTTATAAGCACCAGACCAGAAACACTTCAGATGTATGGATAACCGGAACAATAAACGTGCCTGAACCATGTATGGATAGAGGTGTGCAAATAAAATTACCTCAACAATAAAATCTGAGTAATGTCTGATTTCAGTTCTAAAAAAAATGCCCTCATTAGAAAAATATGTTTTTAAAAACTAGGGTCTTTCACTTTAATTGTAAAGCTTTTGGAATTATGACAAAAATAAGTGAAAACTAGTAGCTGACTGAAAAGAAAAAAAAGAAGACATTTCTAAGTACTTAATTTGTTTTTAAACTTTAGCAATGAAAGTCGGCAGCAGTGCTTTTCTGTACAAATCTGTTTAGTCTTACAGAACATAAGCAAATAATAATTAAATATTGATTATATTTACGGTAGTAGAAGTCCAGTTTATATATAGCAATCTTTTGAATATCCTTTTGTTGGACATTACATTGATTCAACCCTGAATCTTAGAAAACTTTGCAACATGTAGTCCAGTTCATACAGCAATTTGCAGAATATCATTTTTACCTTTGTTACGAAGTTCATCAGGAGAGATTTTCTAAAATAAATTTGTCTGGCATCAGTCAGTCCATTAACTTTTCCTTTAAAAATCTATTTTTGATTGAATTCTTCACAAACTATTGAAGAGTATTTTGGAAATATTTGATTAAATTGAAATACAGTGTATTTTTAAAAGAAATGTAACATTGAAAATTTATTAAACGTCTGTCTTCTCCTAGAGATGTGATTGGATAATTCTGAAACTTAGAATAAGTATTCTCAGGGGAAGTCTTCAAAAACTAATAGTAAGATATTTAGAATTGTTATTAAACATTTTTTTATATTTAATAGAAATTTGAATGTCTATCTTTTTTTTTTAATAGCTTTAAAACTTGTACTATATGATTCTCTGGGACAGTCTTTACTAACGAAAAGAGAGAGATCTTGAATTTTTTTAATTTGATTAAATGTTTTAAGTTTAAATAAGAATTTAACATTCTTAAACTTATCACATGGATATTGTAATGTGGTCTTTACAAATTACTGAATTATCTACTGAGGGCTAGCTTTGGGTCAGCTGAACATTTTGCCAAATTATGCTTTAAACTTCAAACATTGCAGAAACCCAGTTATTTTGTAACAAAATATCAATTATTACTTGAAATTATTTTGCCAAATTGAAATAAAATTTGCCAATTGGTTTTGAAATTCACAACTGGCGAATTTGGCAAGTGCTAGCCCTGCTACTACCGACAAAATTGAAAATTAAATAGTGGAGCTCTATAGGTTGATAAGCATCTTGTTTTGTTTGTTTTAATATTACTTATCCAGACCTTTAGCATTGTATTGATTGCACATTCAATTTTTACTTCCATTGTATATATTTTTGTACAGCTGAAACGATTTCCAGTCATGGCTGCTTTTGTTATTCATCACTTTCATGTCATTTATTTATGGACAAAGATATCCGATGCGGCACCTAACTTGCATACACCATATTGAATCATTTTCACAACTGTATGCATGTATATGTAAAATAGGTTTCATTTGAAAGCAGGTGCTGTCAATGTTGATTAAGTGTATTTGCTACTGAATAAAGTAAAATGCAGACAGTCGTTAGAAGTTCAGACTAGAAATTAGAAAATTATGCTTGTTATTTTTATCAGTCCATCACCGAAACCAGTATACAGTGATTCCTGTCAAAACCAGCCAAGTTTCATTGTCCCAAATTTTCTAAATTGTGAATCACGACCCTCTAAATACCGGATCCCGTCTTAAATCGGATCTTAGGACCACAGCTAGATCGGGTTTAGATAGGTTTCACTCAATTTTTAACTTCTTTTGATTAGTAACTAAACCTTGAGTTAATGAAGTGCCTGGTTTGTTCTGTATTCATCCCAACAGCTACAGAAGCCACCCCCCATCCCCAACGTATCACCTTATAATAATGCAGGATTTTGTTTAATGGTATATCTAATTAATTTCACTGAAACAACTCGTGAAATCACAATACTATTACATCCACCATGAAGTGGACCAACTATGTGTTTCAGTTTAATGTATGTTTTAATAACATGTCAGTTATTTTGTGACAACAGTCTGGGGTAGATACTAAATATTTGTATTGTACTTGGTGGACTGGTAGACTAGAAAGGGTACTAATCCTCATAGAAAATATTTAAACTAACCCCATGGAGCCATGTGACCGTCAACATTTCTGGCTCATCCAGACACAGATCTGCATCATTTAAGTTGACATGGTTAGTGTTAGTTTCTACCCCTGACTGCAGATTTAGTTGTATTGAATTAACATTATTTTCATGAATGTACAAAGCAGGTTCGCACTCATCTATGTTTTTCTCTCATTAAAATTTAGGTAACAAAACTTCAATTTTTGTTTTAGCATAGAAGCTCACATGTATAAGCATGTTGGTTAAATTACAGTGCCTTGCAATTATTTAATATCTTGTAATAAGCTGTTTTGTTATTAATACGTATTTATTTCTGGCTATATTAAATTAAGGGATAGTTTATGATAAGATGATAGTTGAGGGATAGAATGAGCATAAAAATTGGACATTCAGGGCTAGGTTGGAGGCAGTAATGTAAAGTTGATCAAATATCCATTGTAGTAGCAACATTATTGTGTAGTTTATAGGATGCATGCAGACCTTACCGTGAAAAACAATTGAGGTGAGTGATTAATTGCTTCCCTCATTTATATTATGGAAAGCCATTTAAGACATTAGCATGTTGATGTAAAGTCACATGCTACGGGGAGCTAAAAATCACGCACCTTGAAGTAAGACTCATATAATGGGGAGTGATAGTTCCCCTTTATTGGCAATGTCTGGGGAATGAGGTAACCAAACTGAATAATCTTTGAACTCTTGTGAAAATGTTGACAAAATGTGTCAGATGTGTATCATTTGGGCTATGTGATGCAATGTAAAGCTATTTGGTATACATGTAAAAAGTTTTAATATTTTGGTTGTTAATTGACATGTCATTTGTTGTTGCAAATAGTGTCAAATATAGTTATACTAAAGTGACACTTCCACTGGTTGATATATGTGGGAAACAAATGGATGTTTAAAAAGCAGCAGAATAGGAAATGCCCCAGTGGGTCTACTTGCAGGTACCGAGGTGTTCGGTCTTGTAACCCATCATACCTCCGATACATGTTGAGCTATATTCCACAGACCTGGCTCTTGTCATTTTATGCATTCTGATCACCCATGTGGTTAGGTTACTTAACTTACTATCATGTCCATTTTGTAGCTTGTGGCACATCTATGTTTCTTGATATTCTGATACTCTCTAAACGTCCACAAGTTCATAAAATACATATTTTGAAAATCCATGAGCATGAAACATTTCACCACAAATGTATGTAGAATTTTGTCACCATTATTAATTAAAAATAACCACTTGAGAGTAAACTGAATATTTTAATGTAATTAATATTTTCATAACAAAGTTCTTTATTATTATTACGTGCTGTTTCAAGTTGGTGCTCTTACACAAGTGCTGGTAGTAGCTATATATTTTGTGACAAATATCTTGTATGTAAGGCTATATTTATCGTTGTTTACATTGTCAAAAACCTATAAGATGTTATGGATGCTCTATATTTGTATATTTGTCATTTGCTTTGTTAAGAAGACTACTCAAAAGTGCTTCAGGTGTTTGTGTATATTCATTCACCCACCTGTGGAATTGTTTGGTGGGTTTTTAAATAATAAATCATATATTCATTCCACCAAATGTTTTATTTTATTCTTTGAGTTTGCTTTTTCTCTATTAGATATTAGATTTGAATCTTCTAGAGCATACATAAATTTGCACAACTTTTTAGTTTTAATTTAATTTTTGACTTTTTTTTATTTAATATTGACCAATTAATTTGGTGGGTTTTTTTTGTTTCACATCCAATAGCCGGTCTTTTTAAAGTTTTAGCAATCCTTGTGCCTATAGAGAAAACTATAATTTTTGTTAACACTAATGTAGCGTGAAGGCACATGGCATACCATTAATTTAATTAGGTTGTGGATGCGACAACACACTGCCCCCACTTTTAGGACGACAGTACGAAAAGGCTCAAAATAATCAAATGTGGCTTTTGGGTAGCAATGGGAAATAGAACACTGAAATGTGATTTCAATACAAGGCTTTTAAAAGACAAGTTTCCATTTTAAAGGTACTATCTCAAAGTTGTATTAATTATTATAAAACTTTTTTTATGGTTTTATGATGGACGGGAAAAAATACATTATTTTTGTTCTAGGAGATATCGGCCTAGTTGATATAGACAACATGGTTATCATCTAGTGTGTGTCATTGTTATTGGTTTTTTCATGGTTTCGGTCTAGGCAAAATTATGGGGAAATCAGTAATTAAAGGTAGGAGAGTAATTTATCATATCATAGTTGTTAATGTGGTTCGGGTTTTAAATACTTTTGATTTACTTTTAATTTGCCGACAGAAAAAGACACATTTTGTTGAAAAATCTTTAGTGGAACTGAACTGGGCATCAAGAATCTAGTAGTGCTAAATGCAAATTTTTAGTGTTTAAACACCTTACAATTTTGATAATCTCCCCTCCCCCAAGTTTTCTATACAAAGATTATGTGTGGATATAAAAAAAATGTAACAGGTTTTCTTGGATGACTACAAATTAGAATGACCAAATGTTTGACATCCAATAGCCGACATAGCCCAGTGGTAAAGCACTCGCTTGATGCAGTCAGTCTGGGATCGATCCCGTTGGTGGGCCCCATCGGGCCATTTCTTGTCCCAGCTACTGCACGACGACTGGTATATCAAAGGCTGTGGTATGTGCTATCATGTCTGTGGAATTGTTTCCAGGAATGTGCCAAAAATATTTAGGTAGAATCAGTTTTTTAATTACATTTTTACTATTTTTCACCTATATATTAGGTTTTTTTTAAATCCTCCCCACCCCCTTCCAAAAAAAAGGTATCAACCCTTTTGTTTAGGTAGGGCCAGGTTCCAGGAAACAACTTTTGTTTATGCCATAGAATTGTTTGAAAAACAACAACCCTTTGTAACTGTAAAGATTTTTATTATAATATTTTAAGTCTTTGTACAAATGAAAACCAATTCGATAACCTATCATGGCACAGTAGCCATCGTCAATGAAATGTTGGGAATTAATCTACATAAACCCTTTTTGTTTGGCACCAAGGATCTTTTTTCTTCTTCTTTATTTGTTGAATGAAAAGTGTCCCTTATCCCAGTTTAAAAATAAAATTGTTACATATATTAATCCTTACATGTCATAAATATTCAAAAGCAAAAGGAATGTTCCATCACTGTTGTGACAATCAAGTCTTCAGATGTTTTTGATCCTATTTTTATCAAGACTTCTTCAATCACTATTAATTTTCCTTGGAGCACCTTCCAACATCTAGAAATACATGTACTTCCAATTCAGATGATCCCTCTCTGTTTTAATTGTTTTCTGGATTGACCTTGACACCTCTTCTGATCTGACCCCATCCTATCAATCTGTAAACAAGTAACAGGTATTTTAGCATACAAGTAACAGGT
The DNA here is from genome assembly GCF_016097555.1 of Gigantopelta aegis. NCBI lineage: Eukaryota > Metazoa > Mollusca > Gastropoda > Neomphalida > Peltospiridae > Gigantopelta > Gigantopelta aegis. The sequence goes on along the minus strand of NC_054702.1, from coordinate 110,729,489 downwards.
ATTTAAGCATATGTAAATGTGTAAACGAAATATGTCTGCTTCGGTTAGAATGCTACAGCAATATTAGCCTGGAAAATATCTTTAGTTATGACTCTCCCACATAATTCATACAACTGTTCTAAGGTACATGTCTGGTTCACCAACTCAAAACATCATATCACAGTTATAAGGTACAATTCCGATTAATTAATTCAAACACCATATCATAATTATTTTCATACTACATGGTCACACCTACCATCTAGAGTTCATATCACAGGATCTGTCCTAAAACAATTCATCCATCTGCTAATTGATTTCAACAATAAGTGTCACTGCACTCGAGCATAGAAAGCCAACATGGTAAACAAAACTGCACTAACCTCCAATGTTTCTCGACCCGTCGACTTAAAGCAATTTTCTCTCCTATTTCTGTACACACTGGGTTGGTGAGACCAACTTTAGCCAAATCAGCCCTGACAGCAAGCACTCTGCCTCCAGTGGACAAAGAACCAATATTCACCATCAATATCTCATTCTTCGTTAGCTTTTGCACCTGAAATAAAATCAGACAACTGTTAATAAAAAAATTCTTAAAATCACCAAAACAAAGGCATAACTCTTGGTGTAAAAACTGTATTTAATTGATAAAATTTAGTAAATAATAAAAACTTCCTAGTTTAAGCAAAAAATCTTGTTTTCATTTGATAGTGTCGGAAAATCTCAGTATTATAGTACTGCAAAACTTTAACTAACTAATAAATCATGATTAATGAACTAACAGCTCGGATATAAAAGATCAAATGCTGGTTTCAGAATTTACCAAATCACAACATTCAGGGAATTAAGGAATTGAGGAACATTTTGTTCAGTATCACATCACAAATAATTTTTTCTCAGAGACAGTAAAAAAATTTAAAGGGTGTAATTCACAACAAAATATTCTGTTAGGGACACACATAAACACATTGCTACCTGAAATTGTCCAACTGAGAACTTTCATAAAGTTAATTTTTGTATTTAACGGTTCACCTTTGCCCCTTTCTTACCTACTTCATAACAAAATATAACCAACATAAATACACTGCTACAGTAAACTGTCTTTGAAAACTTTTGACAATTTTAATTTTTGTATTTAACTGTTCACCTTTGCCCCTTTCTTATCTCCTTCCATTTTGACTCCGAGAAGCCGACGTAGCAAGAAGAAAGATATTTCCAGCTCTGTGTAGATATCTGGTAAAGCACCAATGGTTCCAATCACCTGGCCCACCATCCTGTCTGCACGGCACAATGTCGGGTCAATCTTTGTGCCAACACCTGAAACAGTTACATACATGGGAGTGGCTTTATTGTAACCAGGATGACTGGGGGGTGTGTGTGTGTGTGTGTGTGAAGCTGTAGGTTTTTTCCCTAAGATCTGTGCATATAGTGATCCTGTTTCGCCCTCCTATTCATGAGATGAAGTTACTATTTTTATAACAATATGGTTTGTTTTATGCATTGATTTACGACTGATTTAATAGTTTTACCATTTTCATAATTAGATATATATAATAAACATCTTTCTACACAGCTGGAAACCCTTTGTTAATGAATATTCATTAAAAAAAAAAAATCCAACAAAGGCTTATGAACATGCTAATTAGCTTAAAGGCTCATTAAACATGCCAATTCACATAAGTTTTCATATTGCCCGTCCTATTCTATCACAGGGCTAATTCTGGGTGTGAGGAAAATGTCACCAAATTATCTAGTAAAAAATTTTTTTTAACAAAATTGCAATAATTACATGAAATTATTTCACCAAATTAAAATAAAATTGGCTACTTGTATTTAAACTTCACAACTGGCAGTTCTGGAGAGTTCCAGAGTTAGCTTTGATTCACTATGAAGCTTACACCGATAGTCAGACTTAGTTAATCTCACCAATTAATCCACCAGGCACTGCATACTGAAGATCATTCTGTTCGGCAAAGAGTGAAACAATCCGAGAGAGAATCGGCCGACAGGTCAACTTGCCATCCTGATCGCGTGAAACAATACCAGGTCGCACTTCTATTTTCTGACCTACCTGAAAAATGACAACATAGATGTTTTTAAAAAAAAAGTACATCTGTCAGCTTTGACATTAATTATGTTCCATTAAGTTACAGATATTTACAGATCTGGTTAGTTTTTAAATAATGTTCCCTCTTTAATATTACTCATATATAAATAAAGCAATCCAGGTAAACATCTATTTCAATTAAGTAACTTCCATTATTTGAGTTTTATATATAAAAACAAATTCCAGATTAATATAATGAAACAGGAAAACAGGAACAAAGTTAAATAATAAAAATGTTATAAAATGTCAAGTGTACCTAATTGGACAGGAGTAATTTTTTCTTCTTAGAGGGAAACATTTTTATAATCTTTAGTGAATTATGTTTTACATGTTCTAGGAACATTTTATTCAGTATCACATCGCGATTTGCTCTGCAAGTTTCAGAGATCGATACAAATTTTAAAACATTAACCAGTAATTGCTAATCAATTTTCAATCAAGATTTTGAGAACAAACCGTTCCCTGGTGCTATATTTGACAAATGATCCAGTTTACCTTGAGTACACCTCTGAGTATACTGCCGCCTGCAACACCACCCTTCAGGTCATCAACCTCACACCCTGGTTTATTCACATCAAACGATCGAATTACTGCAAAAAACAAACCACTCTATTAGATAATCTTTTTTTTTTTTAATTATACTAATTTTAAATAATTAGTTTTGTTCAAAAATCCATTTAGATGGCCTTCAAATGTGCAACTTTGGATTGATTTGGAACTTTTGTGACAAAGAGAGCTAAATACAAAAATGTAGAACTAATGCTGTTGCCATTTCAAGAAAGTACCTGCCTTCTTATTTGGTGAAGGTGAGGCCAACATTAATTCAATACAACATATACTCAATTAACAGGTTTCTTGCTGTCAGAATACATTCTGTGCAAAATACCACATTATTGAGAAAAAACATGCAACTCCTGCTTTACAATACAGTCCTTTTCCTGAATCGGTGTATATTAAGATGCTATACAAAATAAAGAAGAAGAAAAAAAATAGTTAAAATTTGTTTTGTTTAAAGACACCACTAGAACAAGATGCTATACAAAGTAATAAATGGGAATTAGTGGTTTCATACTTAAAGAAAATAAGCAAAAACCACAATACCAAATTACCAATTAGCCTGGGCTCCGACAGAAAGTCGCGGATGGGTACTGGAATCTGTTTGACGACGTACTCGCACACCACATCAATGTTGTATTTCAGCTGGGCTGATACTGGAATCACTGGAGCTCCCTCAGCTACAGTACCTGGACAAAAGATTTTAAAATAAAAATCTATGTGTTTTAAAAGTTGCTCTTTTGTAGTACAACATTTTTAATTTCACTTTAAAGTAAAATACAAATTTTCTGAGTAGTTGCAAAGGAACATCAAATCAAATATTTAATTTTTAATGTAATTTCTAAAGCCTAGGGTATGTCGAGATCGAGAAGTTCTATGGCATAATTTTCACCAATAATTATTAGGTATATCACCAACTACTAATGTCTCGAGCTTGTTGGCTTGGTCCTCTTAACATCAACAATATGAAGATTTGGGGGGGGGGGGGGGGGGGGGGGTTTTAGATATGCAAAAGGAAATTTCAAATATAAATACTTCATATTTTCATCTTGTAAATTTTTTTGTTTTCAAAATACTGTAACAGTAATAAATCTACAAGCAATTTACATAACTTAAATTAGTTATTAAAAGCAAAATGTCCAGTAAATAGAAAAGGTCTTTAATAATTTACCTTTGACAAAAGCTAATATCTGTTCATACTGTTCCTTTGCCTGCGTTTCCTTGACAAGATCTATTTTGTTTTGTAAAATGAGGATGTGTTTGAGCTTCATGATCTCGACGGCAGCCAGATGTTCTGATGTCTGTGGTTGTGGACATGATTCATTTCCAGCTGAAACACAGAATGCTTACTAATCACAGTACAAGGTTTAAGCTGCCATTTGCTACATCGACATAGGCAAACTTTGATTGGAATTTGGGAAATATACTTTATCATCATATCACCAAAAAACACATGTATACATATAATATGAATTTATGATCCTACCTTTTTGTTCAAGAAATTCAAGTACGGTACCCAACAAAATGTGTTTTGTTTTGTTTTTAGCAAAACATCAAGTGGCGGGGATGGGTAACAAAACCATGAAAATTTAAGCCCTCAAAAATAAAGGATTTCACAATAAATTTGTTTGGCAAACTAAAACTTGAATTTGGCTCCAGAATTTTGTTTACTAAATTTGCCAAATTGCTAAAACAAAATTGGGTTCAGCTGAAATACCATCTGCATAGCTAAATACTGAAGTTAATCTTTAGTACTACACATCCTACCCCAAGATTATATGGCAGACAATTATTTTGTGATGTTGTGTATACTCATTTCTTCATAAAATATAAATGTACACAAGTCAAAGTGTTTTAGCAAAACGGTCTAATAAAAGAAACACATTGCAAGATAATTAAAAAATTCCCGCATTTATACAATTTACTCTATTTAGATTGGAATGAATGAATGAATGAATGAATGTTTAACGACACCCCAGCACGAAAAATACATCGGCTATTGGGTGTCAAACTATGGTAATGCAAACAAATAAAGTGATGATCAACATCAATATAAAAATTCAAGGTTTAAACAAAAACAGTGTAAAGAACTGTGCAAAAATACAAATACAAATACAAATATCACAGAATTTTACGGACACCGAATCTTACTCTAAACTTCAATTTATGCTGTATTGGCCATTCTCAAAGAGAATGTTACACCCCTGCACCACGGTGAGGTTACAGCACGCGCAGGGGCTATTTAGATTGGATGATGTCACTTAAAAAATGAATGTTATCCTTTGATAAACCTCAAAAGATGATGTCATTACATAAAACATGTCATGGAAAGGAGGCTAAAATCTTATTTTGGTGTATTTTTAACTGAATAGAAGTATTGTTTGTAATTATAAAATTGTTTGTTGGGGGGGGGGGGGGGGGGGGGGGGGGGGGTATTTAGTAATGTGTACCATCACAAAATTAGTTATTTTATTCAATTTATGACTGTTATACATCTATAAATTCACAAAACATGACAAACAATTCTTAAGTAAGTTTACATTTAATATTTAAATATTACTTATGGTTGGCTTCCATTTCACACAGAGGAAGTGACATCATCATGGATGATTGATCAAACAAAGTAGGGAAGAAATTTTTTTTGCTGTAAATTATTTCAAATTTTAACAATCGGTTTTCAGTCACAAATTTATGTTTGTGTGAAACTAAGGTTAAGTTTTGTGAAAAATCACCTAACTCACCAATCAGTAACAAAGCTGCATCCATGACAGCAGCACCGTTCAACATGGTAGCCATAAGAATGTCGTGACCAGGACAATCAACAAAGGACACATGTCTGTAACAAACACAAAGAGCCAAATACATAAATATATGAAAACAAATTTACATTTAGAATTGGGACTTCAAAATTAGGAAAAATAAGCATTCTGAGAATACTGGTAAAGCAATATGTTCCCTGGGGGAAATGTGGCCAACTATTGGCTAAATTTCCCTCTCTGTTAGATCAAAAGCAGGTCTAGCTCTGGCACTCGCCAAATGCAATTTTTAAAAAGAAGTGGTGAATTTTAATTTGGCGCAGTCATTTTAAGTAATAATTGACACTTTGTAAGAACCTAACTGGGTGTCTGCAATTTTTAAAGTTTAATAGATAATTTGATGATATATTCTAGTGTTTTCCCTAGCTTGTTTTAGCATGGTGCAGCACCATGCCTCGATAGTCTAGCACCATCTTGCCTTAATCAGCACCATTGTGCCCTGAGATTAAACAACCCTTTTTCACTAATTAATTCTAAAATTGCCTTTATAAAACACCCAAAACGGTATTATTAATTAATAAAATATGCCCTTTATATCTTTTGCCATTCATTTATTAAAGCAAGCACATAAATTACATTAATGTTATTTCAATTAATTTTTGTGTATTTTTAATGAAAAACAAGTGCCCCGAAAATGGTAAAAATGCCTCAAAAGTGTTTGGTGTATCATGCCTTGCCAAATTTTTAGGGAAATCACTATATTGTGTTTGCCCAGAGCTAGCTCTGTTCAAGGGACACAACTCTGTCACAAAATAGACAAATTCCCATTAAGTCAAACTGTGAAAAAACAAAGTCCGGGAAAACTATATGTTGGGGAATGATGTTAAATACGGGAACCTAGCAACACCGGTAATAAAACCCTGTGAACACAATGAACTGACCTACCTGAGAAGAGTAAATTTGCCTGTGCAGCCAAGTCTGTCACAGGGAAAGACATCTTGGGTAGCGCTACCACACGATCTGTAACATCCAGGCCGTGGACAGGCATCGTTATTACATTTGTAGATCTAAAATTTAATAACAGAGTTCAAAGTGACACTGGTAAAAAACATATTTATAAAATTTACAGTATCTAGCACTATAATCATGAATTTTAGAAAAACACTTTTAGTCTTTGATAACAAGTCTAAATGTATTAAGACAATGTCTCTAAACAGCTTATATTTTAAAACATGGAAATATGCTTATTTGTAAAAAAATCATAGGTATGATTCTGTGCATATACCGTATTTGACCGGAAATTAGCACATGTCTTTGAATAAGCTCCCCTCCATTTTGATAGCATTTAAGAAATTAGGCCCTCATTCGTAAATAAGCCCACCCCCAACTTCGTCACCTTATAAATAACATGAAACTGCAAGTTTGCTCAAAGCTCATTTAAAAGGTCATACCTCCTGCAGATAATTAAACACAAATGTAACACAATATTTTACCACCAGTGAGATTTAGCAGTCTAACAGTAACAGTGAATAACATTGTTTCCAATTGCATGCCTGCAGTATTTCTTTGAAGTACACAAGCCCAAGTCTGAACCAAAACCAATGTCTATTTTTACCACCACACTGGGTCCGCAGTTAATGCTAATTAGGCAAATACCTTATTCTGATTGGCTAAGAACAATGACCTAGATTGACAATTCTTTGTAGTGTAAGCTGGCTGCCTGTGTCACAAACGTGTGTATATGCTATTGAGTTTGTTAATTGCTGTTGTTTTGAGTCTTCTCAGCATTAAATTTTGGATCTAAATAAACAGAACTGGTAAGTATATGTAACATGGAAGGTGTGTTTCTGATAATTAGATACTAGTAAAAAAAAACAATTTAATTAATAAACTATTATTTTTATTTATTAATAACAAATGGAACACTAATTAATAGGTGCTACTGAACGTTTTTTGTTTTCTTCCTAGTTCATTTAATTATTATTTATTTATTTTATTTTATTTTTTTCTCAACAAAACTGGCCCCTTGTCTGGGAATAAGCCCACCCCATGCTAAGCTCACAATGAGTTGTCTTGGCCCCCTGGGCTTATTTCCGGTCAAATACGGTATATAACTTAAGTTAAGGGAAAAAAAGAGAAGGGAAAAACAAAACCCATGTCCAAAAAGGAAACTAAGTAAGCATAATTTTTCTGTCGAATTGCATGGATTGCAAATAATGACCTTTCTTTTTGGATCAAATGTATTTTTACCACCTTGCAAGCTTTATATTCTGCAACTAAAAAGAAATGAATATTTGGAAGCTAATTTTAATACAAAATAAGTGATTATTATTTATAAGTGTGGTGTATTATAAGTAGCTTCATCTCAGCACAAATAACTTGAACAAACCTCTGCCAGTATTGCTATATTAGCAACAAGATGTGCCAGGTTTTATTGATTACTTAGCAACTGTACTTCTCAACTGACTTTCAGTTTGTTTTGCATGCAGTCACACTGTGTCATTTGGATTTTAAATACCCGGTATTTTGTATCCATACACAAATATGTTAAGAAATGTACATAACTTGTGTTTGAAATAACTCACCTTGGCATTTGCATAGCCCAATTTAATTGTAATATTTCTTTCAAGTTCATTCTTAAATCTGACAGTCTGAAAAATAAATTGATAACCATGATTATAAATAATATGTACACTTCTAAAAGTTAAACAAGAGATAAAAACCAAAATTTGATTATTGTGAAATATATTATCAACCGTTGTTCATTAGAATGTAAGTTTGAAAAACTACATTAAGACTTTAACATATTCCTTATAAACAAAGAATCCCATGATAAATACTGTAAAGTAGGGAGATTTTACTTTTCAGTTGGTAATTAAAAGGTGTTAACATTTGGTAAGGAACTCATACTCAACATTATTTAACAATATTATACTTTAGAATAAATGTACACAATGTATTACCTGCACTCCAGATATAGCTTTTACTACTGTTGACTTCCCATGAGCCACATGGCCGATTGTTCCTTAGAAAATATAAATAGAATAGATATCCATACATAGGAATCTGAATCACAATCTAATTCAAGGGTTGCTGGTTAATTCATACCATGGTCATTTCACACCTAATTTGATCGTTTAGTCCCAATCATTCACACCATCATATAAAGTCATTTCATACCATAATACATCAAATAATAATATCCAGTAATACCCTAGTTAACTGACAGGGTAACTGCCATAGGGGACGAACAATAACATTTTGAGTACCCTAAAATCCTGGAAATTAATGGATATATTTTTGTTAATTTTTAGATGGATGATAGTAAGAGATTTGCTGTTTATAATTTGATTTCGTACATTCATGTCACATTAGTCTGTGCAGCACAAAAGTCTGAGCATGTTAATTATGTTACATTATGTCTTGAAACAAGTGTTGGGGTATGTTTGTATTTAATTTATAAAACAATTGTTAAAACAACACATCTTGATTGTGATAATATAGTTTGGTTTACATTATGGTAAAATGTTAAACACAATTTGCATGCAATTTTCCCCATGTATTGTATCAGACTGACTGGAATATGTTGTGTAGTACCGTTATTAGTGTATAAATATTCGGAACGATTACTCACCTATATTTATTGTGGCCTGTCGACTTATTACATCAGCTGTTAAGGGTGTCAACTTCTTTACATCCTGAATAACATAATCATAATAACAAATTTATCAAGTGTCAATGTGAATCATAATGTTTTGTTTTTTTAAATGTTTAGTCAGCAAAAAAAATAAAATATATATATATATATATATATATAGAGAGAGAGAGAGAGAGAGAGAGAGAGGTTATTACCAGTGTTTTTCGGTATCGTCAATATCATATATTACAGGCATCGAATTTTACCACGGCAACGACGGCAAGTGCCTTCGTTGCCCTCCTTACTTGCCGTTGTGCCCCGAAAATCGAACGTTATCGACGGCAAGGAAAATGCCTTTGTGCCCTTCCTGGTTTGCAACCGTGCCCTTCCCAGATCTACATATGATCATTTATTGTTTCACTGACAATTTCGAATAAAAAGTGTTAAAACACCCGTATTTCATTATGTTTTAAAATTTATTTACGTTACAACTCGCGTTATCAACAATCAAGGAGGCTACGTTGCAAGAGACTGCATCATGGACGCAGCTATATTGTGATCACGTGAACACTTCGTGGGACAAGGTCGGTATATCTTTATGTTAATTACGCACTGCCTTTATACTATAGTTTTCTTGTATTAATTTGATTGGTAACTGTTCGACATACTACCCAAAGAAACTAACTCAAATGGATGTGTAATTACCATTTGAAAATTTAGCGTATTATATCAAAATGAAAAAGGAAATTATACCCCAATATAGGTCACACAACCACCGATTCACACAGACACACTCGCACGCACGTGCTCATGTCATGATTTCCCTAGTATTAGTTAACAGAAATGCCACGGAAAGGAAGACTAAAAAAAAGGAAAGAACAGGAGCTTAGCTCGGCAGCAGCAAAGTGCGTCAAGCTGTCCAAATTCTTCGGGTATGAGTATTTCTACTAAACTTAGTTATATTAGCTATTGAACTGCAGTTTTCTTTTCCAACATCAATAACTTGGCACCAGTCCAGTTGTCTCAACTGTCTTCTTGTCCTGAGAATTTCTAACAAATTGATCGTCAAGTAGGCCTGCTATATATCTATATGTAACGATAACATACATACAAACATACATACATACATGTACATTTTATTAAAATTTGACGGCACAGGTACCATTTGTTTGATAATTTTCGTGTTCACTCATGACATTATTAAAGGCAGTCAGTACAACCGTTACAAGACGAAAACAGAGATGAACTCCCGAAATTTTTCTCCTTGTAGCACCTGCACCAATCATCAATTTGTCCGTTCAATGCCATTGCCAAGAATGAAATCGAAAATGATCAAACTAAAGGTCTAGAGTCAGATTTAAGAAACGTTATATATTTTACATGTAATACTGACGACCATTCGGCGATTTTAGTCAAAGTACTTAACAATCCATAATGAGCCTTTGATCGTCGGACATTTCCAAACTGACTAAGCGCCATGACCGAACATAAATTATATAGAATCGCGCTTTGAAGGTCACACAGTTTAATATTAACGGTAATTTTGTGCGACACAAATGTTTTGACGAAAATGCAGTTTTTGTTTTGAAGCGGTTCGATATTGGGTAGGAAAAATGCTATTTTTTAAGTGTTCAAACAGTCATTGATTCGACATGCGCGTTTTAACGGTACCTGCACAGAACACAGATACAGTCGCTAAAATGTCATCGCGTTTGCTATTAATAGACACAAGCGAGAAGCCGTAAGCGCCCGACTTATTCCGAATGGGTCTGGCTAACCGCCAGATTGGACGGTTGCCAACATGTTCTACAATTATTTATTTTCACAGCTGCTCCTTAGTACAATTTTGTGCAGTAAACGTATATGTAATTAAACAATAAATTAATTAAATATTTAACAATATGAAAATCAAAATTATTAAAGTGTTAAATTAATAGAATTTTTGTAGTTTTCACCATATAATGTAAATGTTATTTGAATCAGTAGCGTAACCGAGTCTTTATTTGGGGGGGGCAGACCTTTGTCCGGGGGGCCAATGTTGTATTTATTGTGTACAATCAAATGTGAAATGGGGGGGGGGGGCGATGTTTTGAAGGGGGGCACCGCCCCCCCCCCCCCCAGGCCCCCCGTAGTTACGCCACTGATTTGAATTAAATCTTTGTCTAAACTCTTTACTCACATGCTATCAAACTATATTACGCCCACTCGTCATCTTAAATATATAGAACTTTATCACTTAGATATGAAAAAAAGAAACAACAAACTTTGTATCTAATTTTGCTTCATTAAGATAGCTTGCTGCTTTTTTTTTTCATTTAACATTAACAAATTAAAAGAAATTAATTTATTTGGCAATACCGTACTTACAAGTGTTTTTGTTATTCATCCCATTCCTGGTCACGAGTACATTGTTATTTATTAAAGCCACACATTGATTAATATATTATAGGGCATTTTGACAGGCAGTCAAATGTTTGCAGGCTTGTTAAAAAATATATGTTCCTGGATGGGAAGGTGTGATTGATTTCATTATAGTTTTACCATCCAATACTTAACAAGCAAGTTGTCATGCATTTGCCATTCTACTCTTCCTTCAGTTGCATGAATCTTGTAACAACTGACATGGATATATTATAATTGTCTAATTTAATTGAATTTTTAATTTTATTCAGCTCCAAGCCCGAGTCATCAGGAAATGATGCTGATGCTGATTCAGTACCTTCCTTGGAACCTCTGCCTGAGTCTACTACTGTTGTGTCTTCCAATGTGGACCAGGGTCCAAGTACTAGTAAAGCTGGAAATCCCGAAGAAAGTGTAGTTAACATCACTAAAGCACCGAAGTACAAGTGTAAGGTGACAACAATACTTTCCTGGAAAACGGACTGGGATTGGATAGGATTCCAGGAAAAAGACGGGTATGTTACACTGGTATGGTGCGAAGTTTGTAAGGCCTACTATAGTGAAGGTGGAAAAAGCAGTTTACACCAAGGACAGTCACAATTATGCGAATTGGAAGCATATATAAAGGGGACTGCGAATGTGAAAAAAGATACTGCCCGGACCCACAATGCTAGCAAGCTGCATCGAGATGCGATTAAGGCGACCAAGGCCACCAAAGAGATGCCTGTTATTTACAGGCACCTTAAAAAAATGGACAAAGAGACATTTACAAGAATGTGTCACCTTTTTGATTGGGCATACACAGTCGCACACTCAGAACTTTGTTTTACAAACTTTCCAGTCTTAATTAGTGTAGAAAAAAAACATGGAGTCAACCTTGGTAACACTTATGCCAATGACAAGGCATGCCGAACCTTTGTTGATGAAATTGGTGAAACGATGGCAGACGACTTGAAGCATCTGTTTTCCACGGAACCCTTCTACTGTTCAATCCTGTTTGATGGCAGCACTGACAAGAGCCTCTCGGAAAAAGAAGTAATTAGTGTTAAGTTGCTTGAGGACGGACTGCCTAGGTTCAAACTTCTTGGGTAAGTAAGTGTTTACTTCTTGTGATAACGTGACTTTTTATGACATATATGGCTTAGACTAGTCACCCTAGCTACATAAATAATTGCACCATTAATAAATAAAGTTCTCCTTTATTCTTCTAGAATTACAGAACCTGGTCAATGTACTGCTGAGGGCATATACAATGCAATTACTGCAAAGACTCGAGAAATGCAGCTTGACATCAAGACATGCTGTGTTGCAACAGCAGCTGATGGAGCTTCAGTTAATTTTGGGAAAGAATCTGGTGTACTGGTTCGACTGAAGAAAACAATGCCATGGCTTATAATGATACACTGCATTGCACATCGTCTTGAGTTGGCCCTGAAAGATTCATTCAAGGGTTCATTTTATGAACTTGAGGTGAATTATATTCTTGACTTTTTAAGATCATGGTATGTGCTGTCATGTCTGGAAAATGCACACAATACATGTAATTTCAAGTAATAGGGAAGCATTGTTTAGTAAGACGTCACCTGTAAAAACAATATGGTTAGATTAATGTAAGGTTCAAATAACTATTAAAGGCAAGCTTACAAATGTACATTAAACTGACTAAATATCGTATTGTCATACAAAGCTAAACGCAATTCACTGCACCATGTTGAAATGCTGCATCCTATTTACATTGAGTGGTTTCTGGTAGAATATAATATTGTACCACGCTTTGGTGTCAGTCCCATTGATTTTACCCGTGGTGTATCCCATAGTTAGGCCCGGGCCCCCCTAAATTTTGCGACAGTTATAATTATATTATATTTTTTAAAACGTCCTACCTATGTGGCAGCAGCGGGTTTCCTCTAAAAATTTGTCAAAATGACGTCCAATAGCCGCTGATAAGATAACAATCAATGTGCTCTAGTAGCGTCGTTAAATAAAACAAACTTTACTTTTTATATCATTGGCCCCCCCCCCCCCCCCCCCCCCCTAAATGGATTTTCTGGATCCGCCACTGAAATCTCTCGGAAAAGGATGATGTAACTACAACTTAACTATACCAAGTGTACCAAAACATAATTATGTACTAAATATACCTGGTTTAACTAAATCAATTATTGTTGACATATGCTAGTTGGCCAAACATAAGAAATGGATTATGCACAATGTTATTTTTGTCAATGAGATGACTTGAAATATATAAAAAAATTCCTTGGTATATATCTTCTTTTCATCTTCATTATATTTTATTTGAGTATTGCTAATAATCTGAAAATAGGATCATCATGTTAGTATTCTGAAAAATTTTACTGTTTGTAAAAAATGGTTTCATTTGTTTTTTGAGAAATACTTATTATGTTTCTTTTTGCCTTCTATTTTTCAGATAGATAATCTGATGATGCATCTATATTATATGTACCGGCGATCTGTCAAGAAATGGCACGAGCTTCAGAGAACAGCTGAGACATTTGGTGAACATGTAGTGAAACCATCACGATCTCAGGGCACCAGATGGATAGATCATCGCAGAAAGGCATTAACAGCCCTGATCCAGGATTACCGCTGCATTGTAACACAACTCCAAGAGCAAGGATCCGAATTGCGAAAAGACATCCCAGCAGGAGACCGTGCAAAAATGAGAGGATATTCCAAACTCATGACCTCACACCGCTTCGTACTATACTTAGCTTCCTACCAGGATCTTGTGGAAGACCTGGCAGAATTGTCGCTCTCACTCCAAGATGACAATCTTCCAATTTCTGGTGTACGAGCAAACATTGATCTTGCGCAGGCTAACCTCATTTCAATGGTCAATAATCCAGGGAGAAATCTACGTAGAGTCCTACTTGAGACCACAGCTGCTGAAAATGATGGCGTTGTAAGATTTAAAGGTATCGAGTTGGTGACATCTCCTTCTGAAGTGGACACGTTCAACAGAAAGTCGAAAGAGATAATAGAAAGGATCACCATTTGCATCTCTAGCAGATTCCGAAATTTTGTTGATGACCCAGTGCTTTCAGCAGCTGATATTTTAGACCCAACAAACTACCCAACAGATCATCAAGCTCTTGCTGTTTATGGACAAAAGGAAATTACAACCCTCACAGATCATTTCAATGCACTTCTAGTGAAAAAGGGCTGCCAGGTAGATGAGATAGAACGGGAGTGGGCCAAGCTGAAATATGATATATCTCGAAATCACAGACAGGAGGCATTCTATCCGTTATGGCAAAAGATGCTTACCCAGAAGGAGGACCGGTACAGCAACGTACTCCACCTTGTACGAATTCTACTGGTCTGCCCTATTGCCACTGCGCATGTCGAGCGTCAGTTCTCATACATAAAGAGAATTCTGGGAGACTGGCGTCTCAACCTGGGCCTGAGTACCATCCAGCATTTACTCCGAATATGTTCTGAGGGACCCGAGCCTGAAAATTTCCAGCCAGCGCCTGCAGTCAATCGATGGAGGTCTTCCTGTGTTAAATCCAGGAGGCCTGAAATCATGCCTTATGGCCCGAGAAAGAAGGCAAAATCCATTGCTGCTACTCCTACAGATTATGAGCAAGTGGACAGTGATACTGACACAGACTAGAGTAGACAAACATCAGAGTGAGAAACTCTTTGCACATATCCGAGTTAGGATATTTTTGTTTTATTATGGTTCATGAATATGTACCGTATACTGAACTTATTTTCATTGTCATACATAAATGTAGTCTAGTCACCTTGTAACACATGGTTTCTCGGCTAGGGGAATAGCCAAACCATCTATGCATAGCCTAGTTTCAGTCAATGAAGAGAAACTATCTTCTAGTCAGCTTGACAAAAACGGCAAAAGTACACTAAGTTCAGTTCAGCATTGGATAGTGACCACATTATCAGTCTATTCGCAACTTACTTGTACAATACACAATTCATTATATGACTATGGTACTCTTCGGAGTGTGATTCAGATGGAAAATGAGGATTATTCACTGAAGTTAATGTGCAGTTATCCAGTGAAGTGATTGGTGCTATTTAATGTTCATTATCTTCAAAAAGTAGTAACATTGAGGTATCCAACGTGACATTTTCATAGTATTGATCTTTCTTTCTCGTTCTTGATCATAATGGCATAGACTGTCATTCTCAGGTCATTTCTTTGTGAGAATTATTTGGTATGATAGAATTGACAAGTTGTATAGTATTTTTTTAACAATATTATTTCAAATGTGTGTTATTGTTTGCTATACAGGTTGGTATAAAGTTTAAACACAGGACCACTGTCTATTACATTTAGAAGATTAAAAGTTTCTATTTTACAATAATTATTTGAATTATTATCCAAGTAGTAGTTAGTATGCGGATATGCTTATGAATGTATCAGTCATAGAGTAATAATCAAGTGACTCACCCATTCCCTTATGGAATAGTCCTAGGCCTTCAGTAGTAACATTACAGTTTGTAATAATATGGGATAATTTTATAGAAAATAAGTTGCCTTCGTGCCTCTTTTATGAAGGAAAACTTTGCCTTGGTGCCCCTCCAACTTGCCTTGGTGCCCCAATTTTTGTTCTTGACACGAAGGCAACATTTGCCGTGCCCTCAAAAAGTTAAAATTCGATGCCTGATATTAGGAATAAAACTTGCATTATGTGAGCCTCTTACCGAAATACACGAGGGTAATAATCTCTTTATCATATAAGCTCAAGCTTAATACAACGTGTTTTTGTAAACTGTAGATATTCAGATGATGTAAGAATATGTGGCGCGGTGTATTTTGGAATGGAAATGACATCAAACTCAAATGATGTCATTTTGGATGTCCTTACATCAAAATAAAGTTATGCCAAAAGTTTTTCTGAACGCTGGAAGGCTTTCAGTGTCAAATTGCCATTAGAATGTTTTTAATTGATGACTATGAATTCATACGTCAATCATGGAGTGTCACCCAAGTACGTTTGCTTAAATGTCAATAAACCTAGTGCCGAGACCTCGACTAATTTAGGCGACAGCGGGTTTCCTCTCAAAATCTGTGTGGTCCTTAACCATATGTCTGACGCCATATAACCGTAAATAAAATGTGTTGAGTGCGTCGTTAAATAAAACATTTCTTTCTTTCTTTCGACTAATTTACATCTAATTTGCAAAGTTATCAAATTCTTAAAGTATGTGATCTGAAAAATATCACATACTTTGATTGCACTGAAAATGTAAGATATTATATGATAAATAATTAGTCACTAATTTAACAACATATTTTAAAATGTACAGATACTGTCTCATAATTAATAAATTCATTCAAGCTCCGTTACACTAGCAACTGGACAGTTGTAGAAGTCGTGACAGCAGAAAGTTGGCAATTTGAACCTAACCTAACTAATAGATGACATGCATTTAATATCTTCAAAACATCTTGGTTGATTTCAAAATTAAATTGAACACAGTAAAAAATTATTTCTTCAAATTGATCATACATTTCGTGTTAACAGAAAGTTGCAAAACAAATGCTGGTCAATTTTCCCCAACAGTTGGTCAACTTGCCCCAAACAGTTTAGTCAACTAGCCCCCAAAAAGTTACCAACTCGTCCGTTTTGGTCAGTTCACCCCAATGTCTGGTCAACTCGCTCCGATTTCAATATTACTGATCAAAAATAATGTCCATGATATCATTAAAAATGGACGATTACAACTTTGGTGTCATTTTTTTTATTAACATTATAGTAAAACTTTGCTATTACGATCACTTGTGTGTCTTATTATGTTCAAAGTAAATTTAAATTATGCTGGGTAGGTCCTAATATTGGATAAAGAATAATCTATCATTAATAATGATGATGCACAGTGTGCTAGTGTATCTTATAATTATTCTTCTAGTTTTGTCTTGACTATTGGCATTTAAGTTATTACAATCAAGTGTTAAGCCTCCTTTAACTGGCCATAGGATTTCAAACTTCATGGGAAACGTTTATTCGGTTCCATGCCTTGTGATCATGGGAACCCATCAAAAACAATTTATATTATTTTTGTTGAACTAAATATAATAATCATGATTTTACCAACATGGTACCTGGAAAACGATTATTACAGTAAAATCCAAAGGCCTACTTTAAAGTTTAAAGAAGGACAGTTGTGAACAAGTAGGCATAGTGGTTTTTTCACTCTCCTTTTGTTTTAAAGTTCTGTCAAATGTCATGGGTAAAACATCTTATCAGTAAACATTGCACATGTCATCCATGCAGTCTGTGCCGATCTGGTTAGGCCTACAGCAGATGAAAATAGCTAGTTTAATATATAAATTTGCCATTGATCCTGTTATTACTGTAACAATTTACATCTTAAACTTCCAGTGAATGTTCTGGTGTGAAATATATTGCAGTTGAAGTTCCATCAAATCTAATTTATTCATTTAAATTTACTTTGAATATAATAAAGTAAAACTGGGGCGAGTTGATTTTGGGGCGAGTTAACCTGCTCCCACAAAAAGCACTTCCTCTTAATAGGTTAGTTCACTCAAGAATACTGTTGCATGCAATTTGCAATCATAGCAACCATCTAAACAGGTCCCTCACCAAAACAGTGCAATCATGGAATGGACGATTCACAATACATTTTCACCCACAAGTGACAAGACGGGTGTGTGTGTGTGGGGGGGGGGGGGGGGGTAGGGCACAAATTCGCACCACACACTCCACAGCGGTTCCTGCGAGCCTGATTTATGTTCTTCTGTTATTTAGCATTAGGAAACGTTCAAGATGAGATGGTCATGTCATGCGATTCATCTCACCATCTTGAAGTTGATGATGCTCAAGGCGAGACTGCTGCTTTAATCTAATCGGGTCACAAGTATAGAAATATTCACTACCTGAATCAAACACTAAAATAGAAATCAACCGTATAACGACTAAATCGTTGATATTGTTCACTTACAAGTGTTGTGAGATCTTGTTTTGACAAGTGGGGTTGCCTGCTTCCACTTTTCTGCTCTTCCTCGCCAGCCATGCTTATTTATTTCTGATGCAAGTCGGTATATCCCACAATTATTTTTAAACTTCCGGTCAATAACAAGTATTACTTACTAAACGTTATTAAAATTATTGAAATACACCGGCCTCAGTTGTGTAGGGATTAAGCCATCGATCATAAGACTGGTAGGTACTGGGTTCACATCCTGATACCGGCTCCATGTCGGCCTTGGTGATGTCGTCGTTAAGCCATCAGACATAAGGCTGGTAGGTACCGGCTCACACCCAGCGCGAGTAACCCAGTAGCTAAGATATGTTGAAATGAAATGATAGCGGCTTCAACCCACATTTCTTTCTATCTAACCACTAACCCGTCACTCTTCAGATAGTTGAGGTGTGTGCCCAGGAAGCGTATTTGAATCACGAAAATAAGTATAAATAAATATATCCACATATAGAATCTGACAATCGTAACGCTCTATTTAGAATGTAAATACGCTAAGACAAAAACTATATTAAACATAAAAACCACTGAAGTCAACTCACAGTCAAATCTATCAATAACCGGGTTTTGAACTAGCTACATTGATATTTGTTTTTATTTGGAGTGTTCGGTTATTGTTGTGGTTGTTGTTGTTGTTTTAGTTTGTTTTTGGTTGTTTGGCGTTGTTGTTGTTGTTTGTTTGTTGTTGTTGTGTTGTTGTTGTTTTTTGGGGGGTAACAACTTCCAAAATAATAATTACCCTCTATATCGAACATGTTTTAGCATACATGTAGTGCTATAGGTTAGGTCAGTACTAGGAATTCACGCCGATTCATTGAAATAAATTAATTAAGATCCAAGCACGTTGTCTTGGGTACACATCTCAACTATCTGGACTTTGTCCAGGACAGTGGAGTCCTGGGAGAATGGCATCATCCTACAGGCGATGCAGGAAGGATGAAGTAGTCTTGTGCCGTGCCCGCATCGGCCATACATATTTGACGCATTCACTTATTTTAAAGAAGGAACCCCCCCCCCCCCCCCCCCCCCAGTGTAAACATTGTCAGTGTACACTGACTGCGCCACATTTTGGTGGAGTGTAATCATCTGAAGCCGACGAGAAGTGATATATTTGGCAACAGAGGTGTCTTGGAGTCTTTTAAATTCCATCCAGAATTAATTGTAAAGTTTTTAAAACACTTTGACTTCTATACAAAGTTTTAAAATATACTTACCTTGATTTTATGTATTGTATTGTACTTTTCACCTGCAGCTCCTTGCACTGTGGTTTTACATAAATATATTTAAATGATATTTTTATATACTTACCATTTGTGACACCCAATAGCCGATGTGTATTTCTGTGCTGGGGTGTCGTTAAACATTCATTCATCATTCATTCAGGACAGTGGCTTAGTTGTTAAACAAATACTTTTAAGTCGATAGTATGGCCTTACGCAGACCCTGTACGGCGGAGACAAGTAGACATTGGGGAGGGGCTGACTGATATCGAGGGCGCAAAGCAAAGTTTCTAGGGGTGTGTGACGGTGCATGCTCTTATCTTTTCGCCTGTGGCTATGTTAATTGTTTTAGAGGGTCGTGTGCAGCTTGGTTACGTAATACCCCCGCGCGACGTGGTAGAGCTGCGTCCCAATATGCACTTAGACCAAGTGTGGAGGCCATGTGGCCAGTAGTTACCTAATAACTCCGGTAGTGCGGTTTACGACCGGGGTAATTCTAGCGAGCTGGCGAAAGTAAGTCTGGCCATCTAAGAAAATATACCGTCTCCGCGAGTTGTGGAAATATCACATGATAGGTGAGGTACCGCGTTGTGCCCCCAGGCGATATTCGCTGTCTCTGAGATTTTTGAATAAATAGATAGGATTTTAGAGATATCGAGGAGAAACATTGGAAGGCTCCCGGGGAACGTAGTCCGACTGGACTGGTAAATATATTTTTCTGCTCTTGAGGTGATTGATGTGACTTTAAATATTTTAATACTGTATGATACCAATATTATTTAGACAGTGTCTCCGGTAATCTGACGAAGTAAATTGTAGGCTTCACTGTTCTAAAATATTAAAGCTTAGCCAGTCATCCTAGAGGACCTAGGTAAACTGTAGGTTATTGTCTTTATTGGGATATGTACCAGTATTAATTCTGTATTACAAGGTTACTGAATGAGTATTTAAGGGTTAATTAAAAATTAACCAGTTAGGAATAGAGTTGTAATTCCTTTATTAATTAAGTTCCCTGGCAGCGTTTCTCAATTATCACACGTGTGGGTGTTGTATCACGGTGAAGTGATTAGAATATTGTGTAAACTAGACACCTAGTGATTAACTAATTAAGTGATTAGTTCTGGGTTGTTATTATTTGTTGTTGTTAATTAACTACTGCGGCAAGTACATTTGTCAGCGTAGTGTTAATACAGATTCCAAAGTGTATTGTGTTTTGTTGTGTTTTCTAGTGAACTAAATGGCTACATATATATACTTACATCAGATCTTATCTCTGATTATACCTAGAGCCGAGCCACTCGGGTATTAGACTGCCCGATACAGAGAGATCAAATAGATATACAGTTAGGAGAGATATTTGGATAATCATGTTTTATTCAGTTACAGGTATTATAGGATCCCCGTGACAGGGGGTTCGAAGGTATATTCCTCCGTAAAATAAAAAAACCCCACTAGATGTCTTGAAATGCAATTGCTTGCATTCTACAAGTAAAATTAATCTCTGCCTTAAGATTTACTACCAATAACATTTTTGAATCAGAATTATTGGGATGCTAGACCTCCCCCTCCCCCCCCTCACCCCCGTCAGCACCCCCCGCTCCACCATGACTGTTAATGATCAATACACACTCGTTAAACTCACTCTGGGAGGGATCTGGCACTAGGATGCGAACCTCGTACCTACCAGCCTGAAGCTTAACCACGACACCACTGAGGTAAATTCGAGACTGATAAACGCTTTATAATAACAACGATGACGACGACGACGACGACGACGACGACAATAATAATAATAATAATAATAATAATAATAAGTAGTAGTAGTAGTAGTAGTAGTAGTAACAGCAGCAGCAGCAGCAGCAGCAGCAGCAGCAGCAGCAGCAGAAGCAGCAGTAGCAGTAGTAGTAGTATCAATATTATTTACTTCTATTTGTTTTTTATTTATTATTATTTATTTATTTAATGAAACTTGAAAGCGCGTGCTTGGGAAAACATTATATATTGTTTAGATAATAGTACTATATTACCCAATCAAAACATGTGCTATATTTACTCCTTATCAAAACATGACCTACTTTCCGTGCACCTGCTCTTCATAGTGGTTTGTAATATATATCTGAGTATTGATATAAACAAACAATCGAATTACAAAATGAATATCTTAATTGTTACTTTTTTATTTGCAAATAGTGTAGGCCCTATGTGTTAAAACATTTCAATGAATCACAAAATAGTTTTGCATCAGACATGATTCATATTTTATTTCAAGACATTGCATATTGTTATTGATTTTGAACCACATGTTGCTGAGGAAATGAAGAGACACTCAGTAGAGTTGGAGTAGAATGCTGCAAACAACATGGATAGCCCTGGTGCTTGGTTTTTGGTCATCTCTGTATCTTTTGGATGTTTTCCTTAAGGTACCAGTATTTCTAATAAAACATTACTTATTGGCAAACTTTATTCTTTAAAATGTACTTTTTTCCAAACAGTTTCATTGTTACATTAATAGTATAATACATTTCTGATGTCATTAATGCCATTGAGTGTTTCTGTTGTTTGGTTGTTTTGGGGGGTTTTAATCCTAGAACTCTACATATTTTTGTTTTGTAATATATATTTTACCAGTTACCAACTACATCATAAAGAATCTTATTTCACATGGAGAGAACATCACAGCAGGGAAACCTGAAACTGAGTGATATCATGGGTGAGCCAGTTTCGGTGCACGCATAACTGCCATAAGCATTTGGTTCTAAAGCATATCTATATTTATAAACAGACAGTTGTTATCTAAATAGCTACCTTTTTATTTATAATTCTTTGCTTCAAATGAGCACTAAACTGACCGCTATGCAGTAAAGTTTACCGCACATGCGTCAAAACATGTAGCATGTATCAGTTGTAAATATTGTTGACTACGTTACTTTTTTGGTGAGTGAAACGTTAATTGGTGATATAGCTTACAGCCCAAACTTCCCAACACAAAGCCTTTTAGTGTTGTATCAAAACATGTACTTATAATAATTTATAAAAATGATTTAAAATATTTTAAGGCAAATTAGAAAATGAAGTCCTCGAGAACCAATGTTAACAGAAAACACTTTTGGAAAATGAATATAACATTTTTGATGACTGGTTATAATTTGGTAAAATTGTTTGGTTGAAAAATGTAAGCTGCATTCTGAGTTTTAATAAATATATAAACAGAAATCCAGAAAGATATTTATGTTAAAACATATAAGGACCATATATTTTTGGTAAGTATCTGTAATTTGTAAAGAGTTTTGCCAGCAGACGCCGTGACAATCATGTGACTTCAATAACCAGATAGCAGTACAGCCTGTTCTCAGCTGTACTGAACAGACAAAGATAGTTTTTAAAATCAAGTTTACTTTCAAATGACAGTCTTTGAAAATCATAGAAAAAAGAGTGTTAAGAAATGTGCCGTGTTTATGAGTGGGTCAAGTTCAATCTTGCTTTCTTTGCTTGTTTTAACTATGTAGACTGTGTACTAGAGTACTGTTCCTTGAAGAGCCTCAAACTTAAACTTCAGACATTGTCGAAACCCACGGTTATATTCCAACAAAATATCAATCATGACTTGAAATTATTTCGCCAAATTAAAATAAAATTTGATAATTATTTTATAAATCTGCGTATTTGGTGAGTGGAAGAGCTAGTGCTAATTTCTAATCTGTACTACTCGTGAATGATTATTCGCTACCGTGTCTTTGCATAATATTGGTTTCTGTCATACCTTATTTTATTAAATTTCTATTTCAGACAAAGAAATCTACATCCCGTTCATATATCCACATTCTCGAGACGAGTGGAGTGGCCCTGTCGGTGTGCCAGCTGCGATGGTATACAAACTCTCTCAACCGGACGTTTCTGCGGGTCGGCCAGTGGCAGCCTCATTTCCTGCGCATGTGGTTCACAGTGGGTGTGTTCTTTGGCCTCGTCGCGATGCTGGTTTCTCTGTTCGTCCTCACGTTGCTCGTGGTAAACACACTGAGGAGACAGCCAGTCGAACACCAAGTTTTAACACCAGTGGTAATATTTAGAATTTCAGATTTGGTTGACAGACATGGCTTATGTGGCTTGTTTTAATAGCATAAGTCACTATAAGTTGTTTGGAAATTACTGTATGCTGTTGTCACTTTGCACTCTTATTTGCCATCCATCCATTCATTCATTCATTCATTCATTCATTCATCCACATTCTGGACAATCAAGCTGACAACAGTGGTTCAAAGTTTGATTGATATTTCTCATCTATCACCCTCTGCCTATCATTTTCTTATTCATTTATTAGTCCACCGCCAGTCCTACTATAGGTTTCATCTCTGTCTGTCTGTCTCTGTCCATCTGTCCTGCATATACAACCCATGCAAATAAGAAAATGACCACAACAAGAAATTTGCGGTAGAAAAATAGTGTCCACTGCATTGTCCACAGCAATTTTACATGTTTGCAACTCTGGATTGTAAGTGAATTAGAATGAAGAGTTTGTTATCTGTTTTATTTATCAATACGCTGTAAGATTCATTTATACCAGTGACGGTAGTTAAGAGTTAACACATGAATGACACATGTACGATCAAGAACAATGGGGTTGTAAGGGGATGACAGTTTATCATATAAAGCATAGTCACTCTGCAGTGATGTGCCAGTTCAATCTTTATTTTTTAATTATATTACATCAAAGTGTCAGAATATATTTAATGCGATGTAGAATTAAAATGAATTTCTTTAATAACGCCATAATTTGTTAGGAAATCTGTCACTAAATGTTCCCCTTTCAAACCTTTAAAAAAAAAAAAAATTATTAGGCTACTCGGCATCAGAAAAGGGTAGCATATTTTGTCAATATAAATGACGGAGAAATTTTTATTAAACTATCAGAACGATCTCTCTATATCTATCTCATCATCAGGCTTGTAGGAGTATATGTTGAATATTTTACTGAAAATAAAACACCCGTAATGCACCATAGCCACAGTTCAACAATTTATAAGCTGTCACCTCAACCCCCCTTTGCAAGCCAGTGGTTCCTGCAATGCACGTGCTATGAACAGTCAACATAGTTCAATGACCTAGTTGGAACTCGCTTAATGCTGGATCGAGTTCAGCTTGACAAAGCATAAAAATTCGCCAGACTGGTTTAAACGCTTCACGGTAAACCAAATGGCCACGTCGGGAACCAATCAGATAGTTTGCGAACATTAGCGAAACATTTGCTGGCTGAACTTTGGATTGGTAATTTACATGTATTTTCGATCATGCCCAAAGACGCTGAGATTCAGATACTTAGTAATAATGGTGCAGTTACTGTTTTAATATTAACTTTTACTCTGTTTTTAGTCAACAAAGTTTATTTTATTTTTAACAATAAGGAAAAAATACATCTTGAAAAAAAATCCAATATAGTCATGGCAGAAAAAAATGCCACAGAGAATAAAAAACTCTGCGGTAATCTCCATGGCATGGACTTTTTTTCACAATATTGAGCTGAAATTTTGAATATATATTTAATATGTACTATTACAGGTCAAGTTTGACTTTTATGGTGATTTAACTATTTTTCACAGAGTTATGGCTCCTGAACAGAGTTATGGCTCCATTTTTTTTATCCACTGCCCCTTTCCTTTCTCTCCTTTCTCTCCTTTGAATTCCATCTCATTTGTTCCCGATCTGGCAACTCCTCCTATCTTTCAACTTCTTTCGCTGTCCACCTCCACATCCCAGTCCTTGTCTTTCCAGCTATGACAGATGCTTGTGTCTTGTGACTATCTGTGCCACCCACCTGCCATTCCCCATCAGCTTATAGCTGTGGGCTTAGTCTGACCACTTCAGGGAGTGTTCAGTAGTTACTTCTGGCATTGTTAAGAGGCACTTGTAACCACCTACTATACATTTATGTAATTAATTGTTTGGAACCAGTCAACACATTTTATTAACCTTATTTCCTGTTTCTATAGAGATTATTGCATCTTTAATTTTTTGTCACTAAAATTGATAGTCGTTAATTTTAATAATATTTCAATGTAAGCTTTATTTTACATTCTTCTATATTTGGGCGATGTTATTTGTTTCAGATGCCTGGAGTGAACCTACCAACAAGTCAGATTTCATACTACCTGTTAACTCTCCTGGTGTGTGGAATCCTTCATGAGGTGGGCCATGCTGTGGCTGCTGTCCGGTAATAGTCTCAGATATTTGTTTTTGTCCCCTACCAGTCCAACTGGAAGGGACTATAGGTTTCATAAATCTCCATACATCCGTCTATCCCACATATAGTTTTCTGGACATTTGTTTTCACAATGCCTCAAGATATTGAGCTGAAATGTTGTGTATAACTTTAGAACTGTTACAGAACAATTTTGACTTTAATGGTGATTTACCGATATTTGACAGAGTTATGACCCTTGAACTTAGGAGATACAAAAATTTGTTTTCCGCACATTTGTCTGGAATGCCTCAAGATACTGAACTCAGATTTTGTGTTTAGCTTTACTGTTACAGATCAAGTTTGACTTTAATGGCAATATCCCCATTTTTGGCAGAGTTATGGCCTTTGAACTTGGGAGATATGAAAATTTGTTGACCCTGGTATATATATTTTTTTTAGTTTAATTCTTGATTTGTGTATTGCTGCTAACTGGGACAAGAGTAGCTTAAATGTAGTAGTTTCAGATTTCCTTTCAAATGCTAGATCATGTCATAATTACCTATCATGTATGTTTGACAGCTAATACCTGGATCAGTGTGATGGGATGTTATTAAAACGAATATTGTTTGCCCTTTCTTGTCTTTTTGATAAATACATGGTAACAAATAAACTTGAACATTTCAGAAATATATTCATACATCTCTATTTATTTATGGATACCATTTTTGAAAAATAGTGATCTGACTCTTTAAAAGTAAAAAATATATAGTGAAACCTGTCTAAACCGGATCACATTGGGTACATAATATTTATCCAATATAGACAGGATCTGGTGTTTAGAGGGTGTCGTTTTAGAATTTAGAAATTCGGGACCATGAAACAGGTTTTGACAAGATTTTGGGGGTTTTCAGGATCCAGTTTAGGCACACTGTGATATACTTTTATAATTTAATTTAATTTCAGTCTTCTTTTTTTTAAAACAGGGAACAAGTAAGAGTAAATGGATTTGGCATTTTTATGTTCGTCATGTATCCAGGAGCATTTGTTGATCTTTCTACAGAACACATCCAAGTTGTCTCCCCTCTTAGACAACTGCGAATTTACTGTGCTGGTGTTTGGCATAACTTTGTGATCGTTATCATAGCCTTGATGTTTTTATTCTCAATGCCGTACCTGCTGGTTCCGTTCTATTCTCAGGGACAAGGGGTCTGTGTCAGCCAGGTGGAAGAAGTAAGTGCACACTTTACAGGCTGGAGGTCGTGGTAGCAACTGAGGTTAACATAGCCGCTTTCTTTTGTTAACCGTATTTTTCACCGGTGATGGAAGTGTAAATAATATTTACTGTGAAATATGGGGTACAGGACTCGCGCTATCGGTAACCAAATTAGCTATTGGCTAATTTTTACAAAAAAGGCTAATAAAATTTGCAAGTGGCTAAAATTTTGGCTAAGCTATTTTCTATCTTCTGATGTAAAAAACCAGTTACATAATCTATCCGACACCTGAAATATAATAATAATACCAAATATTCAATTATCATAATAGCGATCTCGCGACTGGTAACGAGGAACGGTGTTATCCAGAATAGGCCTACTGTGTAATGATGTTTGCTTATTTTAATAATCATGGTTATTAATTTTAACGGCATGTGTTCAACATGTATGAAAGAAAAGTCTGAAAGATCTGTAGATTATTATTTTAACTTTGTTAAGTCTCTGAATCAAAGTAATAAAAACAGACCGACAATGCATGTCAATTTGAATACACATGCTAGTTCAGGGCCGAAAGACATGTAGGCTATTCCAAGGCTGAGTTCAGCCAGACACAGCAAAAAAAACGTCCACTAGACTGGTTTATGAGCTTCACGTTAAACCAAATGGCCATGTCGGGACCCAAGCAAATAGTTGTGAATGTTAGGAAAACGTTCGTTGGTTGAACTGCTGTCAGTGTGAATATATATCATGCTTCACAGTCAGATGAGACCCACGTGTCAAGAGACAACTTTGCGGACATTAAACAATACGATTACAATAGTTGTTCGCATCAATTAATACTTAACTGTTGTTTCATTTATTTCCTTTGTCTTTGTTAATTTCGCACCTATGGGAAATTAACATGTCGGTGGAGAATTGAAAGGTTACTTTAAAAAAAAAAAATTGAAACTAACATAAAGACTTAAAGATTGCTATTCAAAGAAATAATGAGCTCTATTTGGAAAAAAATTAGTAGCTGTCAAATTTTTATTTGGGAAAAAACCCTATGTCCATAAACATCCACCCATCCCCATATTTCTGTATGTTTGTTGATTTAATGTTGTCATAGGCCTTAGAAGTGGGGTTGGGTGGTTGCAAGGGGTACTGGCTTCTAACTCTGAAGATCCACTCCCCCACTAAAAAAATAAAGTAATATATTAACTGCCCCTACCCCCATTGCTGTCTTTGATTTTGTTCAGGCAATACGGTTTTGTTATTCAGATTTATTCCAGTTTGTACACTTTGGCTAAGTATATTCAATCCAGGGTGAGCCCTGCGGTAGGCTATATTAAGGTTTCTGTTTGTCTTTTACAAAAAGAAATATTTTAAAGCCAAGATGACTAAAATGTAATAAATATTTCTAAATGGAAGTTCTGATAAAATACAAATGTTCATTATTTGAAACAGCCTCATTGAAAATGTTTTTGGAGATTATTTAAGAATTTGTCTCACCTTTTTGTCAGGTGGATGAAGTAATAACTAATATGTAATTTGATACATGTTTAATGATCAGTAATTTTCGATATATTTTTTATCTATATTAATTTATTTATGTATTTGTTAAGTGATCAAAATGAAATATGCCTATAATGAAAGTGTCATGTGGAGCTGCATGTATTAGACAGTGATGTTTAATTTAACGTACATTTCATCTAGCATTCGGCTGTTTCTGGTCCTCGAGGTTTACTGGCTGGAGAAACGATCACGCGCGTCAGTGACTGCCCCGTGACGAACATCGACTCATGGCACACCTGTATCCTGGCCAGCATGAAGGAGCAGTCCCTCGGACACTGTATGCCGGTCCCGCTTATCAAAGATCTTGATACCTCGCCAAAAAGTGAGTCCGTATTACACACATTTGTATTGCCAAGTGAACTTATTTGTGATAAAGAGTAGGTATAAGTAAATGGTTTCTTGGAAAATTTCAAACACTTAATGCAGTTTTGTTTGTTTTGCTTTGTATTTGAGATATTGAAGCTGCAATCTCAGATATATTTTTATCAATTAACTTTTTTATACAGACCATCCACAGTAATTTTTATACTGTCACAAGTCATTTTTCAGTTATTTCTAATAATACTCTATAACCTTTGTAACATTTATCATTTTAACTCTTAGATATGGGGTGCTCTTCCACTAATACGTGTAACAGACACATGTCAACACATCTGGGTTTTTTGTATGCAGATGGTTGACTATGAACTGTTCCGTGTTTAACTTCATCTGTCTGTCTGTCTGTCTCTTTATCTGTCCTACATATAGTTGTCCAGAATTTTTCACAATGCGTCAAGATATTGAGCTGGAATTTTGTTTGTAGCTTTATCATGTAGAGTTACAGATCAAGTTTGACTGTTGTGGGGATTTGCCTAGAAACTTAAGAGATATGAACATTTGTTGGGTCCTGTAGCAGACATGAACTGCTTTATCGGTACTTTCAGAATGCTTGTTAAACCATCTCACTTGTTTTTTTTCTCTTGGCAGATTTTTCCAGCACTGTTGATTTTGTGGACTGCTGCAATGTAACAAGTAACACCCATCTCTGCTTCATGTATCACAGCAAGAAGACAGGTAGCACTGTAAGTATACAGTGTGGTAGCACACACGGTAGCTGTGGTTAGATCACAGGTTGTGTATATGCAAGTTAAGAAGAGTGTGATTACTGCTTGGGGTCATCCATTAGGTATATCTGCCAAAAATGGGCAAATTTGTTTTATACTCCCCCCAATTCCTCCACAAAAATACATTGTACATTTATAGCATAAAATTTAGAACATCCAAGAGATGTTTATTGATTATGTGTGAATAATTGCATCTTAGATAAATTTTGTAGTACATGTATTCTGCTTATCGTAAAATATGACTTAATCAGCCCTTGAAATTAATCATATAGTCAAGGTAATTTAGTACAAATAATAAAGTAACTACGCAATGATCAATTTTGCCACAGTTTCTGTTCTGTGGCGCCACTGCTGATAGATGTCACAAATTTCAAGAGTTGCTTACTACTTTCAGCGTAATTATGCATATATTATTTTTATATCTTGCTAGCAGTTCGGTGATGAAAAGGAATGGGTAATAAGTTATAATAACCATCTGGGCAGGACTTGTAGTTATAGATGTGGGTGAAGGTAGAAACTACACACGTTTTTGTTGGCTTGTGGTGTTTCATTTACATACCTGCATTCTAGTTATTTCTCAACTCCACTTAGAGTGTGCCCAAGTTTGCTTTCCAGATAGTTGCCATGGACAATG
Organism: Gigantopelta aegis; assembly: GCF_016097555.1. Taxonomy (NCBI): domain Eukaryota; kingdom Metazoa; phylum Mollusca; class Gastropoda; order Neomphalida; family Peltospiridae; genus Gigantopelta; species Gigantopelta aegis. The sequence goes on along the minus strand of NC_054702.1, from coordinate 110,699,162 downwards.
ATGTTTCTTTGGACATGTTTAATTCAGATTTTCACCTTTGCATGTTAGAATTTTAAAATGTGCCTGTCATCAGATTGTGGCATTTCATTTCATTCAGTCATTCATTCTGTGTTCCCAGATAGTAATCTACCCCATTTTATCATTTCTTTTTTTTAATTTACCCAAATACTTTTGTCATATTTTCCCAGCTTGTTTTTTATTTTAGCTTAATTATAATGATAACTGTAGAATATAAAAGTCTATGTAGTGGACATTGTTTGTAGACGAACTGGGGTTTTTTTCAAAGATTTTATGTACAATAAACATTGTCTGACATGTCATTCAGAATTGTTTTATGCAGTTTGAACATTTGTTTTCAAAATTTTATTCTATTAAAATAGACCCATAATACCATTTTTCATTTCCCTCCTTTTATAAACCTTGCAGTGTATGTTTTATATTTGTGGATGCTTTTTTTTCATATAAAGAAGGGCTGTTTAGTTAAGGAAATGTTTTATTTAAGGACGCACTCAACACATTTTATTTTCAGTTATATGGCGTTGGAGTTTAGTTAAGATGCTCACGACATTAAATTACTTAAACTTTGTCTTTGTTCAAATAATAATTTGGTTGGGTCATGCTTAAATATGTTTTGCCTACCATTATTTTAATAATGAGTCACTTGGTAATTCCTTAATTTTAAAAATTAAGGCATCGAATCACATTAGCAGGATATTTTTAAAAAGAAAAGCAGATAAAAATAAATGAATTCTTTTACAAATGAGTCTGGATAACTTTACAGGGTAAGTCAAGTTAAGCAATCAAAATGTCTTTGAAGCTGACCTGAGTATATTCATAATGCAGGTAGCCTAGTGGTAAAGTTTTCGTTTGATGCACATCGGTTATTTCTTGTTCCAGCCAGTGCATCACAACTGGTGTATCAATGGTATGGTATGTGCTATCCTGTCTGTGGGATGGTGCATATAAAAAATTCCTAGCTACTAATGGGAAAATGTAGCAGGTTTCCTCTTTAAGACTAAATATCAAAATTACCAAATGTGTGACATCCAATAGCCGATTATTAATACAGTCAACATGCTCTAGTCGTGTCATTAAACAAAACAAACTTTAACTTTTTTCATAATGCAGTTCTCTATCATTAAGAATTGTTAGGGGTTTCTTCTCTGTTGTAGAAGTATGCGTGTCTTCCTGCACGGACCACCACGGACCGGCCGGTATGTAAACTCCAGAGTGACTGCTACATGCCCAACATGGAAGTGGCCTGCGTCTACCCAGCCATTGACAATCAAACCAAACTCTTACGCATCATCCACGGGCGCAGGCCACCATTGTTATTCTTAGGTCATCCTGTGGATTTGTTTTATTCAGGTATGTTCCTACTAAAATCCAAACCAAATTGTTAACAACTATGATAAATTACTCCACAAAAAAAGCAAAATGGCAGACAGCCGAAAACTGCATGTAGTTTTCCCTGTGCGATGTTAGCGAAGTCCATGCAGTCTCCTATGTGAAATCTGTATCACTGTAATGTTTTTTTTACAACTTGTGTCTGGACAAAACTTGGTGGAAATCTAACATTAATTAAAGGTAGGAGAGTAATTATTGTAGTTGTTATCAATATGATTTGAACTTTAAATATTTTCTTCTTTTTTTGCTTCTTTTTTTTTCACTGGTTATTAATATATAGAGTTGTCTTCCTTTATTCAGTGGACTGTCCACATTTGTATACAGATTTAATTGTTATAGACTTTACCATACATTTATTCCAAAATCTTAATTATTGACCTAAAACTAGAGGTCAGCATAAGTGTTTATTAATTTAAAATTTGAATTGTCTTTTTTCTTTCTCAATTCAGTCCCAAATGTACCTTTTGTGAAGTAAACATTTTTAATTACTGATAATTAATTTGACATTACATTTAATTGTTAGTAAAATTGATAAAATCTGAAATTTGACATAATTTGTTTCATGTTATTTTATGTAGTGTGATATAAATTAAGTTATTCAGATTTATCCTGATTAATTTAATTGATTGTTCCTTTTCAGTGTCTGTTGTTAACTATGTTCCAAAAAGTGCAATCATTCCATTAAACTTGCCATATATCATGGAGACATTCTGCAAGTATCCTTCATCATAGGACATTTTAAAATCATTTACACATTTGTTTACAGGGTTTATGGAACGTGTGTCAACATTGACAGGTTTTTTTCCATTTTAATTCATTCATTGCATATATTAAATACTATTGTCATTTCATAGTCTGTTTTTCTCCCTTATTTTTCTTTTTAGATCAGCCATGAGGTTCATCAGCAGAGGGTTTTAATACTGATTTTTCTATTGTCTGTCCATACATTTTTCCTTTGAAGTTTATCGTCTACAGTTTTGAATGAATTGTTCTAAAACTTAGTACAATGATCATCTGTGGCACACTTCAGAAACTAACAGATAAATATTTAGGATATATTGAATTTTCATTAAATGTTTTTAAAATTTAAATTGAAAATTTGAAAGTCCATTTTCTTTCAGTTGTTATTGAATACAGTAGTTCTGAAACTTGGTACCATGATTCGTTTGGCAGTCTTCACAAAAAATGAGAATTTAAATTTAAATAAAATTTTAGCAGTGAAAGTATTCAGTCTGTTTTCTTCGAGAGTTTTAAATATAAAAGATTTAAATACAAATTTTACCTCCACTATGACATTCGTCAGTGGAGCTTTTCTAATACCGATTTGTCTGGTATCTGTGCAATGTTTTTCCATCAACTTTTATTTCTTTTCACATTACCTGTCCTCAAACAAGGGCACCTCCCCCCCCCCCCCCCCCCATGCAAATGGGCTGGTCCGAACATCCCAACAGCCAATGGGATGGCCTAAATTCTTCTACTGCATACTGCTCTCTAGTTCCGGTCACATGACTGTAACTTCCTTCTTTTTCTCTTCGCTAAAAGGTCTGGACGTCCTTTTGCTTGGCTCTGTTTTGGAGTAAAAAAATTATAAGACCTTTGGTTTTGTATTTGTGGTTGGGTGAAATGTTTATCACCTTCAATTTCGTTAGCTTTCGTATGTCTTTCGCGTATTTCGCTTGACTTTCCAAGCATTTAATTACGTGAAATGTTGTTTATATCGCTGATTGTCGTGTCGGATGCCATTTGCAAAATGGCGTCTTTATTTACCAGCTTTGTGTTTGTGTTATGGTTGGTTTTTCTTTCTTTTCACAGATTGAAAAATTATTATTATCATGTCTGATAATGTTCAGCGACTAGTTCGAGCGTGTTTATGCTGCAAGAAGTTTACTGCCGGCGGCGACCCTCACGACTTAAGTCCGGGTTGTCGTGTTCCGTGTGGCCTCACTTCAAGATGCGACCTTTGTTCGGGGTTGTCTGATGTCGATTTCGCGGTTTACCTGAAGGTGGTGTCAGCGAGGACCAAGAAGGTGGAATCTTCGCCTTCGATTGCTGACTCCGTGGCGGAAGTGTTACGTTCAATTCTACTGACCATGTTGAAAGAAACAATGGCGTCAATGGCGACCTTACCCAAACTGGCGGTTTCGGGGTCAGGTCCGGTTCCAGTCCCCTCTTCAGGGGGTGCGGCTTCTTCAGCTCCACCAATACCTAAGACTTCGGATAACAGGCCTGCGGTCTCTACGCAGCCCTCTAAGAAGCCGGCTCATGCAGATATACGTTCCACGGACTCCAAGGCTCACCGATCTTCAGCGGGGAAGTCATCTTCGGCGTATCGGAGCCGGGACCGTAGCCATTCCCCACGACCTGCACGGCTCCCTACGGGTTCCATGGATCGTCAGCGCCGACCTTCGATTGATGTGACTTCCAGGGCCTCCGAGGGTTCTCGACGTGACCGTCCACGGTCCGGTTCACTGGCGGCTTCCATTTCGGCAGATCGATTGGCCTGTGCTCCGAGACTTTGGGGATGCAGCGCCTACAGCGGTTTCTATCATTGATGAGCCTGACTCTACTGACCATATGACTATGAGGGTTTGCTTGGCGGCCGTCTATGACATGTTGCCGTCCTTGTCACATCCACCAACGCCGTCCAAGAAGGGACCAACACCGATGATAGCGACTGATGTCCCTCTGGATGTTATCCGTTCCTTGGCAGCCGGTACACTCATATCTGACGTGGCACAGATTTCGACCGCACCTTTAAAGAGACCGCGTCCTTTGTCGCCTTCCCGTCTTGGAATCACTGTATGTATCCGGTGTTTGACATGCCATTTAAAGATGTGGCTCCGTCTTTGGATGAAGATGTTCACCGTCTTGGGAAGTTGACAACTGTGGATTTGACGGACAAACAGGTCCAAGCCATGGATACTGCCCAGAGACGTTGCTTGTTTGTGTTGTCTTACTTGGACGTTTACCTTGCTGTGATGGCCACCCAGGCAAAAGATGCACGGTGCTACGCTCTGTTTCAACAATCGGCGCAGATGCTGGCTTTCCTGACATCTTCAGTTACCTCTATGTCATCGATGTTGATGCAGTACCGTTGCCAGGCTTATCTGAAAAAGTTAACCTTAGATTTCCAGCATAAGAAGGAGCTGTTAGCTCAACCGTGGTCCGCAACAAAGCTGTTTGCAGGCAAGGTTTCTGATGTGGTTACGGCCAATGATAAAGACCAACAGTCGACAGCAACTGTCAAAGCTTTACAGCTTATTTCGACGTTGGAATCCACGAAGCGAAAGTCTACGTTCACTGCACAACCACCATCTAAGCGCTGGAGAGGTTCCTTTCGAGGTCCACCTTCTCGACGGTTTCCGGACAGACGACCATCCGGTCCTCCCGCTCGGACCCAGGGGAAGCCTGGCCGACGTTCCTGATTTGGAACCAGAACAACGACTCGGTTTTGACGTTTCCGGTGTGCAACACACCGGTCAAAATATCCATGGTCGGAAGTCGACTTCGCCGTTATTGGCGAAACTGGGAGACACTTTGTCAAGATCCGTTTGTCACGTCGATCTTGAAGACAGGGTATCGTCTGCAATTGTCTTCCATCCCTCCATTGACCACTTCACCTCGAGAACCGCGGCATTCTGTATGACAAGTCAAGGTCCTACAGGAGTCCGTCAACAAACTGGTGGAGAAGGGAGCCGTTCGCAGCATTTCGGAAGTACGCCTAACACCCGGCTTTTACTCGGACATCTTCCTCGTGCTGAAGAAAGATTCACCGGAACTGCGAATGATCCACAACTTGGCGTTTTTCAACGACCACCACCTGCTTCCTCCTTCGTCTTTCAAGATGTTAATGTTGCGAGATGTCCTTGCCATGATCAAACCGGGGGATTGGCTTGCCTCGCTAGATCTCAAGGACGCCTACCTTCACGTTCCGATGGATGCCGATTGTCATCGCTACCGGTTCGTACTACAGGGTCGGCATTACGAATGGACAGTCCTGCCCTTTGGGATATCCATAGCGCCATGGCTGTTCACCAGAATCACGACTCCGATGTCCCGCTTCCTGCATCGCAGAGGTATATCCTTTTACCCGTACCTCGACGATTGCCTGATGAAGTGCCAGAGCAAGACAGGGCTTACTGCACATGTTGCCTTCATCATGGACTTTCTCAAGCATCTGGGTTGGATTATCAACATCGGGAAATCTCAACTGGCTCCCACGCAGTCTCTACAGTTCATAGGCGCTTGGCTTCGTCCCGACCTGGGCCTCGTTCAAGTCCCTCTAGACCGTTGGGAGAAGATCCAGACCATGATTGCCATAGCATTCACCGCTCCAATGACCTTCCACAGTTGGCAGAGTCTCCTGGGTCTCCTCACTTCCGCCCAGGATTTGACACTCAGAGGTCGTCTCCAGTTGCGGCGCTTGCAGATCTTTCTCAACCCGTTTATTCATTTCAACAATCCGGACTTGATCATCTCGCTCCCGGACAATCTACGCTCCAGCCTGCAGTGGTGGCAGCTCCGATCGAACGTCTTAGACGGTGTCTCTATGCGGCCCTTCCTAGCCACTCATCACCTTTTTGTCGATGCGTCACTGGAAGGTTGGGGAGCCCATCTCAGCAACCAGACTACTTCAGGGCTGTGGTCTCCCGGCGAACTCGGACTCCACATCAACCTGCTAGAGTTGTTGGCAGTCTACTACACTATCCTTCATTGGCGACAGATGTTGACAGGGGCCTCTCTCATGGTGGCCACAGACAGTACCACCGCGGAGGCTTATATCAACCGTCAGGGCGGAACCCACTCCAGCAGTCTGCTGCAGTTGACTTATCATCTTTACAAGCTGGTCGACGAAATTCCACTGCAACTTCGGTCTCGTCATATTCCAGGGGTTTCCAATGTACTAGCCGACACGCTGTCTCGGCCGTCGTCTCCACAGCCGACAGAATGGATGCTCCATCCCGAAGCGTTTCGATGTGTGTGCAACAGACTTTGGACACCAAACATCGATCTCTTCGCCACACGATTCAACCATCAGCTGAGGGTTTACGTGTCTCCGGTGCCAGATCCCGAAGCTCTGGATCTCGACGCCTTGGCCATCAGCTGGGAACAGATGGATGCGTACGCTTTTCCTCCACCAATCCTCCTTCCAAGGGTGCTTCAGAGGTTTCAGCTGTACCATTGTCGCCTGTTGCTCATTGCTCCGATGTGGCCATCCAGGATGTGGTATCCAGATCTAATACGTCTTGCCAATCCACATCCTTTACCACTGCCAGACTGGGATCATCTGTTGCTGCATCCCACGTCAAGACTATACCATCCATGTCCGCAGTTGTTCCAACTGCACGCGTGGACTTTATCTCCAAGAGTTTGAGGAAGAAAGGCTTTTCTTCGCAGTCCATGGCGGCCATTTTGAAAGCGCAAAGATCATCTACTACTGCGGCTTACAACATCAGATGGCTTTGCTTTCACCAATGGTGTGTCCGGCAAAAACTCAAACCTCAGACGATCCAGATACCTCGTCTCGCTGATTTTTTGCTGTATCTGCGGACCGCTTTACGATTGAAGGGGTCTACCATCGCAGGGTACGTTTCGGTCATTGCTACTGTTCGTGATCTCGCTACTGGAACGAAGTTATCGGGTGTTCCAGAGATCCATAAGATGATCAAAGGGTTTCGCCTTGAGGATCAAGTACATCGGTTTCGGCCACCAAGATGGGACCTGAATCTGGTGTTACGAGCGTTATCGACCGCACCTTATGAGCCGATCAAATCCTCTTCCCTGCAAGACTTGACGCGGAAGACGGTGTTTTTACTCGGTTTTGCCACGGCTGCCTGTGTCTCAGAACTCCATGCTCTTGATGTGGACTTGGTACGTTTTCACCAAGATAGTCGTGCGGTCAACTTGGGGTTACTCATGAACTTTGTTGCAAAGAATCAGTTACCAGACCAAGTGCCTCGTTCGTATGTTGTGCAGGCCCTCTCCTCTATTGTTGGTCCAGCGGACGTTGAGGACTTGGCGTTGTGCCCTGTCAGAGCCCTGCACTAGTACATCGAGAGGGCCAGATCTTTTCGACAACATCACAAGAGACTTTTCCTCTCCTGTAACCAGAGTCGGTTGAGGGATATTACCAAGAACACGGTGGCCACCTGGATCCGGTCTTCTAGCCTGACCGCCCATCAGAAGGAGGGTTTACCTGCTTCATCTGCTACTAATCCGCATGAACTCCATGCCTTGGCTGCCACGATGTCCCTGCACTGCAACACACCCATTCAGCACATTATCACTGGTTGTTTCTGGGCTACGGACTCCATCTTCGCCAACTATTATCTGAGGGATATCTCCACAGAGGACGTTGAGGTGTTCCATCATCTGGGTCCGGTTGTTGCTGCACAGACTCTGTTGAATACAAGCTGTCCTCGTCACCGTTGATGTCTGTCAGATTCTGGGCTGCATACCGAGATGTCCATCGAATCGACAGGTGAGGATTGCTTAGACTTTTGTTCTTTTGCACAGTTTACACACTGGTGCCGGAACTTTTGTCTCGATAACCTTTACCCTGCACTGCATGTGGTTATTTGTTGTCGTTATTGAACTAACAGTTCTTTGGTGTACTAGACAGAAAACACTCAGGGGTCTTGTTCTGTTCAATGTTCTGACGGATGCACCTCATTAGGTTGTCGCTTGTTATTACATAACACTTCAATACGTGAGGGTTACCTAACACCTGCATCCCTGGTGGCTACGTCTTCCCACCCTGTCAGAACCAGCATGAGATGTGGCTACCGCCTCCTGGTCCTTTGTTCTAGGAGCCGCACCTGCCACTGCTGACGGATGCCACCATTCTGGTTGTTATTACAAACATTACCTGCATTGTCTGTGACGGGCATCCCTAGGAGGAGAGCTTACCAAGGTTGGCCTTATTCTTCCACTAGTCAGCCTCTTTCCGGTTTGGGGAGTTATCACAAGCATCTACGGATCTCGGCACCCACCACCATCTGTTGAATGCTGCCCTTGTTTGAGGACAGGTAATGTGAAAAGAAATGGAGAAAACTTGGAGTGTTTTCTCTTTTATAGATACATTACCTGTCCTCAAGATTTCATCCTGCCCGGGCCTCCCCTCTTCCTGTTCTCCGTGCGATGCGCTCAGGGAAAAAGAAGGAAGTTACAGTCATGTGAGCAGTATGCAGTAGAAGAATTTGTTTGAGGACAGGTAATGTATCTATAAAAGAGAAAACACTTTTCTCCACTTTGAAGTCTATCTTCTGATAGAGTTTTGATTTGATTGTTCTGAAACTTATACAATGATCTTCTGGGGCACTCTCCACAAACTACAAGAGAGATATTGCGGAAATTAAAACAATTTATTTTAAAATTAAAAAAATTTCATTGAAAATGTAAGTGGTCTATCTTCTAGAATTTTTACGAGTTAGTTCTAAAACTTGGTACTATGATTCTCTGGGGCAGTCTTAAACTGACAGAGAGATATTTTGGAATTTTTAAATTTGTATTAAAAATTTAACATGATAAAATTGAAAAGTAAAAAACGGATGCCGATAGGCTGATAGGCTTCATGTTTATTGTCTTATTGCTGTTGATAACTGTCTTATTTTATGATACATTTTTTTAAATGATCTGAATTCTGAATTAGAATTTAGATAGAAATGGTATAGTAACCTACTAACCTAGTACCTATTTGTGGTCTTACTTATCTATAGACTGTCAGATGTTTTAGCAGTTTTTCTATCACTATTGAGTTGAATCAATGTAAGTTATTTGACTGCCTTAACCCATGTTCAGATATTTAATATCATTGTCTGGTGCTCTTGTGATTCTCAACGTGATACCCTGCTACGCCCTGGACGGCCAGTGGATCTGTCGTGCCTTCATTGAACTGAGTCTGCGGTCGACCATCACGGACAGCGAGATCCGCGGACTCATCTACTATATCTTCCTGCTGTACGGGACGCTGCTGCTGCTGTTGAACGTCATCATCGCCATGTGGACGCTCTTCTTGTAGCACCAGTTTCAGATACTGCAGTGTGTAGTACTGTGCTATCTTGTGTTGAGTACTAGGGGACTGGTACACGTTTCATAGGGGTTTGAGAATCATGGAAAGTCATGGAATGTGTAAATTTCATTTTCCAAGATTGAAAAGTCATGGAAAATGTAAATGTCATTTTCCAGGATTGAAAAGTCATGGAATATGTAAATGTCATTTTCCCAAGATTGAAAAGTTATGGAATCTGTAAATGTCATTTACCCGAGGTTGAAAAGTCATGGAATATGTAAATGTCATTTACCCGAGATTGAAAAGTCATGAAATGTATATATTTCATTTTTCTGAAATTGAAAAGTCATGGAATATGTAAATGTAATTTTCCTGGATTGAAAAGTCATGGAATGTATAAATGTCAATTTTCTGGGATTAAAAAGTCATGGAATATGTAAATGTCATTTTCCAGGATTGAAAAATTATGGAACATGTAAATGTCATTTTTCCTGGATTTAAAAGTCATAGAATACATAAATGTCATTTTCCAGGATTGAAAAGTCATGGAATATGTAAATGCATTTTCCAGTCCTGGAAAATAAGGGATATTCAGTTGGGTCCTGGGAAATCAAATCATGGAAAATTGAAATTGGTTGAATTTATTTTTCCTATTTAAAATAACACAAGAAGAGTTGTCAGTTGGTGTTATAACATTATAATACAATTCGATTGTGTTGATTATGCTGAAAAATGCTTGAAAATCCTTCCACCACAAAAGAGTAGTAAAAAATGCCTTAAAAAGTCATGGGATTTGGTTGGTAAAGTATGAACCCTGTAAGTAGCCTGGGAAAGTTCCTTCCATTATTGGTGGGCACCATGTGACTGCATGATAGTTATTACCAATTCTGAAAAACAAACCTTAGGGGGTTTTCCACCAAACAAACGAGATTGCAATTGTGAACAAGAATGAATAGGTTCTATTGATGTTTTCTCCAAATGAAAGCTAATTTCTAAATTGTTCGCTCCTCTTTTGCAATTCTCTGCTTGATTTATATAGCAAAGTACTAAATGTAAATTCACTGTCGGTGTAAAAGGTGGTTCACTGTTCGCAATGATGTTTGTTTGGTGGAAAAGCACCTTTGGTGTGACTACATAATAAAATCACATTGTAACATATCTAACGAAACTTACGGGACTAGCATCATTTTGCATAGTGTAAGCGGGCGAGGGTTAGTTTTTACCCCTCCCCCAGAGTACATTATCCTAAATGAAAGTAACCAAATCATCTGTTATGAATGGAATGTATTTGGAAATAGAATGCTTTTATTATGAAGTATGCGTGTGTGAGTGGTGTGTGCTCAAAAATATTTCTATCATAGCGTGATCGAAGTGTTTTTATTTTCTGCTGAAAATGACATTTCTTATAGAGGATGTTTTTATTAAAAGCTTGTTAATTAACTTGAATGCTTCTCAATGTATTAAGATAAAATGAAAAATTGTTTACAGACCTTGCCATGAAAACTATTGAGGGGATTGATTAATTGCTCTCCTAACTTAGATTATTGGGAGCCATTTAAAATATTACCATATTGATACCATGTAACTTCACATGCTCAAGGGAACTAAAAATTACTTCTAGAATTAGTCTCAGGGGAGTGGTATTTGACAGTTCTTATAATGGTATGGCATTGTCCATCCGTCCATCCATATATTTATCATTTTCGGGTCACATCCTTGTTGTCACTTCATATAGGATCATCAAACTTTGCATTCACTTACAACATGGGATGGTGGTGTGTCGCATACCATAACTAGGTTCCTGCAATCTATTTTTCATGCACATTAAAGGAAATCCTTGTCCTGGCCATATCTTCCTTATCAATTCATTTAGGATCATCAGACCTTGCATGCAAGTACAACTTGGGATGGTGGTGTGTTGCATACCATAACTAGGTCACCACAACCTATTTTTGATGGGCATATCATGTACCTCACTTTTAAATTTATATGTTGCAAATTGAAGATTATTGTATTTCTCTCTCCCCCCCCCCCCCCCCCTCCATGTCAGAATTATGATTAAAAATATATACAACATTCATCACATGTCTGTTTTCATTGATCCGTTTTCATAAGTCTGTTGTATTATTTCAGCATTAAGACACCATTAGTCTAATCAGTTTAGAAAAACTCATAATTTATTTTAGTAAATTCAGCAGTGAATGAAAACTGGAAAACATTTTGCATGTCACCGAGTTGATTGAGCATATGTATCCACAATGTGGACTGATCATATTTCTATGACCTGGACTCAACATAATCAGTATTTTTATGTCCATCATCTACTTTTGGAGGTATTTATATATTAATGTATAATATATGTATGTCTTGTTTTATTAAATATATGCAATTAGTGTTCAGTTTGTTGCTTATTGTAGATACCAGTAGCTATTGATGAAAAATATTTCCATGACACAATAACAGTACGGGATCCCTTGATGCAGGGATTTCATACCGAGACACAATAACAGTACGGGATCCCTTGATGCAGGGATTTGATACCGATACACAATAACAGGATGGGATCCCTTGATGCAGGGATGCGATACTGATACACAATAACAGTACGGGATCCATTGATGCAGGGATGTCATATCAATACACAATAACGTTACGGGATCCATTGATGCAGGGACATGATACTGATACACAATAACGTTACGGGATCCATTGATGCAGGGATGTGGTACCGATACAATAACGGTATGGGATCTCTTGATGCAGAGACATGATACTGATACACAATAACAGTATGGGATCCCTTGATGCAGGGATGTGATACTGAGACACAATAACAGTACAGGATCCCTTGATGCAGGGATGTGATACCGATACACAATAACAGGATGGGATCCATTGATGCAGGGACGTGATACCGATACACAATAACAGTACAGGATCCATTGATACAGGGATGTGATCCCGATACACAATAACAGTATGTGATCCCTTGATGCAGGGACGTGATACCGATACACAATAACAGTACGGGATCCATTGATGCAGGGACGTGATACCGATACACAATAACAGTACGGGATCCATTGATGCAGGGACGTGATACCGATACACAATAACAGTACAGGATCCACTGATGCAGGGACGTGATACCGATACACAATAACAGTACGGGATCCACTGATGCAGGGACGTGATACCGATACACAATAACAGTACGGGATCCCTTGATGCAGGGATGTGATACTGGTACACAACAGTACGGGATCTCTTGATGCAGGGACGTGATACTGATACACAATAACAGTACGGGATCCCTTGATGCAGGGACGTGATGCTGAGACACATTAACAGTACGGGATCCCTTGATGCAGGGATGTGATACCGATGCACAATAACAGGATGGGATCCCTTGATGCAGGGATGTGATACCGATGCACAATAACAGGATGGGATCCATTGATGCAGGGATGTGATACCGATACACAACAGTACGGGATCCATTGATGCAGGGATGTGATACCGATACACAATAACAGTACAGGGATCCATTGATGCAGGGACGTGATACCGATACACAATAACAGCACGGGATCCCTTGATGCAGGGAAGTGATACCGATACACAATAACAGTATGGGATCCCTTGATGCAGGGATGTGATACTGATACACAATAACGTTACGGAATCCATTGATGCAAGGACGTGATACCGATACACAATAACAGTATGGGATCCCTTGATGCAGGGATGTGATACCGATACACAATAACAGTAAGGGATCCTTTGATGCAGGGACGTGATACTGATACATAATAATGGTATGGGATCTCTTGATGCAGGGATGGGATCCATTGATGCAGGGGCGTGATACCGATACACAATAACAGTACGGGATCCATCGATGCAGGGATGTGATACCGATACACAATAACAGTACAGGGATCCATTGATGCAGGGACATGATACCGATACACAATAACAGTACGGGATCCATTGATGCAGGGATTTGATAATGATACACAATAATGTTACGGGATCCATTGATGCAGGGATGTGATACCGATACACAATAACTGTATGGGACCTCTTGATGCAGGGATGGGATCCATTGATGCAGAGATGTAATACTGATGCACAATAACGGTATGGGATCTCTTGATGCAGGGACGTGATACTGAGACACAACAACAGTATGGGATCCCTTGATGCAGGGATGTGATACCGATACACAATAACGGTATGGGATCCCTTGATGCAGGGACATGATACTGATACACAGTAACAGTATGGGATCTCTTGATGCAGGGATGGGATCCATTGATGCAGGGATGCAATACCAATACACAATAACAGTATAGGATCCCTTGATGCAGGGATTTGATACTGAGACACAATAACAGTACAGGATCCCTTGATGCAGGGATTTGATACCGAGACACAATAACAGTACAGGATCCCTTGATGCAGGGATGTAATACCGATTTAAAAATAAAAGATGAAATGTTCTGTAAAAGATGAAATTTATGTACTACACCTAAAGGTAATTTTTCAGCATTTCTGATCAAATCCAAAGTACTTTGTAAAAATGATTTTGCATAAACAGAGCTGGAATCGCATCCCTGTTAGGGTGACATCTTGAGTAGGGCTGTAGCTAGGATATTTTTTGCTGGGGGACAGAAGAATTCTTGGAATGAACGAGCATGGAAGGCTTTGAAATACCATTCTGCAGTCTGGGAGGTTACATAGTTAAAATGTCAATATCAATATCCAGTAAATTGTTAGCTACAGCCCTCTCGAGTTTGTAGCCATGTTTGTGGCTAGTAGAGTCAGTTTAATGATTAAAATTACATACTAATTACATTATTATTGTATAAAATGCCCAGTCTCCATATTCAATGTGTTTCTAGTCCATGGTAATCCTAATGTTTGTAGTACTTCAAACTGTATTGCACCTGCCAATAATTCCATACATATTAAAAAATGTATTTTGGGAGGTAAAATCAAATAAGAGTTACTAGAACATATGCAGACATTCTCTGCAGAATAATAGAATTAAAGTATAATTCAACCATAAATAAAATACATTTTTAGTAAGTGAAAAAAGTCCAGAATGGTTCAGATTACAAAATGTCAACACATTACTAATTTACTTCATTCTGCACAATATTTGTTAAAAACAAGGACTATAATGTAAATTGTGATCAATCGAGTGCTGTTTAATTATAAATTACATACGGACGTCTTGCAGCAACGACAACGGCATATTTGTGAAGGGATTAGGATGGGAATTATAAACATCACAGGAGTTGAAATTGATTGAAATTCCTGCCAGACATTCAGTCCAGCAAATCACAAATTCTCCTGGACCAAATCAAAACCTCCCGGGTCAAACATGATCATACAGTATAAACGCAAAATAATTGTTAGTCCCATGGGATGATGGGCAAAAATATCTCACTACTTGTGGCAATGTTTATCAGCAAAAATATCTCGCTACTTGTGGCATTGTTTATTAGCAAAAACCAGTCAGGACAGCAGCATTTCAATAACTGCATCATTAAGGTGGGGTAGACAACAGGTTACCAGGCCTATGCATGGGTTAACAGGCAATATGCTTATTTCAATGCCAGATTTTACACAGATTTATATACCTGGTGGAGCATCTACAAATAATGCAAGATCATGGTACAACACACTTAAGGTATACTAAGAGAATACTACCATTTACCTTGCACAAGTGAATTGATGTTGTCTTTCCCAAGCCTTTGTCGAGAAAAGAACATTAATGCATGATTATGGCATCAAAATGTATCTTTTCCCCACTTCTCTGCCCATATGGGTAATAATTTTTTTTTTTTTTTTTATCCCACTGTCCTCTTTCTGTTCTCTCCTTTTGAATTCTATCTCATTTCTTCCCGATCTGGCCACTCCTATCTTTCAACTTCTTTTGCTGTCCACCTCCACATCCCAATCCTTGTCTCTCCAACTTAAACAGGTGCTTGTCTCTTGTGGCTATCTGTGCCACACACCTGCCATTCCCCATCAGCTTTTATCTGTGGGCTTAGTCTGACCACTTCGAGGGTGTTCAGTAGTTACTTCTGGCATTGTTAAGAGGCACTTGTAACCACCTACTATGCACTCCTACTACCAGCGGTCGTTAGTACCGTGGGTCAGACCAGCTTTATTAGCGGCAGTGGACGAGGATATATGGGTAATAATTTATTTTCTCTCCCACTACTGCTCCACAATTATTGGAGTACCAATGGCAGTTTTCACATGCCACTGAGAAACTGGAAATTAAAATAAGAATTTGTTTTCATGAAAAGAGTATACCGTTTTTTGACCATTTAAGACCAAATTAATTCCAAGATGTTAAAATGGACTAGTGCAATCCAATTTTAAGCCCCTGTCACACTGTCAAGAATCAGGATGCCGAGTTAGCCACGTATACGATCCAGCATCATTCGTGACAATCCGTTGTGGTCCGTAGCTGTCCGTATTAAATCCCTGATCAATCGTAGTAGTACTTGTATGTCCATGAACATTTTGAACATGTCAAAAAATTAATCACGGATCGAACAAATGTAGTACATCCTTAATGATCCTTAGAACGTAATAATTCGTTCTAATCCAAAATAAACCGTACTCGATCGTAGTAATCCCAGGCCTCGAGCCCCAGTCACACTGTCAAGGATTAGGATGCTGGGTTAGCCACAGATACGATCTGACATCATTCGTGACAATCCGTTGTGGTCCGTACTAAACTCTACTGATCCTTAGCGATTTGTAGCGACCCGTTGCGCTCCCCTTTGTCAACTAACCCCTATCCGTACTAATCCTTGGTTTATCCATAGAAAACTGTAGTTGAACCGTAGGGGACCGTGGATAGACCACTATCCGGGGTCATCCGTCGTGGATCTGGCCAGACGATCCTAGACAGTGTGACCGGGGCTTTAAATGGATAGTCCTCTATACAAAACAGCCATGTGGTACATGCATACATAATTATGGACAGATTTAATATCTTCATAGTGCTCTCTCAGGGTCCTTATACTTGAAAAAACTAAAAATTCAAGGACTTTTTCAGGACATTTACAAAAACTAAATAAAATATCAATGAATGTTTTTATCACAAATTGTTGTCTGAATTTAGACAAGTTATGAGGACAACAAAAGTAAAGATGCAAAGAAAATAAACCACCTAGTGTTTGGACTAAATTTCCAGGACACAATAAAATTAAATGGGTTTTTTTTAGGACAATCACAAAATTCAAGGACATTCCAGGATTTCCAGGACGCCAAACAACCCTTTCTCCCTCTTCCTCTACCACCTTTCCTTCCTAGCACTCCCCCACCCCTATCTCACACACAGAATATCCAAGTTCAGATCTCCATTTCAATAATCAATTAAAAAACAAACCATGCTAATACCTAAAATACATTTATTGTCCATTGTCCCTTTGATGACAAACTTTTTACTCCATGATGGTAGACAGTGAAAGAGAATAAATGATATGATAGTACTAAAATGAAGATGCAAAAGCATTCTATTGTACAGCCATTCATATAAAAAAAAACATCTACCAGTTATATATTGGTAAAAATTGTTACAAAAATGAAGAATGTAAATGAATTAATCTACAATTATTGAAAATTTTGCCTATATAATTTAAATAATGGAATGGAACATCTGTTTAACAAATATGAAATGATTAGATGATCCAGCATTAACAAATGATGGGTATAGATTGACTACAAAACAATAATTAAAATAAGTTAACGATAAAATAATAATGAAATGTGCAGACTAGTAATAAAGAATCTTGTAATGGCTTCCACATAACAAGCAGTTTAATAACTATAAGCTACAGACCCTAAGAGTCTGAGACTGTATCTTTCTGGTTTTGTATATAATTACGTACCACAATGACCAGAAACACACTGGGTTTGCCAAAACTGATGATTTAAGCAAACAGTTATGTTAATGGTTAAAAAGCTGTAACATGTAGAAGACATTATTTTATGCTGGCCTATAACTAGGGTCAGTAAGCTTTAATTTAAAAAAAAAATTAAAACAGTTTTCCATGTATTCTCATATACAGTTCTGATGGTGTTTTACAACTACAAGATCAAGCAAAAGTCAAATATTGGGATGGGGGGGGGGGGGGGCTGGATTTTCCCAGGAATTTGGACTTTAGTGCCACCTAAAAGCTGGACATTCAGGGCAAAAAACATCTAGACAAAAAAAATCTTGTGAAAAATGGGGGGGTGGGGATTTTCCAACAAATTCGAACTTTAGTATCATTTAAAAACTGGTCCACAAATGTTTTTAGTATGAAAGGTTTACAGGAAGCTTCCTACTGAATTACAACAAAGGGGTTCCAGCACAGCCAGCACAATCGGTCAAAAATTAGCAATTTTATTGAGCAACTGGCACACGACTGCCAAATGACCGATTGAAATATACAATGTCATTACTAAAGCACTGATTTCTGAGACATGTATGTAAAGCAAGTTTTACTATTGTGTGCGTTTCCACATTTCTATGTTTGAATTAAAAAGTTTAGATAAATATATGTAAACAAGTAAAATAATTGAATTCTTCTGACAAAGTTTCATTTGGTATTTCTGTAAATGTAATAATTTGTCAAATTTAAAGGCGCAGACCCTCGTTTTAACCCGTAATAATGGATACTAAGTTTGGGTAAGTTACAAACCTGTAACACATTTGGATAATGTTACAAGAGAGTGAAACTAGAGTGTGATGTTGAAACGGTGAGAAATTGTTAAAAATAGTGTGAAAATGCATTTTGTAGTATTAGAAACACCAAGATGACCAGAAACACTTTGATTGTATGGAAATGGATTATCTAAACAATAAAATATAAGCAATGTTTGATTTTAGTGATCATAAACGGCTTTTATAGTGTACAATATGCTGCAGTGTTTACAAATTAGGGTCTGTCCCTTTAATACCAATGATTTTTTATTTTTTTTTAAATACACACTGATCTTTGATTCAGTTATTGGCAGACATAGAGTAAAATATGATAACAGTCCTTCACATCTGAGGTGCGCCATCGCAATTGCACACTTTAATTTCATCTCGGAAGCATTTTTATCATCCACCTAAAATATGGAACCAGTGTGCCTTTTGCTGGTTGTTTTTATCATCCACCTAAAATATGGTACCAGTGTGCCTTTTGCTGGTTGTTTTTATCATCCACCTAAAATATGGTACCAGTGTGCCTTTTGCTGGTTCTTTTTATCATCACCTAAAATATGGTACCAGTGTGCCTTTTGCTGGTTGTTTTATCATCCACCTAAAATATGGTACCAGTGTGCCTTTTGCTGGTTCTTTTTATCATCACCTAAAATATGGTACCAGTGTGCCTTTTGCTGGTTGTTTTTATCATCCACCTAAAATATGGTACCAGTGTGCCTTTTGCTGGTTCTTTTTATCATCACCTAAAATATGGTACCAGTGTGCCTTTTGCTGGTTGTTTTTATCATCCACCTAAAATATGGTACCAGTGTGCCTTTTGCTGGTTCTTTTTATCATCACCTAAAATATGGTACCAGTGTGCCTTTTGCTGGTTCTTTTTATCATCACCTAAAATATGGTACCAGTGTGCCTTTTGCTGGTTGTTTTTATCATCCACCTAAAATATGGTACCAGTGTGCCTTTTGCTGGTTCTTTTTATCATCACCTAAAATATGGTACCAGTGTGCCTTTTGCTGGTTGTTTTTATCATCCACCTAAAATATGGTACCAGTGTGCCTTTTGCTGGTTGTTTTTATCATCCACCTAAAATATGGTACCAGTGTGCCTTTTGCTGGTTCTTTTTATCATCACCTAAAATATGGTACCAGTGTGCCTTTTGCTGGTTGTTTTATCATCCACCTAAAATATGGTACCAGTGTGCCTTTTGCTGGTTCTTTTTATCATCACCTAAAATATGGTACCAGTGTGCCTTTTGCTGGTTGTTTTTATCATCCACCTAAAATATGGTACCAGTGTGCCTTTTGCTGGTTCTTTTTATCATCACCTAAAATATGGTACCAGTGTGCCTTTTGCTGGTTGTTTTTATCATCCACCTAAAATATGGTACCAGTGTGCCTTTTGCTGGTTCTTTTTATCATCACCTAAAATATGGTACCAGTGTGCCTTTTGCTGGTTGTTTTTATCATCCACCTAAAATATGGTACCAGTGTGCCTTTTGCTGGTTCTTTTTATCATCACCTAAAATATGGTACCAGTGTGCCTTTTGCTGGTTGTTTTTATCATCCACCTAAAATATGGTACCAGTGTGCCTTTTGCTGGTTCTTTTTATCATCCACCTAAAATATGGTACCAGTGTGCCTTTTGCTGGTTCTTTTTATCATCACCTAAAATATGGTACCAGTGTGCCTTTTGCTGGTTGTTTTTATCATCCACCTAAAATATGGAACCAGTGTGCCTTTTGCTGGTTCTTTTTATCATCACCTAAAATATGGTACCAGTGTGCCTTTTGCTGGTTGTTTTTATCATCCACCTAAAATATGGTACCAGTGTGCCTTTTGCTGGTTGTTTTTATCATCACCTAAAATATGGTACCAGTGTGCCTTTTGCTGGTTGTTTCGATTCCAGTATTTGTTACATCCTTAAATTATTGTTACCATACTATTACATACAAGTTTACATTTACCGTACACATCCCACCATTCACTCATTTGTAGCTTAATACATGAAGCAAATAATTAATTGCCTGGTATCTTCAGTTGTGAAGGACTGAAAACATCGAAATGAGAATCATTGGAGTTAAGAGTTGTAGTAAACTCTTGTTTTTGTTGTGCATGATTAAAATGTATGTTATATTTTTTTCTTATGCTGTACTCTACTGGTACCAAAAAGATGTTCTTAATTCAGTATCAAAAACAAACAATTAGAGTTTAATATATCCATCAACAATGAACAAGTAGTGTTATGGTTGTAATTTAAAATCTTCATTACTCGAACTGCAATGAAAAGAAGCTATTTTTATGCAAGAGGATACCTTTTTTTGCAAGCAAATATATTCATAGAATTATATGTTAAGACAGCAATCAGCAAGTTCTTCAGCTATGAAAAGATAAGAGAAATATTCTATAAATTCTGTTCACTAAACTAGGTCCCACACACTACACAAATGTCTAATGAGAATATTACATTCTGTGCACCAAGGAGCCTATTAAATAACACAAAATCGAAACACAGTCCCTACACACGACAAACAAAAAGTACATCTAGTCATTATATACACAACATGGAGGTGACCCCCATCAAAAATAAGAGCTGAAGACAAAAAACCATTTGGAAGTAATTTTTCAGCATTTTAGATCAAACCAAATCAACTTTCATGTCGAAAAATATTTTTAAGCATAGGCTAAAAAATCATTCCTGAAAACAATTTGAACCTTGAAAATATATTTTTAATAAACTTGCTTATTAAAATGCATGTTGTTAAATACTTACGTTGGTCAGCTAGCAAAAAAATATTGTATGCGAATCTAAATGTTCTGTTTTAAGAATCTGTTTCATCCAGTATTTATAAAAGCGAACATCTGTTCTTGTTGGGGGGGTGGGGGGGGGTAGGAGGGTGACGTTGAGGTTATAATGCCATCACCTGTGTGAAAGTTCACATGAAAGGAAAGGTGTAAAAATTAATCCAGAATTATTTTGTCCAGTATGTTCCATGTTTTAAATCATACAATAAAAAGTACTGCATTTTCCCAGATTACTGCATGCAAATCATTCAATTGTGCATCTATCAACATTTTTTTCTTTTAATTTTTTATATCAATGATTGTGTTAGGTATGACAATGAACAACAATAACCAACATTTTTAAATATTGATATATATTAAAGTCTGTTTAATCTGGAACCCATTGGTGTTTTGTAACATTTGATTAGAATTGCACCTAGAATCTAGGTTTGACACTTCTTATCTAAACATGCATTTACTGCACTTATTTTCAGTGCAAAGTAAAACAAAATGGATATGACATGCATTTTGAAGTAAAAACAATGTCTAGACATTAACAAAACAGTATTTAATGGTCCTGTAATGGAATAACAAAAAACAGTGTTAATCCTTTAAATCAACATATCCTTGCAGGATCAGTGGGAATCATTTACAAAATAGCTACAAAGACTGAGCATACAGGACCTTTTGCAAACATCAGTCTCATATTGGATGTTCAGTTGGATGCAATACAGAAGTAAAAATGTGATTTAGTAGCTGCTTTTTTTAACCAATTTGCCCCAGAAGTGAAAAGTGACAACTGTGACATTAGATGACTATTAAATCATCCTTTACAAAAAGATATTTGTGGCTATGTACTGTTATTCAAATGGTATGGGCACTAAGGATCTCCCAAATTAAACAAACAATATACACATTAAGAAACATCAACATCAACAAATGCAGAATAACAGTTAACATTTAAATGAGGTAAAGCTGGTATTTAAAAATTAAAAATATATTTTTTTAAAAGTCACCTGGATTTTCTATTTTATTTATTGAAAACCGATTTTGGTCCAATTTCACCATTTCTCCTGTAAGCATGTCAAACTGCTAGTGAAACTCTTCTTAAAAGTTAACCTTTATAATAAAGTAAAGTTAAAACCAGACATGAAAATGTTTTGTTAAGTTGTGTATATTTTTTCATTTTTAAATAAAAGCTATTTCAGTTATATCATGCTTTTTGGACAATTCTCTTGAAAAGTGACACAATTTGTGAGTTCCCCATCTCAGCTGTATTTTTAAATAAAAGCTATTTCAGTTATATCATGCTTTTTGGACAATTCTCTTGAAAAGTGACACAATTTGTGAGTTCCCCATCTCAGCTGTATGTTGTACGTACCATACTGAAAATTATAAAGAATGTTGTCACATATGAATAACAGTGTTATTCTTGTTTTCAAATAATATCTGGAATGTTTATCTTACCGGTATTTTGTAAGAGTCTTTGTAGCACTTACATCAAAGCAAAGTAGGAATAACACTTTTTACTCGTTATTGGGTATAAAAAGAATGTAGTAAAATAGCTTCTATTTAACAATTTTAAAATAGAGTTAACTTTTAAGAAGTTTCTTTGGCTCAAATACACTAAAGCAATTCAAATTCATACAGTGTATGTACCTCATTCAGTTCTCTTTTCAAAAACCAAGAACAAAACAACATTCTTGTGATGCCAAAAAGTACATATATATATTTCCATGCATCACATAATTATATATAATTTAAAAAATTAATAATAAAAAATGGAAACCAAAATTCTGGATCCATGATTATAAAAATTCTCTCTTTGGCTCCAACTTAAGAAAACAGTGTTAAGATTATTAACAATGGATGTTTCTAACATAGTGAACAGATGAAAGGTGCCCTGCAGAATCACAGGGATTGTCAGTTACTATTGCCGGAAATTGATTTAATGGTTGACTTGATGCTGTCCAGGATGGACATGACAGCCTTTTCATCTACTGGTTTCTTTCCACTAGCACTTCGTTTTGCTGGAGCCTGCAGTTGTCTGCTGAGTAGCGGTCCATCATCACACGTGGACAATGTCTCGGTGGAAGGCGCAGCAGAGAGTCTGAGAGACGAGGCACGGAGAGTCTCACTGGAGGAGTTCAAGAAATCTTCTTTGTCCTCGAATATTGGGTCAAATCTTATGTAAGTGGAAGTTCGTGCTTTGGACTTGGATTTATCCTTGTCACTCTTCCCTGATCTCCTGACAACAGAGTCAGGAGACGGTGACATGTTGGGTCTCAACAAACTGTTGATGTCACCTTTGTCATTTCTGTATGATTTTCGCACACTGGTTTCGGGTGAGGGAGATTTATTCACCTTCAGTAGGGACTCAATATCCCCTTTCATGTTCATCTTCTTTTTCGACTGGTTGATTGTGGCAAACAGACTACCACTGCTCTTCTCTTTGGTCATTTTAGCTGAATCGTCATCCGAATAACACTTCAACTGATCTATGTCGGTAATTCCCATTCTGCGAATATCCTTTCCACTGCCACTCCATCGGTTTATTGCTTCAAATCGGCTGTCAGTTGCCTCCTCATTCAGGGAAAAACGGTAAGATGAATTTCTTGAATCACTATCCCCGACAACTCCATTTGTATTTCTGACTGCAAACCGATAAGAGTCAGCCCTGTTGATAACTTCCTCTGGAGGAGAAGCAACAGCAGAGGCCGAAGAGCTGTGAAATGATTTAGGGTGACTGACAGGTCGACTGTACGACTCTGGATTCATCCTCCTGGAAGCACCCCTTTCAAATTCCTGTTTCATTGCATAACGGTAAGAATCAGTCCGACTAGTATTATTAGGAGATTGCGAGGGACTCTGGCTGGTTGGTGACTTCACAGAATGGTTTGTACTTTGAAAATTCTGGTTTTGTTTTGAAAGACTATAGGACCGTTGGACATGATTTGATGAATCAGTTGCATGTGGATGATGGGAACACGGAGGCTGCCCCGATGGAGACCGGTGAGTTGACTGGCAGTGAGGTAAAGGACACGACTGTGGACAGTGGTCCGATTTGTCACAACCAAACGGGTTTGAAAGTTGATGAATTGTCTGTTGGCTTGGAGATCTGCCTGGATTCAGCCTGTTGCTGGATGATGACTGTCTTCCAGCTGCACCAGCACTGGGCCAAGTATTACACTCTGGTGTGGAACTTCTGTAATTTGAAACCTTTTGGTATCTTCCATTATTAAGGGAAGGACTTGTAGAAGACCTGTGCAATGTTTTGTCTGAATGTGATGGTGGATTCAAACAGCTGCTGTTCGTATCCACAAATGAACCAAAAGTATTTAGAGACGACTTTGGTGCAGAAGTCATCTCTCTCTTTATTACTGGAGCACTTGGAAGAGTCACTGGAGCCACCATCTTGGCACCATCCATGAGGGTTACTGCAGGAATTCTGTAAGTGTCATTGTCTGATGATATATCTAGAGTAGAATCTGGTGTCAGGGTGAGCATGGAGTTGGAGGGTGTAGAGATTGGACTAGACATACTAACATAGGTCAAACTACTGGAATCCATGTCCGACAGACACAGAGAACTGTTGGTACTCAATGTGTCTGAGGATCTGGCATTTTTTAGTGTCTGCATATCCATGTAACCACAGTCGGAGGAAGACATGGATGGTATTGATGACGAACTTCCTGAGGTGTGAGAATTTAGGTCGGAAGACAAATGGGGTGCTTTAACTCGCGGGCCTCCATTGCCATTCAGCTGGCCGACTGCATAGTGGATACTCGACTTCACAGGTGTAGAACTCTGGGGTTTGATTACAGTTGTGTTATATACAATGTGTGATGACTTTTCGGACTGCGATCCTGGAGACAGCTTAACATAAGCTCCCCTCTGTGATTCTTTTGGCCTTGGTTTTACAGTAATAACAGGCTGGTATTTCATCGGTAAATCAGTTAGATCCTTTTCCTTTTCTGGACTAACCAGAGGAATAGCTAGCTTATAACCATGATCTGGTGCATCAGCAAAATTCATTATCAAAGAGCTGTTTTCCTCTGATGGGGCTATGTCTGGTAAAGTTAATTCCATGGTTTTTGGTACAACTGAATCAAACAGGTTTACTGTTGGTGCAAAATTTAGAGTTTTGTCCGACCTCCCCGTTGAGGATTTCTCCATTTTCAGTATGCCACAAGATGGCTGAACACTTGTCCTTGGCCATGAATTTGTTGAATAATCATCTTCATCCCATTTCATGGAAGCAATGCATGTTGGAACTTTACTGTCGCTCCAATCTTCCTCGACTTTCCCTTTACCCGAGACACCTAGTGATGTAGGAATCATCAAAGGGTCGTCCATTGTTGAACTTAAAACTACAGACTTCTGGCTAGAGCTTCCATCAAAAGGCGAAAACGAAATGGTTTTGGAAGCAGTAGGACCAGCTGCATTCTCTAGTCTGTTCAGCTTCTCCTTGGGAGATTCAGGAGTTCCGTCTTCATCACTGGTGGATGGAGAGGATACTGAGCACCAAGAAGGGTACATGGTTGAAGATATCCTCGTCTTCGATTTCAAACGTGCATAGATGGTTTCCTGGTCAGATTCGGAGAAGGACGAGTCAAGAATCAATTCAGGTTCGTTCTTGGCAGATGATCCCCGGAGTGTTGCTGAGCTATCACTAGAACTGCCACTGTCTTTGTCTTGCAAGAAGGCGACACGGTCAATGCTGCAGGATCGTTTTGGAGGAGGTGGCGGTACTTTATTCCTTTTCAGAGTTCCCTGATCGGATGAAACAGTCTTGTCACTTAATGCTGGACGGAAGATGACACTTTCTACTGTATTTGTGCTACACATGCTGAGCATGCTCTGCGTTTCCTTCACGGGGAATATTTTATCATCACTTTCATCAAGATTGGCAGTGCTCTGCCGCAAGCCACTGTCTGTATGGAAGGACGTATAGAACCCTTCCTGGTCGAGCGAATACACCGAGGATACCTCATCATCTAGCTTCTGGGGACCTTTCAACGCTGGCGACATCAGATCAAGAGTCATAATATTCTGTTTGGTCAGTTGTGACAGGGAATGTAATGTTTCTGCACTGCTAGATGAAACATCGTCACGACTCGCTGCTCGAATTGCCAGCCTCTTCAACCAGGCATCTGTCCCGATCTTTGAGAAGTTTGCGTTGATGTCAGAATCAGTCTCATCACCAGCAACTGTGCTGGCCTGATCACCAGCGTACCCAGCCGTGTCAGACTCAGGGCTGAAACATTCAAACGAGAAATACTTTAAAATATGGTCAACAACCCAGTGAATTGTGCATCAATTTTCATAAGTAACGTCTTGTGCTAAGTATATTTCTTGTTGAGTTTTAAAAAATAGTGTATCTTTAAAAAGTTTTTTTTTGTTTAACGACACCACTAGAGCACTTTCATTTATTAATCATCATCTATTGGATGTTAAACATTTGGTAATTTTTGCCATAGTCTTAGAGAGGAAACCCGCTACATTTTTCCATTATTAGCAAGGAATCTTTTATGTGCACCATCCCATAGACAGGATAGCACATACCATGGCCTTTGATGTACCAGTTGTGGGGCACTGGCTGGATATTGGATCTTTAATGAACATTATGGATTTTAAATCAGCATTCTCCTATCTGATCTTTACAGTTCATGCCTTGTCTCTAATCTTTATAATTTATTTGACATCTAATATCATGACACTTCCAAGTTCAACAACTAGTCTTCACAGTTCACATTTCATATCTAATCTTTATAGTTCATATTTGATCACAGAACTCGAGAACAAGTGACATACATAAATATATCTTTATAACAAATTGCTATCAAATTGTGAAGGAAAAAAGTGAGTCATAGCATTATGTTAGTGATTAACGCTACAACAAAGAACTGCATTTTAAAACAGTTCGTCTCATCAAAAGACTTTGATGTTATGATAATACTGTTACATACCGGTCGTCAGTCAATGACGGAGAATCTCTCCCAGAATCCTTGCCCAGAGAATACTGTGATGTCGATAGAGGCATGCTGGACTTCGCAGAGTCCAGAGACTGACGGTTACTGCTTCCCCCACTGGCACTCCAGGCACCTACACCATTAACAACAGATTCATTATTTACTATATTTCAAACAGTACAAATGTGTAGTAAGGTGACAGAAATAATACACAGGAGAATAACACAACATTATATATCAGTACTGTAAACTGGGGTAATATTGGGATGTGGGGGGGTACACCTTACCATAGGTTCATAATGTGTAAATTTCACACAAAAAAACCTATTTATATCTGCAATGAAAATATAATATGTGCATAGAAATGTTTTGACTTGTGGTTGGGTATAAACAAAGTGAAATATATACACACATTTTAAACCAGTTTACAAGTATGTACTTTCATGTCAGAAGACACCAGTTGTTAACCAATAAAAGCTTTAATGGAAGCCATTTATTTATGAAATTATGACTGACAAACACAATCATATGCAAACAAGTTATCAAACTAGAATACAGCAACATATGCTTTAAAAAATGTAAAAGTCTGCTAGCAAACACTGCTGCAAGAATAACAATATAGTTATATCTATTTGCAGAATGGGTCAATATGTTAGGAAGAAAATATTTTTCAACTAGTACTGTACATAATATTAGAAAACCAATGTACTTTATTATTAGCCTGAAACTTAACATCTGCCTCTTTTTGTAGATTATTCTAGCCACAGCACAAGATACGATAGATAACATAATGTCATGGGCCTACACTCTACCCTCAGTGTCAGGTGAAATGGCTAGCTACATTCTGATAACCAGCTGCAAAACGCAATTAGAGAATGGAAACTGAATATAAAACATTAGTCACAGCTGCCATTTAGGTACAGTTGATAATATTTTTACTAAAATAGCCAACCATGAAACAGAATTTGAAATCATAAATGTCCACATGAGCAAACTTACCAACATGGTAATGTTTAAAGTACTCCATACTGAACCATTGTTGATTTTAACAAGTGGTCATACAGAATAATAATGTGGCACAGTTAGCTAGCTAACACACTGATTGTAGGTGGATATCAGTAAAACATTAACGTAGAATATATACAGCATTAGTGGAATATGACTCATGCATATTAAGCGGGAACCATCTGTTGAATCCTTCCATAAACAATCTGATAAAGTATGTACAGTGTCTGCAGACATGGCGTATGGGGAACATTGATTGTTTTACAGACAGAGTTATCCAAATGTTTCACAAATTAATAACATAAGAGTAGTGTGTGCTCATTATTCTAAATAAGAACTTGTTCCTTTGTCCTGACAAGTGAAAATCTGCTTGGACAAGCAAGATCAACATCCTTGATTATCCAGTGGACAAGTGAAAATGTTTAGTGCAGTTTCATTTTGAGCAATCAAAAACATCATCCTTGTACTTTAATAAAACATATAATTTATTTGGACAAGTGGAAATATTGGCAGACAAATAAATTTTTTGGTTTACTTTTCTGGTGGACAGGTGGCAAATTCTGCTTATTTCTATCATTGTAGTCTTAGAGAGGAAACCTGCTACATTTTTCCATTATCAGGGTGTGCACTTTACAGTCGCCCAATCGCCCATGGTGAGTCAAAATAGCATCGGGCAAGTCAAAACCTTATCACATGTTGCCCGCCTGGCGACCGAAAATTTGTATCAAAATGCAAATAACTAATGTTTGTAAGAGATCGGAGAGTTATTTTTTATTTATTGTTTTCAACTGGTTTCCTATTAGCATCTGTGCAACCAAACCCCCCAGTCTATCAAACAATCTAAAACCATTCGGAATGCCTCGGCCAGTTTTGATTGTGTATTCGGAAAACCTCGACCACGTAAATATATTCGTAGGTTCAATCGGAACACCTCGGCCATGTCTGTCTTTACTTTCCATTTAGTTACAATCGGAACAACTCGTCACATTCCTCTAGGCTATGTTTTGCAGAAAGATTTTGTTTATGAGCCTGAGGTTTTCCGAAGTTACTTTGTGTTGGAATGTTTTCGTTTCTTACGGAATATACTGAGTCTACACCCAATCGTCACCGCGAATGATGTCAACATAGATTGCTGTCAGCTTAGTGGTTTTTTAATTCCTCGTCATACAGCCATAAAAGCACCTTATTCATTCCAAGACCGAGCCTTGGTAAAACATTCCAGATGTTTGATTGTGTGGGTCCCGTGACAACATAATAATTATAATTTAATTACAACAGTTTGTAATAAAACTAAAACAAGTTCTGTTTCCTTCTTTTGTGTTGTTATTATTGTTTGTATGATATGATAACATGTTTATAAAGTGCAATTTAAGTAAGTTCTCTTTTTTAAGGAAATTCGGTCGTGGGCCATTCAAGAGTTGTAAGGGCGAGTCAAAGTGTTGCTGTGAGTGGTCCGATTGGCCAGTCAAAAAGAATTCCAAGTGCATACCCTGCATTAGTAGCAAGAGATCTTTTATATGCACCATCCCACAAAAAGGATAGCACATACCACAGTGGTACACTGGCTGGAACGAGAACTAGTTCGATGGGCCAAATGATGGGGATCAATTCCAATCCGACCACACATCAAGCAGGCACTTTACCACTGGACTACATCCCGCCTCCATATTCAAAAAGTGATCATTAACAAGTACGTGTATATGTTAAGTTTAATGTCATAAACCAATATAATATTTTCTTTTATTTAGTTTATTTAACCTTGGTAACAGCTTGTTCAATTACGTGAAGTATATTTGCTTCAATGATACATTACCTCAACCTAAGACACTTGTACTAGTCTGTACTACACAGACATTCTGAAATATATTTTAAACCAAATCATTCTGCAATGAGGTAGTATTATCACAAGTACCTCCAAACCACAACCCTGGGGATAATGCTGTGGTTATATTTAACACATCTATACTAACTATAGCTAACCCTCCAGGTTGTTGTCTGATGTTACCTATGGCATTTTTTAATTTAACTAGTGATATGCAGTGCATCATTTGTCCACTAGTCACTCTACATTTTTTTAGAATATATGGATTTTTATAACACATTGACAAAGTTTCATCATCCTGAAGTTGCATGTTTTAATGTTAGAATGTAGGATTTCACCACGTAACTAGCTGTGTTCACACTTATTACACTTTAAACTGGTTTAACTAAACTGGTATACTAAACTGGTTTAAAATGTAAATGTGAATGTGATTTTTTCACTATACCAGAATAGCTAAAATGGTATAGCTGAAATGGTTTAAATGTAAGTATGAACGCAAACTGTTAAACTAGTATAAGGCAGAAGTGAGAGTAAAGTCAGTCAGAATAAGCCGTATTAGCAACGGCCTAACAAGACTCGTAGACCATTGCTGTTTTGATTTTTTATGCAAGTGCAGATAACTACACTTCCCCCTTATACCTGCACAACTGTTACACGGGTGAACGCTCGTCATCTCCAACCAAAAGTGTTTGAACTAAACCAATATATAGCTAAACCAGTTAACTTGTGTAAGTGGACACATCTACTGAGTGGCAGTTTGCATGAATTTTTAAAGTTACATAACCATAGAGAACAGAATGTTTTACATGAAGTATCGTGCCCTGTCTTCATCTTTACTAGCCCCTATTTCAGTTAGAATCAGTTAACCCTGGCACTTCACTTCTTTTTTATCTAGATTTGAACACCTCTTATCACTTCAGATGCTGGGATTCTAAACCAAACTGCTTGACCAGTTCTCTTTAATGAATACAGTGCTGGGAATCAGCTGGAATTTCATTGTCAGTCATCGGTTACAATCAGTCAGTACCAACAGATTAATGACATAAACATATCTTCATAAGGAAGAATTTAATTGTAAGATCCATGCACCTATTGTCATGTTCTCTTGGATAAACCCTACAAATCACCAATTGTACTTTTAATAATTATTTACTATCTTTTTTCTTAAAGTTCACATAAAATCAAACACCAAGCCCAACATATTTGCGTTCCTTCATCAAAATAGGAGGAAAAATTAGTCAACATTTACAATGACAATCAATTAGGGATTTTTTATAGTCTATCATAACATCGGTAGAGCCCAAAAGTTTAGTTTTTTTATCATAATCAATCCATGAAACACCACTAAATGATTGTAATATTAATTAAATACTAAAACTAGCCAGAGTTACGAGATTTGGGTGAACTGACCTGAAGAAGAATTTCGGTCTTCAGTGTTTTTCCTCTTGGATATTTCTCTCAATTTGACGGACGTTGTCCAGTCCTTGGGCAGACTCTCCCACGGGAAGTTGTATTTCTTTGCATGGGCTCGTGGCACTGTGTTGCTTTCAAAGTAGTAGTATGTTCCTGGACCCACAACACTGTCGCGAGAGGACGTGGTCGTCTCCATACCATTTGGCATGCTAGGGGACGTAAATCTGTCGAGGTGAGATTGGTCCGTTTCAGGCAGAAGGTCGATAGTGTCAAAGTCCAGAGACTTGGGACGAGTCTGCTTGCTGCTTTTATTGGTTCTAGAATGTACGAGATTTTTAATCTTGTTGCTAATAATGCTGGACCGTTTTGATGATGATCTGGACAGCCTGGAACCGGAACCCAAGCTGCTGGTCAGACTAATGCTGCTGGCGTAACTGCAGCCGAGACTTATGTTGGGACAGTATTGTTCCGGGGTTGCTGTAGTAGTTGAGAGTTTATAAGAAGACTTGACACACCGAGGTAAGGAGCGCGAACGTCTGCAAGGCAAGAATTTCAAAATCTTTGGTTCTTTAGCCAGCTGCTCTTCTTCCAGTCTCTCTTCAAACTTTGCATCAATTTCGTCAAAAAACTGAGCCAAAATCTCGTCTCTGTTAACACCATCATCGGCATCGAGATCGTCAAAACTGTACGTTCTCGGCTCGTTCCGATTCCCAAAGTGTGTTGTGTTTCTACGTTTTCTTTCAAACTGAGCGATTTCATGCATGATGTTGTCTGGAACTCCTGACACCGTGCGCCTGCGTTTCTTGTATTCTTCAGAACTGGTGCCATGTAACGACTGACGAAACGAACGCATCCGCTGAAAGCCAGATCCAGATGTATCTATGGCAACAAAGATAGAGGGTTGAGATTTGGAAAGATTGTTTTTCTCTTCTTCCTCTTCAGTTTTCTTGTTGCTGTCCATTTCAAACTCGTGAAATGTACGAGGTCGATCCAGAGATGGTTGCCTGGGCTTTCGGAATCCATTTCTCAGTATCAAGATTTTTTTACCCTGAAAATGAAACAACACTTGCATATAATTCAGACGCTTGTATTACCTGATGGCAAATTAATTTAGTTGGTACATTTCAAATTTAGAACACATAATGTACATGCTAACAAAAGTTTAGTGCAAAAATTGTCAATGAAATAATTTGATAATAAAGTTTTTTGTTTTGTTTAATGACACCACTAGAGCACATTGATTTATTTATCATCAGGTATTGGATGTGAAACATTTGGTAATTGTGACTTGTAGCCTTCAGAGAAAACCTGCTACATTTTCCCATTAGTAGCAAGGGATCTTTTATATGCATTTCCCAGACAGGACAGCACATACCACATCCTTTGATAGTCCAGTCGTGGGGCATTGTCTGGAATGCAGAAAACCCCTGATCAATTTTCAATTGACTAGAAATATTACTAATCAAGATTTTGAAAACAAAATGTTCTCTGCAATCTTATAACACAACCACTTCAGGCGACTGTCTGCCATTTGAGCTAGATCCCCTCCCTAATTTGATAATAAAACAGGTAAACAAAATGTCAGTCATTACACAAATGTGTTTTGCCACATTCAAATAAAATTTTCCAACTGTTCTTAAAATTTGCAATTTGTGAATTTGACAAGTGGCAAACAGTAATTTCTTATTTTTCATGTCAACACTAGTGCAATATGTAACCCCATCTCACTAGTGCAATGTGTAACCCCATCTCACTAGTGCAATGTGTAACCCCATCTCACTAGTGCAATGTGTAACCCCATCTCACTAGTGCAATGTGTAACCCCATCTCACTAGTGCAATGTGTAACTCCATCTCACTAGTGCAATGTGTAACCCCATCTCACTAGTGCAATGTGTAACCCCATCTCACTAGTGCAATGTGTAACCTTATCTCACTAGTGCAATATGTAATCGTCTCACTAGTGCAATATGTAAACCTATCTCACTAGTGCAATATGTAACCCTATCTTACTAGTGCAATATGTAACTCTATCTCACTAGTGCAATGTGTAACCCTATCTCACTAGTGCAATATGTAATCCTATCTTACTAGTGCAATATGTAACCCTATCTCACTAGTGCAATGTGTAACCTTATCTCACTAGTGCAATATGTAATCGTCTCACTAGTGTAATATGTAACCCTATCTCACTAGTGCAATGTGTAACCTTATCTCACTAGTGCAATATGTAATTGTCTCACTAGTGTAATATGTAACCCTATCTCACTAGTGCAATATGTAACCCTATCTCACTAGTGCAATATGTAATCGTCTCACTAGTGTAATATGTAACCCTATCTCACTAGTGCAGACCTTGCCTTTTAAGGTGCGTAGGTGCGAGGTCCTGGAAATGGCAATCGTGTAATTTTATACTTTTTTTTTTTTTTTTTAAAGAAAAAAAGAAAAAAGAAATTTAGACGGAATAATAAAAAGAAGGAAAAGAAATGATAATAGGTATGTAGGAATAAGCCTAATTAGTTTTTTACATCTATTATTTTTCTTTTTTTATCTTTAAAAATAAAATCAAATAAAACTTTATTTAAATATTTGTATTCAGCCAGAGGTTAATGAATGTGCATATTATGTTATATGTAGACACTATAGTAACAGTAATCAATTATCAATCATTGCCGACTATTTAATTTTTGTTTTGTTTGTTAGAAAGTCACAGATCATGTGATTGGAACATGATTTGATGCGCATATTGACCAATCAGAGCTATCAGGATTAGATTATTTATACTCTTGGAATTCTTCACGCACATGCTGGTCTACTTGACAACTTATTACGCATTGATGATAGTGTTTAAAATTATGGGGTTTTTTATTATCTTTATTATGGCATCCCACGTTTGGAATAAAATCCTTTGTAATGACAGATTTTGTCAGTGTGTGTATATTTTTTATCAACAACATTGGGGCCGTTCTAGATTAATGACGTAATGCTGTCGGAGCCATTCCTAACTTGTAGCAGTAGGTCAAATGGTGTGTTACAAAATGTAGAGGAAGGGAGACTGGTTGTGTAATTGTTGAATTAAAAATGCCACGTGAATGTCAATGTCCCAACCAACACTATCAATTGAAGTAATTGTAGGCCTACGTTTCACAAGTTATATTTAAAAAATGTTTTAATAATATGAGTCGGAAGTGCACACCTGAGATGCTTGGGTCGTAGTTCATGAATCACCTCCTCGAAACCAGTGGGGGTTTTTCCATCCCAACTATCCTAATCATGTTCGTTGTATATAATAATGAAATTCAAGACAAGTTGATTTCTATATATGTTTAGCTGCACGTTCATCAAACTGTCTAAAACTGAAAGGGTCTATGCATAATTGTGTGCATCAAATTATCTGAATACCCGGTAGTACATACTGTAATTAAAAAATAAAATTGTCTGCATCAGTGTATGCATGTCATAATTATATTTCTATAGTACTATTCTAATAAATTATAACTCCATTCCTGAAAGGGAAAAGAAGTCAGGCTACACTAATGAACCAAACAACATAAAATTAGAAGAAAACATTATTGGTTTATTGGTTCATTTTTGCAACATATGTCTCTGCATTTACATGTACCAATTACTTCATAAATTAATGCTTGGTTTTCACTCGCCTTAGAATTTTGATGAGTGCGATTTTTCACTCACCTAAGCGTTTTGAGGTGTGCGATTTTTCACTTGCCTTTGTTTTTTAAAAGCCAAGGACTGCTAGTGCAATATGTAATGTTTTCTCACTAGTGCAATATGTAATGTTTTCTCAGTAGTGCAGTATGTAACCCTATCTCACGAGTGCAATATGTAACCTTATCTCACTAGTGCAATATGTATCCTTATCTCACTAGTGCAATATGTAACCTTATCTCTTTAATTTCTTTTATGATAATGTACACGGTCCTTTGTTGACTTACAGAAAACAAGTGCATCATGATGCAATGTGTCTCGCCTTTCACAGGGCCTTGACCTATGATGCATGTGTGTGCAGTTATACTAATGATGTTCCTTTATTTAAGCTTTTATTATCTGCATAAAGTTTTTTAAAAAGAAGATAAATATACAAACTTAACAGACTTCAGTACAATGTCACTATAATAACTGCTACCAGTCAAGTACACTATAGTCTTGTATCTCACTTTACAAGATTTTCATCACTGTCAAACAATCAAAATGTTTTTATTTTTCAAAATTATGAAACTTATTTCAGTCTTGTTGGATCTCTAATCTTTACAGTTCATGTGTCACAGACCTTCAAGCCCTTAGTCTGACCATAAAGCCTGAAGGTTGGTACACAATGCTACGAGAATACTACAGGCAGTACAGGGTGTATGGAAGGTCAAAGAAAATGAAGGTTTGGGTACATACTTATACAATATGAATAATCACTAACTAGCTACATGTACATGACATCAATATATTGTTAGCTGACAGCATCCAGTAAGTTCTAATGTATAGAATAAGGCACTAGTAAAATTAGATTGCTATCCGTAACATTCACTTTGTATGCAAATGGGTTGAGTAATTCCATTTATGCATTTACGTACACATGTGCATATCTGATTACTCTAAGCATAAAAGCATATAGATTAGGTATATACATATACTCTTCAAAAAAAGAAATGCAAAAGGGTACAAATGGGTTATAACTCCGATTTTATGTTTCCTACCGGTTCATGCTTTGTGAATATAAGGTCATTGCATGTCCCAAACACATTCCCACGGTTACATTCGATAAAACGCAGCTACTGTACAATAAAGTTCCAAAATGTGAATATTCGAAAAAACGCAGCCACGTGCAAACCATGTCACCACTGCACGTGCGTTGTCTGCACGTGCAACATGAACACCGACAGTATAAAAGTGCAGGGTGTTCGCTTGCCTGGCCTCTGTATCTGGCCGACAGTTGACAATCCAGGACATGCCACGTCTCAGTGAACCGCAGAGAAACAATGCCATCGGCCGACTAGACGCAGGCGAATCCAGAACGGCCGTTGCCAGGGCATTCCACGTGTCCCCAAGCACCATCTCCAGACTGTGGGACCGTTACCAGCAACATGGATCAACACGTGACCTCCCTAGATCCGGTCGACCACGGGTCACTACCCCCGGGCAGGACCGCTACATCCGGGTACGCCACCTTCGGGAACGATTGACTACTGCCACCTCCACAGCCGCAGCAATACCAGGTTTGCGCAGGATATCCGACCAGACCGTACAGAACCACCTACGTGAGGTAGGAATTCGTGCCAGACGTCCAGTTCGAGGTGTCATCTTAACACCACAACACCGTCGACTCCCGACTGCAGTGGTGCCAGATTCATCGACAATGGCCTCAACTGCGATGGAGACAGGTGTGGTTCAGTGACGAGTCCCGATTTCTGCTCCGACGTCATGATGGAAGATGTCGCGTGTATAGGCGTCGTGGTGAACGTTATGCGGCAAACTGCGTGCAGGAAGTGGACAGATTCGGCGGGGGTAGTGTCATGGTGTGGGCAGCCATCTCACACACTGGCAGAACTGACCTGGTCCACGTGCAGGGCAACCTGAATGCACAGGGCTACATTGACCAGATCCTCCGGCCACACATCGTTCCAGTTATGGCCAACGCCAACGCAGTGTTCCAACATGACAACGCCAGGCCTCACACAGCACGTCTCAACGGCTTTCCTACAGAACAACAACATTAATGTCCTTCCTTGGCCATTGATATTACCGGATTTGAACCCAATTGAGCATCTATGGGACGAGTTGGACCGACGCCTCCGACAGCGACAACCACAGCCCCAGACCCTGCCCGAGCTGGCAGCAGCCTTGCAGGCCGAGTGGGCCACCATCCCCCGGGACGTCATCCGTACTCTGGTTGCTTCAATGGGCAGGCGGTGCCAGGCAGTTGTCAACACACGCGG
This sequence comes from Gigantopelta aegis, assembly GCF_016097555.1. NCBI lineage: Eukaryota > Metazoa > Mollusca > Gastropoda > Neomphalida > Peltospiridae > Gigantopelta > Gigantopelta aegis. Next base: position 110,662,083 of record NC_054702.1, on the reverse strand, counting down.
AGGCCACACCCGGTATTGACTCCAGATGACCTTGACCTTGGTGGTGTGTCCTATCACTTACTCACAATGGACTAGAGTGAATTGTGAACAATCCTGCAACATTTGGTAATTATCGGACTCACCATTCAATAATTAAATCAATTCTCCAAATGTTACGACAATGTGGTTTTGCGTTTCTTCTTTTGAAGAGTATATATGCATACAAATTATGGACATATCAAATTTACACTTAAGACACACCAGGTTCAGTTAATATATAGTGTCTGCTCACTCATTCTAAGATAGGATAAACCAATGAACAAAGATGGCATGTTTTCTGTACAGACATGTTCAAAATGATAAAAGCTAATTTAGTCGATGACTCATTTTTATAAAGCTACCTCGGTCAATGTCTCATTTTCATAAAGCTACCTTAGTCGATGTCTTATTTTTATAAAGCTACCTTAGTCGATGTCTCATTTTTATAAAGCTACCTCGGTCAATGTTTCATTTTTATAAAGCTCCCTTAGTCAATGTCTCATTTTTATAAAGCTACCTCAGTCGATGTCTCATTTTTATAAAGCTACCTCAGTCGACGTCTCATTTTTATAAGCAGTTGTATCTCACCCTTCGACAGAAACTGAGATCCGGTGTTTTGACCTTGGGCTCGTTGATGACGATGGGCCACAGTTTGAACAGGTTCGAGGTGTACAGTCCGTCCTTTCTGAACGCATCAGCGCCACGCAGGATTTTGGATGGTGTGATGTCCGCAATGCTGTAGAGGTTTTTGATGCAGTGCATTCGCTCATCCTGAGTGAACATGTGACTGTCATAGCCGTGTTTGCCGACATGGTGATCCTGGATTCCAGTAAACTGTTTGAGATCACCCACCGCTGAAAAGACAAAATATTACAATACAGCAATGTGAATGTACATTACATACGTTTTCATTTCAATAAAGGCTATTTCAAATTTTTATACTATTGAAAATCTTGCATTAAAATTGCTTTTTGGCTAAAAGGAAAAAGGACCAAGAGTTAACTATCTTAGATGGTGACATAGTTCATATGATTTTTCTATTGAATAGTCATGTAATTTGTTTGATTTGGGTACAGTGTACTAAAAACATTCAAATGCATAAGACATTCTTGTTTTCAGATAAAGTTTGGAACATTTAGTGTAGTTATTTGTAAGCATAGAATTAAAGGATTTTTTATTTATTAAGACGTCTGCCTGAATTGTAAAAATTATTTACTAGATATCTGGGGATTCCATTTCATAATCTTATTCCTCTCACCCAAAATCAGGGATTTGTAAACGCATGGAATCCTGCTACTGGGAACATTTTGGTTTCAAAATCTTGATTAGCGATATTTCTAGTCAAGTGAATATTGATTAGCAACTAGTGTTTAATGTTTCTAAATTAAGTAGCGATCTCTAAATTTGTGTAGCGAATCTAGACGCGATACTGAACAAAATGTTCCCCATGCTAAATTGACAACTGGTGTTTATGTTTCTAAATTAAGTAGCGATCTCTAAATTTGTGTAGCGAATCTAGACGCAATACTGAACAAAATGTTCCCCATGCTAAATTGACAACCTGCCTATTAAGGAAAAATAAGATTATTATAAGTTTTACTAAACCAGATAATTATATCATAATGCCTGCAGGTTCATCTGTATGTATTAATTTATATTGTAATTATTTGTCACATAGAGTTTAATTTGAAATGGAATGACAAAATGACCCAGCCACAAACTGCTTTGCCACATACCATAACTGTGATAACCCATTTAAACAATCAGATTAACCTTTAAAACAATCTATTTTACTGAATTTAAGTGAACAAGGACAATTATCTGGAAAAAGGAAATTACCTAACGTATTTATGTAATCTACTAAAAGAGAGCCATTAGGCTTCAAATGGTTCAAGTAAAAATCCTTTCAAGTTTCCAGTCCACATAATGAGATTATTTGTTTGTGTACATGGGTGATAACAAGGTAAGTATGCGGACATTACCTGGGGCAGGGCGCACCTTATTCTGGTAGTTTGCTTTATCACTGAGTGCCAATAAGTATGTATATAACTATTGATCTCTCCCACATACATTCCTTTAATAACACTGCTCAGTGTGGTGTCTCAGTGAATGGGTCGCAGGTTCCTTGTGTCAAGGATATACGTGTTCCCTTTCACTGACTTTTCAAATTCTAATCATATTAATGTACAGGTAGGTTTTACACCTGGCAATCATGCAGTAAAAAAAAGTATTAGTCATTCATTCAGGCATGGGGTTTTGTCCAGGATCACAAAATATTATTCATGAATATGAAAGTGTTACTTACACGTATATTACCCTTTTAAGCAGGTCAAAACAGAAACATTAATTTTTAATGGACAGGTTTGGATGAATGCGTTTTGATAGGTTGGTGTATGAAAGAGTGGGTGGAGGGTGTGGGTGGTGTGGGCAGATGGATGGATGGATGGATAGATGGATGGGTATATTGGATGGATGGATGGATGGATGGATGGATGGATGGATAGATAGATGATGTATGGGGTGGGTAGCTGGCTGGCTGGCTGGATGAATAGATGATAGGCTGGATAAATGGATGATTGGATGGATGAATGGATGGATGGATGGATGGATGGATGGATGGATGGATGGATGGATATGTGCATATTGGATGGATGGATGGATAGATAAATGATGTATGGGGTGGGTAGCTGGCTGGTTGGCTGGATGAATGGATGAATGGATGGATGGCATTTATTAGATATATGGATGGATGGACAGACTTACGGATTGGGAACACATGTACCAATATGTCTATACTGCTCAGTATGACTACAAAAACCTGTTGTAACAACAGGTTTAAAACAAATAACTGAGATTTCATCAAACACAAACAATTTATTCTAACTAGACATGACATGTCGCTATGTTTGAAGGCTTAGGCATAAACATGTTTGTAGTCTGACAGGTTACCATCACACCCATGCAAACTCAAAATAGAATACAGATTTTCAGCCACTTTCTTCAGTGGACAGGTTCTGTACACACATACAAATGAATTTAACATCACACAAAGTTGTCAGAAAACAGGAAGCATGTATTTAATAATCTACTACAACTGACTTCTTCTTCTTTTTTTATGACAGAAACCATTTTATTACTGACTAATATATGTTGATAATTCTGTCTTATATTAACCTTGGGGAAAAACAGTTTGCTGCCAGCAGGCATTAAAAAATAATTAAATTATACTGAAAAAAAGACAAAAACAGTAAAGATCAAATTATGGCTAAAAATAGTAAGACAGTTAATTTTTATTGCTCACTCTTTGGTCCTATATACAACTTTTGTAAGCAGTTATGGTATTTTACTGTTATTATAAAGTTTACATTGTGTTTAGTATCACAGATTAGTACATATACTGTAGGCAAACATACAATGGAACTAGGATGTCTAAGTAAATATTGTCTCAACTGTTTCATAAGAGATACAAATGAGCTTGACAACCTGAGTCAACCTATGACGGTGGCTGCATGTAATGGCCAGTCACTTCAAAACACACCAACTCTACCTGCATTAATAGGCTCAATTTGGATGTAAACATTATTCAGTAAGTAAAAACAGGTACATCAAAGGTTGGGTTATGTGCTGTTCTGCCAGTGGTATCTCAATGCATAATACTTTAAAAAGGTTCCTTGTAAAAAGTAATTTTGTAATGGGCAAACAGCTCAAAATTATATTTCTGCAAGAAAATGCATATTTATTAAAATTAGACATTATTATTCACAAAAAGTACATATATGGTATAAGTATTGTATCTAAATCTATTTTTACTTAAATAATAAAATGAGCACAGTGCATCAATTCATCAAACTCAATATTTGTTTTGTGTGTCGATATTATAATTAAATGCTGGGCTACCAATATCAATTTTGTTATTACTTGAAAGCCATGTCATTATTTTCCACTTTCCCACACTTCTCAATATACAGTGTGTCCGGCACTTCAATGACCTGTGTACTGAGCGCCATTATTAGAGAGCCTAAACATTTCATCAATAGACTTCCAACTGGACAAAGCCCTAAAAAGGCACATCCATAACTTGTGAAAAAGGTGGAAACAACATGGATGCAAACAGAGCTGACAAAACCTGGATATGAAGGCAAACATCAGGTCTGGGGCTGTGGGCCAGCCACATAGAGAAGGCTTTCTTCGTAATCTCCCCACTGTTTGCACAGCACAGTGTTAGTGTATGGGGGCAGGCTTTCCCGGATAACGCCAGCCCTCCGAAGGTGACCAGTTGCAAGAATGTGACACTGGGTGATCACGGCCATTTCATATCAATAATCTTCAGTTGATAAAACACACCACACATGTTGAAACCCACCCAGAGCCATGACATGGTCGAATGAGAAAAGAAATCAGTGTCAAAATCAGAGAGGTAATAATACCAGTCTGATAACGGAATTAGGGAAACTTGTAAAACTAATCGAGATTATGAGCTAAAAAGTAACAAGGTCAAGGTTGCTTCTTTCAACAGCCAGAAAGAAGTGTCATCCAAGGCAAAGCACATGGAGAAAATGTTTTAAACAAACAAAACAAAAAACCCGATATTGTCGTTGGAACTTTGTGAGACTGGCTAATTACCAAAGACAACAGTATTATCCTGGCTAGCTTAGTTACTATGGATACTGTTCAATGTTTACAGAGTTTGGGGGAAATAAAGACCCCAAACATATATCATCAGATGTCTCTTTATTTAATTGTTTTTTTACTAATGACAATCCATAATCTCAAACACAACTATAGCTTTAACACAAAAACAACAACTTGTTTTCAATATTAAAAAACACTGCCTCAGTCTCTTGATGCAATATAAAAGACTCATTAGTAGTTTTAATCCTAATATTAGTACTAATTAATACACTGTGCAACTCCAATCATCAGAGCAATTAACACAATTCTGCACATGGTCATGGTTACAAATAACAGGAAATAGAAATAAACACACAAAAAATACTAAAATATCTCTGACAGAATTTTCTCTAAGAATCAACTGTCAGCTCAACTGACTACTTGAAATATGTTTCAGACTAGTTCAAAACTTTCTGTCTTTTAATAAAAATAAAAAATCAAAGAACAGAATTTCAGCAGTAAAGTCATGACATCATGACATAATAGTTCAATTAATTTTAAATTTTACTATTCTAAATGCTAAAATATCAAAAATATTATTGAATTCAAAATGTATAACACACAAAGTGCTTCTTCACATAAATTAACATCATTAAGGAATACTTGTTTAAAAATACTAGTACCACCTGAATCACTGGTAATTTTGATGGTTTAGAAAATAAAGAAGGCAGCTTTTTTTCTTTTTTTTCAGTATTATATTATATGTTCATTCTCACACCTATCACAGCACTTATTAATATTTTGACTGGTTGTAATATATAGGTCACATTTTGATGGAGACTATTGTCAAATGGCTGTGTTGTACCAACATCAGTATACCTGCACTGCTAACTCCACAATCTGGGAATTGGTGTATAGCAATTTGGACACAAACTCTTCATTTTTTCGTGATGATTTTTTTACCTGATTAAATAATGTCCAAAAAGGAAAGACTAATTGTTGAAATGGTGTCCTTAAACATACTGTGTGCCATTATGATTGTTTTAAATATGTTTTAAATATGTTTTACATATGTGTTGGTGACAGACTGTCAAAGTATTGTAATTGAAAATAACAGCTGTTGAACCCAGTACACCATGACTTTAATTATTATGCTGGGAGATAAACACATCTCTGTGATGATGGTTCATCCAAGGTCACAGGTTCAGTCCTCCATGGTAGACTCACTACTACTCAAAAGAATTTAAGGGTCAGACGATATTTTCGACATTATTTTCTGAATGTCAATTATATTAGCTAGACCATAATGTCACGCATGGTATTGTTCCATTTTGACGAAAGTGGGTCTAAGCAACCCATAAATGAATTAAAATCCACTGTCATTGACACTGTCGACTAGTTCTAATGGCGAAAACATCCTTACATTTGCACGTAAATTAGGGCGAAAGCGAAAGGTCTGCTAAGTGCCCATAACTTGCTTTTTCACAAAGCGCTTCATTTGCACGCTTTGCACGTGTATTTCATGTTCCCAATGCTGAATTTCCGTATAATTGGAGCTTGCGTTCGTGTACGGTGCACACTCCAAATTCGACAATGGTACGACTTCAACTGACTATCGAAGATCGAGGAAGGGCTATTGCTTGGCTTCAGGATGGCAATACGCAAAGAAATGTTGCTCTGAGACTTGGTGTCAGTCAGAGTGTCGTTGGCCGACTGTGGCAACGGTACCAAGCAACGAATTCTGTTCGAAATTGTCCACGTTCGGGAAGACCCCGAAGCGCTACAAATAGAGAGGACCGCTACATCACCAATATGGCTCTACGTCAACGCACAACCACTGCACGCCGATTACGTGACAATCTGCGGACTGCGACTGGAACTCGAGTGTCTGATCAAACCATACGCAATCGTCTGAGAGCCAATAATCTACGCTGCCGTCGCCAGGCTGTTCGACCACCACTCCTACCACGTCACAGAACGGCCATACGTCACTGGTGCACGCTTCATCTGCGGTGGCAACGTGTTCAGTGGGGTCGAGTGATGTTCACTGATGAGTCCAGGTTTAGTCTCCAGTTCAACGATGGTCGGGTTCGTGTCTACAGACGTCCTGGGGAGCGCTTCGCTGACGTTAAGGTTAGACAACGTCACCATTCGGTGGTGGCAGCGTCATGGTGTGGGGCGACATCTCTATCCACCACAGGACCCCCCTCTATGTGGTGGATGGCAATCTGAATGGAATCCGCTATCTGAATGAGATTATCCGGCCGTTGCTCCCAGGCCTTCAGCAGATTGGGCCTTCAGCGGCGGGGTAGTTCTGCAGGATGACAATGCCAGACCCCACTGTGCCAGGGTGGTAACGGACTTTCTCAGACAACAAGGTACCGCCAGGATGGATTGGCCAGCATATTCGCCTGACTTGGCCCCAATAGAGAACGCCTGGGACGAATTAGGCAGGAGAGTTTGGGATAACCATGCCCCTCCAGCCAACCTTCATGATCTGGGTCAACTTCTTATGGCAGAGTGGCAGGCCATTCCCCAAGAGTTCTTCAGACGTCTGATCAACAGCATGAGGCAACGATGTGTCGAGTGTATTCGCGCCAGGGGTGGATTCACACACTATTAAACGAATGTTCTAATGTGTAAAATCCATGTTTGACAACCTTCAACTTTGACAGCATGTCATGTGACTTTCTTGTATACAGTGACGTTTATTTGTGTTTTTTTGTAAATATGGAACAATAAATAAAAAAAATTGTGTAGTTTACATCATCAATCTAATACACTCTGAAACTTATTTGGTTATAAATTTTTGACCCTTAAATTCTTTTGAATAGTATATTTATTTTATAAAAATTAATAAAAAGATACGCCTTAATGTTACATTGATATTACATATACTGATGGAAAGAAATAAGGGAACACATCAAATTGTAGACCAAATTTAATTCACTACTAGCGTAATAATGTCTGTATTTCATACCAAGTTGTAATGTAGGATTGAATGTCTGTAGTGTTGAATGTGCTGCCTATATGTTCCCAGTCAACTTCTGACAATATTAACTGATTTTTTATGCAGTCCTTATTTCTTGTTGCTACCTGTGTAATCCTTTATTTCTTTCCATCAGTATATTTTACACACGTATATATGTTGTACATCAGCAGTAATGAAAATGGGTGGTCTGATCCCCCCCCCCCCCCAATAACAATGTTGTTTCAATTAAAAATGTTTCACACAATATTATACTGCCCTGAAACCAGTCGACAATATTTCATCAAGTCACAAGCACTTCCACAACAATTTAAACCCAAATCACCCATACCCACTTTTTAAGAATTTATTAAAATATTATCTCAGTGCAATACACACTGATAAAACATCTGAACTCAAACTCAAACACAACTTATTATTACATGAAGGGACATGAATTAATCAAAAGTTAACAACATGAATTAGTGGAAAATTTTACATCCATAATTTGTTTGTAAATTGTATACGTAAACATAATCCACAAAGTATAGTGATCGGATACGTGCATGTGTATGGACAATGCATAAATGGAATCTACTCAACCAATTTGCATAGAAAGTGATTGATGCAGGTTGTGCATGCGGAAGTTGCTCCATACAAGATTCAGACTTCAAATTGCTGGACTTGTAAAAGATCTCAAATGACAATTATTCACATGATCTTTACATGAAGTAGCTGTAACCATGTTCCTAAAACTGATTTACAATTTCATTTTTATTTGTGTATTCATTTTTATTTGTGTATTTTTTCGAAAACAAATATATGATGGTTGTGGCAGCAATTGTCAAGTAAACTCATAAAGCATCTTCCTCATCTTTTGTACTTCAGTCAACTGTCACCTACAAGGTACCATAATAAATTCAAGAATGTAAATTTCAACACGTTATTCTAGAACATCATCTGCCACCGAGATGACTAAGACCTCCATTCACAACTGTGGTATGTTGCGCTCGAATGATGGCAAAAGAACTGACCTGGTAATGTGGTAAACAATATTCACAGGTAAAGCAAACCACAAAAGTGTTCAATGAGTACGTGGCGTTAACATTCCTGGCCCTGTTTAAAATGTTCTCTTCTTTTGTGTTTGACTCATAAGCACAATCAACAGTGCTGAAACAGGTTTTCCAGTAATTACTTTCATGGTAGTATTAACTTTGATAATGTCTTTTCATCACAGGTATATGAACTGATATATTACCAAGATGTAAGTACTAAAATTTCATGGCCTCATGCTCAAACTCAATGCAACGTGTGTATTCATTGTAGCAGTAAATTCTTATGGTCAAAATAAACATTCCCATTCACCAGAATATACAAATCCAATATATTTTCCAACTACATGATGTAGCAAAAATACAAGATATATACATGTTTGCAACTGCTAATACCATTGGAACTGAACATTTTAATTTGAATCAAGGATGTGATACCAATTTAAAACTAAAAGCTGAAATGATCTTAAAAATAGCTCAAACCTCTATACTATACTACAATAACTTTCCAGCATGTCAGATCAAAATCAGTCTATTTTGAAAAAATTATTTTACACAACAGCTGAAATCGGATAAAAAGCTGAAAACTCACATCCCAGTTTGAAAGTACATAATACAAATCCAATCAGACGAGTAAAAAACACAAAAAACAACCTGAGCTGAATTTTTTGTGTAAGTTCGGAGGGGTCTTTTTAATTTTAAAACCAATTTGCATCTACTTAGTGATCTCACCTTTTCATTAGCTTGCCAGTTAGCACTGTTGTTAAATTTTGAACAAACTCTCAGTCACTTGCGACTTTCACACACTTTTGATTTTTGCTTGAACAAGACAGCTACGTCTATATGAGTTGGGTTATTTGTGAAACCAAACCTTTGACATCTAGTAACAGAACACAAATACTAGTTCTGTTCTTTCTTTGGAATAAAAACCATTTAACATGCACACACAAAGTGGCTTTTGGAATAATTACCTTTTCCAAACAAAAAACCCCACCTATTTACATTTAGAATATCATTACGATTAGCAAGATAAGTGACAAGACTTTGTTTTTTTAAAGTCACACACCCTCATTTCAACTCGTGAAAATGGACACTAAGTTTGGTTAATCTATAAACCTGTAGCACATTTGGATAAAGTTAAAACAGAGTGAAACAAGTCTGTGACATTGAAATGGAAAAATAACATTAAAATAGACTAGAGCTCAACTTCATAACCATAACTTCTCAAAAGTGTGTTTTTAAAAATATGAAAAATGCATTTCTTTTATTAAAAATACCAGGATGACTAGAAATACTTAGGATATACAGAAATGGATATTCTAAGCAATAAACTCTAAGTAATGTCTGATTTCAATTATCAGAAACGGATTTAATAGAGAATAATACGTCAGTATTTAAAAACTAGGGTCTGTCACTTTAAGTGTTGTTTTATTTGGTCTGTAAATTCATTAGATATTTACGATTTTAACCAACTTATCAGTGACCAAAAAAACACAATTAAGTTTCTTTTGTTTAACACCACTAGAACAAATTTATTTACTATTCATTGGTATGCCAATATTTTGGTAATTTTGACATATAGCCTTAGAGTTACATTTTCCCATTTGTCAGGTCAGGTCAGGTCAGAGTGTTTAACGTGCACATTCAGAACAAGCTGTTGTAGTGTACGCCTGTCTTGGGCACAGGTATCGGACTCGGCCGGATCCTCTGCCCAGGACAGGAAAGGATGGGGTGGGGTGAAGAGGGGGACTGCCTGCACTGGCAGGTGCAAGGGAGCACCAGCAACCAGACCGGGGATCTTTTATATGCACCATCCCACAAACAAGACAGCATATACCACGGCCTTTGATGTACCAGTTGTTGTGCACTGGCTTGATCAAGATATAGCTCAGTGGGCCCACCGGCAGGGATTGATTCTAGACCAACCATGCATCAGGCAAATACTTTACCACTGGGCTATTATCAGTTAAAGACTGTGTCATTTTATATGGTCTGTAAATTCGTGCAATATGATTTGAACTAATATCAGCGTACCAGAAATGTTTAGAATGCCATTAAAATTAGCATGACACATTTTGTAGTCAAAGATACTACCGTATCCATCATCAGCGGTTTCATTTTATGGGCCAGGTGTACTTGAGGTATCTGTGGTGTACACGTTCAATGAATCAACGGTTGCAGCTTTAGCCACATGTCATCTATTATATACTCCACAAATTTCATTAAGGGTCAGAGGCCTTATTGCTCATTCTTCGTTAGTGTCAAATTATCTTAGCATGTTTTCATCACAGATGACTTCTAAATATTTGTTTGACTGGTACATCAAAGGTCGTGGTATGTGCTAGCCTGTCTATAGGATGGTGCATATAAAAGATCCCTTGCTGCTAATCGAAAAGCGTAGCCCATGAAGTAGTGACAGCGGGTTTCCTCCCTCAATATACATGTGGTCGTTAACCATACGTCCGATGCCATATAACTGTAAATAAAATGTGTTGAGTACATCGTTAAATAAACTATTTCCTTCTTTCCTTACAAAAATCTACTGGTTCTTATTTAATTTTATTGAGTATATCTGATTTGGTGGTATGTACTCTTGAGACATACACCACCAAAATATCTGTACACGGTAAAATCTTGGTAAACAAACCAGATGTATTGTTTCACATGAGAATGACACTATTCTGCTAGCCAGCCTTGCAATGGTAACTAAACCCAGTTCTCCAGAATTCACAAGTCTCAAATGATACACTGGTATTTTGTTATGGGGTATTAGATCCTATGGAATGAGTGGGACGTGATGTAATATCCGTGGAGAGAGGCAGTCAACCAGTGTAGGTAAAGTGAGCCCACCTACTGCGGTGGCACACATACAAAACAATCAAGTCACGGAAAAGGTGCTGGTAATATGTAGGTTACACATATACATGTTCCGCCCACTTAGCATGCTATTCAAAGCATATGTAATACACTTTTTACCACTCATATCATTATTTTGTCGTGAGGTATGGGGATTGTGTCATGTTTATTTTTACATGGGAAATTATATTACTAATATTTCCCTCATAATTTAAATCATCTTGCAACAGTAATTTTGTACAAATAACAACAAAGCAGGGCTCAAACTTAATATATAAATTGCCGTAGTGAGTGAGCATCACCGACAGTACTTTTGTGCCATCGGTAAAGCTCCTCAACAATGGCAAAATGTATACACCTTGTGTACATTATCTGTCAATATTTAACAGTTATACGTTCCAAATATGTCTACATACAGCAAAATAACCTTTCAGTCATGTTTATTTGCTACAAATGTCACTTTTAAAACAAATTGCCATAGGCAGGCTCAAAATTACCATCTGTGGGCCGTTTCACCAATGGCAAAACTTTTTAAAAATTGCTGTGGAAGACAAATTCATAAATTCGAGCCCTGCAAAGTAAATACCCGATAATGATAAAAATTCCACTGCAGATCAATTTGGAACAGCTTTTTGCCTCTTTTTTTTACCATAATGAATTTTAAAGGCTGCTATTTCATCTTTTCTGTTTTAGTCTTTGCCATGAGCAAAATCAAGGCAAGCTGAAGATCACTCTCTTTAATTGATGCCAGGCGAGCAATTTTCAGCTCTCCTAAAACTTTCCAGGCAAGTGTGGAGGGGAGGAGTGATCACTCGCCATTCCTGGCACACTGATTCAGATTCTACTGCATTTTGTTTAAATTAAAAAAACTTGTTTTATTTAACGACTCCACTAAAGCACATTGATTTATTAATCATCGTCTACTGGATGTCAAACATTTGGTAATTTTGACATATAGTCTTAGGAAGGAAATCTGCTACATTTTTCCATTAGTAGCATGTACATGTATGCACCATCCCAAAGACAAGATAGCACATACCACGGCCTTTGATATACCAGTCATGGTGCATTGGCTGGGACGAGAAATAGCCCAATGGGCCCATCAATGGATCGATCCCAGACCAACCATGCATCAAGTGAGGGCTTTACCACTGGGCTACGTCTCCCCCCCCCCCCCCCCCCCCCCCCCAAAAAAACACACACATATCTGATAAGCTCTTTACAGAGAAATCTAGTGCTGACATGTGTAGCACTTTTAACCAGTAGATCTGTAGATATAGGGTAACTGTCTCTCAGACTGCCTGGTTCGTGACACTCTCCACAGAATATCCTGACAGGTCACACAGACCAGTCACCTAATAGGCTTCATCTGCAAACAACATGACACATGACTTCCAGAACACTGCAAGCCAGGCTTTATCACACTCAGCAAGTGAAATATGATATGTTCTTTCATAATCTGATGGATCAAAGAACCGACAATGGCATCATTGGACACCATGTACTTATTTCTCAGACCTATTTCTTGTAACAGCATGGTCCAATAATTACTAAACAAAATCAGAACAAATCAGTGACACAGCTAATAACTCCCATCAGTAAGCTACCCGTAAATGAAAATAATTGGTTGTGTGTTACTGGTTGTAAGATTAACTTGTCAGCAATTATTAATAACAATAACTGTTGATCAGTTTACATAGTTTTTTTGGCAAATAAATATTATAAATTTAACGTGTATATGTATGTGTATCTATTTGACACTAAAGGTTATTTGATTACAGCTTGGCAAAACATTATAAGCCGAATTTACGAATCAAGTTTTTCTTAAACTCAAGTATAAATACATGAAGTTAAATGTGTTAAGTCCAAAATAGGCTTTATAAATTTAGCCTTTTTTGTCTTGTTTTAACTTTATTATAAAGTTAACCTTTAAAGCTAGCTAAAGACAACTATGTAACTGGAAGGATATTATTAATTAATACGACAGCGAACCATGGGATCAATGCTTCAGGGAAAAAACACTGTTGTTCTCAACTCTTTTTTATATGTTTTTTAGAGCTTTCTTCTAGTTCCATCTTCCCAAATAGAAATCTATATTACAAACCTTAATAGAATTTCAATAGAATTATTTTTAACAATCACAACTAGCCGGAAGACATCATTAAAACAGAATAAGAGATACCCAACATATAAACTAAAATGCAGGGATCATGTGGGAAAACACCCACTAGTTACGCTTTTCATGAGCTTTTTAATGTACATTTCCACTGAATTTTCAAAAAAAACTCTTATGAAATGTATTGTTTGAGAATTCTTTTATTATACAATTTTAACATAGTTTTATCAAACAAGTTTCATAAATGACATAAACATGCTAGCGAATTTATAAAAAATAATAATTAAAAGCTGTCAATTTCAGCAAATCATAGGAATGTACAACGGTAGTGCAAATATTCGTACAGCATGTCTTATAATTAGAGTCCTGTTTATTACTAAGCATATGAATACTAGAATATTTATGACATGACTATTTTAACAATACAAAAACAGACATGTAATTGCATTATTAAGTTGTCTCAACTATTCAAAAGATAATGAAATAAAAATATCAAGACATACAAAAAAAACCGAACCTAAACCTTATTTTCCACATCACTAGGCTTGAGCAATAGGAAGGATAAAAACCAGACATCCAAGACCTTCGACATTCTCAGTACAACAAAGCTAGATCAGATAATGAAATGATGAAATATGTTTGTATTAACATTTTTTAGTAAACATATGTACTTGTTAAATAGCAAAGCCAGATTTATCATAAATTATGTCTCCCAATCATCTAGTAGTTTAACCATTGTCAGCCCAAACAAAAGATCTTCTCCATAAAACAGCATTCAAAGCAATACACTGAATTACACGTAGGTGACAGTCTCATAAATTTCCCATGAACAACAAACTGGTAACAAGCGGAAAATGTCCAGCCATGATGACTATCACACAAAGGTCGGCAATGTTAACGACAAATATAATGGATACCCTATCTCAGTGTTTTAGTTTGGAAGAAAACAAATCTGCATTTCAGTCAGATTTCAAATTTATATACTCACGGAAAAAAGTTCCTGTGCATCATTAAAATTTCAGTGAGACGTATATTTATAAAATTTTAAAATATTGTGTTTTACATAGATGTACTATTTATCTGTCAAAAGTACAGTGATCTCCTCCTGTCTTCTGAACCTGAAATACGGTCTACACAATGCTTGGTGCACCGTCGGTGACGATATAACAGAACAACGTATTGACGTCATGTTATGGTCGTACTTTGTGATCACCTAATCGGTTGCGTAAAGTTCTTCCACTGGTTGGCCTTAACACAGGGATGTATTGGGATGTTAAACATGTCATTTCCAAATGATTCCACATGTGTACCCGCTTGATATTGACGATTGGTTAACGTGACATCATGTGTCGACATACTAAAAATGGAAGATCCCTAGTATTCCTAAACTGTCGAGAACATCTCCGCAGACACTGCATAGTTTTTTGATGAACATCAATGAACACCAAAATGACTAGCAACAACGTTTGTGCCATTCTCATTGCAATCATTTTCTTGGAGGCGTGACATCACACTGACGCCGATCAGATGCCAACAAAAGTATTTTTCTGAGTGACGACAATGTATACAATAGTTTTAGTGACCAATGATAAGAAAAATGATGTCAAAGAGAAGCATGTGACCAAGAATGCTAGTAATGCAACTTATGATCACAAAGCATGAATAGCTCGTGCAATTGACTGGGCACTGCTGGGATATGGAAGGAAGTGGTTACACGTTTATTTACTGAATTTTTTATGACCAGATTTCAAGTAAATTATACTCTATATGCAATTATTTGGTGCACAGGAAAAAAATTTCGCTAGTATATTTATAATGGTAAAGCTAGTGGGAAATTTGAGTGATTTTTATGTTGATGAAGTATTATTGTGTACCATAGATTTAGTTCTTATTTACTTACTGATACAAGTCTAGTCAACCTAATAAATTATTTACTTCTCCTAAATTATTTCTAATGAAATTACACTGCATTAAGTATTAAAAAATAGACCAATCTACATGAACAGTAATTTTTCAACTGATATTTAATATTATTTATGTGTACTTAAGTAGAAATCTTACAAATGGTACAAAAGTATGGACAATTGTATCTGTGATTGTATTAAAGACTTCCAAAAATTTACAAAGCAATCTGTTTTTAAAAATTAAGATATGTTTAAATAGCATAAACATTAAAAATTTCTGGCATTCTCAACTCATTCTCATTTTATAAGTTAAATTATTCCAACTTATTTTGTAAACTTCTTGTTTTCTTCCGTTTCAACACCAACTTAAAATGCAGTGTGTTCAAATAAGACTCACTTCAATAAATCTGCCGATATCGTATTTGTCCACTTACAAGGACACTACAGATGTTTGCGGAACCTGACCACAAGCCAAACTAAACATGTACGTACTTATTACAGAAGCTAAGATGCTGTCCACAAACAATCGCCTGGCTATTATGATCTACAGCTGTTACCTGGACAGACAGATACAGGTGTACTTGTAAAAAGATCAGTTTGTTTTGTTTAACAACACCACTAGAGCACATTGATTTAGTAATCATTGGCTACTGGATGTCAAACATTTGGTAATTTTGATATGTAGTCTTAGAGGAAATCTGCCACATTTTTCCATTAGTAGCAAAGGATCTTTTATATGCACCATCCTACAGACAGGATAGTATATACCATGACATATACCACGGTCGCGGTGCACTGGCTGGAACAGAAAATAGCCCAATGGGTCTACTGATCCGGATCGATCCTAGACCAATCGCACATCGAGTGAGTGCTTTACCACTGGGCTCTGTCCCACCCCTTCAAACCATAAGCACTGGAGTGTTCGCTGCAGGTGCAATGTAGTGCAAACCATAAGCACTGGAGTGGTCGCTGCAGGTGCAATGTAGTACAAACCATAAGCACTGGAGTGGTCGCTGCAGGTGCAATGTAGTGAAAACCATAAGCACTGGAGTGGTCACTGCAGGTGCAATGTAGTGCAAATCATAAGCACTGGAGTGTTCGCTGCAGGTGCAATGTAGTGCAAACCATAAGCACTGGAGTGTTCGCTGCAGGTGCAATGTAGTGCAAACCATAAGCACTGGAGTGTTCGCTGCAGGTGCAATGTAGTGCAAACCATAAGCACTGGAGTGTTCGCTGCAGGTGCAATGTAGTGCAAACCATAAGCACTGGAGTGTTCACTGCAGGTGCAATGTATTGCAATATCAATTGCACTTGATAGACTTACATTATTTCCCTATCTCATCCTGGGCCCCACGATTGGTATTTAAAAACATACAATCGGTGCATGTCTGTCAAAGGCCATGATATGCATTGTCCTGTTTATGGACAAATGAATATAACAGATCCCTTGCTACATTTAGAAGGAGTGGTCATCAAATGCTAAAGACTGATATCATAAACCTTGTGCTCCAGGAAACATAAAAAGTAGAGGAAAACCACGAAATGTTTCCATTAACAGCAAGATATCTTTTATATGCACTTTCCCACAGACAGGTTAACACAAACTTTGATTTGTGGGTCAATGGTCAGGACAGAGTTATGGGTCAATGGTTAGGACAGAGAAAAAACCCACCAAGGGTGCCAGAAAATGTTGTCATGAAATTTAAATATAATTAATGCAGTTGTCATTCCAAGCATCTGCTAGATTGATCACTGAAATATAACGAAGTAATAGTCATGGCAAGTATAAACCACAGGATCAGAAGATGACATAAAACGTGACAATATTGACAAATAACTGGCATTTACAATTTTTGGCGAAACTTTCTGCTCACCCAGAGCAAGTCCTGACAATGATTATAATGTAGACACTGCAAATCAATATTATATATCGACTTATTGGTATATTTTCTTCTTAGCAAAGAACTAAATGTATATTTTTCATGTTTTCAAGAAAATGTTATTACAAGTTAACTGATGATGTAGACAAAATACCAATAAAATGGCTTGTCCACCATAAAAGCGAGATCACAGATGTCATTAAATGGCATGTTATACAGTTGTAGCTGTTTGTACTAAGTCAAGAGCTACACTTCACGGTTTCCCCACATCAAAGACGAGAACACCTGGACCAGATTCAATAGCAGTTTAATAGTTAATACTGCATTTGTCCGGCTGTTGGTGGACACAGTTGATGGTAGATTAATTACATGTTGGAAAACCAGCGCATGTTGGCTTCAACAAAACTAAAATAGAGGGTGCCTGTAAATTTTTCTTAAAGTACAGTATGCATAAACAAGTTGTCAAATTAAGAGGCAAAAATATATTCAAAATTATTTTTTTCACCCTTCATGATTAATACTTGTTACCTGGTTCATGACGTTCATTTTACATTTTGTCATTTCATTAAAAGATATTATTTATATCATAATCTGTGAGTTCTCCTTGTCTGTTATACGCAGTTCTGCTCATTTAAAGAATGGTTTGTGATAGTGTGCGCCACAATTACCATGTTTGGTACTAAATTATGATTTTTTAACTACAGATTACTACATGCTGGGGTAGTAATAAACAAAGGTATCTTTGTGTTATGAAGTTTTCAGTTACAACAGACCAACTAACAAAAACAGGAACACTATCAAAACTGAACTCTGCGTGAGACATTACTGAAATGACTCGTGTTCAAACAACATTGTATATCGTAGGAGAATTATTTTGTTTATACTGGTCAGTCCAAACACTTGAAACGCAAGTGTCCTCTGGTAAATTGAGCCAGTCGCATATGTCAAGAGTAGCCTGGAGAGATACTACACGGTAACAGCAAATTACCACAAACACTGGGAGGTGTAGTAGTGTTGAGCGAACACTGCATGATCACATTTCATTAAACATTGGCAACCACTGTGACAATGGTCAAGAAACAACTGTTACTGTCACAATGGCCCTGGCCACAAGATAGTGGAGCAACCACTGTCACAATGGCCCTGGCCAGCAGTTTAATGGAGGCTACTGCCAGGACAACCACACAAGGAAGCCAACAGTCAACTCAGCAATGAGTCAAACATTGATTGTTCACCAACCAGGTGATGGACAGGTCAGTGGCTAGTCTGACCTTCCAAGATGACAAAATGGAGATGGATGAATTATGATTAAACTTGTAGTTACCAGCATAATTAAACACAAAATCAGAACAACAGTAATATTTCTGTTTTAAAAAAAGAAAAGAAAGGACCATCTCCTTCAAAAAACTTCAGTACTTTGTGTAATGTTGTTATTGGGCATTTAGAGTGTGTTCATTGTAACATTTGGTTCAATCAATGGAAAGAAAAGGAACATGTGATTAACAAAAAAAAGTAAAGTTTGTTTTATTTAACGACGCCGCTAGAGCACATTGATTTTTTATCTTATCATCGGCTATTGGACGTCAAACATATGGTCATTCTGACACTGTTTTTAGAGGAAACCCGGTCACCACATAGGCTACTCTTTTTATGACAGGCAGCAAGGGATCTTTTATTTGCGCTTCCCACAGGCAGGATAGCACAAACCATGGCCTTTGTTTAACCAGTTATGGATCACTGGTCGGTGCAAGTGGTTTACACCTACCCACTGAGCCTTGCGGAGCACTCACTCAGGGTTTGGAGTCGGTATCTGGATTAAAAATCCCATGCCTCGACTGGGATCTGAACCCAGTACCTACCAGCCTGTAGACCGATGGCCTGCCACGATGCCACCGAGGCTGGTATGTGATTAACAATACCGTAGAACATTTTAAGAAAAATGTAGCAGGTTTCCTAAGACTACATGTAAAAATTACTAAATATTTGACATCCAATAGCCAATTATTAATAAATTAATGTGCTCTCGAGGTATCGTTAATTTTTTTAAACTTTTAGCACATTTTGAATTGGTGTCTAAAAAAAAGGGAAATCCACTGCCACCAAATTTTATATGTTCACCAAAGAACAGAAAAGGATCTCTTATATGCACTTTCCCACAGGAAAAAACCTAAGTCCATCAAGGGCAATCAATTGTGCAATCTCAAGACAGTTGTTTTACCCTTGGTCTATCCAGTTAAAGAAGATGCCCTCGGATATGCTTTACAACTATATATGTAGTATGAAGTATTCTTTTACACACATTTTCCCCAGATATACATGTACTAATTGGATTTAATGATAAATTAATTTGTCTTTTAAATGTAATAAGGCATATTAGTTTCCAACAGAGGATGAGTTATTCAAAGTAGAAATAGAAATGGTAATTCTTCAGGGAATGCAGAAGTATGCTGCCTAGGACAGTTTTGATTATTTAGGTTTCTCACTTGTAAAACTCACTGAAATCCTATCTGGATTCCCAAACTAACATTTCATCATACAAAATGTAAAACAAATGTCTGCATATTTTGTTTGCTATCACATCGTGATTGACTATACAAGTTTTGGACATTGCTATACAGTTTTAAACATTAAATTGTAGTTGCTAATTAATTTTTAATAAATTAACAACTGTTGTCAATCACAATTTTGAAAACAAAACGTTTCCTGGTCGGACATTTACTTTATGATACCATATACATGTATATAGTCATTTCTTTAAATTGAATTTGCGAGTATTTATAAAGAACAAATGAATAACTTTTTATCAATTACCAATTTCATGAATTACTAATCACTTGTTATAGGTTGTTTTACTCCATAAAATGACCATGAATTAAAAAAATCAAATTAAACAAAATCTCCTATTTTATGTTACTGAAACAAAAACTTATACATTATAATATTAATACCCCTCTGTTTCTGCAGACAGTTTCACTTGCTTGGTTACGTAACAACAGTTAAGGTGAACTTTCTGAAATGTTCATGACATTCCAAGATTGATGTTGAAGGTATATGAGAAGGTGTAATTCCAGCGTGTTAAAACAAGTGTCTAAACACCATGGCTACATTCAGCAGTGTTCACCTCAGTGTCGTGACTCCACTGACATGCTGAACTCTGACAGGACAGCTTCAACAAATGATCTTACCTAACTAAATGTCTTGCTCCTCTACATTCACCAACATTAAATGATTTAAGGCAAAAAAAAATATATTTTATTACTTACCATAAAATGTGTATATACATGTATCTTAATAAATAGGAATGTTTTCTTTAATAAATTTCATTCTGTATTATTATACTGTATACTGTTCCCTGGGGCCAACTGTTCTGACTTTGGTGATGACACTTACTGATAAAATCAATTGAATTAAAGGTTGGTATGTACATGTGAATGAAGGAATGTTTAGCAGTAGCTTCATATGTATTCAGTCAAAAGCTAATTGGTATCATACTGTTATCTGATACTTGGTCTACATTTAAGGAAGAACCACACAATCCTAATTAGCAGGTAAATGTCTTTTAGATGTGCATACCATGTTTAGAAGCACTGATTGTAACAGGAAATAGCACAAAAGGTTTTATAAGGGGATTGGTCCTATTAGGCACTGTTGTACCTCAGGCATGTCCGACATCACAAAGATATATGTTAACCAACACTTTAGGAATGACTGAATATAACTGTTTGTATAACCAGTGAAGTTTGAATATATTTTTAATGAAGGAATTAAAATATAAAGAATGCATCTAATTCATGTTATTTCCTCTATTTTATGGGTAATACCACACAGAAGTATGTACTCCTCATTCTTTAGCTATCCAGGAACAAACTAATATGAATTTAAAAGTACCAAGTTTATTTAAATCTACCTGGATTTTTTTTTTGGGGGGGTGGGGGTGTGGGGGGGTGGGGGGGTGGGGGGGGTGTGCAGGTTTTTAAAATTATTTTAATTCAACATAATTGTAGAGATGAAGGGGGTGTGCAGATTTTTAAAATTATTTTAATTCAACATAATTGTAGAGATGAAAGCACTCTAGTTAATAATTCTCGTCGGTGGGGCCATTGAGCTATTTCTCATTCCAGCCAGTGCTCCACAACTGGTGTAACAAAGGCCATGGTGTGTACTATCCTGTCTGTGGGATGGTGTATATAAAAGATCCCTTGCTGCTAATCGAAAAAAGTAGCCCATGAAGTGGTGACAGCAGGTTTCCTCTCTCAATGTCTGTGTGGTCTTCAACCACAAGTCCAATGCCATATAACCGTAAATAAAATATGTTGAGTGTGTTGTTAAATAAAACATTTCCTTCCTTCTAGTTAATAATAATAATAATAATAATAATAATAATAAAATTCTTTATTTTCAGCCGGTAAACGCATTCAAAACAAAATGATTGGTCTCTCTAATCTACATAATATTATACATACATAATTGGCTAAAGAATAGTAAATTACTTTCTCAAAATACAAAATTTCTCACCAAGATCATGATCGTACTAAATATATCAAACTTGACGAGTTTCTCGTTACTTTTTCATGTTTTCTAAAAATACCCAAGTTGCCTAACTACTCTTCCTGTAAACTGGTGTTAACATTTTTTCTCTGTCAACATGAAGGTCTCTGCCAAGATAAGATCAATGACATTGTCCTGCCCGGACTCCAGCAGACTCAGTTTGCCCAGCTCTCGACATGACCCAGTTGTCGGGACCATCGCGTCTTATCAGCACAATCAACAGGTGTGAACAGCACACTGCTCACCTGGACCCACTGCATTGTGCTGAATATCACAGCGGAAATTCCAGAGTTGCTATCCCCTGCCAAACTTAACTGTCACCGAGGGAGTGTGTACGACAGACAGAATTCTCAGGTACATAAAACTGATACGGTTGTCCCCATTTAGTGTTTCCAAAGGTGTGTTCACTGTTTCCTATTTAAAGCTGGTTCCCAATGAGTATGTGTGCAGAATTAAAATTGCATGATCAGAACTTTTCTACTTAAAATAAAATATAGCAGCACATAGCAGTTAATAAGCTAACTAAAAAGAAAGCACTTGCACTATAATAGTTGAAATAATTGGTAGATTATGATCAAAAAGGATAAACTGCCAAGTATGCTAATTAAAAAATAACAAATCATTTAAAAAGAAAACGAAAGAAGTTAAAATTTGTTTTGTTTAATGACATTACTAGAGCACATTGATTTACTAATCAATGGCCATGTCAAACATTTGGTAATTTTGACAAATAGTCTCAAAGAGGAAACCCACTACATTTTTCCATTAGTAGCAAGGGATCTTTTATATGTACCATCCCACAAACAGGATAGCACATACCACTGTCTTTGATATACCAGTCATGGTGCACTGTCTGGAACAAGAAACTGTATGATGGGTCCACCAACAGGGATCAATCTCAGACCAACTGTGCATTACGTGAGAGCTTTACCACTGGGCAATGTCTCGCCCCAGAAACAAATGTCTGATAAACAGCACCTTATTTATAACTAAAGCTATTTGTTTTTGCCACAGAAGTTTATTTTACCAAATTACAGTATGTTATCTTTTTATATACTTTCCCATAGCCAAGACAGCACATACCAAATCCTTTGATAAAAGTTATTGCTGGCAGGGATACATACAATGAGGGTGATAGTAATGATGATGAATTAATGTTTAATGACACCCCAGCACGAAAAACACATCACCGCAGGTTAGCACTGTACTATAAATACACTTTCCTATAGCACATACCCTTTCCTGTCCTGTCTTGTGCCCACGATAGGCGTGCGCTACAACAGCTTGTTCTGAATGTGCACGTAAAACCCTATGACATGACATGACATGCACATACCCTATCATTTTGGTGCACCACTCATGGGAGCACTAGCCGGAATGGGAAAAACCTGATGGGTCCACCAAATTTGTAATCAACCTTACAACCCATCTCATCTGAGGTGAGCATTCTACTATCGAGGTACATCCCATCTGAATTATTCACTTATTCTTAACAATGGTCCATTTGTAGTACATGGTCAGCTTATAGCCACAGTGATGTATTCACTACTTGTATCATGCGTGAAAGAAAGCAATATCGGGTGGCAACATCTGACCAAATCATATATATTTTATCCTCAATGGGCAGTTAAGAGCTGACAACTTTTGTGTTAATAGCAGGTGGTTTCTTTTTTCATCTGCCAGCGACTGTCCACATCACCCAGTATCACATGACCATTCTTCAAAGCATGGAATACGATGAGTAAGCATCTTGTCCTTCAATATGTATTTGGAAACGGCGGGACACAGCACAATGGATGTGTAGATGGTCTAAGTCGATCCTCGTGGGTGAGCCCATGGAGCTATTTCTCATCCCAGCCAGTGGGTGGGATTTAGCCCAGTGGTAAAGTGCTAACCTGATGCACGGTCGGTCTAGGATCGATCCCCACCAGTGGACCCATTGAGCTATTTCTCATCCCAGCCAATGGGTGGGATTTAGCCCAGTGGTAAAGTGCTAACCTGATGCATGGTCGGTCTAGGATCGATCCCCACCAGTGGACCCATTGAGCTATTTCTCATCCCAGCCAATGGGTGGGATTTAGCCCAGTGGTAAAGTGCTAACCTGATGCACGGTCGGTCTAGGATCGATCCCCACCAGTGGACCCATGGAGCTATTTCTTATTCCAGCCAGTGCACCATGACTGGTATATCAAAGGCAGGGCTAGCTCTGGCACTCGCTAAATTCACCAATTGCAAAGTTTAAAAACAATTTATAAATTTTATTTTAATTTTGCAAAAAAAAAATGCAATAATTGCTATTTTGTCAGAAAATACTGGCTTTTTACAATTTTAAAGTCTAATAATAGATAATTCGGTGAAACTTTCTACTTACCCAGAGCTAGCCCTGAAAGGCTGTGGTGTGTGCTATCCTGTCTGTGGGATCGAGCATATAAAAGATCCCTTGCTACTAATTGGAAAAATTTAAGATGATATATTTTAATTTTAACATTTGCAACTCCGCAATCACGGAATATTTATGCCTAAGATAGCATAATTTACCAACTACTTTTAATGGCCTACCATAATCATAATTTTTTAATTTAGTGTGTCATTGTGACTTCGACCAACCGTTATAATACTGACTATCTGTATGGACATCATAGGTTATTCCTGTGGACCCATCATGTCTAAGTCATAGCTGTCCTCATGAATGTTCATCTCAATGTATGTTAACGCTCCTACCTCCACACCCCCAAAAAACTAAAGAAAAGTATAAATAATTTGTGATTAAACAAGTTCTGTCTAAAAACATATAATTAAAATGTTTATAAATTTTTCATTATTGTATTAATATACAATGAGGTGAAAATCCATAGATGCAGCCATACACCAGTTTCAATGATCTAAATGCAAAAATAATATTGATTTAAACACGAAAGTTGACACCATCACCATGAGAGACTTAAATCCTAAATTTAGCACTTCGACTTCAAAAAGGTGAGACAAAAATTGAGATATTTAATAAACCAAAATCATGCACATCCATTCCTAACAATTCTATACTTGGCAACCCTGCTACATGCTAGTGATTTCGACAAACCCATTGTTCACCATGAAGGCCTTGTAATCCCCTCAATATAAAATCAATACTCCTAATAGGGGATAAAGACTCATGATATTTTCACCAGCTGTTGCCCAGAGGAGAATGAAGTACCTGCCGCTTCCAATCTACAAGTGAATGACACTTCCCTGAAAGGACAGCGGGATAAAAAAATTGATTCCATTCACTCACAACACACATCCGGCCTCCATTCATACACTGCACACGCTCAATTGTGAAAAATAACTGAGAAAACTACCCCAGAATCGGCAGACGTGTGTCTTGTTTGTTAAGCTTTCAGACCCCAACTCCAACATGCATATTGGTAAACACGGATCACGGTTACCAGCCATAAGAAAACATCAACTGCAATATATCGAATCCATTGTATTTGTTTTGCAGTGCCAAAAATAAAAAGATGGCAAACAATGTCTCAAAGTATCAATTTTTTTTTTTGTAAACAGTTCAGAGGTGAAAATGTTTTTACAAGTGTTATATATTTGCTCGCCTTAAAAAGAAAATGATTATTTTTTTTAACCGATTCAATGAAGCAAATAATGTATACATGTATGAAAGAAATACATGTAGGTCAATACATGTATTTTTTTTTTTTGAGTAAACACAGTCACTACAAGTTGACTGGTCTTTCTTGAGGTCCTCTGAGTGATCTACATGTAGACAAATATACATTAATGGTAAAAGTCACATGAAGTCTTGAATCTTTGGGACCCTCATTTGCTTCAGAAAACTGTCAGTACTGTATTTCAAATTAACATGAAAATACTGCACTCAACCATAGTACAACTCCGTTCATGTTCTGCCTTTGTTTGTTATGTTACCTTCATGTTCTGCCTGTGTTTGTTATGTTACCTTCATACGTTCATGTTATGCCTGTGTTTGTTATGTTACCTTCATACGTTCATGTTCTGCCTGTGTTTGTTATGTTACCTTCATACGTTCATGTTATGCCTGTGTTTGTTATGTTACCTTCATACGTTCATGTTATGCCTGTGTTTGTTATGTTACCTTCATACGTTCATGTTATGCCTGTGTTTGTTATGTTACCTTCATACTTGTCTGGTTTGACCGACATTCACGAGTGCATGCCCCACAACTGTCAAAATAGCCATCCTACTAAATGTCAAACAGACTTGCACATTTATAACAAGCTTCTTTTTTTTGTACATTCTTCACACAAAAAAATTGGTCAACCTTACTATAAATTAATTTGGTGTTGCTCATGAACAGAACTTTGTATCCACAACAGATGCATCACAGCTGCTATTTCAATGCATGTATTTAATTATTAAAAGTATTTAATATTTCAATGATTAAAATTTGTTTAGCAAAATCTGTTATGTACAATTAATTATTAATGTAGTTATATTTATTTTTAAAAATTAACTTTTAGTTTTATAAACCCATTTTTTACACTGCTCAAATCGTAAAATTAATATTTAACTTTGCAGGTTTTATTTGTTTAATATAATGGAGTTGCATGTATATGAGATTAGTAATAATAAATCTTGTTGTCTCAAATTGCAAGATAATCTGAGATAATACTGTGTTACCAAAGTGATGGATTCGACCGATTACCACGGTTTGAAGAAAGCCCAAAATGCTAGCTATCAATCTGTCCATCATATCAGGCTGTAGTCCTAACCGTGATACAAATCCCAGGGTAAGTGTGCCAGGCTTTCAAAGTGAATCTCACTGACAGAGGAGATCTCCACTGTGTTGTGCTCACATCAGATAATATCAACAAGATTACTATGCTAATCTTTCTCAAACCACAACTGAATATTCAGTTACACCACATTGTATGTAGCCTAGTTACTAGCACAAATTTTTCATTATTATAAATCATAATTTCAAATGATTAAATTACAACAACTGATTACTAAACCATGATTGTGCACAATTACTGAATCTAATTTAAAATAAGTTGATATTTTGGATTATTAAATCCTAGGCGGGGTTTTTTAAATTACCAACTCAAAATTATGGATGACTAAAAATTAGAATATGTTATGAATTGTGTCCCATTCAACCCCTGCAATTCCCCACAGCATTGTTTTCCTTGGCCTACATTCTCATTTATTTCAACAACATATTTTTTCCCTGTGGACATTTCCTTAATTACAGGGGGCTGCCCATTTATTTAATTGTGCATTTCTCACAAAACAAAATTATGGGAATGTAAAGTGTAACAAATACAAGAATATTTTAGGAATGGAGATCAGGCAATAAGAGATATTAATATTTGAGTATATTCTGAAATACTGTGTACAGGTGTGATGTGTCTGGTGTTGTTACATTTCAAATGCACAGGTGTGATTAGTAGCCCGGTATCAGTGATCACACGCGGTGCAACTCTGAACACGATAATGTGAAATTTGAAACCAGTCTTGTTAGTAGACCACACAAACATGATTAATATCAGTCATCACTGTGTCAGGCTTTCTACTTGATTTTCAACTTCTATAAATTATGAACATTTTTTAAATTGAAGAAAAAAAAAGATAAGAAATTCAGAAAAAAACAAATCTGAAAGGTTGTTTGATAAATGCATATATTTAAAAACATTACATAATATACCAGTGATTGAGTAAAAGCCAATACAAGAAATAGCCTGTGAGTCCATCAAGGGCGCTCAATCCTGAAATCAAATGGACCTCTAACAAGTATTCTACCGCTAAGCACGTCTTCCGTTCCATCACCACCAGTAATATCTAATTAATAATTACCACTTAGTCATATTGAATACCATTTCAATCATCATCTTGTCATGATAATCGCCATGTTGTGTGATCCATCCGCAGCTCATTAATAAACAAGACTTTATAGCACTAATATGATTAACTGTGAGGTGAGACCAGCCTTAAAACACAGCATCAGATGTACATATCTAATTAACTGAAACAAGATTAATTGGCCTCTGTAGTCTAGTTTGTCAATAACTGATAGCTGGTGTACCATTCTATATAAATTAATAATATATAAAACAAAGTATTGATGTGGAAATTAAAGTCACTGACCCCAGCTCCCAAGGGATACGTGCACCTCCCCCCACCTACCCCCCACCATAAAATGCATTTAGACTTTCTGCAAACACAATGATGACCATATTCCCAATGGATTTGCCAACATTAATCATTTAAGCAAGAAATTGTAAATAATGTGTGCTTTAACAGTAAACATTTTTTTATTAAAAGCTAAACGTATTTTACAGTGCCTAATAGTGCCTAATAGTGCCTAACAGTGCCTAATAGTGTCCAATAGTGCCTAATAACTAAGGTCAGTGCCTTTAAATAATTTAAGAGACAATTCATTTGTTTTGTAGTTTGGAAACTAACCAGCTTAAGACTGGGTGATTTAATGGATGATGTAGAATCAGGAGACTAACCAGCTTAAGACTGGGTGATTTAATGGATGATGTAGAATCAGAAGACTAACCAGCTTAAAGTGCTGTGCCAGACCATACACTAAAATTTCAAATTCAACAATTAAATGCTTTCTTAATTCATTGCAATAATATTTTACACCGATATGTAAATCAATAATTACGAAAATGCCCCATAAAAGTATTAAAACATCACTCCCGTAGAACACTGCCGGAAACGACCGAGTAAAATTCTCGGTAAAAACATTTGCCTGTAAATAGCCATGACGTCATGAAGGGAACGCGCTTCACAGAAACCTACCACGAGACGACTTTCAGCGCAAGCGAAAGTGGGACCGACAGCGACTGCCAAGCTCATTGATCATGCGATTCTTCTTTCGATGATGAATAGTGTAGTAATGATGACTGGACTAATATTTGTGCAACACAAAAAAATAATGCCTTATCAGTTTGAACCTGGAACATCTTCCGATGAACCACCGGCCTGACAGATGACGATGAAAATGGTCGTGGAGACAGCTTACCACTAATTTACAACTTTTATTCTTGGTTTGTTCTTTAGCTTTTGGTGCGAATTATTTTGCTACACTGTATGTTCTAATACTTGTGATGTAGTAGAGAAGACGATAAATAACTCTTGAATTCTACGAGTCGAGTGGACCCGATATCGGTAATTTTAAGAAATAAACAAAAACGACTTTTAGTCCGTCCCCATCCCTCTATGAAGATAGGGGTTTTTATGAACAATTTCAGTTTAGTTTGATGTAAAAAAAAAAGGTAAGTTTTTTGGAAATAACAAAACAATACTATTTTTTGTGTGTAGTTGTGAAAACAGTCTGCTCAGAAATAAATAACTTATTTTAATTTTAAGAAATAAACAAAAACGACTTTTAGTCCGTCCCATCCATGAAGATATTTTTGTGCGAATAATTTCAGTTTAGTTTGACGTAAAAAAAAAAAGTAAAAGTGTTTTGGAAATAACAAAACAATACTATTTTTTTGTGTGCAGTTGTGAAAACAGTCTGCTCAGAAATAAATAACTTATAGCACATTCCATAGTATGAAAAAAGGTTTTCTTTGTGGGAAGGTATAGTAAAATTAATTTAATGTATTTATAGTCTGTTTTACAGGGAACGCCTTTTTTCATACTATGGAATTTACAAGTCATTTATTTCTGAGCCGATTGTTTTCTAAGATGCATACAAAATTAGCTTCTTTTTCTTTCTTTTTTTTTACAAAAAAACCCTACATTTTTGTAGGATGGGACGGACTAGGCTATAGATACTTACTTGTTTGTACTTTATTATTTTAATGTTTTCGAACTGTAAAGAAAAATCTCACAAATGAACGAGATGCAAACGACAACAAATCGGATCTCGATGATTGCACGAACCGTGCATGAAAAAACAAACTGACCGGAGTTGAAAGCATAACGCAATTTGGGACATTGACGATATGCACCCCAAAGTCGTTTCGGTGTGGATGGCATCGGCTGTTGTCATTTGTTTTGTGTCGCAGAAAAATTGTTGGTACGGCATCTTTTTTTAAAAGCCATAACACATGGTATTCCCATATCTCGCTTAAGCCGACAAGCCAGTTCGGACGAATCGAAACTAAAGTGCCTGCAGTCAACGGTCTCCGGCATTTTCTTCCTGTCCAGTATTTTCACGTTGTTTTAATCAAATTTACACACAGATTATTCACAGCAACATTACTAGGAAATGCGTGAAGACTAAATTTATCGGCTTTTGTTTTGCTACAGCCGCCAACAACACGCCGTTTAACCATAATAAACACAAAAGAAGCAATGAATAATGGCGCTGACTATCGAAAGGAGTTCCCTTCGTGACGTCACGGATCAAATCTTACGGAAATTCCCAAAACGAATTCAGCTGGTTCTGTTTTTCAGGGGAATATTTTTAAATGGAAAATATACCGTTATATAATTTGTTTACATTTTTTTTTTTAATTTTCTAATCATATTAACTAATATCTTGATTGATATAGCTCAATACATCATACATCTGGAACAGCACTTTAAGACTGGGTGATTTAATGGATGATGTAGAATCAGGAGACTAACCAGCTTAAGACTGGGTGATTTAATGAATGATGTAGAATCAGGAATCCATGGACTACTGAACATTTGTTTTGTAGTTTGGAGACTAACCAGCTTAATACTGGGTGATTTAATGGATGATGTAGAATCAGAAGACTAACCAGCTTAAGACTGGGTGATTTAATGGATGATGTAGAATCAGGAAACTAACCAGCTTAAGACTGGGTGATTTAATGGATGATGTAGAATCAGGAATCCATGGACTACTGAACATTTTCCAACACAGTTACAATTACATGTGTCTTCAACTCTTGATAATTACATTTAAATAAGCTCTTTTTCTTAACTGATTACAATGCTAGACATGTTTGCTGAAGAAAAGTAAATATGTTCAGTGCATTAACAGCTACTCCTATGGTTCATCAAGCTGCACGCACAATTACTTGATCACATTAAGAATGGAATTAATCATATTGAGCCAATTCAAATTATCTTCTGATGAACTTACAAATCTAAAAATTCTAATTTTGTGTAAATCACAAAGTATTTCGATACATACAGGCTGGTAAAAGAAATGATGGACAAATAAAAGAAAGGAATGTTTAGTGACACCTCAGCACGTTAAATTACAACAATTATATTTGGTGTCTCAACATGAACAAGTTTATTTCAAGAGAAGAATAAAGGCAGATCTATATAAACGTATACACCACATTGTAAAATCACTACCTGATAATTAAACGGATATACCTGAGCTATTGTAATAAACAATAACTCTATACGAGAACATTAATCTTTCTCCAAGTTTATGTCCCGCTGACAAAAGCACTCGTAAATAATGGCTTTATAAGATACTAAAGTAGAGCAAATGACACCGGATGTAATACGTGGCCGGATTGCTATCTAAATAAAGCCCTGGCCATAAAGAGACAGTAATATATCACCCTGTACCTGGAACTTACCAGACAAAGTGCGAAACATTGACTCAGCTAAGGAGGTGCGATGGTCAATTTGTACAACATGGGTCAACCGTGTTGTAATCATCAGCACAGAAATAATTACACTAAAATAGTCATGATTACCATAATATTATCAACACTGCTACGGCAAAAATACATCATTAACACTGTAGCTACAGAAATTGGTTTGGTATACCTATTTGTTAAAGATGTGAAAAGCCAAGTTGGTATATAGAGCTAGGATGGCATATATAATAAATCAGCCATTGTTATATTTTTTAGTCATGGAGCATCAGTTGAAGAAAGAAATAATTGATGATCTCAACCAAAATATATGTTCAAACATGCATATTGTCAGCAGCAGCATACTATTCAATTGCATTCTGTCTACAGTTTGCTGTTGTGTCAGTTTTAGAGAGAGTCATTCGTAACTCTCCTTAGCATGTGAATAAATTTACATGATATAAATATTGTAATATCTTATTTAGGGTATCAATTAATTAATCACTCCTCTTCATGTCGGTCTGTATTTTAGTTTTTGTGAATGGTGGACACTACTCTAAACATTTTATTGCTGGTTGCAAAAAAAATTTCTCTGATATTTTGTGAGTGGTGAATAATAAAAGATCTGCTGGTCTCCACTGCTTACTATTATCCAGTTGCCACCAACTGGCTTTTGCTGGGTTTGTGTATCACTGCCAAATTACAAATATTGCTGCTTCACCATCCAGCAGTTGTACAGCAAAGTTAACAATCTTATCCACCCAGGAAAAGAAAAGCTTTGACCCACCACAGTGGCTTCATTGTTAAAATCCACACTTACACGATTATGTGCTTTGTTATCCAACAGACTGGGTCAAATCAATCCAGGGGAAAGGCTCACAGGTATCAAGTTATCTGCAGCGTGTCTCCCTGACTTTATCAGTAGAAACTAAACTTCTCCTTCAATATCTCCAGTCGGATGTCCCATAATCTCACTGCATCAGGGTTTTTTCATATCTCTCCTTGACAATAAACTAGAAGGATTTTCCTCACAATAAGGATTAAATCTGTTGTCGTCAAGGCACGTCAAAAAGCCAGGTATCTCTATTACACTGGTTTTGAATTTTTAAAACATACTTTGTTATGCAGTTATGTGTACTGTAGTGTAGAGGGAAATCAAGTGACTTTTAAATAAAACATATCTAATTGTGAGACCTCAACATATTGTTTATTCAATGGCTATTAGATGTCTAATGGAGTAATCACAGTTTTCCTCATTTGTAGCAAGGACACTTTTACATGTATTGTGAAACCTGTCTAAACCAGACCCTAAAAAACCGGAATCCTGTCAAAATCAGCCAACTTTTACAATTCCAAATTTACCTAATTTTAAATGTGACCTTTTAAACACAGGATCAGACTATTTAGGTCCCCAGCAAGGTCCAGTGTAGACAGGTCCCATTGTGTTTGCCTGGACATGCCACATATATATATATATATTTAATATTAGCAGTAAACATTTCATTTACATTTTAAAACATTATTGGGAAGTAATTTTTAAAAGTCAAACAGAGAAATCGAACTTTTTGAATGAGATTGTGTTTTATTATAGAGTTTTGGATTTTTCTAATATACACATCAAAATAGCTCAAACAGCCAACTATTAAGACGTCATCTTAATACTGAGGTATAAACTGACCTGTATTAAGCAGTCACTTGCCTTTAGAGGGCATTTGTTGATACCACATTTGATTGTAATCATTTATATTTTTATTCTACTTTTCAGAAAGAAAAAACCCCTCTCACGTGATCATCTAAGTGAAACAGCCCTCAGCTGTGTTATACAATAATTGTAAAGAGAAGATAACTTGTTCATGAATACTAAATGTACAGTATTATTCATAAAATAAGAATCTGGACACTTTAGTATTGATATATCTTGCAGTTGAAGTTGTTAAGAACTTGTGCCTGTTTGTCACGCATGTGCTACTGTTAGTTCA
Organism: Gigantopelta aegis; assembly: GCF_016097555.1. Lineage (NCBI taxonomy): Eukaryota > Metazoa > Mollusca > Gastropoda > Neomphalida > Peltospiridae > Gigantopelta > Gigantopelta aegis. The sequence continues at coordinate 110,628,648 of NC_054702.1, read as the reverse complement.
GGTTATATTGACACATGAAACCGTCATTCAACACAGCTGTAACATACATTAGATTGATTTTTTCAACATATGGTCAAATTTATCATCTTATAATGGAGTGTTGGACAAAGCAGTACAATATAGAGGACCATGTGGACCATTGTTGCTAAACCATTTACACTGATAGCCCAATTACAATATTATAAAGTAATCAAACTGAATGGCTTTTAAGTAGTTTTTTGCCTCCAACAGCTAAAAATCTTTAAATGAGATGCAATGTGCTTTTTCATCATCACCACTACCAGACTATGAGCCTTTTGATGATTAGATGGATTGCAATGCTAAAGTTTTTAAAAAAGAATATAGTCACGAAAATGGATATTAAGAAATTATAGAATTTTTAAAAATAAATATTCACAAACTTTTCTTTCTAATAGTAACAGTAACCAATGTTTCAAGTATACTATCACATGTTTGATTTGTTTCTAAAAACTTGTTCCTTCAATAAACTGTCCTATCTATAACACAACTCTTCTTGTTTGTATAAATTTACAAAATATTCTTCAACGCAATAATAACCTACCCCAATGAAACCATGAATTTGAACAGAGTCATCATCAACTTTCTTACCAAAGAAGGTAAAATGCTACTGAAATTCATAAGTTTGGTACATATATGCTGATGGATCACCCAATTATTTTTTTAATTCAAAATGGTCTGCTGAATTCAAGCAAGGACAAGAGTCAGGAAGACTATCTGAAGCCATCAATAATCAAATGATTGATAAGTTGAGGCTTTGATAATACAGGATCATCATATGAAGATAGATGAAATAGCCAATGTGTGCAATATCACATGGCAGCATTTTTAACATAATGTGTGAACATCTGAGTTTATTTAAAGTGTTTGCTAGATAGGTATCCCACCAACTCTCAACGCAAAATCGACATCAATGGATGGAAGTCAAATTACGAGCTCCTAGACTTGTACAATGAAGCCCCAAAGACATTTCATTCATGGTTGGTTACAGGTGATGAAACATGGCCTTACCACTGGGATCCTGAATTCAAACAGGAATCTGTAGATGCAGTTGAAGCACCACAGCTCTCCGGCACCAAAGTTTCAAACTCAACCATGAACAGGCTCAATTTGGCAACTGTTTTCTGGGATGCCAAAAGGAGCTCTAATGGTTGACTATATGCCTCCAAAAACTACAATCATTGGTGCCAATTATGCTAATTTGATAACACAATTGAAACAAGCAATCAATTAAAAAAGACTATAGTGATGCTGACCACTAGCATCCAGCAACTCCATGACAATGTTCCAGTGGAGAATTGCTGTTTGCTGCAATCTGCAAATTTATGTGGCTTCAAGCAGTTTAAACACCCACCCTATAGCCCAGATTTGGACTCAAGTGAATTTTTATTATTATTATTATTATTATTATTAAAAAGTATTAGTATCCAAAATCTTCCTTAGTAAGTATCTTGTTTTAAGATAATGAAAGTATGAAGACTGCAATGGAATGGTGATTGATGGGCCAGCCAGAAAGTTATATTTTGCTGTCATCAGTAGCTTGAAAGAGAAATGAGCCAAATGTATTGAGGTCATGGGTGATCATTACACTGAAAAGTAATATAGAAACATTTCGTCTGTCATCGCTTTCTAGTTAGAACTACAAACTTCCCTCATGACTTAATATACATTTTTGTCTGCCTTATTCACCTACGATAGCAACATTAATTTGCAGGTCAAAGTTCTATTGATTAAAATGATTAGTCTATTAGTGTCACCATCGATCACACCAATTGCTAAGGTAAATTCCAATAACAAGTGTCTGGCTGTGTGATACATGCTGTAAGTTAACCACTTGTACATTTAGCAAGTGTGTTACTTACATATAATAAATATGTTCACGGTATAACCACATGACGTGCATGTACATACATGTACATTTAGCAAGTGTGTTACTTACATATAATAAATATGTTCACGGTATAACCACATGACGTGCATGTACATACATGTACATTTAGCAAGTGTGTTACTTACATATAATAAATATGTTCACGGTATAACCACATGACGTGCATGTACATACATGTACATTTAGCAAGTGTGTTACTTACATATAATAAATATGTTCACGGTATAACCACATGACGTGCATGTACATACATGTACATACTTGTATGTATTGGTCTGCACATGCATGTATGTAGTTGCACACCGGTAACAAACATTTCACTCAGGTTTCAAGTTACTAATCTAATGAATTCATACAATATTATGGTAAAGAAAATTAAATTTAGGACCATACAAGATAAAGCTTTAAAGAAACAGATTTAAACAATTTAACAAATATAAACTAAAGCTTAAAAGACAGTCACCGGGTTGTATTACTCCAATTCTTAGTTAAGTACATGCAAACATTTGGATTTAAACAACTTTAATTACAATCCGATTTGCACATACTTCAAACACTAATACTTTGTAATAGTTAATCAGTTTATAACGTTTATTTTTATCATGTCTAGCAGTTGACAAACCCACTACAAATACTATTGAAATATGGTGATCAAAGGACTGTTTGCTATCATCAATGGAAAATCAATAATATTAGCTCAATACATAGGTTTTCAATAGCCAGTCTGCGAGTTTCTTGTTATTGTAATTAAATGGTTATGCACCAGGTATTTAACAATCTTCACCATGAGTAAAACCAAGGTGACTTGGAGATCATTCTCCTGAAATGGTGCTAGGCATGAAATAATGTAACATTTCAAAAATATTAAAACATTTATTGCAAGGCAATCAATTTGCATAACTCATAAATGCTTTACATAAATTTTCAAGTTTTAGAGGTCTCTTATTAAGTAGTTCCAGCTTGGTTCATGAGTCACTTGTACAGACAGTGTAATAGCAATACGAGTAAAGCAGCATTCTGTCAAGAACGTAGGGGAATGCTTGGTTGATGACAGTCACTTGTACAGACAGTGTAATAGCAATACGAGTAAAGCAGCATTTTGCCAAGAACAGAGGGGAATGCTTGGTTCATGACAGTGTAATAGCAATACGAGTAAAGCAGCATTTTGTCAGGAACGGAGGGGAATGCTTGGTTCATGACAGTCACTTGTACAGACAGTGTAATAGCAATACGAGTAAAGCAGCATTTTGCCAAGAACGGAGGGGAATGCTTGGTTCATGACAGTTACTTGTACAGACAGTGTAATAGCAATATGAGTAAAGCAGCATTTTGCCAAGAACGGAGGGAAATGTTTGGTTCATGACAGTTACTTGTACAGACAGTGTAATAGCAATATGAGTAAAGCAGCATTTTGCCAAGAACGGAGGGGAATGCTTGGTTCATGACAATGGAATACTGTTCAATCAGTAGCTATTACTGTTAGGTGCCAGTCAACTGGTAATTATTATTATTAAATACACACATGTAGTAACATAGGGTTCTAGTGTGAAGGGAAAATTGCAATAAACACTGCTAAGCCAGTTTTTTAATTCATTTTCTTTGTGGATCAGTAGATAAAAACAGAATTCAAATTTGTCTTTATAGCCATATACATGTACTTTAACAAAATTTTAATTAAGTTCATAAAAACATTATTAAGCTGTATAATTTCTCTCTATTCTCTCTTCTTTTTTTAGACTTAAGCCAACCTTCAAATACCAATATTACTTTTGTACCTAAACAGGTGACTTCAGTTGACAGGTGCAAAGTAAGAAATATTATAAAGATTTAATTCAAAGATATTATATGCATCATACAATATACATGAAATCTTTAACAGTACACCCAGCATGTAGTCTTGAAAGAGTACAAAGTGGCTACTCATACAATATACATGCATGCAGTCCGTAACAACATACCACTCAAGTATGTTTGTTTAACAAAGAAAGTGGTTACTGGGCTAGATCTAGGCTGCTGTGAAGGTATTAAACTGATGCCGTATAATATACCATCTGCTGGCATTTACATGTATTATTTGTAATTTATACTGAGTAAACAATAATTATTACACCACATATAAACATCCCCATAACCACCACAAATATACACACAAAAACTCACACACATCATGCATACACATTTACACATACACATGCACACACATACATGTGTGCACATATATACATGTGCACACACATATACATGTGCATACACACACGCACACATCAGTCATTCTTTGTATGACATGGACTGGGGTAATTGGCAGTAATTACAAAACGAAAGTGAGCTGCAGAAAAGAACCAATTACTGGTAACATATATGTATCTTATTCCACAATGCAATCGGAAAAGGAAATGAGAAGATTGTGGGAAGTTGACAATATGTTTTAAAAACCTAAAAAAACCACCACAAACTAAACATAATGTCTACTCAACATGCTAAATAAAAATAAAGGCTGCAAGTACAAATAGCAATGATAATTAGACTACAACAAAAAACTGAAATCAGCAGACACTAAATAAATAGAAATGCCCATGTGCATGTACACATGTAATTATATACATGTGTGTCTATTGCAAGCTTTTAACAAGGATTTCATTCTTAAATAATTTAGTGAGGTTTCAGGACTCACACTGGAAAGAATACATTTATTTTAGCCAATTTTCACATGCCGAGTATATCCTTAAAAAGTATTCAAAAGTGGCCAATTTAAACAACACTCTATTAGCCAACTACTGAATGTTGTAGCCACTATATTTTTTTTTTTTTTTAAATAGCACTTGGCTAATTTGGACAGGGTTTATTATTAATCACATTGCACATTGATTTGAAAAAGTAATATTTTTGAAATGTTACATGATTTCATGCAATACACCACTGTTCAAATCATTTATCAGAGCAGACATAATTACAAAAAATATTTTTACACATCAAACTGGGAGTTTTCAATGCCACTTCTTTTAAGAGGGGCCTATATTCAGTGTCGCAGAATACCTGGATAATCCCTGCATTAACATTAAATACATGTACATCCAAATTATTAAAAAAAAAAATGTAATGAATACCATAAAAAATTTAAAAATAATGAATAAATAAAAAAAAAGAATGAACTCAGTGTCACCTGCATATTGTGTCATAAGGAGATGTTCATTATTGATGGAAAGACCTTTGATATTTGGATGGTTTTTATCCATAAGAGCTAAAGTATAATAAACGGATGTTGTTACCAGTATATCTGTTTGCCATAAAGCCAGTTTGGTCTTCATTAATATGTTTTGGAAGGACCTTTTTCAGTCTTTCAGCAATTGCCGATGACAAAAGTTTCAAGGGTTGAAACTGTTGGTGTATTTCTTTTTAAAATCTTTATACCAATTATAAATATTCCTAAATGACGTTATCACATGTCGTTTAATATACATGTAAAAATAAATAGGCGACATGTTGAAAAAAAAAAAAACCCAAACAAACCATAAATGAATCTCAAGTTAAAAAGAAAAGGAATTGGTGCTATTTTGTTACCCATGACAAATGTGATGTGTGGGGAATTACATTTACATCACGCAAAGAAGGTACCTGTAGATTATGTTCCGTATGAAAACTGTATATGTTTATTGTTGAATATCAGCAGACTGTCAAACTCACGATTAAAGTCATTCATCTCCCATGTCAACTGTGTAACAGTGATTACTGGGTAAACCACAGACAAGTGTAACCGACATGCATAAATGTCTAGCTTCCAGCTTTATTGAGATACATTGTACACTAATAAAACTAGGTACCTCATGGAATAACAAGTACAAGTGGTTAAAAATCTAGGGTGATATTTTACATTTATATTAAATATTGGTGGTTTTTGTGTTGGTTATTTTCTGAAAATTAGTTCAATAAAACTGTTTCCAGTGAAAACCCTGATTGGGTTCTTTGAACTTTTGCATCTATTCCAATGACATTAGTGTAATTCCATGACCATGTCCAAAAGCAGACCTACGATTTCTGTGGCCTGGGGGGGGGGGGGGGGGGGGGGGGGTGGAGGGGGAGTGAGAATTGTAAAGAAATCTCTTGGACCCCTAACTAAATATTTAAATACAAAGATAGTTTGCTTTGTTTAATGACACCACTAGAGCACATTGATTTATTAATCACAGGGCATAAAATTTGGCATGCACGATTTTGTTGTTTGTCTGTCGGTTATGCAAAACCAATAGGAACATAAATGAAGGATCGTTCATTCGTGCAAAAGCAGAAATCCCTCGTCAGATAATCCAAACAAATGTGTTGTAGCTAACACCATTAATGTCTTGGAAAACTGGGTGCAGTGGAAAATCCCTGACCTAGATGTATGTCATATGTGTTTGATGGTACTGTTCTAACCAGCTTTGCCTCCATCGTTCAATGTGTCCAGCTATTTTCTTCATAACAATTATCAACTTTTGTTGTAAAACGCTACTGACATATTTACAATTTAGGAAAGTTTGTTGAAATTCTCAAACTTCTGACGTCACGATATCCGGTGTTTTTAGCACATTAGAGGAGTTTTATGGGTAGTTTTTTAGATTATATTATATACCGATGCAATTTAATGACAATGATGAAAACAAAATATGTTTTTAAAAAATAATAGACAGGTGTCATGAAAATCTCTCACCGCTAATCCAAGCCAATCGGAGTAAGTCGGCCAATTAGGGATTTTCGCCGAGTTCAACACTTGTATAGCTTCTTTCAACTGAATTGGATCTATTAATAGCAAACACGATGGCATTCTAGTCCTGTAATATTAACTTTGTGACTGTCAAAGCATGCTAATGCTCATGCGAAGGTACCTGGGCAGCTACTATTAGACTGATTTAGTTTAAAACACATTTTGCCAGTCACAAGAGCATGTACCATGTATTATGAACATGCACCACGGTGTGCGAGATCTTGTGCCACTGTCGTGAGAAAATAGTTTTCTCATTACTTTTAATAGCATTTTACAAAATTTCTAATTTACAACAAATCGAAACTGATTTTGGTTAAATTATATCAATGTTTTAAAATCTTTAACAAATATCATCTACAGATCAGTATTACACTAGTTTAAGCCTAAATTGAAATTAGTTATCATTATTTTACAAAACAAATCTTCCCCAAAAGAGGTCAAAACAGATTTTGACACTATCGATGTTCATGGATCAGACAGGTTAGGACAGACAAACTTCATTTTATTTTCATCTGGCAGCTTTCAAGCTAGTCCTGACTCCTAGCACACAAATATATTTTCTTATTTATGACATGAAATTTGATGGAGAAAAGCTATGAAAATAATTTATCTTAAGATTCTCGTTTGATTATTGTTGGCCATTAACCTTTTTATTTGTATCTAACTACTGAAGAAAATTGTTTGTGTAAACATTAAAACCACATGAACGACATATTGGTTGTCTGAAAAATTCAAAGTTTATGTCCTGAATCATCAGCCATTGGATGTCAAACATTTGGTAATAGAGTGGAAACCTGCTACATTTTTCCATTAGTAACAAGGGATCTTTTATATGCACTATCCCACAGACAAGATAGCACATACCACAACCTTTCATATATCAGTCATGGTGCACTGGCTGGAATGAGAAATAGCCCAATGGGCCCACCAAAAGAGATCAATCCTTGACCATCCATGCATCAGGCTAGCACTTTACCACTGGGCTAGATCCCACCAATTAAACACAAAGTGAAAAATATTATTAATTAATTAATAGAAAAAACCAAAAAACCCAGACCTGTCATCTTCAGGAGGTAGGACACCCTTAGTCACAACCTCTTTGTACCAGCAATTACTGTCGGCTGTCAGTGATGTGTAATATCTGCTTACTACAAATCCATTTCACCTACTGTATCTTCATGATCACTTGCTAAGAGCTCTTTCAAAATAAGAAACCCAAAGAATATTTGATACTATTTAAAAACAGTCTCTTGTCAACAGCTGTACAGTTTGACTGTGGCAAGCTCAGGTTGAGTTGTTTGTATGGTTGATTGCTCCAAGTGCCTGGTTACAAGGGTAGATTTGTTTAATTAGATGAGTGGCATTAATCACTTGGTAAAACACGGAGGAGTGACACCAGAGATTACTGTATACCGGCCTTAGTGGCTCAGTGGTTAAGCCATCGAACTATAGGCTGGTAGGTATAGGGTTCGCAGCCCGGTAGTGGTGCCAACCCAAAGCAAGTTAAGGCCACTACACCCTCTTCTCTCTCACTAATCACTAACAACTAACCCAGTCTTGGACAGCTAAGCCAGATAGCTGAGGCGTGTGTGCTCAGGACAGTGTGAACCGTAATTGGATATAAGCACGAAAATAAGTTGAAATGAAATGAAATACACATGTCAGTGATGACACTCAAGTACTGGACAATGTCAAAAATTTTGGAATCATTCTAAAGGTGCAAATATTCCTATTTACATGTACATAGGTATTTATTTATTAATGTTTGTAAATGCACCTGTGAATAAGAAAAGGGCTTCCTTTGAAAGCAGTTTTAGTATAGCGGTACTAACTACTAAATGGGTTTGTTTATGCTCCATAGTTTAGGGGGTTTTATCTAAAATTTCACATAATAGAGTACTGTATTTGTACTCAAAATTACATATAAAATTTAAAAATAGTTTCTATGAAAAAAATAAAAATTAAAGCTCATGTTAACAAATAATGTAATATTCTAAAATCATTGAATACATACATATTAATTACATAGATCACATCTGTAATAAATACCACGTTACATATATATCTGTATGTAACACACAGCAGTCACTGTTAATATGCCTAACAACCTGTGCATACCAGCACATATTGATTTATTCTAGAGACACCTCAGTGGTTAAGTCACTGGACTTAAGGCTGACAGGTACTGGGTTCGCATCCCTGAACCTGCTCCTGCCCAAAATGAATTTGAAGGGGACAGACATCCCAGCTCTAGCTACAGTAAGCTGATATCTATTCATACTTCTGCCTGTCCACACAAAGCTTAGCTCATGATAAGCACGGAAATAAACTGAAATGAAATATTCTAGTGATGACAGTAGGAACAGTGACCACTACCAGGAAGTGATTTTTGACCAAACAAGTGTAAATATTTAAATTAATAAGTTTTGAACTCTACTATATCTGAATATTCAATTCCTGGCACTTGTGAATGTAACTTTTAGTTGTTTTAGAATATTTTTTTTATTATTAAATCAAATTAAATTATGCATTGTGTAATAATCGTATTACAAATACTGTGTAAAGGGTACATTACCACAAATGGATTTTGATTCAGATCCATAGCCTCTATAATTTTGAATGTCAATTTAAATTTTTAATAACATTAAAAACACCTTTTGCTTTCTGCAAGTGCAAAATTAATTATTATAAAGTTTTAAAAACTTACGTATTTTAACTTTCTTCGAATCCAGCTGACGTATTATATCAGTGCAAATGTTGATTTTGTGGGTGATGAGCTCGGTCCTGTCGAAAATCTTCTGACACTCGTCGGTAAGATCACAGAAAAGGTCGTCTGCATGTCGCACGAGAGTCGCCAGTTGAACCAACGCGCCCAACACGGTGTGCTGAGTTACCGCTATCTGGGCCGCCACAATATCCTCACTTTCTTCGATTTCGTCCGCCTTACGGCCCAAAATAATGGGCTCCACGATTCGAACGGGAAGAGGCATGGCTCTTGAGAAGAAGAAAAACACTTGTGTGCAGCTACATTTTCAGTTTTACATCCGATCCATAATTTACCTGCAGACTTTTGGACTTCAAAGAGTCGCCATGATATGAACACACGGAAGGCTGTTACGTCCTAACTACTTCCTCCCACTAACATAAAAAGGGGCGTGGCCTAATTACTAGACTTTGTTGGGATTTTCTATCTAAAAAAAACAGTGTGTGTTTCGTTTTGTTAGTTTTTTAACATACAAATAATACTTCATCGCTTTCTTGTGTTGCTTTTAACTCTGACATTAATTAGACATATTTAATGATGATATTCTAACATTACTAGGTGAAAAACGTTAAAAGATGAAATCAATGGCCTATATCACACATATACACATAAGTTTCTTTTATTCACCCCAGAGTTGTAGCTAGGCTAAAATGACTAGTGGAGCTTCAAAACATATCGGTAGGGAAAGAGAGGACAGCATCAGCCACAATAATAAGGGTCTTCGAAGGAACTAAATAAACGTGTGGGTTTTTTTTTACATCCCCACCTTTCTAATACTGCCCAATACCTTAGGCCTACATACCAAAAACTTTGAAATGGTGATTATTACGGAGTTTGGACCGATGGCAGTAGGCTTGTTTTGTTTTGTGAATGATCTTCACCTCAGGCACAATCTTGTTTCCTGGTAGATTCTGAATGATTATTGTATTTCCGTTCGTTATAAACTAGTACGAACTAAAAGAACTAGCCACACTTTGTAGCAGCAGTGATGGTCTTTATATATATTTTTTACATGTATTTATATCTATGTGTGTCTGTGTGCCCCACCACACACACACACACACACACACACACACACACACACACACACACACACACACACACACACACACACACACACACACACACACACACACTTTTTGGCACCTTCCTACGCCCGTGAGCCACCACCACCTGTATATGGTATGTCCTTCAACTTTTTCCTTGTGGAAAAAATAAAATATTGAAAATACCAACAAAAAAATTAAATAAAAGCACAAAATATTGATAAAAATTATAATAATAATAAGAAGAAAAAAAATAAATAAAGAAAAGAAAACAAATAAATATTTCTTTATATTTTTAAGAACCTTTTTTCGGTGTTTTAATTAATTTCATCAGTTCACAATGCTTTGCTCCTACCACGTAACTCCTGTATGAACATAACCAATCACTTTAAGACATTTCTCATATTATAAGAGACTTACAGCAAGTCTATATTTACGTTTATACATGAATATGTTCGCCAATAATTTACTGGTGTAGAAATAAAATGTCTCATTTGTGAAGAATATGTTTTAACACAAACCTTATTGTATTTGTTTATCTTTATTTTGTAGCTTACTATTTCATTCGTCAAATATATTAATATCTGTACATGTTTAAACACTAAAACAAAACTAATAAACGATATTGAAACCTATAGTGGACTAAAAAAATTGACGATTGTATTGTGACACAGCCAATCATAAGGCGGAAAACTTTTTGATTGACAGTAATAGCGTGATTTTATACAGGTAAATTTAAATGAGCGTGTCTTATTAATTGCGCGCTATACATGTGTTTAATAAAAACAGCGGGTACTTTTCAAAAGTTATGCATACATAATTAAGTGCTTCTATTAATAGGTACAATGTCAGAAACCTGAAGTACACTATTATTAAACCACGCCTGGTTTTCCGCCTGTTGAGGCATACGATATTGTACATAATCATACATGACATTGTATGCACATACATTAGCGGTAAAAGATTACGGTTAGTAATATACATGGGTTGGTCAATATAAGTGTAATTGAATACCTCTGGATCCGAAAGAGCATTGTTCAAAGTTATGGGGGCGGGACGGAGTTCGTTGGTAGAGCATTCGCTTTAAGTGCAATGTGTCGTGCGTAGCCAGGATCGATCGCCGTCGAAGGATGCCCGAGGTTGTTTCGCCGTCCCAATCAATGTGTAATGAAATACTAGTCAGGCCCGTACGCAGGATTTTTAATGGGTGGGTGCGAATTGCTCGTGATGGGACCAATCAGCATAAAAATAACCCCTCAAAACAACGATTACGTAACATTATTTAAATTTAATAGAGAAAAGTGGACCTTTAGTAATTTGGGGGGGGGGGTGCGTACACACCCGTCGCACATCCCCCCACCCCCCACCCCGCCCCTGCGTACGGGCCTGCTAGTACATGTATATCAAAAGTCGTGGTATTTATTGTCCTTTCTATGGGAAAGTTAATTTAAACGATCTTGCAAAAGTGGCCTAAGAGGCAGGTTTCCCTTTCTTGACCAAATGTCGAATGGTAATATTCCTTTCTTCTTTCTTCTTTTTTTTTTAATATTTTTTTTTTGTTGTTGTTGGTTAGAACAGAACAAATATGTTTCTGAACCAACTGATAGCATTTGAGGATTGTACAGGACCGTAGGAACCGGGTATGTGAGGAAGGAAATGTTTTATTTAACGACGCACTCAACACATTTTATTTACGGTTATATTGTGTCAGACATATGGTTACGGACCACACAGATATTGAGGGAGCAAACTCGCTGTCGCCACTTCGTGGGCTACTCTTTTCGATTAGCAGCAAGGGATCTTTTATATGCACCATCCCAAAGACAGGATAGCACATACCATGGCCTTTGATGTACCAGTGGTGGTGCACTGGCTGGAGCGACGGGTGTGTGAGAGCGGGTTATGGACCTGCCCCCCCCCCCCCCACACACACACACACAGACACGCACGCACATACGCACACGCACATACACACTTGAGTACAAACATTTGTATACGTTTTCTTTTGTCCTTTTCTATTTAAATGTGGCTTGCGCCATCCACTAGAGACTATGGCTACTTCAGTGGAGATTGTGCCTTCCATTCTACATATTGTTCCTATATGGGTCTGTGGTATACATAGGCCTATAAAATAAATAAAAAATCTGATATGAATAAGGTAACACGGAAGTTACGTAATTTAGGCATACATTACATTGCATTATATTACATGCAATTACCTGGCAACTCATATGTGATGTCCTAGCTACTAAGTAATCACACCTAAATAATACGTCATAATTAAAACAGTGGATATATTGACACTTTTAATTAAGGAACCGTTCATTAATTACATATAGCTCAGGGGGTCGAGAGCGAAAGAGTAATGTGATTCGATTTTTGTAAACAATGTTTTACTTTTAATATTACATTTATATATTTAAAAAAAAAAATTATGTTGTAAAATATGCGATCAGCCATGACCAGTTTGCAATGGCATAGCCGGGGGTGGGGATGGGAGTCGTAACCCCCCCCCCCACACACACACACACACACACACACACACCACAATTGTTTTTCCCACACCTTTTATCTTTTCCTGTCGCACCAGAACACGACCAATAGACGACAGTGTGCCCAAGCCTGTAGGAACGATATCTGGAGTGAAGGGCACGATTTCGGGGTGGGGTGGCACTAGTATTATTTGTATCTTTATTTGTAATAATATATAATCCTGCCTACGTCAGTGCCAGTTTGTTATATCAAAGCTACAGATTACATGTAGTATTATACTCCTCTCCCAACCAAAAATTGACCATATTCAGACACACAGAGAGTGAATGGGAGGGGGACTGACATGCACATTTACTTCTGGATATTGGGGGGGGGGGGGGGGGGGGGGGCGGATTTCACGTTACAAAGATTAGGGCAGACGGAAGCTTAAAAAACTGTTTTAAAAGAATAATAATCTTTCTTTTTTATAAAAGCGAGATTTTAAATTACGTAATTTTTAATATAGAACGTTTTGAAACAACTCGCAAGACAGGTTAGGCTAGAAGGCCTCGTAGGTTGAACAACATATACCCACCTAATCTTTCTATGTACGACTTTGGATTACTAGTCGTGGAACACTAGATGCTTCAAATCGAAGAAGAAGAAAAAGGAAATGTTTTATTTAACGACGCACTCAACACATTTAATTTACGGTTATATGGCGTCGGGCATATGGTTAATAAGGATCACACATATATTGAGAGAGGAAACCCGCTGTCGCCACTTCATGGGCTACTCTGCAAGGGATCTTTTATATCCACCATCCCATAGACAGGGTAGCACATACCACGACTTTTGATGTACCAGTCGTCGTGCACTGGCTGGAGCGAGAAATAGCGCAATGGGCCCACTGACGGAGATTGATCCCAAACCGACCGCACGCCAAGCAAACGCTTTACCACTGGGATACGCCTCGCCCCTTTCAAATCGATGCATGAATTACTTTTATTTATTTATTTATTTATTTATTTTACTTTACTTTACTTTACTTTACTTTACTTTACTTTACTTTACTTTACTTCATTTTATTTTAGTTATCTTTTAAAGGGACACGCCCTAGTTACGGCTAGTTGTTAACCATTACGGCGTTGTTTTTCGCTATTAATAAAAGTTTTAATATATGCAGTTAATATGAATGCGTTTGTACATATATTATCACAGTGTATAAACGGAAGTGTACACTAATTAACTAGCACCCTTTCCTGTCCTGGACAGAGGGAACCGGCCAAGGCCGGTCCCTGTGGCCAGGATAGGCGTGTGCTACAACAGCTTGCTCTGAATGTGCACGTAAATCTCTTTGTCATTGTCATTGTCAAGTAACTAGCTGCGGTGTTCTGTAGCGCTAGCTGTATTAATGAAGATTATTATATGAGCTTCGAGGCCTGTCGGAGCATTTTTTTTAAAGTAGGGTGGGCTAATGATCAGGGTCGTTGTTAAAATTGGCACGAGATTTGTTGGGGGTCCGAGGGCATGCTCCCCCGGGAAAATTTTAAAAAATGAATGGCTTTAAACGCCTTTTCTTGGCATCTGAATCGCAAAATTAGCCATTTTTAAACAATAATTTAAAACTATTTTAAGCATTATATGGATAGTATTATAACCCAAGAATGTTTTGTTTCCTTCTTGGCATCTTGACAGCAAAATTACCCATTTTCAAACAGTGATCACTTCCTCTTTTGGAGTTTTATAACCAAAAAATTATTAATTAGAAGAGTTCAAACTCGTTACTCTTAGATCTCAATCACTAAATCGTGAATTTTAGCGTTGACCGGGAGCGGGAGAGCGGGGAGAGGGACCTGATACAAAGGAGTATTTATAAATTATAACTTTAACTGGAACTATTCTAGGGACGGCTTTGTCTAGGTAGAGCAGTTATACATTTTAAAAAAAACCCGATACAAAAGGGCATTTGTAAATTATAGCTGTAAAGGGCACTATTCTTGAGACAACAGTCTAGGTAGAGCAGATATATATAAAAATAACAGAGCCTATTTTTCATTACAATTTCAAAGCAAAAACTATTTGGCTATCATTATGCAACTTTGATCACGAAACTTTAAGGCGCTCATTACTCGCGTTAGACAATGTGGTGAACCCCATTGAGACTCAGTAACACAGACACATCTGCAAGCTTGCGCATACACGCACAACTTAACGCCATGCAGCTAAAAATGCTTATGTGCAAAACAATGTTTATACAAACAAAAAGGGCACTTGAACATTTTGAAGGCACTTGAAAAATTGGGGGGACGCGTCCCCCTGGTCCCCCCTCTGGATCCGCTTCTGTGGCATTGACTATGGACTAGTCGCTACTTTTATTTCCAGTTTACTTTCTAAAAGGTACATTATGGCACGCGATAAAACAGCATGAAGTAATTATTTTACCAGACTGGTTTACATGCTAATCGTTTATGTCAGCACGAGAAAGTCGATTATTCAAATAATATACGAGTAATACATAAAATGTGTGTATTAACAGCCACACGAGGTCAAAGTGGCACTAAACCCGTGTCACTAGCTTGTGGCATATGTATAAAACGTGCACTGACACCCCGACATGCTGTTATTGCTACCTGGATTGCGCCAGCCGCCAGGGGGGCAGTTTTATCAGTTACATGTGAGTGATTATGAACGTCGACTATTGTCCGTTTGTTGGTGATCAACGCAATCAAACGTTTTTTTGCCGTGCTATATTCCGATATTACTTCAACGTTAATCAAATGCGGGGGACCATAAATGGTGCTAATATATATATATCTTAGCGCCCAAAGTGACCATTTTTATACGAAAGTTTCGACAGACAGGTTAGCATATATCAAAATGCGATCGCTACCGAATAGCAGTTGTGGAGAATTTGAAAAAAAAATCACTTTTTATGTGAGATCGATCAGGAAAAGTATGGAAAGATGGGCGGGAGCGCCACAGGGGAGTTGATGCTAAATAGTGACTACTGGCAAGTGTTTTTGCCTTGTACATTTTCATTATATTTCACACTTCATATAAATACTTATTGTCGTGCTTATATCCAATTATATCATGAATACGAACCCAGTACCTACTACCTTTAATGGCTCAACCACTACACTGCCGAGGCTGCCGATATTCCATAAAGTGGCCTGTTACCTTACCCTCACCCCCCCCCCCCCCCCCCCCCCCCCCCCCCCACACACACACACACATACAACACGAATCTGCGATTGGAATCTTGGAACCACTTGCATTCTGACGAGTTATATGCCGTTGGTTACGTTTAGGCCCTATTAGTAAAATATGTTTCAAGAGCAAGTATTTAGTCAACAGGAATGGTTGATAAAACCAAGGGAGATAATAAAGTCTGCTTATACAACTAGCATATGAAAAGTGAAGGTTCTTGTTATGATTGTATATTGCGAATATGGAAAATAACTTTTAATAATCTTTTAATGTATAGTATATTTAATATTGGTTTATATTAATTGTGTGTTTGAGTGTGCATGTGGTGTAGTGACAGTTTGGCTTGGAGATTTGAGGGGTGGGGAGCATCTGGCAGTGGCTCCTTCCTCCCCCGACTGGAGCTCCTTTTTATTACTCATTTTTAACATTAATAAATGTTGTATTTTAGAGATTAGGTTACCAGCATGCTCTTTTAATATTCTTTTTACTATGTTTATTATACATTATTTTAAAATTATTTGGTTTGTTTGAGAACAAACCACTTTTTTCTCTCTTTTTTTCCCCCAGGTTTAAATGTAATAATTTAATTAGAATAAATAATGTAGTTTTTTTGGTTTTTTAATTGCACATTGGAAAACCCCCAGTTAGAAATAATATTAAAATTAATATATATTGATAAATTTATTAAAATGTGAAATTTGAAACTGAGCGGACAATGGTTAGGAAGGGTGCTGGGTGTGTGTGAGGGAGGCCAATTTTAGAGGGCGTTAGGCGAAGGCGGTTTCGGCCGTTGGAAAGCAGGGTTAGACTGGCTTCCCCCACTCTCCCCTTTACCCTCCACACTGAAGTCGTCAATGGGATATTTTTCCATTAAATAATTTAAAATATTAATAAATAAATAAATAAATAAATTCTGGTATAATCTTTCTTTGGCCAATACCCAAACTCTTCCTGGGCAATTAAAAAAAAAATAATAATAATAAAAAAAGAGAGTAGAATGATATAATTTTTAAAATTTTATTTAGATAGCCTGTCTAAATTGGCGTTATAAAGGGATATATTATATATTTTTTTATTGTGTTTATTATTGTTTAGACCACGACATCCAAATTATACTCTCCTCTCCTTTTAGTATAAAGTCAACATTATCCCCATAAATTAAGTTCTGTCCGACGCCCGGCCCCTGGTCATGCCAGAGGCTGGGCGTAGGATGGACGTGCCTGAATCTTTTCTAGATATAGGCATGTTAATAAAGTTATAAGTAAAGTAAAGTTATGATTGTCCAGTTTGTGTTATTTAATGTTCTGGTGGTGGACTATGTCACACAATAACCTTGACATTGGCAAGAAAGCAGGCGCGAAACCAAGGATTATACGCGCAACTCCTCCCATTACTTCGCAGGGACGAAGTGATTTTACGAATGAATATGTTTATGCCTTAAATAGAAGATTACATATGTACAGCTGAAAGGTGAGGGGAGCAAAAGCAAACTTCTCAATTCAATGAAAACAGTAATGAACATAAATTAAATGTGGTAAATAAGTAACAGATATAGTAGGCATGCTTAGGGCTGGTGTGATAGAAAACGTTTTGCTGCCACAAAAGCTACTCAATGGAACGTGCAGTTTACACTACTCGTGGCATTCGAGTCGTAGACAGCTGTTTGAAGATAATGGGTCCGATACGACGGATCATCGATCGCAGACTATACTACTGTTGATTTACATATTCATGTCCCAATTGAAATCCATATATCAGATGGTAGCAAAGGAATATTGGGGATGGAAAAGGCCTGTCCAATTGAGAAACATTCGATATTTTGTTTGTCTTTCAATATATTATATACGTACATGTATATTGTTACACACACACACACACACACACACACACACACACACACACACACGTTACTTAAATAACATTGTTATTCGGTTCTATGCGGTAAAGACAAAAATGTCACCATCTCGCCAAATTTAAATATCTATCCTGGATAGGCTACTCGTAGGCGTATGGGCTTCCATTTTTGTGATGTGTTTGTGTGTGTGTGTGTGTGTGTGTGTGTGTGCGTGCGCGCATGTGTGCGTGCGCGCATGTGTGTGTGTGTGTGGGGGGGGGGGGGGCAGGCTGATCATTATTAAGGACTGGGTTAAATGGGTGAGAATGGGCGTGGCAGAATATAGTTTCAACACTCGTGATGAAATTTGATAGATGTCAGATTTGTTTTTGGTATATGCGTGTTCCCACTTCAGAAAATCACTGATAATGTAAATACCATAAGCGGGTTCAAGCAGCGAGTGGAGCCACATGCCCCACTCTCCGACTGGAAAACTTACTTTTAGTAATGCTAAAAACAAATATCAGTAAAAACGAAACAGAAGCATGTCCATCCCCACCCACTCCGTTGATGAAATCCTAGACACGCCTCTTACAGACTAATGGAGCTTTTTAACGATTAACACTACATACTAAATATGCTTTCTTGGTTAGAATACCAGTGACTGTAAATGCTACTTGTAGTTCTAATTTTGTACATTCCAAAAACATATTAGGAAGTAAAATGGATTTGAACCAGTTTCAAACATTAACACATACTGAGAACATATCTAATGTTATTTTTCAGTTTCAAACATTAGGACAGCGATAAACACATACTGAGAACATATCTAATGTTATTTTTCAGTTTCAAACATTAGGACTGATAAAGACATACTGAGAACATATCTAATGTTATTTTTGTCATCAAAAAGGCCCTACTAGTCGGATTCATAACCCAGGACACTCAGGCCCGTAGGATACACTTGAGGACGAAAATGTACGTTTTTATGCCCTATTCTATATAAATAAAGATAAAAATATGGCTTGTGCTCATTAGAGGGCATGACCCCCCCCCCCCCACACACACACACACGCACGCACGCACACGCACGCACGCACGCACGCACGCACGCACGCACTTGAGATTGTGCTCCTTACTCCATATATCGATATATATGCTCGTAAAATACGGGAGGACCATTCTGGACAGACACCCATAAGTAATCACACAGTTACACGTTAAACCTGCATAAATGTACACGCCCCCACCCACCCACACACGATCATGATCATCCGACTATCTTCTTGCCTTGCACGGGCGGGATCTAGCTTAGTCGGCAGATTTTTAAAGTTTGGATACCTGGTGTTATGACATTTAGAGCCATAACGATTACTTAAAGCAAACCAAAAAATATTTAGTAAAACAATATTATGATATAGAAAATCTGGAGAGAAAAACAACTAGTCCTCTCTCCCACCCGCATGCTACTACACTGGTTTGCTACGCCATTACATTCTATTCCTCTCTAGGAAGGAAGGGTGTGTGTGTGTGTGTGTGTGTGTGTGTGTGTGTGTTTTGAATCTGATATCTATAGTCATAAAATGATAATGTCGCTCTCCCGTTGAGAAAGCGATCTATAGACCTGTTGTATATCACAGTATTGTGAGAGTGTTGGCGATTCGGCGTACCTGACAACCAGCTATTGAATATTGGGCAAATTATTAGTTTACCTGACCCTGTTCGCAAATACGTGAACAAAACGTGTTTGCGTATCTGGTGGCACCACCATCGACAGACTAGGAATAACCAGCGGACATCAGAGTGAAAGGAGAACTTTAAAATTTTAAAATTTTCTAGTTGATTTGTAGATTTGTATTGAGCTACTGGATGATTTATTCAGACCAGCTGTATGCGAGTAGTTCAGTTTGTTCGTATTTGTGTGTCTTGTTGCGACTTGTTCAAGCAGCTCTATAGTGTTCGATTACTGGCCACAGAGCATTAAGAACACGTATCTACTGTTATAGCGGTACGGTATTGGAAATATGGAAGTACACTGGATGCACAGTATTCTTGTTTAACGATGACTTTTTATGTACGTTTTTTACAAGAGCAAAGAGGAGGTTAGCCTGAAACCGGTTGGTTGCATATAGATGTCAAAGGAACTGTTTGTTATTTCATATTCTGTTATTAAAGCTGTAAGTATTGTTATTACCAAACGGTTAATCGAAAATCGTCGGATGAAACAAATCTGAAGCTGGGATTCATGTGTAATGATGACATCACTTTAATAGAGACCTGTGTGTATTGAGTGTTGTGACTGTTCAATAATTATTTAGCTGAAAATTAAATGGACTGACGGATTAACTCAATTAACATTATTCACGGAGACAAACAAGATAAGATAACATAAATTTTTAACAAATTGGAGTATGCGAGTATGAAAATAATGTTTACCGTGAACCGGACACTTGCTGACTGATAATATATCTCTAAAGTTGGAATAATTGATAAAACTTGTGTTAAGAGACTAAGCAATTTTGCAATCTTTAACAGTTTAGTCAGATTCAGAGCACAACAATGGCACTGGCGTCTGCTCGCGGCTTGATGCATTATGAGGATGAACTGAAACGGAGGCTAGAAAAGCTTTCTAGAAACTACGATTTAGCCACTATGAAGATATTCATTGCTGTAGAAACACTAGGTGAAACTTTAGTTTACAGCACGTTTAACCCTGAGAGGAAGAACAAGTGGGAGTTCTTTCTGACCAGACGAGAAGCCTGTCGTCTGGACCTGAACAGACACGAGAAGACGCGGGAGAAGTACCAGCACTTCCTGTACAACACGCCGCGCGAGGAGCAGGGACGACAGTTCCACACCGCCGTCCTCAAGCTGATGCGCAGGAAGGGAGCGGTGGACATGTTCAGGACACTCAAGTCTCAGGACGATTACGACATCGACTCCACGTTCTGTGGACACTTGTGTAAACTCTTCGACAGGAAAATAGAAACGTGGTTCGAGTCCTTTGATGCTCTTGCAGTGAACCTCACGGCTCACGTGAAGGTTTCTCACTTCGTGCGTCTCCTCACGGGGCAGATAGACGTACTGTGTCGCCGTGATAGCCACATGCACCTCCTCAACATAAAAGTTACGGGGCAGGAGACGCCGAGACCACTGGACATAGCCGAACTGTGCATGGCGAAGATAATGGTCATCCAGAACGGCTTGGCCGACCCCGACAAGGTGCGGATGTCCCTGCTGGTCTGCCACCTGCACGAAGAGCGGCCGGTGCTTCGTCTGTGGGAGTACGACCCGTCCGACGAGATGGAGGTCTCTATCAGAGAGGCAGACATCGACAAACTCATAGACGCCGGCAAGCTTTCCCAATATCACGAGTTCTGGAAGGCGAATGTCCATCTCATAGGCGAGATCAAACCAGAGAAGATGTACAACACGTACGGACAAGGTTTTA
Organism: Gigantopelta aegis; assembly: GCF_016097555.1. NCBI lineage: Eukaryota > Metazoa > Mollusca > Gastropoda > Neomphalida > Peltospiridae > Gigantopelta > Gigantopelta aegis. The sequence continues at coordinate 110,607,221 of NC_054702.1, read as the reverse complement.
ACCACGGAGAAGGAGTCTAGAGTGCAGGATTATATTCACATGATATTCTTGGTGATCATCGATTGTTAATAAGAACAAACAAAACGAATATAGCTTAGTAATATCACAGGATATATATTCAGTTCACCAGGGAGCACAAGATATCGTTCTGATTGTCTACACAACATTTTTATGTAGTTTACAGGTGTCTGTGTTTACTGTTATTTGCCGTATGATTCTATCCAAGTCTGTGTGTTACTAACGTACAAGAAATATGCATAAAAAATAAGGAGTTTTATAACAGGAAACAGCTATATCTATTTTATTACAGTATCAGTATTCTTTCAACAGTTAGTAGTATAGTTTAGAATATTATACTGGGCAAACGTACTTTATATAACAATAACGTTTTGAGGTTGGACTATACCGCAGACGACAATGTTAACGTATCTAAATGTACTATACGCAATATATCGACCAAACTATGATCTATAAATGTGAAAGTAAAGTCTGTTTTGTTTTAACGATACCACCAGAGGAATTGATGTCAAACACTTGGTAATTCTGATATGTAGTCTTTGGGGGGGGGGGGGGGGGGGGGGAGGAGAAGAGAAGAGACGCTACATTTTTCCAATAGCAGCAATAGATCTTTTATGTGAACCATCTTAAAAAACCCAGAATACAACAGCCTTTAATATACCTGTCTTGGTGAACTGACTGGAACAGATATAAATATGAATACTACAACACTTGCTCCAAAGTATTAATGGAAGAAAATGGAACCTTTCATAGCTCATTTTGAAAATAATGGGGGGTTTTTTACAACAAAATTGTAGTACTTAGTTTCACAGGTAGCAAATCCATGTTTCAAGCACAAGGATACTTGACACAGTGCTACTGGATGAAATAGCATTGCATATATTTATTGCTCAGATAAACACATTTTGATTACATTTAACACCAATGGCAGCACCGATAGTATTAATTGTGCTACTAAAAGTTAGGTGCACTTTGACCCTTTACCTGGCTAGATGTTATTGGTATAGTGCTACCTTGAGGTGTATTCAGATGGACACATTAACATTATAGTATCTTTGCATAGGATACTTTTTCCAATATTCTGGCGTAAACTGGTACTCATGAATTACCAACATGAATTAAGTTTTAGTTTTGGAGTCCATATCACCTCACAAGAGAGAATGGGTGGCAAGTTATTTACAAAATGCCGTTCAAGACGGTGAAAAGATAAATGAATCAACATAAAATAATGAGGGTCTGTTTTTAATGAACTTAGGTGGTCAGATTATCTCAAATAACATGAATATAATTTTGTATTACATTCCACAACCGGACTCTCTGCAGAGCATTGTTACATACTTACATACAATGTAACAAAGTTTTCCATAATAGTTTAAGAGTGTGGAAACAATAAAGTTCCATTTCATTTCCTGTGAGAGTATTATCTTGTCTTAGGGTTACATTTACTTCTAGTAAAGGGATGTGCACTTTAAATACTTGCTGAAAATTAATACCAAAATTGAAATATTAAAGCTATCCATTACAAGTATTCAATAGTTATAAACAATAAAAAAAAACACACAAAAAACCCATCCTTCAACAAAGTTTAGAATAAGTAGTCAGGTGGATAAGAACGAAGATTGTGCACTTTGTGATAGAACTGTACCATTTTGCATGCATATAGTACTTGAGTTCCTGAATATTTTCAGATATAGTGCAGATTGAACAGCACCTCCTGAGTGTCTGCAGTGCCACCTTGTGATAAACCGTATTTTGCATAATGCCAATATTAAAGGTTTTAACATGTTGTCTCTACCCTTTGCCCCTAAAATTGTCTAAATTGATCCATGATTATACTTAATTACGCTGATAAATTTAAGAAATATTAAATAATAAAACAAATTTTAAATGTAGCACAAAATGGACAAAAAAGTTTACAATTTGACTTTGCAGTTTTATCTAAATGGTCTTTCTAGAATTTAAGACGACCAAAAAACTGCACACTCAGTGTTACATATTTACTTTACTTTTTGTTTTCATGTGTACAACAATAAATTAATACAGAATTCAACAAGGTGCAAACTGTGGTCTGTGCAGGAAATTGTGCAGGTAGTCTGCAAAGTTTTTAGTGGGGGAGGGGGGGTAGAGGTCAGATTATGCTACCCTAGAAACTATATTGAAAGATAATTTGTTTGAAGCAGGAAGGGGTTTCGACCCCTGATACCCTCTTCCCCCTTCACACACACCTGAGCATGTGTAGTGGCACAGGCAAAACAGAAACGTCTTACTACAGCCAGCTCCAGGCTGTGAACCTAATTCAGGACAAATACTGTTGAATATATGGTCAAAACCTCTTAAATATGTGTGGTAATATATCTAGTCAACCGTGGGAGGGAAAGGGGCACTGTAGGCCACTAAGGGGCACTGTTCAATTGGCACTATGTAAGAAAATCTTCAGTTACCTAAGTAGTATGTGCATGCAAAATGGCACAATTCTGTCTTTTTGTGTCGTTATCTGCCTGACTAGAGGATCAGATTTGTAGGAATACTTCTAAAGTGAAATACTAACCAAAGTTCCAAATGACAGCAACTTTGCTTGGGATTCATAAAGGAGTTGAAAGATCATTACTGGCTGAGCACTCATACCAGATTTGAAATCCATCCTTGAAAATATTATAAATAAAAAGTTTTAATAAAGTTTTTAACGACTTTGACCATGTCATGTAGTTACATTCATTGGGCTGTGTGTGCGTGCGTGCGTGCACGCCAAATCAGCAAAATTAATAGTTTAAACCATCCATTAAATTATTCAAAAGTTAACGGCAACTAGAAAAATGTTACCTGGTAATTCAACTGTAACTGACCTTGACCTTGCTTTGGGGTCACATTCATAGGGCTGGGGTTCTGTACTATCACTTGAGTGAACACTGTACCAAATGTGAAAGCTATTCATCAAATGATTCAAGTATTAAGACAATTAGAAAAACCTTTGTCAACCCAAAATGTCAGAATTAACAAAGTTAATGTTATAAGGGCTGGGGTTGTGCACAATCACTTGGTAACAGATTTGTTTTAGGCCTCAATGCATTTTACAGTTAAGTCGGAGATAGGCATACATTTTCAGAGATATGACTTATGATAAGCTGATGCTTTTGCACATCCCTATGGAGATGTTTATTTTAATAGGACCGAAATTCTTGTACCATACATTACTATTCAAGGATACTGGAATTGGAACTATTTAATGTGAAATTGTTTATAAATAAAATGAAGAGGTGAGAAACGTTTGCAAAACCATAAATAATAAGTGCAATATCTTTATTTTTCCAAGTTATATTGCATTATATAACAAAGACAGAAAAATAGAATAAACCAAATAAATAAACTCGTTAACAGGAACAACATTTATGATAAAACAAATAGTGTTCCCTCAGTTGCTAAATAAAGAAAAAGGAAAAAATTAGCAAACTGTTAGTTATATTATGAAGTGTAAACAGACTTAATACTAATGTTAATAACAAAACATACATCCTACACAAACTGTCATAATTAACACATGAAAATGACAACAGCTAAACAAAATTATTCAAATAATACAATTTATCACCAATCTGAAATTACTGTTAACCAAAATTCTACAAACAAGTATAAAAATGTATTCATAAAGGGCACAGCTTATTCCATCAAATCTTCCCAGAGTACTGTATGTAGTTCAAAGGATAATCGTCCAAGGTGGTGATTTCATTTTTCATAATGTTCAGTTGTTAACAACAGTACAGGTGAGGTTCTGTCAATGTCATTCACGCCTTTGAGAATTGAATATTTGCAGAACACATTTACAGGTAATGCAAACAAATATTCAGGTAACCTATTTCATTGATTAATCATTATGATAATTCTAAAATAAAACTAAACTTTAATAATACTCCCATTAATCAATGGATATGTAGAGCAAAACAATTCTTTATACATTCAAATATTGCCTCAGAACGTTTTCATAGCCCTAGATAGCCTAAATAAATACAGTGTTATAAAGTATTTTATAAAAACAATTACAAATACATAAAACTGAAAAATGTGTATGTTTAAAAACAAAAAGACAAAAAAATCTGACAATTTATAATATACTAAAGTACATTGTACTGTTTTGTTTAAACATTTACATTGTTTAGTTCATACAAAAAGAAAGAAAAGAAAAACAACTAAAATGATTGCACAATCCCATGAAAATATCATTAGTATACTATAGCATAATTTGAAATGACATTTAAAACAGAACAATTTCTAACATTCACTCTTTCATTTAAAGATAAATTGACAAATTATGATACAAGAAATCTGCATCTGGAGTAACTACCATTTCCCCCAAAATATATTTAGCATACAAGTGTAAATAGGTTTTTGTTAAATGCACTAAAAATATTAATTATTTGTTCCCCATCATAACATTCAACAAGGTTCCTCACTTTCAATCTTAGTTGATAACTAAAAAGGTTACTTGTCAGGCAAAGATGTGTATTCCTTCATGTAAGTCTTTTTGGCATAAACTGATAACAATTGCCCTATATAACGTATTTCAATCTCATATACCAAAAATTAGACAATTAATTTTTAAATTTGTTTATATTACAATATAGTGTGATTTAAGACTGCTAAAAACAATAACACTGAGAACATTATAAAAATGTCTCGGCCCCAAATGTCTTTCACCAGGTATAGGTTGTGATGACCATCAAATGAAAAAAAAAGTGAGCGAGTAAACATAGAGCACCTTGGCATTGAACTGAAAATTTAAAAGGGTGAGACAATTAAGAGCCAAATACAGATGCTTGATGTTATAGACTATAGACTTGCAACAGTGATCATCAAACCAGATCTTGATTAGTGTTTGAAAATGATGTGTGCAAAAGGTCACAGAATCTTTACTGAAATGTTAAAGATGCTAGATTCATTAGCAGCTAACCTAATAAGATTAACAATGTATATGTTTTATCACAAACCAGAAAATTAAATGCACATTTAAAGAAAAACATCTCACGTGTTGCAATTATAACATAATATCTCTTAGTGTAGAAATCAAAAGCAATATAAAATATTTGGTTCGAACATGTAAAGGATTGCACAAAATGTCGAAATGAATGCAAAAATTCAAGATGCAAAAAAAATTAAAACAACCAACAAAAAACCCCAAAACACCCCTCGAAACATTGTTTATAAAAGGTTTTCCCTTGCACCATAAAAATGTGAAATGTGGTTATTTCTCACATCATACAAGTTTATTAACAACATTAATGCCTGAGAAAATAAATGCTTACTACATGCTATCCAAACAACTAATCGACTGTATTTTTGGCATAGTATTCAACACATCACTACACTAACAATAATTAATTACATGTAGTATTCCATTTAGTAAACATAATTTTTTTTTTTTGGCATTACAAGCACAAGACAAACTAGCTAAATACATATAAACTTGTCATCGTGAGTAGTGTAGAATAGATCATACTACTATTACTATACAGTTTGTATATCTGTAGCTAAAACTTTGAAAATAGATAAATAATTGGTAAAGAGTAATAAATTTGGCAAAACAGATAAAACAAAAACAAATCATTTAGAAGTTATAAACTGGAATAACAAAAACACCTCCCTTGTGCTTAAAGATAGTGAATTTTAGCAGTGTAAAGCCGCGATCATATTTATCAGTTTTTCCCTTCCGCTCCCGCACACATTATCCGTCATCCGTTGTGTATAAACACACCTGTCATGTGCTTTAGCAAGATCGCATGCCAACAGTTGCCCCATGAGAACATAATAATAACATTGGGGTTTGTATCCCCCCCCCCCCCCCCCCCCAGTGAATGTATTTACATTTGGGGAAAAATCAAACATCTATGATATATAGAAGTCACTTGCTAAAACATGTTTCATATAATTAGGCCTATATCTATGAAGGGTTGTACACCGAGGTCAGGAAACACCCATATATGATGTCACATAGTGGAAATCTTTATTCACATTCATTGTCTGCTTCAGGCAAAATCGGTCCCAGAACAATTTGTGCAGTAAAGTGTAAATGTGCAGATGTGGAGGCGGACAGGTCTGTTCTCACCAACTGATTTCAATACTATCGAATTTGGCGGACAACCGATAACATGTGCGGAAGTGGGAGCGGATGAAAAAAAAAGATAAATGTGTTCACAGCTTAAGATCTATACATCCCTTTTAATAGATAACTGAAATTATGTGCATAGGCATCGAAAATGGGAGGGGAAGGGCAAGAAAAAACTAAATGCATTCCCTCCCCACATTTGAAAATGAAATTAATATATAGCAGGTTTCCTAGTTGCTATCATCTTCCGACACCCATGAAAATTTACATGATATTGTTTACATAACAGTGCTGGCTAATGGCTGCACAGACACTAACAAAATATACGTGATTATACAACATAGTATCAGGATGCTTCTATTACTTTTGCACCTGATATTAAATACACGCCTGATTTCATAACAAGGGTAGAAAACAATACTACTATTACATGGTGTAAATAAATAAATAACACTGGTGTAACTAAACAACCAAAACATGTGTATCACAGTATAGAGACAGATCTGGCAAGGAAGGTTCTAGACATGTTCACAAGGAGGAGTGGGCGTTGCCCTCTGAGAAAGCGACTGGTGGGTCAATACTGGTTAACATAAACAAAGATTATCAGAGTACAGTCAAACCTGGCTTAAACAACAACCAAAGGGTGTGTTAAAAAGACAATGGCTGCTTCATACCAGTCTGTATAATATTATACTAGCCGGCATTAATAACGCAATTTCCTTTTGTCAAAATAATATACGTTTCGGTTGGACTTCGTTGACGCTATTCGTCAATGTACATGGTACAGTGGTACACATTATTTCAGCAGCATGTAAAGGTCGACTTCCGGCCTGTTCCCAACATAAGGGGAACAACGCTAAAAACGCATTATCCGGTAAATCGCGCACACGCAACCACTTGGCGAAATAACACTTTGCACGTGCATTTCCTGATACCCGGGCACACTCAGAACACGCAGGTGGCAATGAGTATCTCACTCCTACACGATGCCTCGGTTGAACAACACCGATCGGAATCAAGCCATTGGCTTGTTGAATGCCGGAAACTCGCAATTGCGGGTAGCACAACGGTTCCACGTGCACCCGTCAACCATTAATCGGCTCCTCAACCGATATCAGACGACAGGGACCGTCAATGACCGCCGTCGTTCGGGCACACCACGCGTAACGACCAATAGACAGGACCGGAACATACGGTTGCGGCACCTGCGCAATCGGTTTTTGACAGCCGCAAGCACTGCCAGGACTGAAGTGGGAACCAGGGGACGATTCATCAGCGCCCGAACTGTCCGGAGACGTCTTGCTGCAGCACGACTGCATTGCCACCGACCCTACTGTGGCCTTATCCTCCTGCACAGACATCGTCAAGCAAGACTCTTATGGGCCAGGAATGATGGGCATTTGCGACCCAGGAGATGGCGAGATGTCATCTTCTCGGATGAATCGAGATTTAACGTGAGTGTCACGGACAGACGTCGTTGCATTTACCGCTGTCGTGGAGAACGTGTTGCGCAGGCCTGTGTTCTGGAGAGGGACCGCTACGGGGGCGGCGGAGTCATGGTTTGGGGCGCCATCAATGCTGACTTCCTGTCCGAACTCGTGGTGGTACAGGGAAACCTTAATGCGCAACACTACGTCGACAACATCCTGCGGCCGGTCCTCCTCCCATTGATGAGACGGCATGGCGGAAACAGGCTCGTCTTCCAGCAAGACAACGCTCGGCCGCACACTGCCAGGCGTACACAGGCGTTTCTTCGTGCCCACCATGTCACTGTGTTGGACTGGCCAGCAGTTTCCCCGGACATGAACCCAATAGAGCACATGTGGGACGAGATGGGACGTCGTGTTCAAAACCAACCGAATCCACCACAGAACTTCGCTGAGCTGCAGCAGGCATTGCAGCATCACTGGGCAGCCATCCCACGACGTGTGGTGAGGCGCCTGTGCATGTCCATGCCTAGGAGGCTGCAGGCGTGCATTCACTGTTGGCGGCTGACAGTGCCAGTCAGATGGGCCAGTGGTTGGTCTCACTGGTGGTATCAGTTTCATTTTTGTGGGATCTCGCATAATAAAATAAACCATGATCATTTCCGAGATTGCGTTTTTATTGCCGCCTAGTATATATTTGATGATTTAGGAGAATATTAATGTGGCGTACTGCTAAAGCAATACATGTATGTCCCCTACAAAGCCAAACCATTTTTTTTTCTAAGTTCAAGGGTTATAACAAAAATGGATCAATCCTCATGACAGTCAAACATGATCTGTAATTTTGTATCATTAAACTAGACCCAAAGTTTCATCTCAATATCTTGAGGCATTGTGAAAAGCAATTCCTGAAAACTATGTTAAGTTCAAATCTGTAACTATATAATAAAGCCAGACCCAAAATTTCATCTCAATATCTTGAGGCATTGTGAAACAAAAATCACCAAAACTATATGCGAGAAGACAGATGGACAGACAAACAAAAACAAAGCCTATGGTCCCCTCTGTTTGGACCAACAGGAGATTAATAAAGCCAGATGGTGCCCACCCATCCTATGTGAGCACTCTGTATCAACCACAAAGAACAAACAATAAAACAGCTATAAACCAACAATAGTTATATAAACATTTGACAACACTAAAAGACAAATATCAGATCTATAGCATTTCTCACACACCAGCTCTTAATAGTACCACAGGAATCATGTACTTCCATGTATAAAAAGACAATCAATTTTTACTGCAGAAAATCAAAGGGTATTTCTAAGCCCAATCATGAAACATTGATTTGTTTCCACTTCTACCTTAAAGACTTTGTAATGGAATTGTATTTTTAAATTACTGTCAAATCAACAATATCCAAGGAATGTAAAGGTTATCGTTATCTTAACACCAACACAGATATAATGAGAGCATAACAGCCATACATAAGGTTTTTATTAAAAGATTTGAAGAAATTAGAATATGTGAAACTCTTATTATCTATGTTGTTTAAGACAACACGCCACCACTTGTCGTGTCGTTACTTGTTGTAGCAGCTTAATATAGTCTGGCTTTGGAAATAGTTACTCATAAAAAACATACTACAAAATTCTAATATGCTTTTTGAAAGCTATCTTTGATGATTACACGTAGGTTAACCTCTGTAGTATTTAAATAACCCATTGGTTTGAAGTTACTTGGTATATGTAGTACCAACTGATAACAACTGTGCAAGTGGTATGGTGCCACTTGTATAACAGCAACACAGGCATTTGGGCTATTAAATGAACTTTTTTGTTGTTGACCTATCTGATTTTTTATGTTACTTGTTATTGAGAGCACTCACTAAAATTAGTAGTCACGTGACCCTCTTGATTTGGTTTATTTTTCACAGAATGTATACCGACATAGAAATTGTATTGAACTGCATGGGGTAATTATTAGTGGTGTGTAACCTAAGTGCCCCATTTCTCCTAGGTACATACTAAAAAATGAGATCAAGTTGATACAAGTTGAAACAAACTGTATCTGAATACAATAACAGGTTAACCGTTTGTGTTTTTAAAAAGGAATGTTTATTTAATGAAAGGAATGTTTGTTTAATGACACCTTGAACAGATTAAACTGCTAAATTTGATATGACCATGTCTCCTATGTAGACACTTACCTGCCACTGCCACATAGGCTATTCTTACCAAACAGCACAAATGAATTTTGTTTAATGTACTTTCATACAAACAGGACAGCACTTATCATTGTTTTTATATGGAGCTGGTTAGAACAGGAAAACCCTCAATTTGTCACAGAGAACAATTAATCCTGACACATCCTACCTGATGTAAGTGTTCTGTCACACAACCACATCCCACCTGATGTAAGTGTTCTGTCACACAACCACATCCCACCTGATGTAAGTGTTCTGTCACACAACCACATCCCACTTGATGTAAGTGTTCTGTCACACAACCACATCCCACATCATTTAAGTGTTCTGTCACGCAACCACATCCCACCTGATATAAGTGTTCTGTCACACAACCACATCCCACCTCATGCATTTCTGTGTAAACCAGTACAATTAAAAAGTCCCATTCATTGACAGCAGCTTGGGTGAAAACTGTCTATTCTGACACTGTGTATTCCAGCTCATTTTGTGAGACCTCCTTCAATATACTAAGTCCACTATATTAACAACTATTTAGTGGTTCGGTGTGCTAAATATATGGTGTAAGTATACATAGACCAGAGATGCAGCAATTAAACAAATGACCACTGTCTGTGACAGAAGTGAAATACACATTCAATTGTAATACGGTAGTATTAGGATTCAACATTCAGTGCCATGGTGTGTGAAATACATGAACTGTTACACAGATGGAGACAAAATAATAACAAACAAATTCATTTCTCAGAACCTAGCAGTACTAATCTTTGTTATCCTCATTAATAGTTTAAACATTTATAACTATAGCTAAACAACAGAATTTTTTTAAAATCATGTATTACAATTCACATCAGATAAATTAATCAATTAACAAAGACATGTTTTTAAAATTTTCTTCATTAAGCCATTTACCTCTCAAACATCACTTTGGAAAAATATTAGCAAAATATTACTCTTCTGGCATTTTCACAATAAAATATAATATTTGACAAATACAAAAATATACATTCCAATTAACATTCTAATTTATTACTATAAAAACTAAATTAATGCTTAATCTATGAAATGTTAGTTTACACTGCCTTTAAGCCTATCTTTTTTATATCTTACAGCACACTATAGTAACCAGGGTTTCTCCAAAACCAATAACAAATTTGCATTTAATAATTTTGGATAAAATATTCAATGGTGAAAACCCACCAGTAATTCAGCTGATTAATTATATTTTAACTACCTTTGTTATTTTATTATTCTGTTATAGAATAAGTTAAAGGTCAGATATTATATAGCAGTGTGTTTGTTACCAAATATACAAGTAAACTCTACTAATGTTCATCACTGCTTTGGTGCTGCCACCGTGTCCTTGGGACAGAACTCGTAGAGTTGGCCAAGTCGATTGAACCACTGTCCCAGAATGTCCTTCAACTTGGGGTCGTCTGCATGGCAGATGAGCTGGTTGACGCAGTTGAAGACGGCTGGAAGCAGGGCACGGAACTGGTTGTCATCGAGAATCAGGAACAGGTTGAGAACAGTTTTCAGCATCTCAGACCAGGACAACACATGGGCTTCACTGTCCTGGAAAACAAACACTTCCTGGTGATGTTAAACACCTCTAACAACTAACTATTTACCTAATGACAGCATGCTTCAACTTTCATTAGACTCAAGCATGAAAATAAGTTAAACTGAAATATGTTCAAACACAGGGAATGCGATTAATTAAGGAGGCAAAATATGATTGTCAGTATGTGTGTGAAACACATCTGAATGTTAAATACAAACAGGCAGATTTTACGACTGTTTTTTTTTAATCAAGCTCACCTTCAAGATGGAAGACTTCTGCTGCTTGTCAATGTCTTGATCAACTGTCTCTTTCTGGGCAGACTTTAGTGAATCAGCTTTTTTCCTCTTGCTCAGTCTGACAAAGGCCGGCATGGACTTCTGCTGCTTGCGACGTTTGTACTCCTGCATGAGGTTCTGGATGACCTTGTCAGAGGCCACCGTGTAAACCTTGCTCCCCTCCTCCTGCCGCATCTCCCTCTTACTGCGAGTGTGGGTTGGTGAGGGGGAATCACCCTGATTCGACGGCTCTGTTACTGGATCTGACACATGCGATGATGTTTCATCGGCTGAAAATATAAAAACACAAATTTACACATAAGGGTATTTGTAAAAACAAAACATGTTGCTTTAAGAATGTTGATTAAATCTCCTATATTCAAGATACAAACTTTCCCAATGATACATTTTAACCCAAATTCAGGCAAACCTCAATAGGGTGTATACTACCAAATCAAATCCCATAGACGACAATAGTAACATATGTGGCTAAAACTCCTACCTGCAGCGTATCAATCGATATAAACACCACAGATATAAATACTACCACCACTCACCCTTAAAGTGAATCAGACAAAATTGGGGGTCAAGCAACTCATTTCAGAGTGAACGGGTAGCATCTATGACTACCCTAGTTCCGCACAAAATTTGAGTACTTTTTCTTACAGGTACCCTTTACATGTTTCAAACACAAGGCTGCTTGATACAGTGGTACTAGAGAAAATAAAATTGCGTACATTTTTTGACTAGATGAAACGTTTTTTTTTTTACAACCAACACACTCACATTTATCACCAATCACACGACTTGTGGTGTCAACTTCTCTATCAAAAGTTCGGTGCACTTCGAACTTTGACCCAGCAGGAAGTTATTTGGTTTAGTACACCTCTAAACCAGACACCCATGGGACCAAGTAAAAAGTCTGGTTTTAAGGGGTAGCCAGGTTAGAGAGGTTGTGTTCAGTAATGATATTTAACAAGGGACCATGAAAATCCTTTAGTTTTGAGGGAATTCCAGTTTACAGAGGGTCTGGTTTAAAGGGGTTTCTCTGTACCAACCTTCTGGACTCTGAATGCCGACTGGAGTTGTGATAAATCCCTCAGACTGAACATCAGTGGGTGAATTCTCAGACTCATGCCTAGACTTGCTACTGTCCTCCGACTGTGCTATCAAGAAAAACAGAGAGTGATCCGCAATTGCGTCAAATCGGGAACAATCATCCTTGTCCAACAGAATATCGACGTACTTCTGGCAAAGCTCCATACATGTGCTCTGCAGTAAATTCAGAAACACAATCTGATTGGACGAAATCTTCTCCTGCGAGTTTCTTCCTCTGGTGACCCAGTCAATGCTGTCGGCGTCTGTCTGTGGGTTTGACAGGAGGGACCTGGTTCTTTCCAGGGTCAGACCGGTCAGGTGTGAACAGATTTCCACCAGCGTGTGGACAAATAACACTGTGCTTGCCCCGGCCAGCTTGTACAGGTTGGCTGCGACCTCCAGACCGGCCACCTTCTGGATGAGGAACTTGAGTCCAGGCCGGGAGTCGAAGTCACATGCGAGGTTGTAGGCTTTTTGTAGTGTGTTCATCAGCTGCATCACACTGCTTGTGGACATGTACTGCAGTAAACCTGTGAAAGATCAATTAATAAATATATTTTGAACATGTACAGTGAAACTCGTTTAAACCGGATCAGTTGAGGACCTAATATTTATCCAATTTACACAGAATCTGGTATTTAGAGGGTCACAATTTACGATTTTGAAAAATCGGAACAGTGAAACTTGGCCAGTTTTGACAGCATTCCGGTTGTTCAGTGTCCGGTTTAGACAGATTTCACTGTATTTTTTTATATAGAAGAATGCAATCCACATATTGATATTTATTGCAAGCACATTAACATGGTCTCAAGGTATATCCTCGAGTAACCGTGAACTGGCCTATTAATGGGAAATGGTTTCTGCACACACGCATTGTGATGTATGATCGATTTGATGAAATAATGTTCACTTTATTGTCAAAATCAACCAACAAATGTTAATATCCATGTCATTTTCTGTTGTGAAAAGATTAAATGCATGTCATAGTCTAACGTTGACATCTTCAGCTACTCCTGTAAATCGGGCTATTGTTTTTAAGAGATGCTTGTCACGTAAAGTCACCAAAACTCTTTACGCAATGAATATTTGAAGCAGACGAGACTTTGACAATGACAGTGGTGTGAAACTGTTGTTTATTTAGGTTTGTTCAATATTACATGCCATTTAATATAGTGTGCACAGTACAAAATGATGGTCGTGTATACATTTCCCTATGTATAAATTTCAGAAGAAAATCAAACAATATTTTTAGATCACTGTACATAAAAGCCTGCTTTAATATGAATATATAATTGGATATTTTAACATATAATATCAGAAATTATAGCAAAGTCTAATTAATATTTACACAATACTATAATCATAGTCACTTTAAAAGGTGTAATCTGTAAAAGAATTTGTTAACAACATTTTACCAGGCATTTTATGTTCTTTGTCAGTATCATGGTCTGATTTTGACTCTGCAGTTTCCAACAAAAGACTGCCGACGGTCTGAAGTAGCAGCTGGTGAGACAGCATACCTATGACGATGTTTCGAAACGGAATCCTACAACGAAAAACAATTAACTGTTACTTCCTTTATTGTTTAAAGACAATCCAACTCTTCCAATTCATTTTCCTGTCTCATTATCAGTTATCCAGAATATGTTGACTACAAACTGAAGTCGTATACCAACTACAATAGAACAAGAGTTATCCACTAGCTACTGTAATAAAACAGACAGTGCAGTTTACTAGGAGCTTCCATTTTCGTTCCACATGACTTCCCTGAGATTTGTTAGAAGAGTAATTATTAGTACTTGTTAGCTCTCCTTAAGATGTGAATTTATATGGTATCAATATGGTAAATATACATAACTTCACATATGTTGTTTTCGCTTCCTATTTATTGCACGAGTTTATTTTGCGCAAGAATATATACCATGAGACTACAATGTCGAGTGGTATGTTCTTTCGCAAAATAAACAAGTGTAATAAATAGGAAGCGAAAACAACGTATGTGAAGTTCTGTATTTATTACATACCTTTTTTATGTTTTACAAAAACGTTTTTTAATTTAATGTCATAACAACACTTTGTTAAATCTATGATCAAACCTCCTTTCATGGATTTGCTTAATGTTCAGAATCATACTCTGCGGCAGCCTTGTGTAATGTTTCAAATATGATGTGACGTAATTTATAAACCATATATGATGTCAGTAAATAAAAGGTGTTAAATGACCCATTTAAAAGTTCCAGTCAAGATCGCACATATGTATGATACAAAATGTCTTAATGTCTTTATCACTATAGTAAGATTGAATAAGAATGTAATAATATTGTAAATTGCTCCCCATGATCTAAGTTAAGGGAATATTGAATCACTCCCACAACAAGTTCTGATAAAGTTTAAAACCTAAAATGAATTACTTTAAATATTTTCCAAATGTATAAATTTGTGCATGTAAATTACCTACTGTAGGAACAAAAGAAATATGAAAGGATTAAGGAATTGTTTTGAAGTGTGACCGTTATTACTGAAAAGATGAAGCAATCACTTGTCCGTATAGTCTGGATCATAGAAATAATCTACTTGGTTAATAGTTGATCTTGATCAAACACCTACTTACAAGGTTGTTTGATCCTATGATTAAGCACTGTATGCAATCGTTCTACCAACTGAGTTAAATCCCATCCCCCCATATGATCGGGATTACGGCTACAACCCACCTGGTTACTATGTGGTCTGCTTTAAAAGCAATAACCTACCTGGTTACTATGTGGTCTGTATTAAAATAATAACCTACCTGGTTACTGTGTGGTCTGTATTAAAATAATAACCTACCTGGTTACTGTGTGGTCTGTATTAAAATAATAACCTACCTGGTTACTGTGTGGTCTGTATTAAAATAATAACCCACCTGGTTACTGTGTGGTCTGTATTAAAAATAATAACCCACCTGGTTACTGTGTGGTCTGTATTAAAAATAATACCCCACCTGGTTACTGTGTGGTCTGTATTAAAATAAAAACCCACCTGGTTACTGTGTGGTCTGTATTAAAATAATAACCTACCTGGTTACTAAGTGGTCTGCTTTAAAAGCAATAACCTACCTGGTTACTATGTGGTCTGTATTAAAACAATAACCTACCTGGTTACTATGTGGTCTGTATTAAAATAATAACCTACCTGGTCGCTATGTGGTCTGTATTAAAATAATAACCTACCTGGTTACTATGTGGTCTGTATTAAAACAATAACCTTCCTGGTTACTATGGGGTCTGCTTTAAAAGCAATAACCTACCTGGTTACTATGTGGTCTGTATTAAAATAATAACCTACCTGGTCGCTATGTGGTTTGTATTAAAATAATAACCTACCTGGTTACTATGTGGTCTGCTTTAAAAGCAATAACCTACCTGGTTACTATGTGGTCTGCTTTAAAAGCAATAACCTACCTGGTTACTATGTGGTCTGCTTTAAAAGCAATAAAACAATAACCTACCTGGTTACTATGTGGTCTGTACCTGCTTTAAAATAATAACCTACCTGGTCTATGTGGTCTATGTGGTTACTGTATTAAAATAATAACCTACCTGGTTACTATGTGGTCTGTATTAAAATAATAACCTACCTGGTTACTATGTGGTGTGTATTAAAATAATAACCTACCTGGTTACTATGTGGTTTGTATTAAAATAATAACCTACCTGGTTACTATGTGGTCTGCTTTAAAAGCAATAACCTACCTGGTTACTATGTGGTTTGTATTAAAATAATAACCTACCTGGTTACTATGTGGTCTGTATTAAAACAATAACCTACCTGGTTACTATGTGGTCTGCTTTAAAAGCAATAACCCACCTGGTTACTATGTGGTCTGTATTAAAATAATAACCTACCTGATTACTATGTGGTCTGCTTTAAAAGCAATAACCTACCTGGTTACTATGTGGTCTGCTTTAAAAGCAATAACCCACCTGGTTACTATGTGGTCTGCTTTAAAAGCAATAACCTACCTGGTTACTATGTGGTCTGTATTAAAATAATAACCTACCTGGTTACTATGTGGTCTGTATTAAAATAATAACCTACCTGGTTACTATGTGGTCTGTATTAAAATAATAACCTACCTGGTCGCTATGTGGTCTGTATTAAAATAATAACCTGGTTACTATGTGGTCGCTATACCTG
The DNA here is from genome assembly GCF_016097555.1 of Gigantopelta aegis. Lineage (NCBI taxonomy): Eukaryota > Metazoa > Mollusca > Gastropoda > Neomphalida > Peltospiridae > Gigantopelta > Gigantopelta aegis. The sequence continues at coordinate 110,590,363 of NC_054702.1, read as the reverse complement.
GTCTATGTGGTCTGCTTTAAAAGCAATAACCTACCTGGTTACTATGTGGTCTGTATTAAAGAATAACCTACCTGGTCGCTATGTGGTCTGCTTTAAAAGCAATAACCTACCTGGTTACTATGTGGTCTGTATTAAAATAATAACCTACCTCGTCGCTATGTGGTTTGTATTAAAATAATAACCTACCTGGTTACTATGTGGTCTGCTTTAAAAGCAATAACCTACCTGGTTACTATGTGGTTTGTATTAAAATAATAACCTACCTGGTTACTATGTGGTTTGTATTAAAATAATAACCTACCTGGTTACTATGTGGTTTGTATTAAAATAATAACCTACCTGGTTACTATGTGGTTTGTATTAAAATAATAACCTACCTGGTCGCTATGTGGTTTGTATTAAAGCAATAACCTACCTGGTCACTATGTGGTCTGTATTAAAATAATAACCTACCTAGTTACTATGTGGTCTGCTTTAAAAGCAGTAACCTACCTGGTTACTATGTGGTCTGCTTTAAAAGCAATAACCCACCTGGTTACTATGTGGTCTGCTTTAAAAGCAATAACCCACCTGGTTACTATGTGGTCTGTATTAAAATAACAACCTACCTGGTTACTATGTGGTCTGCTTTAAAAGCAATAACCTACCTGGTTACTATGTGGTCTGCTTTAAAAGCAATAACCTACCTGGTTACTATGTGGTCTGTATTAAAGCAATAACCTACCTGGTTACTATGTGGTTTGTATTAAAATAATAACCCACCTGGTTACTATGTGGTTTGTATTAAAATAATAACCTACCTGGTTACTATGTGGTTTGTATTAAAATAATAACCCACCTGGTTACTATGTGGTTTGTATTAAAATAATAACCTACCTGGTTACTATGTGGTCTGCTTTAAAAGCAATAACCTACCTGGTTACTATGTGGTCTGTATTAAAGCAATAACCTACCTGGTTACTATGTGGTCTGTATTAAAATAATAACCCACCTGGTTACTATGTGGTTGTATTAAAATAATAACCTACCTGGTTACTATGTGGTCTGCTTTAAAAGCAATAACCCACCTGGTTACTATGTGGTTTGTATTACAATAATAACCCACCTGGTTACTATGTGGTTTGTATTAAAATAATAACCTACCTGGTTACTATGTGGTTTGTATTAAAATAATAACCTACCTGGTTACTATGTGGTCTGCTTTAAAAGCAATAACCTACCTGGTTACTATGTGGTTTGTATTAAAATAATAACCTACCTGGTCGCTATGTGGTCTGTATTAAAACAATAACCTACCTGGTTACTACGTGGTCTGCTTTAAAAGCAATAACCCACCTGGTTACTATGTGGTTTGTATTAAAACAATAACCCACCTGGTTACTATGTGGTCTGCTTTAAAAGCAATAACCTACCTGGTTACTATGTGGTCTGCTTTAAAAACAATAACCCACCTGGTTACTATGTGGTTTGTATTAAAACAATAACCCACCTGGTTACTATGTGGTCTGCTTTAAAAGCAATAACCTACCTGGTTACTATGTGGTCTGCTTTAAAAGCAATAACCTACCTGGTTACTATGTGGTCTGCTTTAAAAACAATAACCACCTGGTTACTATGTGGTCTGCTTTAAAAGCAATAACCTACCTGGTTACTATGTGGTCTGTATTAAAATAATAACCTACCTGGTCGCTATGTGGTCTGTATTAAAACAATAACCCACCTGGTTACTATGTGGTCTGCTTTAAAAGCAATAACCTACCTGGTTACTATGTGGTCTGCTTTAAAAGCAATAACCTACCTGGTTACTATGTAGTCTGCTTTAAAAGCAATAACCCACCTGGTTACTATGTGGTCTGCTTTAAAAGCAATAACCCACCTGGTTACTATGTGGTCTGCTTTAAAAGCAATAACCTATCTGGTTACTATGTGGTCTGCTTTAAAAGCAATAACCTACCTGGTTACTATGTGGTCTGCTTTAAAAACAATAACCACCTGGTTACTATGTGGTCTGCTTTAAAAGCAATAACCTACCTGGTTACTATGTGGTCTGTATTAAAATAATAACCTACCTGGTCGCTATGTGGTCTGTATTAAAACAATAACCCACCTGGTTACTATGTGGTCTGCTTTAAAAGCAATAACCTACCTGGTTACTATGTGGTCTGCTTTAAAAGCAATAACCTACCTGGTTACTATGTGGTCTGCTTTAAAAGCAATAACCCACCTGGTTACTATGTGGTCTGCTTTAAAAGCAATAACCCACCTGGTTACTATGTGGTCTGCTTTAAAAGCAATAACCCACCTGGTTACTATGTGGTCTGTATTAAAGCAATAACCCACCTGGTTACTATGTGGTCTGTATTAAACAATAACCTACCTGGTTACTATGTGGTCTGTATTAAAGCAATAACCTCTCTGGTTGCTATGTGCTCTATAATAATGTAACAACCCACCTGGTTACTATGTGGTCTGGGTTGAGACTGTCTTTATGATTCTGTGGATAGAGTAGAAACACGTATGACTGTCCCTCATCCATGTCAAACTGAACCTGAGGCATAGCTGACACTTGACTCTCCAGTAAGAAGACCTGCCAGAAACATGAATATCAAAATGATTACACACACTCTTCATTAGGTTTTTAAAAATTAATATATGATTTCCGAGTACACAATGTTGTATGATCATATATATACAACCAGAGATATATGGATACACGTGACTATTTATTGCACTGAGCATACCATAGTTGCATTCAATCACATTTTATTTTGAATTCTTATTTTCGATCTTGAACAATAACTCTCATAAAGTACCAGTACAAAATAACATGATACGATGATGTCCACATTATCATTTATACATTCATCAAGAAATGAACACATTACAAATGTTAGAAACACCTGTGAATTGCAAATAAGTCATCTTTTACACCTGTTATATATATCTAAAAGGTGTTTTTGCTACCTGCTGAGCCAACTGACGAAGTCTTAAACATTCCATGATGGTACAGCCTTTCCGTGTTGCAACCTTGACCTGTCCGATATCTCCGTAGAAGTTGTCAGAGTTGACGTGGAACAGCATCATGATCTGTCGCAGGCTGAAGGTGGTCGCGTCCAGGGCTCTCTGCAGAGCCTTCCCACTGATCTGCCACATAGACTCCGTGAAGCACGGACCTGAACTGAGCAGCACATGTCTGAAACAAAATAACAATGCAGCAGTTTTAAGGGGTTTGACTTGTAGAAACAAATTTTGGTTTAATGCGAAATAGTGATTTTTACAATGGAACTTATTGATATGCCACAATTTGCGTGAACATGTGCCTTTAGTTCTAAATAGTTTGTCAGCTTGTGCCTTCAAATAACAGTGATATTTAGGCAAACTCTTTTTTGGAAGAAAGTTTCATAAAACAACACAATCTTTAATATATTAATAGTAATGAAACAAATATCAAATTTGGTATTCTAATTCAAGATACTACCAGCCTCAGTGAGACAGTGCTTAAATAACTAGATTTAAGGCTAATGTATTTTAGGTCCACCTCCCAATACCGGCTCCAACTAGAGGAACTCTTAATGAGTCAATAGGGTGTGTGTGTGTGTGTGTGTGTGTGTGTGTGTGTGTAGTCACTACACTTACTTTTCTCTCAATAATCAATGACAAATAAATATTAACCTATGTCCTGAATACAGTCCAGATATATGAGGTTGGGATTTTTAACATTAACTGGGTATAAGCACAAAAACAAAAATCAAAATCAAAATTGTTCAATTTGTATTTGAATTTTCTGTTTCAAAGATAATTATTTCTGAATTTCTGATAAGCAATTAAAAATAAATATCTAATTATACTCTGACAAAATGTAAATATTACATCAAAATGGAAAACCAAAAGACAGTCTTACAATATTCACTACTAACCTGATACAAGAGCAGCCAAGTCGAGAAATATTCTCCACAGGCTGAGCTATGCACTCGATCATCACATCCAAAGACTGTCTGAGCATCAGTTCCAAGTACGGATGTTCCTCTGACAGAGCTATGATTAAAACAACAATACTTCTTTTAATACCATTCTTTTATTACAAAACAAAACAACATAAATTAACATAAGTTAAAGAATGTGTATTAATCGCTTTTACAGTAAAGTTAATAAACATAATCAAATAGTAAGCAAACAATCAAATAACGTGAAGAATCCAAGTTACCCACATGAAACACAGCTTATATAGACACACAACCAAACGTATATTTTACTACCAGAAATGTGCCCACATAGTGCAGTGCCTAATACAGTTACCTATCATGACAAATTAAAACCTATTGTTTTCAACCACATTAAGCTTTTTGCCAGCTCTATAATATACTCCACTGAAAACTCACAGGTCGATTTATAGTTGTATAAATTATGTGATAAGAAATAATAGTAATACTGTGATACCTTTAAAGCGACAGATGTAGTCTACGACCAGGTCAGACATGTGACCACAGCACTGTTTGAAGTTGACGGCCCCAGCTTCCCAGTAACCACAGATACGAGCTCCGCGACGCAGCCACGACTGTAACATCGGCAGCAGCAGGTGGTTCACACAGTACACTGCAAACCGGGGGCCTGAAACACACAACTAGTGTGTAAAACTCCACGGGATATGCGAAAGTTGCATAGTTAAAATTAATGTTATTATCCTAGTGTTTCTTTCATTTCTTTACTTTGTATCACCAACTCCTTTCTAAAGTGATTTTCAATTTTCAATTGATCAAAATTGAGCTTTAGAAAATAATTTTAAATAAATGGGCTTATTTTTCAATCAGTTTGTAAAATATTTACTAGGTAATGTGAATTAGTCAACTAAAAGGTTCAGTCATTTAACAAATTGACCTATTTTAGACCTTGTCCATATTTTCAAACCTATCTTAGCACTACGAAATCGTTAAAACCACAGTAAGCTATGACATCACTATGGCCTGTGCTGTAGTGATGTCATAGCCTATGATTGTTTTAAGATTTCATAGTATTAAGATAGCTTTGAAAATCTCTAGCCTGGACTAACATATACCAGTGGTATATGTCTTACATCATAGTGATTATTTTGTGTTATTACTTACAAACAAATGAATAAATCATTGATAAAAACAATTATTTTAATATATGATGTATTAATTTTAATCCATCAATTAATCAATTATTGATCTTTTCATACAACATCTCTATAGTTTATTGAAATGTGATTAAAAATGTATTCAGTGATATCCACATGATAACACACAAACCTGGAATGTCTGCCGCTGATCTGAGCAACTCATACAGCATCTCTATAGTTTAATGAAATGTGATTAAGGATGTATTCAGTGATATCCACATGATTACACACAAACCTGGAACGTCTGCCGCTGATCTGAGCAACTCGTACAACATCTCTATAGTTTTGGGCTGGAAGCTCTTGGGACAGCTGCTGATGGATGTAGCCAGGCCATCGAGCAACAAGAACCAGACGTGCAGAATTCCGGAATGGTTGTCCAGCTTGTCCAGGGTCAGAGGAAGACTGGCGACACTCGAGGGCTCCACCGGCTCGCCTGGTACACAGTCGTGTGGGCAGGACCCCAGGGACAGCATGTCTAACATGCCCGAGTCCGCAGACGTGACGCTTTGATCATCGTAACCTTGATCACTATCTCGTTGTTTGTTACTGGCTGGTTTGTTCTCAACATAGTTTGAACATTTTTCAAACACAACCTCTGTCTTTATTCCATCATCGGGTAAGGGGATTTTTACCCAGTCATCGTCATCAGATTCAAAGAACTTGGAGAAAGCTTCAAAATTCATGTTCGGTATGTTAGTGTCGACCATTTTCACAGTGGATCCCAGCTGTATTCTGTAGATGAAAATATCTAATGTCACCAACTAGAATCAAGCTTTACTTGCAATCAGTTGCAACTTTAGAGGAACTTCAATTTTTAACTAAATATGCAAATAGTTTTTTAATGTTACATTTTTACGGAAGAAAATAATTAATATTAAATAGTAAGCAATGCTAAACCTTCACTGAAAACTATTTGTAAACTTTGATCTATAACATAAGATAAACAAGAGTACCGGTGAGGTACATGATATGCCCGTCAGGAATGGAAAACCATAGATATTAATGAATATGTTACAGTTACGGGTATGATTCAATTCTAATTATGTGAAATTTTTGCAATGGGATGAACAGTTTGCTTTGGACCAACTACTATATCCAGTGGAGAAGGTGCTGTCCGATTAATGAAGTTATTGTTCTTTATTAGAAAGGGAAATTTTGTTTAGCATGGGTACTCTGGTGACACATTTATATTGGCAGAGAAACAGTTTATGTATATAATGTTAATATAGAACCACCAAAAAATTAGCATTTGTATTGTTAGTGCAGAATTGCATACTGGAGACCTAAATGTGAGGTTTGATGGTCCTGTATGCATATGTATGCAAGATATGATCCGGACAGGGATTTACTGTTATGTGCAGTAGACCGTGAAAAGTAGGTCACAGTGACCTAGTAATAGTACACGACACATCACCATCCCAAGTTGTTCCTACATGAGGTTTGATGGTCCTGTATGCATCTGTATGCAAGATATGGTCCGAACAAGGATTTACTGTTATGTGCAGTAGACCATGAAAGGAAGGTCACAGTGACCTAGTAGTAATGTGCGACACACCACCATTTCAAGTTGTTCCTACATGTGAGGTTTGATGGTCCTGTATGCATCTGTATGCAAAATATGGTCTGGACATGAAAATGTTAACAGACGGACAGACAACATCGTGCCATAATACGACCCATCATAGACAGGCGTATAAAAAAACTGTTAAAATATGAATATTGAATTTTATCTGTAATTTAAATTAAATGTTGATATATTGGTAAAAGATGCACCAGAAGGTGAAACACCCAGTACTGAATCACACGTGTACATGGTGGCATCGTAGAAATGATAAGTGATGTGGGGGAGGGACACATCTCCGTTTAGGAGATGGAGGAGCACACACCAACAGAGATTTTGGTTTATATAAATTATATATAGAAGGACTAAAATAAATCAATGTTTATCAAATTATCTGGGATCTGCCTACCTGTGAGCTCCTTTAAATATGGGGCACGCCGGCATCTTCCACATGGAAGCCAGGATGTTGCAGCATCGTTGTAAATATTTCAGAGCAGGGATACAGAGGTTTTCACCATCACCAGACGGACTACAGAGGTCACTGCCAGAGTCTGACTCTTCATCACTTAGCTCCTCAAATATCCCTACAGTTAAAATCAAACACCTGTCAGCAAACTTCTCAATTAAATTCAGATAACTTGCCAATTACATTCAACCATCTGACAGTAAACTTCTCAATTACATTCAAACATACGTCTGTGAACTTCACAAACACATTAAAACATCTGTCAGTAAATTCTGTATTACATCCAAACATCTGACAGTAAACTTCTCAATTACATTCAAACATACGTCTGTGAACTTCACAAACACATTAAAACATCTGTCAGTAAATTCTCTATTACATCCAAACATCTGTCAGTAAACTTCTCAATTACATTCAAACATGACAGTAAACTTCACAGAATTTCTCAATTATTCTAACTACTGTTTGTTCTCACAGTACAACTTCTAGTAATTATAACAATTCATAATGTGTAGTATGCAACACACAAGCATACATCTAAACCTGTGTTAATAGAGTATTAAAAATGGCCTTTCAAACAGTTAACTGCTAAACAATGTACTATACTAGAATATCTGAACAGGTTTGTCATGGAAATACCTAATTTTCAATAATTGTAACAAACACTACAAGGCATTCAAGGTACTATTAGACGGAATTCCTTTATGGAAACTTTTAAGCAAATCCTGCACTGTCAAAAAACACATGTTCGTAAATTGAACAGGACCGGGAACTTATAGACTGATGTTATTTAAAGTTATTATATAACTTGCATCTTTATAACACTCCATAGTAATCTTATAACATTTTTATACGAATAATACAATAAAGAAAATCCCAAATATGCTTAAATACCTGTAACAAAATAAAGTTATAATTTTATATATACATCAAAAAGGTACAAGTCAAGAAAAAGTGAGAAAAAAAAATAGATACACATCAATATTAAACAAGCATGCACTAAAACCATTGTTGATCCGTAGTCAACCATCATTCAGCAAATGCATGCACAAACCCATCACATTACTAAGTTGAGAATCTTAATTCATAGTTGTCTTAATGATCAGATCTCAACTAATCATGATCTACATACAGAAATTTATTATGTGTAGATATACAGAAACCATAAAAGTGATATTCGGTGAACAGTTATATTTTCATAATAGAAGTAATATTTTCACAATATTTTAGTTACAATGAAAATATAGAAATCATATTTATATTTCTGTGAACATGTTCATGCTTAAATTATTATGATCTCATTATTGGGGTCATAATATTTTTGTTTGATGTTTACTAATGCATCTGAAAGAATTTGAAAAAATAGTTTAAATATATGTACCTACAATATGAAGCGCAATGACAGTAATATATATAAAATAGATTGTGTATGATGACATAATGTCCTGTCTTTGTTGGTTTGTTTGTTTTGTTTAACAACACCACTAAAGCACACTGATTTATTAATGCACATCCGTCCTGTCATGTTTTGATGTTTTCTGATGATCTCTTTGTCAAGTATGTTTTCAAAGCAGAATTATTAATATATTATTAATTTAACTGTTATTATTTTAAGGCTAATTTTGAATGAAATATCTTTTAAAAAGTCCATAGTTAAGTAAATGTTTTGCAAAAGTTCCACTGGAACGTTGAACATATTTATCATGGTGTCATATGTTTTCAATTGGATAAGAGAAAGATATTAGCAAAAAGAAAAATATATTGTCAAAAATTAGGACAGATGTATATAATAAATAGACCATTTCATGTTGGGGTTTTTAAATACAATTTTTATGTCAACATGTGATGTGTGAAAACCGTATCTTCACTCATTGCTTCACAATTCGTATAAATATGGTTTTCACGCATCATTCGTTGACATAAAAATTATATTCGAAAAAAAACCCATGAAATGGCCTCTATCTATTCAGAATTATTATAAAAGAAATGTAATACAAATATGATCATTTCATTTTCCAACCACCGAACAGCCCAACTAAACATGTTTGCCTACCATCAGGAACTATTTTGGGTGACTTCTCATTTGTGCTTGCTATAAACAAAGGTACAAGATACACACAGTTAAAGAGTGTTGTATTAAAAACAGGCAGAATGTACTCACTGTTAACAGTTATATAAAGAACAGGGTGCAAGCAGCGACTTTATATGACTCAATGGGGAGTTGTATGGGAAAAGATCATTACTGCAACTTTTTCTCACTAACCAGTTAAAGAGACACACCCTAGTTACGGCTAGTTGTTAACCATTACGGCGTTGTTTTTCGCTATTAAACCCATTTTTTCACAAATAAAATTGCACTTTACTTACCGTTTATTATTTAGAATATACATTTCCATTCACCTGAAGTGTTTTTTGGTAATCCTGGTTTTTGTAATACCACAAAATGCATTTTTCGTATTTCATAAAATCGCACGCACGTCTGAGAAAAAAACGTTGAGCAGACAAGGTCTAATCTATTTTTAGAGGGGATATTTCCATTTCAATGTCACAGACGTTGGTATATCACGTGACCGTTATCATTTTGGTTCGGTTTGTTTTCTCGTGCACGGTTCGCGCAATCAACATCCGATTTGTTGTTCATTTGTGAGATTTTTCTTCACAGTGCGTGAACATTTTCAGTAACAATAAAGTTCAGACAAGTAAGTGTCTCAATACAAAACGTTACAAACCCTTAAAACCAATAGTTTTGGTAAGTCTTACGATATCTGGAGAGGGGATACAACCAGGACAGAACAGTTGGAACATGTCCAGAAGAGGTGAAAGAAACACACCCCAAGTCTGTAAAATTTGGCATTGTTGTGCTTCGAGCGACATCAGAATACTAACTTTTAAAATTATTTCAAGCAATTGGGACATGGGGATTCCCAAGGTATTTATCGATATAAAACCTGCTTTTTCACTCCATTTGATAAAAACGTGATCTAAGTATGTTACAGGTTTGTAGATTAACCAAATTATAATTTATTTTCGCTGGATGGAACTAGGGTGTGCGGCTTTAACCCTTTCCAGGGCTGACAGCCCAGAGGCTGAGTAAATTGGATAACCCCCATGTTGATCACTTTTTATAGTATAAAAACATTCTATCCGTAAATCATAAAGGGTTCATAACCAACTTAAGAGAATCACAGTTAGTTATTGCTTACTTTAATACCTTTTTCTAAACTTGAAAAACAATAGTTAGTTCGCGTTGAAATAATTATTAATAGTTACATTCATATGACAAATAATTCACAAATGCCATTTGTCAATTATTAGTTTATTAACAATAATAATATTAATTAAACTGTCATGAAGTACATAACCTAGAAAGTTAGCCAACCATATTTCCATGAGAAAAGCAGCTACTGCTGAAACACTGGAAATAAACTGTAAGGCTAAAATGACTTAAAGATATATGTCATTGAAATGTTTTTCTTCTTTTTGTTTTCACTATATAACAAGCAGTTCTGTTAAATTTTGACTGTTAACTGCAATAGTCAATGTGAACCATATCCAGCTTCATGTATTCCCAGAATTTATTTTTAAATGGTGGTACAGGAGTTATAAATTAAAGGGGTTATAAATTAATGCACTGTGACATGATTTTAAAATATTTGTTTTCATGTTCTTATTAACTTGTCCCTATTTGGGGAAAAAACTTGTATAGTATGATGCATTAAGTGACACTGAAACATAATTTAAACATACCTGGCCCTTGAACATATTTTAGTAGACAGAGAATGCAGTCGACTGTAGCGTTGGCAAAGATGAGGATGTTATTCGTGTCGAGAAAGACTTCAAACACGTCGAGAACCGCGGCCACGTGGTGTTGTCTCGCTTCGTTCACCTCCTCACTGGCCGTGTACTCGATCTTCACAGACCGCAACGCACCAAACAATGGCCGCCACCCAGAGTGGATCTGAGCCGTACAGGCTTCAACAAGCTCACAGATAGAGCAAACAATCTGAAATATACAGTGATAAATCAGTACTGGAGACCACAAAATCTTAAACATAGTGATAAATCAGCATATGAAAGGTATATATTTAACAACACTCAGTAGATTTTAAACCAAAGATATTTGGTGTCAAACATGTAGTTATTTCAATGTTTAGTTCAGAGAATGTGAGAAAGAGATAGCCAGAGAGAGAATAACAGAGACAGAGAGAAACAGAGATGGAGACAATATAGTTCAGAGAGAGAAGTAGAGAGACAGAAAGAGAAATAGACAGAGATAGAGACCGATATACAGAGAGAAAAACCTGCTGCCACCACACAGACTGCTCCTGTTAAAAGTAACAAGGGATAGTTTATGTACATTTTTCCACAATATATACCCTGCCAAAAGCTGTGACTTTTTAAATGCCTATTCAAAACATCCACTTGCAGTATTGACATTTCAAAAAGGTAATAACAAACCTGATCCTGCACATCCCCATCACAGATCTCCATGCAGAGCATGTCCTCGAACGTCTTACACAGGAACTCATTGATATGAAAATGAGGCTTCTCTTCGTGACCACTCAGCATAGCAACGATAAAGTCATGGACGCATGTCACTGACATCTTTGTCACAGCACGATCACGGCTGTTTGTAGCCTAAAGTAAATAAAGTAATAACCTACATGAGTCTTGGCTACATTTTACCCTTCACATAAAACTTGATCCAAAATTCGATTGATTTCAAATATGTAAGTTACATCTTTAATGGTAGTATAGCACTGTACTAAATAAAGAGATATGGGATTTTTTAAACTATTAAAAATATACATCTAACAGCATGATATCAAAAGCAGAAAAGAGGTCAAGTGTACTCATAGGTATTGATAATATTATGATGTGGTTTTACATTTCTACAAATTCAAAATTCAAATTAAGATTTTAACTGACAAGTCAAATGACTGAATATCCTGAATTTTAATCGATGATCACATCAAACATAAAACACAATGAAAAATGAAATAACAGGTCTCTATATGAAATACAGGCTGTATATCACCCTCACCCAAAGTTGGAAAGTTGTGTTTCTGCACTCACATTTCAACATATTGCCTGTTGTTATGAAACTTATTTGATAATTCTTGGCTGAAATTATTATTTTTTATTTTGAAATAGAATGAATAAATGAATTGTAAATGACACCCCAACACATATTTCAAAACTGAGGTCTGAAATAAGGGGCCATCCAGAAAGTATGTATGCCCAGTACAAAGAATGTATGGGGGAAGTGGGTTTTTCTGACAGTATACATATGCTAGTGTATTATAAAATAAAGTCTTTTCTAAAATAAAGACAGTATTGGCCCCTCAGTTGACACGACACTCCACACTGAGATCATGAAATCATTTATATCTTACTTCCACAAGATAGGATGACACCACGCTCCACACTGAGATCATGAAATCATTTATATCTTACTTCCACAAGATAGGGTGACACCACGCTCCACACTCAGATCATGAAATCATTTATATCTTACTTCCACAAGATAGGATGACACCACACTCCACACTCAGATCATGAAATCATTTATATTTTACTTCGACAAGATAGGGCGACACTATACTCCACACTCAGATCATGAAATCATTTATATCTTACTTCCACAAGATAGGGTGACACTATACTCCACACTCAGATCATGAAATCATTTATATCTTACTTCCACAAGATAGGGTGACACCACACTCCACACTCAGATCATGAAATCATTTATATCTTACTTCCACAAGATAGGGCGACACTATACTCCACACTCAGATCATGAAATCATTTATATCTTACTTCCACAAGATAGGGTGACACTATACTCCACACTCAGATCATGAAATCATTTATATCTTACTTCCACAAGATAGGGTGACACTATACTCCACACGGAGATCATGAAATCATTTATATCTTACTTCCACAAGATAGGATGACACCACACTCCACACTCAGATCATGAAATCATTTATATCTTACTTCCACAAGATAGGGTGACACTATACTCCACACTCAGATCATGAAATCATTTATATCTTACTTCCACAAGATAGGGTGACACTATACTCCACACTGAGATCATGAAATCATTTATATCTTACTTCCACAAGATAGGGTGACACTATACTCCACACTCAGATCATGAAATCATTTATATCTTACTTCCACAAGATAGGGTGACACCACACTCCACACTCAGATCATGAAATCATTTATATCTTACTTCCACAAGATAGGGTGACACCACACTCCACACTCAGATCATGAAATCATTTATATCTTACTTCCACAAGATAGGGTGATACCACGCTCCACACTCAGATCATGAAATCATTTATATCTTACTTCCACAAGATAGGGCGACACTATACTCCACACTCAGATCATGAAATCATTTATATCTTACTTCCACAAGATAGGGTGACATTATACTCCACACTGAGATCATGCAATCATTTATATCTTACTTCCACAAGATAGGGTGACACCACGCTCCACACTCAGATCATGAAATCATTTATATCTTACTTCCACAAGATAGTGTGACACCACGCTCCACACTCAGATCATGAAATCATTTATATCTTACTTCCACAAGATAGGGTGACACCACGCTCCACACTCAGATCATGAAATCATTTATATCTTACTTCTACAAGATAGGGTGACACCACGCTCCACACTGAGATCATGAAATCATTTATATCTTACTTCCACAAGATAGGGTGACACCACACTCCACACTCAGATCATGAAATCATTTATATCTTACTTCCACAAGATAGGATGACACCACACTCCACACTCAGATCATGAAATCATTTATATCTTACTTCCACAAGATAGGTTGACACCACGCTCCACACTGAGATCATGAAATCATTTATATCTTACTTCTACAAGATAAAGTGACACCACACTCCACACTGAGATCATGAAATCATTTATATCTTACTTCCACAACATAGGGTGACACCACGCTCCACAGTCAGATCATGAAATCATTTATATCTTACTTCTACAAGATATGGTGACACTATACTCCACACTCAGATCATGAAATCATTTATATCTTACTTCCACAAGATAGGGTGACACTATACTCCACACTCAGATCATGAAATCATTTATATATCTTACTTCCACAAGATAGGGTGACACCACACTCCACACTCAGATCATGAAATCATTTATATCTTACTTCCACAAGATAGGGTGACACCACGCTCCACACTCAGATCATGAAATCATTTATATCTTACTTCCACAAGATAGGATGACACCACACTCCACACTCAGATCATGAAATCATTTATATTTTACTTCGACAAGATAGGGCGACACTATACTCCACACTCAGATCATGAAATCATTTATATCTTACTTCCACAAGATAGGGTGACACTATACTCCACACTCAGATCATGAAATCATTTATATCTTACTTCCACAAGATAGGGTGACACTATACTCCACACTGAGATCATGAAATCATTTATATCTTACTTCCACAAGATAGGATGACACCACACTCCACACTCAGATCATGAAATCATTTATATCTTACTTCTACAAGATAGGGTGACACCACGCTCCACACTGAGATCATGAAATCATTTATATCTTACTTCCACAAGATAGGGTGACACCACACTCCACACTCAGATCATGAAATCATTTATATCTTACTTCCACAAGATAGGATGACACCACACTCCACACTCAGATCATGAAATCATTTATATCTTACTTCCACAAGATAGGTTGACACCGCGCTCCACACTGAGATCATGAAATCATTTATATCTTACTTCCACAAGATAGGTTGACACCACGCTCCACACTGAGATCATGAAATCATTTATATCTTACTTCTACAAGATAGGGTGACACCACACTCCACACTAAGATCATGAAATCATTTATATCTTACTTCCACAACATAGGGTGACACCACGCTCCACAGTCAGATCATGAAATCATTTATATCTTACTTCTACAAGATATGGTGACACTATACTCCACACTCAGATCATGAAATCATTTATATCTTACTTCCACAAGATAGGGTGACACCACACTCCACACTCAGATCATGAAATCATTTATATCTTACTTCCACAAGATAGGGTGACACTATACTCCACACTCAGATCATGAAATCATTTATATCTTACTTCCACAAGATAGGATGACACCACACTCCACACTCAGATCATGAAATATACTCTATCAAAAATGAAATGCATAGGTGATAGGGAAAGAAGAAAAGTGTTTGATTTTACAAAATATAGGGTTTTTTAACAATGTTGCTGAATGACCATGTTTGTTAATGTTTCTGGAATGGAACAGCACGCCCAAATGCACCCTAAAACAAATTTAACGCACGTTGTGAGACAATTGCAGGAAATTGGTGTGAAATGGTCAGATTTTGGCGATTGCAAGTGAAACTCAGGGAAAAGATTGGGGTAGTGATGAGTATTTAAAGATGCAATACTCTTAATGGTGCCTCATTTCCATTTCAACATAGATGAGTTACAAGATGCCAAGACTAAGCCGCCAAATCGAAACATTGCAATAGGCCCCCTCCAGTTAGGTGAATAGCAATCAGCAGTCGCACGCCACATGACCGTTCATCAGAGCACCATTTCACGTCTCTGGGACAGGTACCAGAAGTTTCAATCAGCTGAAGACCGGCCCAGAAGTGGAAGACCTCGCATAACAACTGCAGCACAAGATTGCTACATCCGGGTTTTGCACTTACGTCACCTAACTGCCACAGCAACGAAGACTGTTGGACGCATACCTGGTTTGAGAAGGGTGTCTGCACAAGCCATTCGGAACCGACTGCGAGAAGCTGGTTTACGGGCTATAGTCCAGTCAGAATACAGGATCCCGTACGTTTTTTGAGGGGACCTTTTTTTTTATGATTGAAATTCATTAATGAGGTCCCTGTGATGAAATTTAGCCTGGGAGTCTATTTTGTTTTACCGTTGTTTGGTGGCCATATTGGAAAATGGCCGCCATTTTGCGATTCATTGAATAAATAGTGATATCTCGGTAACAAGTGAACAGATTTTCATTTTTTAAACGGTGTTGGATAGATAATTAAAACGTCTATAAATAATTCTATTGTTACGTTTAAATATATCTAATAGTGTTTTTGCAATAAATGTTTTAATGAAAAAAAAAGGGCATTATTTAAATATTTCTATCATTACATTTCAAGGTAAGTACCTTGTGGGTTTTTTTAGGAGACCTTTGTTTTTTTTATTAGAATTCATTACTGAGATGCCCGTGATAAAAATTAGCCTAGTAGTCTTTTTTGTTCTTTTGCTGTTTGGCGGCCATTTTGGAAAATGGCAACCGTTTTTTTTATTTCATTGAATAATTTGCGATATCTTAATAACTAATGGACAGATTTTGATTACTTAAATGGCACTGGATAGGTATTTAAATCCATTATTGCATTAGATAAACCCAATATATTTTTTGCAATAAACATTTTAATGCCAAAAAAGGTATACTGTAAATGTTTGTACCATTGCATCTGAAATTGTGTTGGGTTTATAATATAATTCAGTTATAGTTTGTATGGCAAAACAAAATGGATGTACTGTTATTAACATTAAATAGCATGCTTTTGTAAGAAAACTTGTACTAAACTGTTATTAGGGTCTCCACGAGTACTCGAGTACTCGGGCACTCCATTCACAGGACTCGAGTACCCGTACAAGTGAGACAATGTAGAGCAACTAGTTCAGCGGTAACTAATTAACGATAAAAGTTACACAATAATTATATGACTATTTGCTAGTTTCTTTTTTAATCTGGCCGTCCGTTCGTCCGTCACAATACTGAACGTATCAACGGGTTTCTAAATGCAATTAAATGGCATGATTTGGCATTCATGTTCAGTGCTGGAATTAAGCTATATAATGCTATTTTACGTTATATTCCTTTGTCTCATTGTCATCTAGTGTAAGCGTCGGGTACTCGGGTCCGGGTCGAGTTTGACCCTCGAGTACTCGAGTATTGGACTCGTGGAGGCCCTAACTGTTATACAGTTTTGATACTGCGTCTCATTCATTCACTGAAAATTATATGTGAAACATGGTGTTTTTTCTCATACATATTTTTATAAAAAATATTTCTGTCAATTATTTCTACAATGTTACAGTAAAATATGTAATTCACAGTGAGTTTATATTTAGTAGCATTTAGTCAATATATTACTTTCAAAAAATTATGGATGAAACCATGGCAGGAACATCTAAGCTTACAAAGAGATCTTCACTCTTACTTGTAGAGCAACCAGAGTTGGCGAGGAAAAAATCTAAAACATGTTCTGATGTTATGTGTGTGATTTGTGAGGAAAGTACAACTTCAAACAAAATCCTTTGCAACAACAATCTCAAGATTCGTGGAATAATTTAGCAAAAAAAAGTAAGCAGTGAAAAGGTTTAGGTACTGCTTTTGATAATCTTCACGAACGAATAATAATTGATGAAACTCCTAAAAAGGTGCACAAAATCTGTAAATTAGATATCACTGGTATCAAGTTAAAAAGAGCACAAGAGGCTCGTTGTGTGCCTGTGACAAGTGATGCACAAGAAACTGAAGTTACTGATCAGTCTGTCGAGTCACGAGTACGAAGTAGTCGTGGAAGTTCTAAGTTGATATCAGTGTGCATATTTTGTGAGGAATCCCTGGAAGGCAAAATTAATAGAAATATCTTTGGTGAAAATGTTCCTATAAAGACCCACAGAATAGAAACAGAGATAGCTTGGAATACATTCATTGAGGCTGTCCCCTACATTGAGAATAAAGTCAAACGGGATCGTTTGCAAGCACTTGTAGCTTACTGTGATAATGCTGGTGGCATATTAAAAGCTGCTGCCTTGGACATTCGTTATCACAAAAACTGTTGGAAATCACACTGTAGACCTGTATACAACACACGTGCAAATGATATGAGAGGAGAGGAACGTCGTCTTAGAGAACAATGGGTTATTGAAAAACAGAATGAAGGATTTCAACATCTTTGCACATATCTGGTTGACTGTCTAGATACCCGGAAAGAAATTTACACCCTCAGAGATATACTTTCTGAATATGAGCAAATACAAAGGGATTTGTTGATCACCAATGATGAGATCAGAAATACTTGTGATGACAGGCATGCATTACGTTCACTACGCCAAAAACTTGAAAAACATTTTGGGCAGAATATTAGGTTTCAATCAAGGTACCGCAAAAATGAATCCTCAATAGTTTTTTTCCTAAAGCATGGAGGAGCATATGTTGAAAATGCCATAAATTGTTGGGGCGTTGAAAGTTTACAACTGATAAGCAATGTAACCAAGATTATACACTGTAAGTTTCGAAACGAAGGAGGAATCCCATGGCCATGTGCAATCAATGAACTTGATAAGGATAATACACCCAGTGACATTCACAACCTAGTTGCACTTCTAGCTGATCCTCAGTCAAAATTTGTAGATGGTCGTGCATTTGTTGCAGAACGCTTGCAGCCATCTATTCGTTTTCTGTCTGAAAGCTTGATGCATCTCATCACTGGTAAGCGACAGCCATTGCATGTAAGTGTATCAATGTTTGTTCACAACTTGACAGGAAGTAAAGAGCTCATTAAAATTCTGAGACAACTGAGAATTGGAATTTCATATAATGATGTTCTAGCATGGGCACTACATGAAAGCAATAAGTCAGAGCACAATTCAGTGTGTCCAACTGACAGGCCCCACTTGATTAAGCATGTCCATTTTTGCCCAAATGAAATTGCACCACATCAGCCCTGTACTGTCATGATGGACAATGATGATTTTAATGAAGATGGACTGACAGGGTCTGAGACGAGTCATTACACAAATGTCATTATGGCACAACCAATATCTTCCCGTTATGAAGGGACTTTGGAAAAAACAACATTGGTTGTACCAACTCGTGAAGTTAAAAACAATCTGGTCTGCCAACAGTTGCCAAACAATCTTACACTTCCAGTTCCCGTGCAGAACCTAAACCAAAGAAAATAGAATGCAAAGATCAGTCAATGATAGCATATCGAGTAACTGCCCATGCACTTCTTCATGTGATGCAATCAAAAGACAATGTTCCGGCTTTCATAGGATATCATACTTCTCTCGCTTGTAATGTTGAGAAGTGGGAAACGTACAATGTGAAGTGTTATGCGCAGCCTCCAAGTAAAGAAGTTGTTTTAGATGTGATGGACTGGTGCCAGAAAGTTGCTGAAATGAAGGAAATGCCATTAATTCAACTCGTTTCTGATCAAGCTGTGTATAAATATGTTGAAGAGGCACTTTTTGAAGATGGGGAGAGCTGGTCTCGTGTAAAGTCTGTAATTGGCGGTTTTCACACAGAAATGTCTTTCCTTAATGCAGTTGGAAAGCGATATGCTGGTAGTGGTCTTGAAGAATTGGCAGTTTCTGCAGGAATTGTGGCTGCTGGCAGTGCACACAGGACATTAGCTGGAAAACACTACAATAGGGGAATGCGTTTACACAAACTAGTAGCTGAAGGCTTGTTACGCATGCTGATTCAGGAATGCATCCAGAAGAACTGTAAAATAACAGGTTGTTTGAAACACTTGGTTGATATCACCACTGAAGAAGAACATGAGACATTCATCAAATCAACTGACTTCACTGATTTTGTACATGAACTATTTAAAGACGTCTTAGCATCTGGATCGGACATGGCTAAATATTGGATTTCTTACATTCTTGATGTGGAGATTCTTTATCAGCACTACCATTGTCTGAGGAGTGGAAATTTTTTTGATGAATACCTAAGCAGTTGCCGTAAAATGTTGCCATTGATGGCAGCATATGGAAACATCAACTATCTTCGGTATCTGTCCATCTATTACTGGCGCATGTCCACACTGAGTGACGAAGAGAAGAAGAACATGGCTGCGATTTATTCTTGTTCACTGAGTGGCAGAAGCTACAGCAAATTATCCCCTGATCAGGTTATTGAAATGACTATGAACAAACAATCCAAGAACCGAAGAAGTGGGGGCTGGGTTGGATTTACCAAAAACTTGTCGATGGTTGCAATTAGCATCCTCAGCAGGCCAGTTGTTATGCAAATAAGAGAACAACTGCAAAAAGTTACACAATTCAAGAAACCGCTATATCACCATCCTCAAATAGGTCCATCAAGACAGTCCAAAGACAGCCAGGTACTTGATGCTGTGAATGTAGCTCTGGAGGAATGGTGCACAAACCCATGGGATCTAAGCCGACCAACTCTTCGATCACTTTGTACTGGACAACCGGCTTCAGAAGAGGTGAAACATAGTCTTGAAACAGCTCACGATGAAGGCAATCAAATGGTTGAAAATGTACTAGAACGTCTATCTTCTGGTACTCAATCAATACACAACACAATTACTAAAAGGAAAAGCAAAACATTTGTAACAAAGACAGCTGCTGTCAAAAGCAAACAAGAAAGTAGAGCCATTATTGACCACACTGCAACAAAAAAGATAATTGATCTTCTAACCAGTGGAGATGAGTCCAGTATGACTCTGGAGGATCTGATGCAGTACAGAATAACTTCCGTGAGCTTGTCTCTATTTACAGCAGATGGAATTTTCCACAAAACTGTGAAATCAAAGTTCATGACAATGCTGACCCTCACAGCTGCACAACCACCATCAGATTACCACGTAATGGTAGACATGGGAATGGCTTGGAACAAAATACCTGCAAACAAAACATGGTCTGACTATGCTTTTAGTCTCTTCAACTACATAGTGGGTCGTCATCCAAAAGCAGTTGCATTCCATTTCATAAATGATATTTATGATGAAACCATGTTGATGCATAGCCCAAAGCAACACGAACAACAATGTCGTGCAAAGGCGTATGGGTTTGTTGCTAATGGATTTCCTGTTGCTGACCAACAAATTCCAACAGGGTCATCTTGGCGTTCATTCCTGTCAAAGCCATCTAACAAACAAAGATTGCAGCATTTTCTCCTGAAGGAATGGCATTCCTACAATCATCATGCTGATCTGTATTTTACTATGAACCTTGTCTGCTACAATGTGAAAACAGGAGAATGTGAATCTCTCTTTGAATCCAAGTCGCCATGAGAGGCAGACACTAGAGCTTTCTTCCATGCAGCTCAAAATAACTCTTGCACAGTTATTTTTGACTTTGAAGATACAGATGTTTGGATTATTGCATCATACATTACTCATGTAACTGGACAGTGCATGTACATGTACAAGAAGAAATCAGGAGAGGCTCCTACATACTACAGCTGCACTTCATTCTTTCCGGACACCAATGTGGCATCAGTTGCTCTTGGAGTTTATGCATTTACAGGTGTAGACACAGTTGGTGGCCTTTTTGGCTGTGGGAAGGTCACGGCCATGAAACGGATTCTAAAGTCAACTGATTTGTCATACAGAAAGACGATGGAGTCACTTGGTACAGATGATGAACTATCTGATGAACTCTTCTCTAAACTTGAGTTGTGTACAATCAGAATGCTCTACAATGACCCAGTTAGCACAACTCTGTCAAGTGCTCGTGCGCGCAAATGGCAACAAATGTCCAACTACGATTCAGCAAGATTGCCTCCAGACCAGGATTCCTTCAAACAGCACTGCCTCCGAGCTCACCTGCAGGTATATGAGTGGAAAAACTCAAGATGTATTAAAACACTTATTCCAAATAACTTTGGATGGGAAAAGAAGGATGACATATTACAACCAGTCACAGACACTATCAACGCTCTTCCTGATGACACACACTTCTCTGTACTTGAAGAGGATGAATATGATGAGGAAACTGATGACATCGTTTACCAGTCTTCAGATGAAGACAGTGATGCAGATGATGATGAGTAAATGATTTCAAAGATGTGAGTGACAATTAAGTCTAATATAGAAAAAGTGCAGTGTTGTTAATGTCCAAAATTTTCCTTACATTCCGTCTAAAGTATTAACCCATTTTTCAGTCTTTATTTTGCATTAAAACTGTTATAGCAAAAATACTATTAGATATATTTAAAACTATCAATGAAATGATTTATAGAGCATTTAAAAATCTAACCAATAGTGTTTTAAAAATTAAAATCTGTCCACTGGTTATCAAGATATCACTGTTTATTCAATGAAATTAAAATCGGTAGCCATTTTCCAAGATGGCCGCCAAATGACAAAAGTAAAAAAAAAAAAAAGACTCCCAGGTTAATTTTCATCATAGGCACCTCAGCAATGAATTCCAGTCACAAAAATGATCCCCTAACAAAAACCCACAAGGTTGTGTATTGTGAAATGAAATGGTAGAACAATTTACATAATGCCTATTTTTTAAATTAAAACGTTTATTGCAAAAAAAACTATTTGATATATTTAAATGCAACAATGGAATTATTTATAGACGTTTTAATTACCTATCCAACACCATTTAAAAAATGAAAATCTGTTCACTTGTTACCGAGATATCACTATTTATTCAATGAATTGCAAAATGGCGGCCATTTTCCAATATGGCCACCAAACGACGGTAAAACAAAAAAGACTCCCAGGCTAAATTTCATCACAGGGACCTCATCAGTGAATTTCAATCATGAAAAAAAGGTCCCCTCAAAAAAACACACGGGCCCTGGAATTCTGACTGGACTACTAGGAGACCGTATGTTGGCCCCGTCCTGCGAAGTCAACATCAATATTTACATGTTTGCTGGTGCACAAATGTACAGGGAGTGAACTTGGGAAAACGGCGGCGAGTATGGTTCAGTGACGAGTCACATTTCCTTCTATAGCAAAATGATGGACGACAACGTGTTTACAGATGCCGCAATGAACGTTTTGCCAACAACTGTGTCACCCAAGTTGACAGATTCGGTGGAGGGAGTGTCATGATGTGGGGAGCCATCTCATACACCGGCAGAAGTGAACTTGTGTTAGTACAAGGCAACCAGACAGCTGTACGCTACCAGGATGAAATTCTTCGCCGTCACATGCTTCCCATTTTGGATCGACAGAGAGAACTCTTTCACAAGGACAATGCCAGGCCGCATATGGCATGTGTAACAATGGATTTCCTACAGAATGAGAACATTAATGTGCTGCCATGACCATCAAGATTGCCAGATCTCAACCCCATTGAACATCTATGGGACGAACTGGACAGACGTGTACGCCAGTGTGACCCAGAGCCTCAGACGCTTCCGCAACTGTCACATGCACTGCAGGAAGAATGGGCTAAGATTCCACATGCCCGGATTCAGAGACTCATTCAGTCTATGCCAAGGAGATGTCGTGCAGTGATTGCTGCTGCTGGTGGCCACACAAGGTATGGATGTCAGCGCCCTTGTGCGATGCTGTTTGGTGACAAAAACGCCTCTACTGTCGTCAGTCCATAGCAAGAACATTATCACATACTCATGTCAAAATTGACTGTGATACGATTATAAAATATTAAATTATGCCACTTTGCATTAAAGAGATAATTCCATGAATATTTCACCTATGCGTTTCTTTTTTGAAAGAGTATAATTTATATTTTACTTCTACTAGATACGATGACACCACACTCCACACTCAGATCATGAAATAATTTATATCTTACTTCCACAAGATAGGGTGACACCACACTCCACACTGAGATCATGAAATCATTTATATCTTACTTCCACAAGATAGGGTGACACAACATTCCACACTCAGATCATGAAATAATTTATATCTTACTTCTACAAGATATGGTGACACCACACTCCACACTCGGATCATGAAATCATTTATATCTTACTTCTACAAGATAGGGTGACACTATACTCCACACTGAGATCATGAAATAATTTATATTTTACTTCTACAAGATATGGTGACACCACACTCCACACTGAGATCATGAAATCATTTATATCTTACTTCCACAAGATAGGGTGACACTATACTCCACACTCAGATCATGAAATCATTTATATCTTACTTCCACAAGATAGGGTGACACCACACTCCACACTGAGATCATGAAATAATTTATATCTTACTTCCACAAGATAGGGCGACACTATACTCCACACTCAGATCATGAAATCATTTATATCTTACTTCCACAAGATAGGTTGACACCACATTCCACACTGAGATCATGAAATCATTTATATCTTACTTCTACAAGATAGGGAGACACCACACTCCACACTCAGATCATGAAATCATTTATATCTTACTTCCACAAGATAGGGCGACACTATACTCCACACTCAGATCATGAAATCATTTATATCTTACTTCTACAAGATAGGGTGACACCACGCTCCACACTCAGATCATGAAATCATTTATATCTTACTTCCACAAGATAGGGCGACACTATACTCCACACTCAGATCATGAAATGATTTATATCTTACTTCCACAAGATAGGATGACACCACACTCCACACTGAGATCATGAAATCATTTATATCTTACTTCCACAAGATAGGGTGACACCACACTCCACACTCAGATGATGAAATCATTTATATCTTACTTCTACAAGATAGGGTGACACCACGCTCCACACTCAGATCATGAAATCATTTATATCTTACTTCCACAAGATAGGGCGACACTATACTCCACACTCAGATCATGAAATTATTTATATCTTACTTCCACAAGATAGTGTGACACCACACTCCACACTGAGATCATGAAATCATTTATATCTTACTTCCACAAGATAGGGTGACACCACACTCCACACTGAGATCATGAAATCATTTATATCTTACTTCCACAAGATAGGGTGACACCACACTCCACACTCAGATGATGAAATCATTTATATCTTACTTCCACAAGATAGGGTGACACTATACTCCACACTGAGATCATGAAATCATTTATATCTTACTTCTACAAGATAGGGTGACACTATACTCCACACTGAGATCATGAAATCATTTATATCTTACTTCCACAAGATAGGGTGACACTATACTCCACACACAGATTATGAAATCATTTATATCTTACTTCCACAAGATATGGTGACACCACGCTCCACACTCGGACGAGGTGCAGCAGAGGCCTGGAGCTGTGTGCAATCTTCATGAGCACTTCCTGCAGTCGATACAGATGCAGCGCATTGGTCGGGAGTCGCGACCAGCTCCCAATTCCCTCCAACTCAGTACTGCGTAGTCTTCTCAGCTGAAATCGACTCGACTCGCCCAGCTCTGCCAGAAATGTTAACAATCCTTGAAGATTGAGTTTCTCTGCAGCATCCTCAAACAGACTAAAAGAAAATAATGATACTTCGTCATCACTGGCCATTAGATGTCAAACATAGTAGATCAAATTTACAAAGCCTGTTTTTGTCTTACACGTGTGTCACTACATTACAATGCTTAAAATTACATTACAGTCTTAAAAAACAGGGAATTATTGAGAGTCCCCCCCCCCCCCCCCCACCCGATTAAAGACAGAAACTTCAAGGAGACCATGAAAAGCAGGGATTATTTTAGGGTTTTTTAATCAAACAATATGGGTACAAACTTTACAGGGTCTTGAAAGATAGGGAATAATTGTGAAGGTTTTTTGTGTTTTTTTATCAAAGAATAAGACCAGAAAGTATTTTTAGGGTGGGAATAAAATGTGGAAATAAGAAAATATCTGGAGATATTTCTGCATCACAAGCATATAATCTGACTACTTAACATGTCTATAAATCGTATGAGTTTATGAAACAAATAAATAATGAAAATAATCCATTAGATCTTGAGTACTTGTGTAATTTACTTCAATAAGAAGATATTTGTTATTTATTAATTTGATAGCAATATCATACCGATCTACTTCTTGTGACAAGCCACACAGTGCCTTAGATGCTTGAGGTGCATTGAGCACCCCTCCTCCTAGAAGTGAACCTTCCCAGCCCGATTCGATGCTGGTCTGTCGGATGAGCTCTGCCACGTTGATTCTGGGGGCCACAGGTACAATCGAGACAGAAGCTGAATACATGTCCATACCACTGTTGGAATATAGTTTTAAGATAACAATTTCTAGAATATAGTTCTTAAATAACAATTTATAAAAAGTTGTTTTATTGGTAGAGATTAGGATGTATTAATATCAATAATGGAATCTTTACATTATTAGTAAAAAAAAAAAAAAAAATTAGCCAATGGCTAGTTTGGCTACAGACAGCACAAGCCTTGGTCAATTTAATGTAGCTAAAATGGAACCAAGTCGCCATAATAGATTTGAGACTGGAGTCCCATTTAATAATCATTAAACCAGAGTTGAGCTTTGTAGTTCAATTAATTTAACAATCATCTTTGTCTTAGTGAATAAAATATGGTTAAATATAAAAAAAATATATTCTGGAAACGTACTGGGTTCGCATAGAGTGCACACTCACCAATAACTATTAACAATTAACCATTGTTTTAGACAGACTGTCCATATATCTCAAGAATATGCCTAGGACAACATGCTTAAGCATTATAGGTAGCAGGATACCAAATAGCATGACATTGACATGAAATTTTTAACTGTGCATAAATGCGATTGGACTTATAAAATGTTATTTCGTCTGGCCAGTTAATTATTGTAATTAATTTGAACTAGTTTTAATGTACCACACTAACATTAGGATCACATTTTTTGTATGAATCTAGGGTAGTCAAAGAAACTGCCCATTATATATGAAACTAACCCCCATTTTTCAGATTGACTTCAAGGGTGAGACATTGTATTACATGTTTACTGAAATGTTGCAAGTAGCACTTTTAGTCACGTTATTTATGGAATTTAATTTGGTGACAGAATGACAAAACTCACTCTATATCTTCTGAATTATTTGCATCTGATTTCTGTTCCTGTTGCACCTTTGGCAGGTTTGACTGATTGTTCCCTCCACTAAAGTACGTATGTTCCAACTCCGATATGTGAGCACAACACCTGGGAAGTTTACAAATTTCACAGTGTAAAGTTAATATCAAAACATTAATCTAAAGCACTTCTGCAACTGTTCATTTTATGATCAACATAAACAAAAAAATGTCTAAGTCCACATCAACACAAAATTTATAGTTTTATAAAATATGGATGTTACAAACTTTATCCAGGAATTGTAAGAGATACAGTACTAGTAATTAACAGTCTTAACCTGGATTTTAAAGACTTATAATCAAGTACAGTGAAAACACAAAATTGATAGTTTTATAAAATATGGATGTTACAAACTTTATCCAGGAATTGTAAGAGATACAGTACTAGTAATTAACAGTCTTAACCTGGATTTTAAAGACTTATAATCAAGTACAGTGAAAACACAAAATTGATAGTTTTATAAAATATGGATGTTACAAACTTTATCCAGGAATTGTAAGAGATACAGTACTAGTAATTAACAGTCTTAACCTGGATTTTAAAGACTTATAATCAAGTACAGTGAAACCTGTCTAAACTGGATCATGGCGGGGACCTAATATTTATTCGGTTTGGAGAGAATCCGGTTTTTAGAGGGTCATGTTTTAGAATATAGAGTTATTTTTCTTGACATCGAATTCGTAACTGTGAACGAACATGTCCGAGAATTGCCGAATGAATTTGACTGTTGAAGCGACGACTCATAATAATGTCGCTATATCTCAGTTTTGTTATGTATCTTTCTTATTTATTAACTAACATTAAAACATAAATAAAAACAACAACACGTGTATAAATAATTTAGTTTTTTTTTTACCACAATTAAGGTTGCAAAATGACAGTTGGCAAACTTGTGCCCAATCTTTTTGTTTACAATAAAATATGTTTTCAATCAATAAAGATAGAAACAATTGTTTACATCAACGTTTAAAAAATGAGTCCATGGTTTGTTGTTTTGGTTCAGATTTGTTTTTTAGAACAATGTTCATCGATATCGACTCCAGTTTCAGAATGTGTTCCAAATAGCGTTCATCTTTTCCAAGAGCAAAATTTCTAAGTTTTTTAATCATAACCAGTGCATCAACATGCGACATTTCGCAACCATTAGGTAGCAAACTTTCATCCGATAAACTTTTCGTCATCACTTGGGTTGTTATCACATTCCTCTGGTTTTCTGTATTCATTCACAAGTTCATTTTCCCATTCATCACTTGTATCTTCGATTGGCAACTGGTCATCAAACGTCGCAATAGTGGCCAGATCCACATTCACCCGGTAGTCACTGATCAGTTGCAAAAGGGGAATATTGTCATCATCGTCTTCATCCCCGTCGTCAACATCATCATCATCAATGGAATCCACATTTGTCGATGTTGGAAATCCACATGCACGAAAACACTTTGATATGGTTTCAGGCAGAGTATCTTTCCATGCACGTGATTATCCAGTGTACAGCGTCAAGGACCGTAATTTCCTTACACAACTACGCAACAGAGTTAGCAGTGTTAATTTTAACAATTAAGTTTTTAAGCAGGTGTTTTCTGTATCTGGCTTTAAATGCACGAATTACCCCTTGGTCCAGTGGTTGGAGTACAGATGTTGTGTTGGGTGGTAGAAACTTTTAATGTTATGTTTGAAAGTTCTATTTCCGCATGAGAAATTGCATTATTCAAAAACATCAGGATCTTTCTGTCCTGTCATTTCATCTGTATGTTGACACTTAATCCATTTTTCAAACAACTTGCCATTTATCTACGCCTTACGGTTTGATTCCCAAATCTGATTAATGTTCACATTTTTGAAGCATCTAGGTTTTGCCGCTTTCCCAATGGCAAGCGCCTTCAACTTCTCTCCAGTGGCACTACATGCAAACATAATGGTGAGCCTTTCTTTTGAGTTTTTTATTCCCTTGGTTGACTCGCCTTTGGCAGATAGGGTTTTGTCAGGTAAAGCGCGCCAGTAAAGACCAGTTTCATCACAATTAAAGATATTTTGTGGGTCATAACTGGAAACAATGTTAGGAATTCTGTCTTTGCAATCATCAATTATGTTGTTATCTATACCGGCACTTTCACCGCTGATCTTGAAATGTCGAACAGAAAAGCGCGACTTCCAGCTTTCTAACCATCCGTTAGAAGCCTTAAAATCCTGAATCAGCAGATCAGATGAAAATTTCAAAGCTTTTTCCTGCATGATCGGTCCGGATATGGGAATATTCTTTGCTCGCACATGTTGAAACCATTTCCATGTCAGTTCATTCAGTTCGTCATATTTGCAGCCTGTATTGAATCGCGTTTTGTTGGCACTAGAGTTATTTTCATATTCTTGCAGATAAACAGTATTTTTCTTTAATATGTCTGACACAGTTGAAATGCCAATGCCATACTTTGCTGCCAATTCCTTTTGAGTTAATTTTGGTACAGACTGCGAATCTTTAATGAAATCGAACTTTACTTTCAACGATAATTCCACACGCCTACGTTTAGTCTGTGGTGGTCGGGACATGTTCGTTTAAGGTTGTTTTTGGGGGTTTTTTTAGCAAAATTCAGCGTGCATGTTTTTTGTATCTACCACAGAAAAGATAAAATTTTCTGTTTATATGTAGTGTATACAAATTAAGTCACGTGTGTATACTTTACTCTAAATTAAGTTGTTTCTAACATTTTACTCGAGTGTATGTAGTGTATACAAATTGAGTCACGTGTGTATATTTTACTCCAAATTAAGTTATTTCTAACATTTACACTGTGTGTCAGTATTCCATTATCAAAGTGCATTGATTAAAAATCAAAGGGGAAAAAGCTATAAAGAATTTGCTCAGCACTGCACTGCACTGCACCAGACAGGACACTTGAAAACAATCAAGCTTTAATCACTCTGCTGGCTGCCAAGCTGGACTGAGACCGCGGAAATCGGTGACCCGTGACAGCAGAAATTCCGGTCTGCATTGTTTTCTGAAAGTCGTGTTTTCGTTAAGTTTATTCTTCATTTGTTTATACTACGCCGGTTTGTTCAGGTTAATTAATAAAGGATTTTACATTTCTGAACTAAAAATCAATTCGGTTTCCGAAATGGACAGGTTCCGGTTTTATCAGGTTTTTAATACATGGTTTCAATAAGAGAATATTCGGGACCATGGAATTTGGCCGGTTTTGACAGGATTTCGGTATGTTCAGGGTCCGGTTTAGACAGGCTTCACTGTACTAGGCAGGTCTCCTGATTTCACAGAAACCACTGTGTCTGGTAGTTAATACTGTAACGGCAAAACAACAGAATAAAAGTCTGTTACACATAATAATGTAATATCTTCTACGATTACAATGATTACTAAAAATCTGTTTCCAATGGGTTTCAGTAATCAAAGGCCACAGAACTAAAAAAATGTTACCCATAAAATTAAAAACCCTGAGGTCTCATAGATTAAAACAAGGAAAATCCTCATTCAGACACGGGACATGTTCTACGTTGCACATAAATAGTCTTTTAAACTTATGTGTTGAAAAGATTCACTTTTAACAATACTGCACCTACTAGTTACCTAAAGACATGCTTCCAGCAATCTGCAGAATGGCTGCCCATCTCCATCCCAGTTGTCATGACAACATCCATACTGAGAACATGGACAGCATGAAGTCGAACTAGTTTGGTTTTAGTTGGTAGTACTGATGTCTTCCCATGAAGCTTTGCCTCCCCAGGCCACGGGCTGCGAACGTCCTCTTTGATGCACGACGTGTTAGCCAGTTGGTTGAATGCACTACCACACCTCTCCTGAAGACCTGTTAACATGTACCGTAATAGCTGTGCTTAAATCTTTTAATGCTTACTAATGATCCTGAAGACAAGCATTTCAGTCATAGAACAGTTGAAATGTTTTAAACGTTTGCTTTTCATTGTGTTATAAATATGACAGTTTGCAAATATTGTAATATTTATACTCAACAACAAAAGTTTAGCTAATGTTAAAAGAAATGGCATAACATTTATAAATTAACCTATTTTTATTAATTAGTATTTACATCTGAAATGTTTACCATTTACAAACAATATAAACTCATCAACCTTTGCCTTAACACAACAGGAGGACCTGGTTTTCTTTTAAGTTTATTCAACCATGGCAAATTTAGATGCCATAAAAAATATTTGCTAAACTTTCGCTGTTGAGTATATTTTCAATAGGGTTTATTGTAGCTGTATTATAATAAAAAACAATTCTGTGAAACAAAAATGTTATGAATACAATTAAATGATATTTTTAGGACACACTGTATTTTCAGTAGAGTATTAAGTGTTTACTTATATACCCTACCGTCAACATAACTATGTGCAGCTACACTTTTCATTTATAAGATATTAAACCAGATTCCATTTCATATTAAGTGTCAATTGAAAATATTATGCAATTTTGACATAAGGTTGATATTTAATTTTTACAATTTATATTTGTATTATAACCAATTTCACATGTAACATACCTAGGATACAGCACAAGTTAGCAGCTTTCTGCAATCCAGTTAAACTCAGACAAATGGCATCTCGTGCTTTTATACTCTCCTCCTTGGCACCTTCGGTCCCCAGCATCAAGCCCAGACTGACATTAATACCACAGGAACTTTTACCGTTGAGAAGTACTGACAAAACATCGAGAACACCATACCAGCACGCAGACAACAGGTGTCGAGATAGCTTCTTACCTTGAAGAAAAACATCTACATTCAGTGAGCTGTGACACTCAACATCATGGACTCTGATATAGCTTTTAAGAAATTCTAATGGAATGTTTCTCTAATTTCCATTAGTATCCTTATTTAGCTAAATTATTATAACATTGTTTACTTGCTGAAATGAAATGTGAAGTGAATTTTAATGGCTAATGAGGTGACTCTTAATCAAATACAAGCATGTAAATGAAAAAAACATCCAAAAGGCCTTTAGGTTATTCATTGGAGTCTTCCAATGTATTCAATCAACATGTGTTAACGACACTGATATTCTACTATTATGATTACACTCAAAACATTTTTTAATCACAAATTAAAAAAACAAAATCCTTAAATTTGAAGCTAAATATTATGATAAAATAATATAAACAGTCAATATATTACACAGAATGTTAGATTTACCAGCTTCAAACATTTTTCAATCACAAATTTGAAAACAAAAACACAGTTAAAATATTATAATTTATTGCGCATATGGGCAGTGAGATGCGGGTGAATATATTTTCTCTCTTTCCCATGACGTTAAGTTTGGTGACATCATCAGTTTCCTCGACTGTCATCTCTCATTGATGATATTTTACAAAACATTTAGCTCCATAAGTGTTCAGTTTTTGTTGAAATCGTTTAAGTAATTTGCTCTTGTTAACAATTAAACATGCTCTAAACTAATTTCTTTGTAGTTCATTCACTTCCCACTAGAAACATCAGTTCATTACGAATGTGACCTGTCTTGCTTACATTTGATTTGTGTACCTAAAGATAGCGTTTGACGTCATTGCTTTTCAGTCATGACGTCATCAATTTCCTCAGACTTTTACATCTTGTATATTATATAGTTTGTGTCATGTAAAACGTTTAAAGTTTAAGTTTCTAAACACTATGGGTAATAAATACAATAACCCACTCGATACTCATAATTACGAATTATCTGTCCCTCGTGAAAGTTATTGTCTATATATAATATAAATAGTCAATATAATATAGAGAATGTTGGATTTACCAGCTTCAACCGCGGGTCCGTCAGCTGGTTTGTTCATGCTAGTCTCTGTGTCTAGACTCTCACTCATCAACTGGGCTCCAATCTCGTGGCTGCCAAGTCCATCAATGTCTGAAATCACAGCAACAACTTAAAAACAACCAACACTGCCACAGGGTGGACATTATTTATAAAAGTATTATACATAAAAAATACATAAAAATTATTTTATAAATTAAAAGTACAGTCCTCTAAAAATATATCTAAATTAAAGGTATATGGTCCTATAAAAACAGCACAGCACATCTGCTTGAAACTCACAAATTTCCAGTGCAGTATTTGTTGTCTTAATATCTATAGAAATTCAATATAATGCACCATAATTTTGAAAAATACTGCGGAAGGGTGAATGGTTAAGTCTTGTATCAGATTTCAGCTTTTGAGGCATTTGGTAATAAGTACCAGTACCTTTTACAAATACACGTTAGTGAATCACTTGGATAGGTGACAATTAGGAATACCTCGAATGATCACAAACATTAGTATTCACTCGTCTCCAAATAAAATGTTTGGGTTGTTGGGTGTGGGGGAATTTTATAGGTGATTATACAATTTCATATGACTAGATGTGAAAAAATTGCTATTTCATGCAAGAATCTATCAGGGGTGGGAATTGGTAAACTGTGAAAAAAGAGGAAATCTAGAGGGGTCCTGGAAATTCTTGAAATCCTAGGTTAAAATCTGTGCCATCTGACACATTTTCAAGGAAAGGACGATTAAAATGCGAGGAAACGATTGAGACAGGTAGTAGGTTTACCTTTGAGCATGTTGACTAAAGGACTGTACTTGGTCGGGTCAAAGCCAGCACTCTCTAGAAGGCTGGTAGAGATAATTTGCTTGTAGACTTCACTCAGCCAGGCGGGAGACAGGAATAACAGGAGACCACTGCTCAGGATTTCATCCATAAAGTCTTTCTGAAAGCATAAACATTAGAACATGAATCAAAGGAATATAGACCATCATATCATTATTTTTTAAATCAAGGATTAATACACCTAAACATAAAATTATCTACAACATAACATATTTTAATGGAATGTCAGACATTTTCAGATTTTTGTCTTGTATTTAGGGAGGTGAAACTCACTCAATATTTATCACTCCAGACATGTTAAAAATGTTTCAACCATAAAAAAATGTCTAAAACTGTCTACTGCTTCCCCAAAAATGTTGAGACGGTAAAAATAAATGCATCGAGTAAAAATTACCTCGTTAAATGGAAGTGTTGATTCATTCTTGGTGTTGTAGTATCCGTTAGACGTGAGTTTGAGTGCAAGGAGCAGGGCCGAGATAGATGCCATGTAAACACCATCAGCATTGAGAATCACGGCCGCCGCAGCTTGGACGTCTGGTTCATCTGTCTCACCAACCTCACACTGCTTTACCAGACCTGTAGCAACAACAACAACACGGTTACTATGACACTTGAAATACAATAGTTAAAAAATACAAACCATGAAAGATAATGCAGCTAAAATATAAATAAAAAATACATTACAAGAGATACTGAAATAAAGTACACATGAAATATAACGCACAACTGAAATAATATACAAAATGCAATGAATATCGTATATCTTAACATAAATTATTAGTACATTTAATGTATTTTAACCAACAGTGACAGCTTTAGTGATCCAAATGACTAATGTTAAAGCAGAAGTTAAAGTTTGTTTTGTTTAATAACACCACTAGAGCACACTGATTAATTAATCATCAGTTATTGGATGTCAAACATTTGGTAAGTCTGACTCGTAGTCATCAGAGGAAAACTACATTTTTCATTAGCAGCAAGGGATCTTTTATATGCACTTTCCCACAGACTGGAAAGCACATACCACGGCCATTGACCAGTTGGTGCACTGGTTGGAACGAGAAAATAATCAATCAGCTGAATGGATTCACAGAGGTGGTTCGATCCTATGACGCAAGTACTCATCTGACTGAGATAAATTCTGGGCCTAATGTAAAAAAATATTATAATAATGACTATGTTTCATCATTAAACTTTATTTTTATAAATCAGTTTACAACTGGCGAACAATAAAAATGAAGATAACTGTAGATTTTTATAAGAATACAAATAACAAACTGGATTTATAAAACACCCATAACAGTGACAACCAAACTTAAACTACCTTGTATATTACATCTAAATCCATAATTAAAACTGGTTTCTTCAAACCACAAACCTGCACAAAAATTTGAAGCGAACTCTTCCAGCGCCTCATTGACATCTCGTACAGAAAATGCCGCCAGCAACTCTGGTAAAATCCTCTCCAGCTCCTGCACAAACCTGCGAGCATTCTCTCTCTCGATGGCCTCGAACTTGTCCCGCAGCAGGTTGCGTCTGCGCGTCAGCTCCTGTGACTGCTGCTCAGCAAGCTGCGACTGGATGGTCTCCTGCACGTTGATCATGTCACCGTACTCGCTGCTTGACTGACTGCCGATGTCAGCCAGACGCAGCTTGGTGATCCGCGTGGCACGGTTACTAGACAGGTCCTCCTCCTGGTCGTCGTACTCCGGTTCTGGGTCTCCGTCATACTTGTCTTGTCTAGCTGAACTGTGTGGTGGATGGTCAGCCGGTTTGTAAGTCATTGATGTCCCACCATCATCATCTTCATTGTTGTCATCATAGTTAGAAATGTCTTTTACTACTTTCTTTTCTTTGGTATTTTTAGATTCAATGTCACACTCTAAATAAATAAACAAATAAATTATCTTTAAAGATACTTATAAAACATATACCATATGGCTTCTTCTACAACTTTTTTTTTTTTTTTGTATCTGTAGAGATCAATATAAATAGTACATCCAATATAACTTTGTCAACAACATTCTCTTCATTATTTACTTTTAGAATCAATGCTACTCTCTAAATAAAGAATTTGAAGAAGTAAATAAAAATCAGTATGTTTAGAATGTCAATAATTCATATTTAATTCATTTTGTTAAGGACTATTTCAGAAATTATTACAAGGTATATAATCAACCATCTTAAATAAAGCAAAACCATAAGGAATAAAACATAATTTTGAGTCTACATATTTGCCACCACCATACACACCATATAACCATTTCAATTCATAACACAAATAACAACATAGTCTGCTGTATAATATATAAAAACATAATAGGAAGATGTTAGTAACAAATCAATCACTCAGTAGATGAATGTTTATATGTCAGAGCTTTCAATTGTTTGTGCTAATGTTTTCCTCAATAGTTGACATCAAGTTAAAGGGACAGTCCCGAGCTTTCAATTGTTTGTGTTAATGTTTTCCTCAATAGTTGACATCAAGTTAAAGGGACAGTCCCGAGCTTTCAATTGTTTGTGTTAATGTTTTCCTCAATAGTTGACATCAAGTTAAAGGGACAGTCCCGAGCTTTCAATTGTTTGTGTTAATGTTTTCCTCAATAGTTGACATCAAGTTAAAGGGACAGTCCCGAGCTTTCAATTGTTTGTGCTAATGTTTTCCTCAATAGTTGACATCAAGTTAAAGGGACAGTCCCAAGCTTTCAATTGTTTGTGTTAATGTTTTCCTCAATAGTTGACATCAAGTTAAAGGGACAGTCCCGAGCTTTCAATTGTTTGTGTTAATGTTTTCCTCAATAGTTGACATCAAGTTAAAGGGACAGTCCCGAGCTTTCAATTGTTTGTGTTAATGTTTTCCTCAATAGTTGACATCAAGTTAAAGGGACAGTCCCGAGCTTTCAATTGTTTGTGTTAATGTTTTCCTCAATAGTTGACATCAAGTTAAAGGGACAGTCCCGAGCTTTCAATTGTTTGTGTTAATGTTTTCCTCAATAGTTGACATCAAGTTAAAGGGACAGTCCCGAGCTTTCAATTGTTTGTGTTAATGTTTTCCTCAATAGTTGACATCAAGTTAAAGGGACAGTCCCGAGCTTTCAATTGTTTGTGCTAATGTTTTCCTCAATAGTTGACATCAAGTTAAAGGGACAGTCCCGAGCTTTCAATTGTTTGTGCTAATGTTTTC
This sequence comes from Gigantopelta aegis, assembly GCF_016097555.1. Taxonomy (NCBI): domain Eukaryota; kingdom Metazoa; phylum Mollusca; class Gastropoda; order Neomphalida; family Peltospiridae; genus Gigantopelta; species Gigantopelta aegis. The sequence continues at coordinate 110,553,490 of NC_054702.1, read as the reverse complement.
CTCAATAGTTGACATCAAGTTAAAGGGACAGTCCCGAGCTTTCAATTGTTTGTGCTAATGTTTTCCTCAATAGTTGACATCAAGTTAAAGGGACAGTCCCGAGCTTTCAATTGTTTGTGTTAATGTTTTCCTCAATAGTTGACATCAAGTTAAAGGGACAGTCCTGAGCTTGTTGTCATTGTTTCAATGATACCGACCAACAGAAATATTTTTACGAATAAAATTGCATATAAAATAAATATTTTTTGCATAAAATATTAGTGGCTTTATATTAAATGTGTTTCTGGTCATCCTAGTACTTGGTCAAACTTCATTTTATTCCCCAATATATATTTTTGTCGGAGACCAAATCCAGTTTGAGTTACTCACAAACATTAGGACAAGCAGAAACACACTTAATATATAGACACTGGTATTCTAAACAAGAAACTACATTCAGTATGTTATGGAAACTTAGGTCAGTAAAAACTAGACAATACACTATTACTGATGATGTACAAATGTCAATTGCTATGCTATTGTTGTTGTGAGGCACGATGTCCGCTTTGTCTGAATCATGGGATTTGTGGGAAGAAATAATTTCTGAAAAGATTTTATTAGTTTTTAACATCTTACAATGGCAGCAACCTCAGGACCGTCACTTTAAAGTGTTTACCGTTCTCCGTCTGTGTAGAAAACTGCAGGAGAGCATCGATAACACTCTGGGTGAGGTGCTCGCCCCGGCTCATCTTCTCCAGTGAAGTCAACAGATTGTCCACACACTGAATACTGGTGAAACACACGGACGATTCGTTGCAGTGGCAACATTCCTGGAGAGAATCCGTAACGCTGAAATAAACAACCACATTAACAGACACTAAATACTCTTACTGCTGATACTGTGCTGGCAACATTGTTAAAATTCAATAATACCTACATAGAAATAGATGCACACAGACCATAATATACATTAAAAACGTGACACATACTGAACAATCACTGGATTTTAATCTAATTTTCTACAGCTTTCTCATTGACACTTTGCAAAATACTTCTATCGACAGAAATCTCTATGCAATTTCCTTTTAATAATAAATATTTTACATTTTGTATAAGATTATTTTTAGTTTGTGATGTATTAATATTTATCTGAGAATGAAATTACCACTTTTACAACCAATATAAAGTACACCCAGCTATAAAAATATTTTTACTTTTTTTTTTACTTATATGACAATAACTTACAGCTTGATCAAAGAAATGTCTGTCAAGCATGTTTTCTTTGCTTTATGTTCGTCTTCAGGGATGAAAGGGCCCGACAAGTCCAACACTCTTTCTGTTGAACCCAGCAGCTGAAAACACAATTACATTTACAGTAACTACGAACTTAAACAATATTTGAAATTCTGCACAAGGGAATGAAAATATACCTTCAAATGGTTTAATGGTATTAGAATTAATACTAAATTTAGATATTCACCTGTGTTTTGTTATACAAGTGTATGAAGAAGGAAATGTTTTGTTTAACGATGTAAACACATTTTATTTACAGTTATATGGTTAAGGACCACACAGTTATAGAGAGAGGAAACCCGCTGTCACCACTTCATGGGCTACACTTACAAGTGTATGATTACTTTTACAAGTGTATGATTACTGTTACAAGTGTATGATTACTGTTACAAGTATATGATTATTGTTACAGTATTTGCTGTATTACTCTTATATACACTTCAAAAACCTCAAAGGTAATGAACTCAATGTAATGAACAGTGTCTACTTTCTGTGTTTTATTTATTATTTACTGAAGACCTGCTTATAAATAATTTAAACCTCTCATGTAAGGGTGTCTGATGTGCGGAGATTAATTCTAAATATAAGGAAATACTTGCAAAATGTCATTCCTCAAAATAAATTAGAAGTGAGAACCAGCGCATATATACATAACAGAAAAATCAACCTCCACTGACGGGATTCAAACCACTCTACCAACTGAGCTAATACGGAATTCCCACTAGCTATTGCCAGTAGGAGCATTCTATACCAACATTACTATATATACATTATGCATAATTAAATATACACAAATCAGAGGTATAACAGTTTGTTTTAACACAATGTTTAAGTTGAAACTTATATCAGAATTGCATAATACATCTAGTTAAGCAATAGCTCACCTATTATTATAGTTATGTGATGCAGGGGGAACATTAGAAAAACAGTAAACAAGTTGAGTGTTACCTCTCGTATGATCTTCAGGGCATCCAGCCTGTGTTGTGGAGGTGGATACAACAGCATGCGATGATACAACGACTCCAGCACAGGACGCAGCGAGCCCAGACTCCCCACTAGTCTCACAAGCTCAGACGCAATACTGAAATTTGTACAAATCTGTCAGTCTATACTGCATATAGAAACATTTCTTGCTGCTAGCTATAATTAAAAGATCATTTAATTTACCTAAACCCTTCTCAAAACAGAAGCAGTCTTGAAGCCTGACTACTTGTGAAAATGAAACATGAAAAGACAGTAAGATTAACCTATCTATACATTATTCAAGGAAACAAAGTATATTGTCAAATAAATTATGGGAAGATCATACATTAAAATACCAAAATGGTCTAAAAATGGCTACAATTAGTTTTGCACAAAAAAAAAGAAATTAAAAGAATTAATATTGAAGAAAAATAGTTGCTAGTCGTTCCATTATTTCATTTTGTATTAAAGTGTTTATTTTTTTTTACATACCTATAAATTACTTTAGCAGAAGAAGACAGAATGCTGGGTGCTGACGCAGAACAGCCTGATCCTCGACCTACTTCCTCAGTTGAACATTTCTGCTGCCACGAGCTTTTCTCCATCTTGGGACTCCCCAGTAATGATATCACAGATGGACACAAAGACTTCCTGTAATGATCAACAATTAAACAATAGGGAAACAGTGACTAACAGTTGTAAGCTTGATAACCAGTAAGAAAAAAACCTGAAAAGGAATATTTAATGACATCTTAGCACATTTTAAACTACAGCTATTTGTGTCTAGTATGATTTTGATACTTCAACAATAGAAAAAGAAACTCATGCTACTCTTGTTGATATAACAACATGAAATCTTTTATATGCATTTTTCCATGATCTTTGATGTACCATTTGTGGGGCACTGGCTGAGACTAATAAAACCCAAGTCCATTGAAGGGTATTGATCCTGTGATCCATTATACTGTAGGTAGTCTTCTACCAAGCAGGAAGATGTCTTAATATATTAATTACCTTTCAGTATCAAGTTTACAGATTTGTGGATTTAAAAACATTTTTTTTTAGAATACTAAAATAAAAGCCGTAAAATAAACACGGACATAGCACTAATTTTAGTGGATGTAAACAAAAACAAAATATACGTAATTGCAATGTACTGATAATTTCTAGTGAATATTTGTGTCAATCAGCTTTTTTTTTCTGCACAAATTCCAGTGTTACCATTACATAATTGACCATTAAAATATTAACAAATTTTAATGTACCTTTTTGATGTAAGACTTTTGACCATATACATTGGAAAGAAGATAACATTCATATGGATAACATGGAAAACAAGTTAAAAATAAACAGAAGCAAGTTAAAAACTAACCAAACCAGCTCCTTGAAACCTTCATGATGTCGAATCTCAAGTGGCACATGGGAGACTATCGCATAGATTCCTTCAAGTAGCAATGGTTGTACGATCTTCAGTTGAGGAGCACTGCAATGGTATAACCAGACAATACAGACAGCAGAAATAGTAACACATCAGTAACATTTAAACACAACGTGATCGGTTGGTTTAATTGTTTTCCTTTTCATTGCAGTACCTTTATTTGTAAACAAATGCTCTGTAAAATTAGAAATATATTAAGCAGAATCTGTGAAATATGTATCATACCACATGATATAATTATATTTTTATTTATTATAATTGTTACACATGTATATTGCTGCTCTTAACTATCCTAGTTTATTCCAATTGATAAGACTTGTAACAATAAGAAGTGGAAGTGCCTCATTTAAAAATACAACAGTTACTGCAATCACATTAAAACAAAATACTGAAATATTACATCTCTTGTAAAAAAAAAAGACTTCTGTTTCAATACCTTTGTGTGACCCCAAGCTTGTCAACAAGAAATTTTATTATCATCACAACATCTTCCATGAGACTCTCGAACGTGGTCGTTTTGCTTCCTGCAAATGATAACATTATTATTATTTCAAGATTATATATACCTAAAACATGGACACCACCAACAGGACGTGATGATGACATATACTGCAAATATCAAGAGAGACATGTACACAATCACGAAGAACCTAACGTCAGGGACAATCTAAATAAAGAGGAACATGCTGCGCTTACAACTCTCAAGCATGACAGTACTATAGTCATTGGTAATATGGATAAAGGTGGCGGTATTGTGATATGGAATACTAGCGACTACACTAACGAATGTCTGAGACACCTAAAAGACGGTACGGTGTACATGGAATTACAAGGAGACAACTGTCATGAGATACATGAAAACTTCTCTCAACTAGTAAATTCCTTGGACATCCCAGAACTACAGCAGTTAGCCATCACACACTGGCCAGTGAAACAACCAGCTACTTTCTACATCCTAGGCAAAGTTTATAAAGTAGTCAACACAGGCGACATTCCACCAAGTCGACCTATCCGTAGTCAGGTCACTGCACCCACCCGTAGAGCATCCCTTTGGCTAGATTGGAAACTCAAACCTGTTTCCCAGCTTTTCTGCACAGAACTAGTTAAAGACACTACGGAGTTCTTACAGAATATAGAGAAGTTCACCACCACCAATCCTCGTCTTAAAGAAGGCCACCTACTCGCACTTGATGTAGTGAGTCTCTATCCTAACATCATTATTTCAGAAGGACTTGAAGCACTGAAAGAGGCCATACTTATAACACTGACCTCCTATCGGACACAGACACCCATGCAGTTCTATCCACTGCAGATTTTGTTTTACACAATAATGAATTTGAATTCTGTGGCCGTTTCTTTAAACAAATTTCAGGTACAGCTATGGGTACTCCGTTTGCCATTACATATGCAAATATTTACATGACTTACTGGATGCGTAAATACTGGAGCACCATACCCAATAAACCAGACATTCATGTACGCTTCATTGATGATATTTGGGCATGGAGCAAGGCCTCTCCATTGGAAATCCACACTTTTTTCGACATCTTAAACCAAAAAGACCCTCAGATAAAATTCACATTACACATGGATAATAACTTGCACAATGTGGCCTGACGGACTTAATGAGTATGACCCAAGCAGTCATTGACTCTTCTTTTGTTACTTTCCCCCAGTCAGCTTATCCTGTGATTTTTTAAAGTCTTTTTTCTTAGTCTTTTAACTTGACATTTTCTCTTGAACTGTTTTTATTCACTTGTTTTTAATGTTGAACTCCTGGTTTTATGTTTAGTTTGCTTCTGAGGATGTCAGCATTTAGCTGACGAAACGTTGAGCTTTTCAACTTGAGATTTTTAATTGTGGTTTTTAGACAGAGACTTTATTTTATCAAAATAGAGTTAGGAACACAAGAATTCTGTGGAAATAAATGTTTTTATGGTAGAGTGACGAACATTCTTAATTGCAACAATAAACCACATTTCATTGATCTAGGACTTAAGCTTGTGAGAAGCAAATCTACAAACTTTAACACTCAAGTTGATGTGGTTTCCGCTGCCCCCGTCAGAAATGTAATAGCTACATCTCACCTTTTTACTTTGTAAAGACAAGACAAAACCACAAAATAAACATGATAGCACATCAGTGCATGAAACTGGACCTATATTTAAGAAACTTTTATCATGCATTCTGTTTTAGTCCAGACGTTTAGATTTCAAACAATACTCAACTAAACTTTTAAAGATGTATAAGCAAAAATAACTTTAAAAACATCAAACATTTGTGTAAAAGGTATGCTAATTTAAATGTTTACATTAAACAAAGTGAAAACAGTATTGTGAATGGTAAACTTTTTGTATGTTAAAGGTAGGGTCAACTCAAACAAGAGCCGTATGTGTTGAAAAGATGCATACCCAGACCACCAACACATACTGACACTTTAGCAAATGAAAAACGCGTAATTTTAGAGTTAATAAAAAAACATGATTATTCCTGCTAACTGGAGGCAGCCATTTTGTTTCGTTTTTGTAACGTCCGGTGGGGTAGCTTGGGGCGAAGTGACGTCAGCTCCTGACCATCTCCTGTATGTACAATGTAAACAAAAGCAGTAATTTTCGACAAGGCGCTTCTCTTTGATCAACCTGACTTGTAAAACAGCATAAATGACGTAATAATATAATAAACTATTTAACTAAATATATTTCAAGTTGCATTAACGGAACAAAATGGGGTTATAGTAGTTTTCTCTGTTAAATAATCCAAAGGAAAAATGTACAGTATTAGGCCTATTGATATGCTATGTTAGAGCAAAAACGACAACCCACGATACCCAAGTGATAATTTTCTTTTCTTTGGGACTATGTAATTGGTCAGTTCTATGGTTTTAGATGGAAAAGTCTACTTAATCAATAGTTTTACAGAACTATTTACAGTAATAAACCATGTCCATTACCATTTTAGGGGCGACAGGTAATATTCCACAATACCGGTATGTATTTTTGTGTCTAGACAGCGTCAGTTAATTGGCTCGTCTGGTTACCAATCAAATACACACCTGCCAATCAGGAATCACAGGTAGAAGCATCTAACAGCATAGACCAATTAACTAAGAAAACACTCTGTGTATTAGTTCAGTACGTAGGTTACTGCATGGACAAAACATTGTTAATTATTTCAACTTGTTGTGTAGCCACTTTGACAATGGTCTTTAATTTGTATTGAAAAATAATATATATAGTGCTGGATATTCTTATTGCTGGCTTACTGGGATGTGTATTATTACAAAACATTGCAATGTATGACTATCCTCCCGCAAAAACAAGGTAAATTGTGTTTCTCTAGTTCTAAGGCTCATTCCTGACGTAACGTGTTAAGTATTACGTAACCACCAGCTCGCCAGAGGGCGTACTCACAGAGATGGTACAAAATGGCTGCGCCCGTTATATATAATAGCCTTTACATATAACCATTTTATTAATTAACTATACGATTATACTTGTTGATATTAAGCAATAATGTGCATTATATATCATTGAATATGCTTACCAGGCCAAATGCCTTAATTGTCCATTCCTTTAAGAAAGAAAACATCTAATACTAAAAGGGCTAGCTCCGCCATTCGCCAAATTCACCAATTGCGAATTTTAGGAACAATTGGCAAATTTTATTTTAATTTGGCGAAAAAAATGCATGTTATAATTGCTTTGTTGAAAAATAACTGGGTTTTGCATTTTTTAAAGATAATTTTGTGAAATGTTTTTCTCACCCAGAGCTAGCCCTGACAAAGAGGTGGTTACTTCAAGCTGCAGTCACATGACATTTCATGATTGTGTCAATCTGTGTTAGCTAGTGATGTAGGCAGACCTTGATGTAAAACATATTGAAGGGAGTGATTAAATGCTCTCCTAACCTACATTATGGACAGCCATTTAAGATATTACAATACTGATACCATATCAATTCACATGCTAAGGGGAGCTATTAATTAAAATGGTGAGGTCTGTGTAGGCAAATGAAATGTGTTTATATATTAATCATTAATTTCTAACCTCCTGCTTTAAAATCTGCAAGTATATCATCTCCATCTTTCACCTGCAAAATAAGACATTCACAAGTCTTAACAAAAAATTATATATATCAACAAAAATATAAATGCACTATTAAAGTTTCATTATTCATTAATTAATGTTCTAAAAGAATAAAAAAAAATGGCATAAATATTTGAAATATAAATTCATTTATGCTTATACAAAACAAAAAGGTTAAATATTACAGGCCCTTTTTCTTTAAAAATTACATGCATTTACTACTATCTTGTCTGTTGGCTGTGAAAAATCCTAGGTAGTGATAACCAAGTTTGGTGAAAACAGGGCAGGTTTCACGAAATGTAAAATTATCTTTTTGAAGTAAATATTTTAAATTAACAGAACATATGACATACAGAAATATGATCTGAATTTGAAATTACAAATAAAAACTAAACTAACACATAATTAGAAATGGCAACTGTATTTATGAGAAACTATATATATATATATCTACTCATAGAATAACAGGAATAGTTACTCAACAGACAATCAAATAAGAGGTTATTAACACTCATGATATATATACACGTATAATTGAACCGTCTCTTTTTTTCTTTTTCTCTTTTGTGTTTAGTGGACTATGTAAATCATAAATTTTTATGCATTCATAATAATAATAATAAAGTAAATTAATCAATATGAAATTCTAAAATATTTATTACAAATTATATGTATGTCAGTGGTCAAGTGTCTGCACATTAAGTGAAATTGTTCACAAATATTATACAGCCTGCCTCCAATCAATATTCTGTTCAACACAGCTGTGGACATTTATTACAGGCCCGGTGACTAACACTAAGTATTACGCACTAGCAAAGCCTACTGTAATTAAATAGCAGAATAATCACAAAGCAACAGTGTGCCTAAGCATGGTGGTCTGATGAAACATTGTTAATACAACACACATAATAATCTGTTTTGAGACTGCAATACAGAGAGAAAGAAAGAAAGAAAAAGACAGACATTGACAGACAAAGAAATAATACTAGAGTGGAGAGAGAGAGAGAGAGAGAGAGAGAGAGAGAGAGAGAGAGAGAGAGAGAGAGAGAAGAGAGACAAACACACACAGATAAAGAGACACAGAGAGAAAGAAAGAAAGAAATGTTTTATTTAACGACGCACTCAACACATTTTATTTATGGTTATATGGCATCAGACATATGGTTAAGGACTACACAGATTTTTAAGAGGAAACCAGCTGTCGCCACTTCATGGGCTACTCTTTCCGATTAGCAGCAAGGGATCTTTTATTTGCGCTTCCCACAGGCAGGATAGCACAAACCATGGCCTTTGTTGAACCAGTTATGGATCACTGGTCGGTGCAAGTGGTTTACACCTACCCATTGAGCCTTGCGGAGCACTCACTCAGGGTTTGGAGTCGGTATCTGGATTAAAAATCCCATGCCTCAACTGGGATCTGAACCCAGTACCTACCAGCCTGTTGACCGATGGCCTAACCACGACGCCACCAAGGCCGGTCCAGAGAGAGAGAGACAGAGAGATAGACAGAGAGAAAACAACTAATGAAAATGTAGGATCATGCACAAACTTAATTTGATTACTATATATTAAAATACAATTACTGCAATATGTTTGCTATCAAACTGCATTGGACTTGATTACAGAATTTAGATTTAAAAAATTAACAATGCTAGCTAGATGCAGTCATTTTCTTACATGTATGTTGTGAACAATTTACTTAGTATGTACAGTAGCAAATCTGAATGTTATGCAAGTATGAATTACCAGTACAGAACAAAACCATTTTAAAGAACTTAAATTAGGACAAGTTCATTGGCTAAAAGTAGCACGACAAAAACCTCAGTCACTTTTACTTGCAACAGTTCATGAAAGTTAAAGTTTGTTTTGTTTAACAACACCGCTGGAAAACATTGATTAATTAATCATCGGTTATTCCATGTCAAACATTTGGTAATTCTGGCATGTAGTCATCAGAGGAAACTCGTTACATTTTTACTAATGCAGCAAAGGATCTTTTATATGGACATTCCCACAGATAGGAAAGCACATACCATGGCATTTGTCCAGTTGTGGTGCACTGGTTGGAATGAGAAAAAAACCAATCATTTGAATAGATCCACCGAGGCGGTTCAATTCTTGCAACAGTTAATGGGTTAATTAGCATTGCATCACATATTATATTTTCTCAATTATTTTATAAAACCATGTCTTTTTAATGATAAATAATACTAATATTAGAAATGAAAAATTTCATCCAAAATAATAATTATTTGAACTACGAGCAAACATTTTATTGCCATTAAAATTTACTTTGAATTTTTTTTTGGGTGTCTTTTCCAGTGACTACAAAAAATACATGCTCATACACTTCAATTTTGCTGAAATTGATTAGTTTATTTGCTTGTTTAAGATGGTCATAATAAACAGTACAATGCAGGTGTAATAAATAACCTAGAAAATAGTTCACTGGCCAATAGCACATGAACACAGTTTCACTTACCATTTGCCTTGCTACTAAAAGTTGGAGTCAAATTCTAAGGCTACATACTCAATCAAATATGACATCATATTCTTCTTCTGAGACGTAAAGCTTTATACTTCAATAATGTAAAGTAAAAAGCAGTCTTGTACTTCATGAAAGCAAGTCATTGTAGTGATCAGTTAGTCAAATACGTCATGATCAGTTAGTCACAGAAGTGAGTGAACATAGTGATCAGTAAGTCATGCACTTCATGAAAGCAAGTCTACCTACTTGTCAGTAAGTGCAAGTCAACACAGTGATCAGTTAGTTATATATTTCATGAAAGTGACTCAACATGGTGATCAGTAAGTCATGCACTTCATGGAAACGAGTCAACATAATGATCATCATATACTTCATGAAAGCAAGTCAACATAGTGATCAGTTAGTCATGCACTTCATGAAAGTGAGTCAACATAGTGATCAGTTAGTCATGCACTTCATGAAAGCAAGTCAACATAGTGATCAGTTAGTCATGCACTTCATGAAAGAGTCAACTTAATGATCACTTAGTCATGCACTTCATGAAAGAGAGTCAACATAGTGATCAGTTAGTCATACACTTCATGAAAGTGAGTCAACATAGTGATCAGTTAGTCATGCACTTCATGACAGCGAGTCAACATAGTGATCAGTTAGTCATGCACTTCATGACAGCGAGTCAACATAGTGATCAGTTAGTCATGCACTTCATGATAGCAACCGGCCTCGGTGGCGTCGTGGTAGGCCATCAGTCTACATGCTGGTAGGTACTGGGTTCGGATCCCAGTCGAGGCATAGGATTTTTAATCCAGATACCGACTCCAAACCCTGAGTGAGTGCTCTGCAAGGCTCAATGGGTAGGTGTAAACCACTTGCACCGACCAGTGATCCATAACTGGTTCAACAAAGGCCATGGTTTGTGCTATCCTGCCTGTGGGAAGCACAAATAAAAGATCCCTTGCTGCTTATCGGAAGAGTAGCCAATATAGTGGCGACAGCGGGTTTCCTCTCAAAATCTGTGTGGTCCTTAACCATATGTCTAGACGCCATATAACCGTAAATAAAATGTGTTGAGTGCGTTGTTAAATAAAACATTTTTCATGATAGCGAGTCGACATTGTGATCAGTTAGTCATACACTTCATGAAAGAGCCAACTTAATGATCAATTAGTTTTGCACTTCATGATAGCAAGTCAACATAGTGATCAGTTAGTCATGCACTTCATGATAGCAAGTCAACATAGTGATCAGTTAGTCATGCACTTCATGATAGCGAGTCAGCATTGTGATCTATTAGTCATACACTTCATGAAAGAGTCAACTTAATGATCAATTAGTTTTGCACTTCATGATAGCAAGTCAACATTGTGATCAGTTAGTCATACACTTCATGAAAGAGTCAACTTAATGATCAATTAGTTTTGCACTTCATGATAGCGAGTCAACATTGTGATCAGTTAGTTTTGCACTTCATGATAGCGAGTCAACATTGTGATCAGTTAGTCATGCACTTCATGATAGCGAGTCAACATTGTGATCAGTTAGTAATGCACTTTATGATAGCGAGTCAACATTGTGATCAGTTAGTCATGCACGACACCACACATTGATGTAATAATTAGGGGTGCAACGATACGGTCAAAACCGTATTGCGATATAAGAAACTGTATTACAATATGTATTGCAATATAGTTGATATTATTTAAATTTAATATTTATGGTTTGGTTTTTTTTAATGAAAACAGAGGGCACAACTTTTTAATGATCTTTATTAGTTTCAGCTGTCAGGCTAAGTGTTTTAGGCCATATTTTTATTTTTTAACACAATACTAGTCTACTAGAACACCGGTGTGACGGTGTCAAACTATTTATAAATTGTCACATTCGGAAATCCTTACTATCGGGCTTTTCCGTTGCTGCTCGCTTGACACGGAAATGTACATATTGAGTTGCAATGTTTCAGCAGATCGACCGAACCAGAGCCGAGGTTATTTGCCAAGGTATTTTGAACAATCGGCCGAAGTATTCCGAGTTCAGTGAAAAACAGCGAAGTGTGATTCTCATTTGTTGGTTTATTTCTTTGAAGATGATAGCCGTAGCCGTATTCCAACGTAAGTGAACAATGGATGGTGTATGTAACAAAACATTTATTTGTAATTATCATTAAATGGTTATTTTCATTGGACTTTTAACATGTTTTGTTTAGAAGTTAGAACCAAGTATAACCGACCTATCACTCCGTATGCCAACAAGTAAGCCGACTACGCTTGACGTGATTGTTACATTTCCTGTCATCACCAATTAATAAAATGATGTGGTTTTTGTTTGTTTGTTTGTTTGTCTATTTCAAGTCAAATAAGATAAAAGGAAAAAAAATAGCATATAAAAATCGCGATACGCAAAACTGTACCGCGGTTCGTATCGAGCTGATCAATTATTGTTGCCGCACTAGTAATAATCATAGGCTAATAGATGTCAAATATTCGGTAATGTTGACATTTAGTCTTAGAGAAGAAACATGCTACATTTTTCCATTAGTAGCAAGGGATCTTGTAAATGCACCATCCCACAGACAGGATAGCACATACCACAGCCTTTGATATACAAGTCGTAGTGCCCTGGCTGTTTTGAGAAATAGCCATCGATCCTAGACTGACCATGCATCAAGTGAGCACTTTACCACTAGGCTACTTCCCCACTCTCGCATTTAATGAAGACTCCTCAAAAAAGCGAATTAATTCTGGGATAAAGATGTAAGAAGCAAGCTGCGAGTGTATAAACACTAAGTTGTAAAGTCATTTATATCTGACACAAGCATACAAAAAATATGATTTTGGGATTTTGTGAGGTTTTGTTTGTAGCTTTTTCAATACTGTATCAGTCACAAATATGACAACTTTCAACAAGAAACCAGTTAGCCATAATTAATTATAAGCAGCGCTCACACTGTCCATTGCCAAATTACCCAGTTTTCATACAAAATGGTTACAAACTTTAGTATTTGGCTAATAAAATGTTCTTTAAATTAGGTACGTTTGAATGATTTTTAAGGAAATAATCAACATATCTACAAATTGGCTAAACCAAAATTTGTTCCAGTGTGGGCCTTGTATAAAGGTGCTAAAAATTAGGTAAAAAAATAATAATTAAAAAAAAAGAAAAAGAAAAATGCAGACAACTAAGAGCATGCTACAACAATATGAAGACAAATGTAAGTGCATCAAGAACACTAAGCATGTCACGGTCTCTTACCAGCTGGTGTTCCGCGTCACACAGTTTCTCAGTAAAACTACTCAACACCTGAGTCATGGCCGCCTGCACCGCACTGCGCACCCCCGGGGAGCTCACCGAGTAGGTTTCTATATACACCTGACAGAGGAAATCAGGCAACATCATTTACAAAATAGTGTGAAAAAATCAGGTGCTGCCAGTACCCAATTACTATGGTGAAGCTGGGTAGGAAAATATCTACATGCATGGTTAAGATGCAAGAAAAAGTTTAATAAATAACACTAGGATATTCAGTGGATAAAAGACTGTCTTTTTTTTCTTTCTTTTTTTATTTTTAAATTAAAACTAAATTATTAATAGGATTCCTGAAAAATAATTTGAAATAATATTACTACATTTGTTTACCATATCAAAACTATTTTCATGTTGTTTAAGTTTAATCCTGTCACTTTAAAATGACACAGTAAAACAAACAAATAATCACATCTTTAGGAGGGGTGTGGGAATGCACTAATGAACCCCTTATAGGCAATTATTTTAATTTTTTGCAGTTCTCCACCTTAAAAAAATTCAATATTAACTATAAAAGGTACTAATTGATTATGAAAACGAAACCCTTTCAAAAATTCCTGGAGATGTCCATGTTATATGCTAAATGTCTGAAACATAGAGATTCTGAATAAACCTTTAAATTAAAGCCTTTATTTTTTCCACTGAACATCCGTGACCCCAGTTTAGTATAATATTATATTGCTAAATTAAGCAGGGGATTGCCTGCAAAGTTAGCAGTCATGGTGGTACCATCACCAGGTGGATTAGCTTGATAGGTGCCAGTTCTCCGACTCCAACACCTGTGGTAGGTTACCTGTTTTTGTGGACTGCAAAAAGTTGCAAGCATTTCATTGAAACTGGCAGCTGCCACTTTCCCTGCCTCGCTACGATGTGAGGCACCATAGCAGTCAAAATATAGCTGTAAGTTAAACCCATGTCATGTTAAACAAAGCCAGGAATTTGACCAATATGAACAGTAATAATTAATAATTAAATTTCCGTTACATTAATTACAAATTACAACATAACGTCATCCCATTGGTCCAGCCATAGCAACAGGACTTTGTTCATTTCCCAATGAATGTAAAAATTATATCGTCAGGGAACGTCATACTTGTTGATGTCATTTTATATTGGTAATTTGTCTTACTGAGCATTATTGTTTTATTTCTTGATGAATGTAAAAATTACATCGTCAGGGAACGTCATACTTGATGATGTCATTTTATATTGGTAATTTGTCTTACTGAGCATTATTGTTTTATTTCTTGATGAATGTAAAAATTACATCGTCAGGGAACGTCATACTTGATGATGTCATTTTATATTGGTAATTTGTCTTACTGAGCATTATTGTTTTATTTCTTGATGAATGTAAAAATTACATCGTCAGGGAACGTCATACTTGTTGATGTCATTTTATATTGGTAATTTGTCTTACTGAGCATTATTGTTTTATTTCTTGATGAATGTAAAAATTACATCGTCAGGGAACGTCATACTTGATGACGTCATTTTATATTGGTAATTTGTCTTACTGAGCATTATTATTTTATTTCTTGATGAATGTAAAAATTACATCGTCAGGGAACGTCATACTTGATGTCATTTTATATTGGTAATTTGTCTTACTGAGCATTATTGTTTTATTTCTTGATGAATGTAAAAATTACATCGTCAGGGAACGTCATACTTGATGACTTCATTTTATATTGGTAATTTGTCTTACTGAGCATTATTGTTTTATTTCATGATGAATGTAAAAATTACATCGTCAGGGAACGTCATACTTGATGTCATTTTATATTGGTAATTTGTCTTACTGAGCATTATTGTTTTATTTCTTGATGAATGTAAAAATTACATCGTCAGGGAACGTCATACTTGATGACTTCATTTTATATTGGTAATTTGTCTTACTGAGCATTATTGTTTTAACAAAACAAAAAAATTCAAAATAAAATATGAACTTTTAATATTATTATTTGTAAGTATATTTCAAATTTAATTATAAGTAATTCCTGTTATTTCTTTTACGTTCATCTGGCTTTGCCGATTCACACTGTTTGCTGATGATTTTTTTTGTTCATAACCCGATGAACGTAAAATAAAATCCTTAAATGCAGGTAATATTATGATACACATCTACCCATGAGTGTATAGCAGTCAAAATGCAGCTGTAAGTTAAACCCATGTCACGTTAAACAAAGCCATGAATTTGACCAATATGAACAGTAATAAATAATGTAGGTAATATTATGATACACATCTACCCATGAGTGTTTTGTAATATGGAAAATATTAACCGAGTCTATGTTAATTGGTATTTGTCAAGAATTAGCCAAGACAAAACACATGTACCAAGCAATTGTATTAGAAACACTTCAGTTGGATGCCCTCCCTACAATATGTGGTGCTGTTAGGGGAACAAGACATTAATATGAACACTATAATGATGTATGTGCCTATTTCAATTGTTGGTGTGGGGTTTTTTAAAGATATAACTGAGACAAAGACATTCCTTTTTTTGGCCAAGACAACTATACAACTGCTGCAGTGTCTACTGGGTAATACACCCAGGAAACACACCAACAATCACACCCATGAAGTGGGTGAAACTCTGTGTGCTACTGAGCCTAGCGGTGCACTCACTCTGGGTTGGAGCCAGTACTGGCATGAAAAATCCACCATTGCCTCAGGTGGGACATGATCCCAGTACTTACTAGTCTTATGTTTGATGCTTAACCACTAAACCACCGCGGCTGCTATGTTTCAATTGTTTATTAAGTACACACAGTTTACGAGTCATCTGAAGTAGAAAAAAGTTTATTTGTTTTGTTTAACGACACCACTAGAGCACATTGATTTATTAATCATTGGCTATTGGATGGCAAACATTTGGTAACTGTGTCTTAGAGAAGAAACTCACTACAGTTTTCCATTAGTTGCAAGGGATCTTTTATATGCACCATCCTAAACAGGATAGATAATAGCACATACCACGGCCTTTGATATACCAGTCATGGTGCACTGGCTGGAATGAGAAATAGCACAATGGGAAATGATCACAGTCTGAAGTAGAAGTTGTGTTTTCTCAGATCACGACAACAGAGAGAACAAGCAAGTGAGCTACAACTGATTAATTAGTTGAGATAACAGTCCACTGATTAATTAGCTGAGATAAGTCCACTGATTAATTAGCTGAGATAACAGTCCACTGATTAATTAACAGATTAACTGATTAATGACTAATTGATTTATTGACGAATGATTTATTGATTCACTGATTGATTGATTGATTGTCAGGTGCCCAAATCACAATATAGATAAACATGGTGCTTGTAACATTAAACTTACATCGGGTATACAATACGCTGTTTACTCCTACACTAGATGTCAATACATTTTAGAAGCAGATCAATAGTTGTTACTTGAGGTCACCATGGTGTGAGAAATGTAAGACTGTGTAGAATGGTGACAGATGTAATAACCTATAGACCACCTCAGTCAGCCTGTTCTTATTACCTCTACAATAAACATGTAACAGCTGATCGGTCATGAAGCATAATTACCACTAATACATTATATAAACCATGCAGTGTGATGCACTACCACTTTCATATACAAATACACCTTTCTCATTATTGTCAGTGGAAATAAAATATGTTTTAATTTATATGAACATTAATACAACAATTTATATTCAATATGTTTTATTTTCAGCAATCACTAAAATGTCTGTAAATATATTTGCAGAAAAAATACCAAGTTGATCTTCTTACTTAAATGGTATAACATTTTTTTACTACATAAAAGTCTGTTAATTTTCTAAGAATAGTTAATGATATTTTCACAAATAAACAATATTACCCGGGTACATGTTATTTATTATATATATATTCTGATAACGTTTTGACTAATCCCATTGCTAGTGCTTATTTCTTCAGTTGGCTAACACCTAGATAAAATGTGCAGTACCGGTACATTATGAGAGAACAAGGGTGGGAATGTAGAAAAGTAGTCCTCTTAGTACTACAGTGAAAATGTGGAAAACTGTGGATGACTCCTTAACTAGAAACATGTTAACAATGGAAGCCAACTAGTAACATGGCATATCACTATGACAAAGCATAGCCGTTTTTAAAATTAAAAAAAGAAGATAAACTCCTTTAAGGAATGCTAAATTAAAGCCTTTTGATTTCTACATACAGATTTAACATAAATTCAGCTATAACATTTTCAAAAAATTGCACATTTAATTAAAGAATGGTCAAAATACTAAGAATAAACACTTTTACTATATGGTAAATGCAGTCATTGTTTTATCCTTTAAGCAAAGGCCGCCTAATGAGCTGATAGTGCATTAGTTCAGTAAAGTCATACCCGGCCACAGCCAGTCACAGACTATGGTCAGTATGTTTTTATTTCAGTCAGGATAGCACACATAAACACCGTCTCGTTACACTTCAATGATCTTCCAACACATGATTGGTTTTCTTTGGACGAACTGGCATTTATCACATTATTATCCACTAGGTTTTTTCTGTTGCTTTTATTTCAGCAGCTGTGAATACAGGTCTCAACTGATGGCACTATTTCACTCACAGACACTGTTTTAACAACAAATTCACCGTAATCACTGGCACTTAAGAAATTTGTCTCACAATTCATTTTTGTTAGTGCAGGATTTTATTTCTAAAATTTGACTCAACACCCATGGCTCTGAGTTTGGGAAATTTAGCATTGTTTTACAAAATTTTGGGAATTTTCTGAATCATTTAAAATACATCTTAGTAAGCCTTGTTAGAATCGAAAAGACTAATTCTATACATAAACTTGTATTTATTCAATTCATTCAAAATATGCCTTTATATAATAATGAAAAATTATAATAATTTACACTCCAAAATTGGGAATGAAAAATTACATAGCTTTTGTGGTATGGTGGGGAATGGTGCCGATTTATCAGTCTAGAAACATAAGTGATAAAACCCTGTAGTAGGCTCTATGTCAAATCCTGCAGGTCAAAAAAACGTAGTCTGTCAGTCACGTTACACCCAGCTATGACAGACAATTCCTTTTGTAAAGATGGCCATGTCCATAAAGTAGAAATAATTGCGATTTTGTTATGGAAATGTTTTTAATGGATTCTGGTAATGCTATTTTTCAATTTTTAAATGCGTATATTGATATAGCAACACTCCATAAATATTTTTGTCAACTCTTACAAAGACATTGCAAAATAATACAGCTAATCACATATATTTGATTTTTATAAAGTTACCTGAGCCACTTTAGTGATGACCTTGGCATTCATGCACCAGCTGATGGAAAAGGTCATACTCAGCAATAACTGAAATACACAAAAACAGTAGTAAGCTTATGTCAGTGAAGTTGTTTTGCAGCCTTTACTTTTGGTCAGTGGTCTCGAAAATTAAAAGAGAAAGCTTGGTCGACTTTGTGGAAAGACATACTCCTTATTTTGCCTCTCAGTATTTGGTACAAAAAGTTGATACAAAATGCAAGCCGACTTATCTTTTAATTGAACTGGAGATGTTGACAATCAAGAGAAGTGATCCCCTAATGAGGGAAAAAAGAAGAATGAATGTTTTATTTAACAATCCACTCAACACATTTTATTTATGGTTATCAGACCACACAGATATAGGCTACTCTTTTCAATTAACAGCAAGGGATCTTTTATATGCACAATCCCACAGACAGGATAGTTCATACCACAGTCTTTGTTACACTGGCTGGAGCACTGGCTGGAATGAGAAATAGCCCAATGGGGCCCCTAATGTGCGATAAAAAAATTATGTTCATTTTATTTCAATTTTCATCGAATGAATTAATCCTTTTAATATCGCCAGCTGATAAAAAGTAGTTTCGTTTTTGTAAAGGCGGTGTATATATCTGGCACCCAAGATAAATGATTTTAATAATAAAGTCTACCACGTACGTTGAATTTATAAGTGGTGATATTACCCCCAAAATTAAAAGATTATAATATTTTATAAAGAATTGCTAATTAAACAGAATGACAGAAATGACAAAAAGTAAAAATCATCAGTTACAACCAATTAAATCTGCAATTGAGGACAAAATATCAGACAATACTTAGTGAAAACAAAAGACAGAATGACCGATCTGATCACGTAACAAATTTGGTGCCAAATAAGTGGGGGTTTTCAGTCAGAGATTGCCGAATCGATAAAAAATTAAATGTTTTCATTGCTCCAATAAAATATAATTTTTATTGTGTGTATCAAACATACAAATGGATACAGGTATGGAACAAAATAGAGGCTGTTAAAAATACTGTTAAATTACGTTACGGTAACTGTCGTAAGGTACTGAAGTATTTTGTCAGTTGCTTTTTCATACACACAATGCAGCTCATTTCCTTTGATGTCCAGTGTGTAGTCTGATCAATTATTTTTGTGTGAAAAAAAAGTGTGCATTTGGAACTAGCAGATGTTGTTGGTGCGACGGCGGCTGGGAAGAGGAAAGCAACATCTCCTTTAGTCCAGCCAGCGCGACAGCCTCACCCCCCTGCACGCAAGGATGACTGGCACTTGGCATTGGGGACTACGTGCAGGGCGACACCATGGATACGACGAAGCTGAGGCCGGTTTTCCAACCAGAACTGGAAGCCACTACCAGACGGATGCCACTATGAGCTCCAAACACTCAGGCTACAAGAGAACAGGACGGGAATCATCGTGACCCACCGGCGCCAGAAGATGTACCGCTAAGCGATTCTACTGACAGACATGGATAGCCACACCATTCATAGAATCGTCAAGATGATCTGCGGCGCCAGCTACGAAGTCGTCATAATAGACTTGGCCACGAAGCGACATCTGCTCCCGTCCTGAGTGTGACACCACTCCTCAGCTCGTCGTAGGCTCAACTTCTGCACCCTAACAGCCTTAACGAGGCCACTCAGTGGACATTTAGACCGTTGTACAAAATTTTATGTCAAAATTACTTTTTTAATTATTATTAAATAGTCCGATCCTCTCTTCTTTCTCTTATTTATTTTTGGACTGTCCTTCTAAATTGCTCCAAATTATATAAATATTCGGCCGAGCAGTCAATTCTTTTTATTTTTGGCTCATAATTTCATTTTTTTTATTCTATCAACTTTTTTACTAATTGCTATTTTCAAAATTCTGCCCATTTTCAACACTACCCCCACCCAACCACCCCCCATCCCGAGTCAGGTCACCGATCTTATCGGAGGTCGGACTCGGGATGGGCGTGTTCGAAACCCTAGTGGTATATGGGCACTGTCACAAGTCAAGGGTAATATGTAGTATATATATTGGTGTATATATTGGTTGTGTATATTTTATGAATGAGCTACAGAGTTACTGGGTTTTATTTGTGTGTTTTGGGTAAGGGCAAGCCAGAACATTGCATTTAGTTAGCTTGTCAGTTCATTGTTAGTGTACTTTAAGCAATGTAGGAGTAGTGTGTTTAATTAAAGTGGAGAGATTGGGGTATAGCTTGGTGTGCGGTGAAAGCAGTGTAGCTTGGGTGAGTGAGTGTTTTTGTGGAATAAAAGGAGTGCATTTGATATTATGAATTACTTGAACATTTTGAGAGAGAGAGAATTATGGTGTTTGAAAAGCTGGTAGAAGAGCATGAGTAAATATATATATTTGTTATTTTATTGAATGTATAAAATTATGTTTTGTGCATTGTATAATAAGTACAGTACAACGTAGTTATTGGAATTTTTTTTATTGTAGTTTTTATCACCTGATATTACCAATGAAAGTGGATCGTGATATGGTTGTGGTGGATTTCTTGGTGGAATGAGAACATGGTGGATTTCTTGGTGGAATAAGAACATGGTGGATTTCTTGGTGGAATGAGAACATGGTGGATTTCTCAGTGGAATGAGAACATGGTGAATTTCTCAGTGGAATGATAACATGGTGTATTCCTCAGTGGAATGAGAACATGGTGAAATTGATGTTGAAACATGGTGATTTAAATGATATCGTGATTTAAGACATATTGTTGTTTATTCAGACTAAGTAATGGTGGTAAAATGACTTATGCTTTCATTTAACTTGGTAAATGAGACATTTTAAAAAAAAAATTTTTTTAAAGCATCAAAGCTCTGAAGTTTGAACTTTATTGGTTAACTTATAAACAATATTATGTGACGACATAATATTGTTTTATTTGGTTTCTTTTTCATTATTTTGTGTATTATGGGTTGGGGTGAGATAATGGTGTGTGGAGTATGTGGTTGAAAGAAAGTATGAAAGCGTGTGTGGGGATTCTATATGTATACTACTCAAAAGAATTTAAAGGTCAGATGATATTTTCGACATTATTTTCTGAATGTCAATTATATTAGCTAGACCATAATGTCACGCATGGTATTGTTCCATTTTGACGAAAGTGGGTCTAAGCAACCCATAAATGAATTAAAATCCACTGTCATTGACACTGTCGACTAGTTCTAATGGCGAAAACATCCTTACATTTGCACGTAAATTAGGGCGAAAGCGAAAGGTCTGCTAAGTGCCCATAACTTGCTTTTTCACAAAGCGCTTCATTTGCACGCTTTGCACGTGTATTCCATGTTCCCAATGCTGAATTTCCGTATAATTGGAGCTTGCGTTCGTGTACGGTGCACACTCCAAATTCGACAATGGTACGACTTCAACTGACTATCGAAGATCGAGGAAGGGCTATTGCTTGGCTTCAGAATGGCAATACACAAAGAAATGCTGCTCTGAGACTTGGTGTCAGTCAGTGTCGTTGGCCGACTGTGGCAACGAATTCTGTTCGAAATCGTCCACGTTCGGGAAGACCCCGAAGCACTACGCTGCCGTCGCCAGGCTGTTCGACCACCACTCCTACCACGTCACAGAACGGCCAGACGTCACTGGTGCACGCTTCATCTGCGGTGGCAACGTGTTCAGTGGGGTCGAGTGATGTTCACTGATGAGTCCAGGTTTAGTCTCCAGTTCAACAACGGTCGGGTTCGTGTCTACAGACGTCCTGGGGAGCGCTTCGCTGACGTTAACGTTAGACAACGTCACCGGTTTGGTGGTGGCAGCGTCATGGTGTGGGGCGGCATCTCTATCCACCACAGGATCCCCCTCTATGTGGTGGATGGCAATCTGAATGGAATCCGCTATCTGAATGAGATTATCCGGCCGTTGGTTCTCCCAGGCCTTCAGCAGATTGGCGGCGGGGCAGTTCTGCAGGATGACAATGCCAGACCCCACCGCGCCTGGGTGGTAACGGACTTTCTCAGACAACAAGGTATCGCCAGGATGGACTGGCCAGCATATTCGCCTGACTTGGCCCCAATAGAGAAACCCCTGGGACGAATTAGGCAGGAGAGTTCGGGATAACCATGCCCCTCCGGCCAACCTTTATGATCTGGGTCAACTTCTTATGGCAGAGTGGCATGCCATTCCCCAAGAGTTCTTCAGACGTCTGACCAACAGCATGAGGCAACGATGTGTCGAGTGTATTCGCGCCAGGGGTGGATTCACACACTATTAAACGAATGTTCTAATGTGTAAAATCCATGTTTGACAACCTTCAACTTTGACAGCATGTCATGTGACTTTCTTGTATACAGTGACGTTTATTTGTGTTTTTTTGTAAATATGGAACAATAAATAAAATGTTTGGTGTAGTTTACATCATCAATCTAATACACTCTGAAAGTTATTTGGTTATAAATTTTTGACCCTTAAATTCTTTTGAGTAGTATATATATACATATGTTGTTTTAAAATAAATTAGTATTTAAATTTATTCCGAGTTCTGTTGTTCCTCCTGGTTAATAGTACGTGACAGGCACGTTAAACTAGTTATCATCATTAAATGAAGCAGCGAGAACACTGCTGTCATTATTTGCATCTATAGGTTATGCACATGATTTTAAAAACTCAGTTAGATTGGTTATCTAGTTTTAGGTTTCCGAGAAAAAAACCTGCATACAAATATGTAATGTTAATAAAATACAAAATATGAATTTCAATTTCATCTCTTCCTTCTCTTTATTAATGCTTCCTCAGTGAAGTTATTTTGCCTTTATTTTTGGCAAAATCCCAATATTGGTAACTGTCAATTATTGACATCCATAGGTTTTGCATGTCATCTCATAAAATTAATTAGCTTGGATGATCTAGTTTTTTAATTTCTAAGAAATAGAACTATAAACAAATACTTACATACAAAATCAAGCTTCAACCCCGACATAAATGAACGAATGAATGTTTAACGATACCCCAGCATAAAAAATACATCGGCTATTGGGTGTTATGGTGAATAAACAATCCCAACATATTTATCTAAAGTTAGTTAACATTTTCCCATACAATCAATTATGGATTTTTACTATCAATCATCACATCAGTAGAGCAAAATCGATCAATTTGTTTATTAGAATTGATCATTGGAACATCAACAGATTTTACATACAATGGTTATGAAAATTTATTTCAACTGCTCAGTAATGGAACAAATGTATATACTAGATAAATATACAAAATTGTATATTACAATCGTTCAGTCTGTCTACCTTCATTATTTCCACCTGTGCCTCCTCAGGTAGATTCGGGGTGAAGTAGACTGCATTCAGAACTTGGACAGGCAGCCATTTTTCCTCATCGTCCACTTCAATGTTTGACTGAAATCTTTCATCTTTTAGAATTTGCTGTCAATAAAAAATTTTTTTTATTTAATATGGATTTAATTTTTATACAATATTTTAAACAAAATATTCACATGGTGCAATCCAGTGCATTTTATTTTCTATTATCCTATTTGAAAAAAATGATGAGAGAAAATCACTGATAAAAACTGAGATAGAAAACCATTTGTTTATGATGACTCAAACTTTGCCTATATTATATGGTTATTATCTTATTACAAGTCATTTTACAACTGAAGAAACAACAAACACAAATTTCAAGTGAAGTGATATTTAAATAATTAAATTTTCATTATATTCATAAAATTTATTTCATTACAATTGTTTTCTTTAAAAATAACAATGTCACTTTATATATGTGTAATTTGTCCTATTGAGCATTATTGTTTAGAACCAAAAACATTATTCATAATAAAATATGACCTTTAAGTTCTGTTATCAGCAAGTATGTCTCAAATTTAATTACATTGATTGTCTTTTATGTTCATCTGGGTATAAACAAAACAAAACAAAAATCATCCGCAAATTTGTTTCAACAGCTTCAACTATTCAGTTTGCAGATGATTTTGTGGTTCATACCCTAATGAACGTAAAAGAAATAATAGAAAATCCTTAAATGGACCAACAATTATTCTTGTCCATGAAATATTTTCTTTCATGTAAATTCCAAATGTCATTTTTGTTACACATTTATTACATCCAGAATTAAAGTTATTTAAAAAAAAAAAAAAAATGTGCTATTTGAGTATTTCTGCATGTAGTGTAATCTGTGGCACAGCAGGAATATTCTCTTACCTGTAACCCAGCAATCACATGAACAGACAACTTCTTCGCTCTTGACTCCAGAGCTAGCTGTAATGGTTCCAGACATTTTTCTCGGAGATCACATGCAGGTATCTTGGATGACAGTTCTTCATTTTCCAGCATTTCTATCAAATAAATACAAAGCAATCAATTACATATTTTATGAACTGTTACTTATAAAAGAAGTTCAGATAATATGAATTAGTGACCCTCATATTAGAGACAAGCACTCCAAATAGGGACATTTATAATAACACCACAATATAATCCCCCTGAACTGTTCAGAGCTACATCCCAGAGCCATGGGCAGTTTATGTACATTGTATTGTATTTGAGCGTATTAAGACCAGTGCCCCATTGCGATTTGCTACTCAGCATTCGGATAAATATGATGGCACCAATGTGCATTCCATTACAGCAAAATGGATTTAAAGCGTAGTGATGGGTAAATCAGCAAAGACTAGATGTTTCAAAACCTTCAATGTGGACTTGTACGCTGACTACAAGACAAATAAAAAAGCATGGATGAATGGAGAATTGTTAGCACACTATTTGACTGACTACAAGACAAATAAAAAAGCATGGATGAATGGAGAATTGTTAGCACACTATTTGACTGACTACAAGACAAATAAAAAAGCATGGATGAATGGAGAATTGTTAGCATGCTATTTGACAAACTTGAACACCACAATAAAATGACAGAAAAGAAAGATTTTGCTACTCATGGATAATGCATCAAGCCATATCACTCAAAGAAACTGTCAAACACTAAAATTCACTTTCTCTCAACAACCATGATGCCGGCATTATTCAAACTTTTATGGGGAAGTGCAGGCGAATGCAACTTCAACAACTGGTACAGTGCATTGATGACAACAAGACAGGTAAAGATCTCCAGTTACCACAAAGTGACGGCATTTGTTTTATGAAACAAGCCTGTGACATTGCCAGTGCCATGACTATCAAACATTATTGGATTCATACAGGTGTTGTTCCTCGAAAGCCTCACACAGAGTTGCTTTAAGCACCAGCCAATGAAACGACAGCATTACAAGAATGGACTTTGATGAATTTGTCAATGCTGATAAAGAGGTTGAGACATTTGCCAGTGTAAGTGATAAGTAGATTGTTTAAAGTGTAACTTCTGACAAAATGTGCGATAACCAGGAAGAAGAGTCCGACACTGAACTGGAGTCCATTCTGTCAGTGGCCAGTGCCCGGGATGCCATTAAAACTGTAATTCGTTTTGTAAAAAGGAATCAACATTATTTTGATTTGGACATTGACTTTCTGACAGCATTTCAAACACGTTTGGATGAGATTCGTAGTTTTACATGCATAGCAGAACAAAATTCTGGACTTAAAAAAAAAAGAAGAAAAAAGACTAGTTAGAGAAAATTAAGTGAGTTTCACAGTTAAATGAATTCTGTTGTGAAAATATGTATGTATAAAATACACTGACTTACAAAGTTTATAAATACATAAAATATTTGATAATTTCTTACCTGGTTGTTCTCATTTTTATTTTTATTTCTTTTGTTACTATTTGTTAGTTTTATTTGAAATATGACATTCAGCAACTTCAAACAAAATATTTTGGTAGTAAACCCAAGGCACCCTCATTATACTGCCAACTCGATATAACGCCAAAAATACATCAGTACATTAGTGGGCATTAAATCAAGGTTATGTTGTGCTTACCAATAGCAGCTGTGCATGCCGTCCTGATTGTAACCATTTTAGGAGCTGCTGCATCTCTGTGCAGTCGTCGTAGCACATCTTCCATCACAACTTCTAATGTAGATCAGAACAACTGTTCTGCATTAGTCTGCATAAACAGCTTTAATAGGCATACTTCATTTTCAACACTGAATACTGCATACTGTATTTTAAGCCTTACATTCTCAGATGATTCTGTCTAAAAAAAATATATAAAACACAAATTAAAGGGACATTCCCGAGTTTGCTGCAATTTTTAAGATGTTATCGACTAAGACTTTTTAACGATTGTAATTACATATCAAATACATTTTTCTACATAAAATATTAGTGTCTGTATATTAAACGTGTTTCTGATCGTTTTAATATTTGTACTAGGTTAATTTTCCTTTTTTTCCCTAAAATATAGTTTTTTCATACGTACAAAATTATTTGTTAATTTGAAAACAAAATCCTGTTTGAGCTTCTTAGAAATATTAAGACGACCAGAAACACATTGGATATACAGACACTGGTATTCTAAATTAAAAAAAATATCTAATATGTAAGTTTAATTGTAGAAATATTTTGTTAGTCGGAAACATCTTACAATCATTGTTACAATGGAGAAAACTCAGGAATGTGTCAATGTCCCTTTAAAAGAGTTATACCCCCGTGTCCGGTGTATCGGCGCGTCCGGTGATTCAGCGCACTTGGTATTTTGCTTGAGTATGCTTAGGAAGTTGTCATGTTGTCGGAGTATTTAACGAATTAAAGTTTAATTCCTTTTTCAATGGTTAATCAAGTATCAACATATTTATTGTTAAGGGTGCAATTAATTTTTTTTATTTTAGAATTATCAATAATTATATAATAATTTCAAAATAAATCATTCACCTGTTTTCGTGTATCCTTAATGATATTAATTAAGAATGTTAAAACCAGTCTAAAAACACCTTTTCCGCATTTTAAAAATTATAGTAAACAGTATAAATGTAATTATTTTTGTTCGGTTATTTTTTTTATTTAAACCGCAAAAGAAAACACAGGCAAATGCAAACAAAACGAAAATTTTACACCTTAAATGACAGTCATTCCAGTTCACAATTGTCACATTGTTATAAAAAATAAAAGCGAAATAAGATCCACGTGTGTGCACAATCTACCCGAGAAAAATAAAATCCATGTAGGCATGTATGCATCTGCAGTACTGTGCCACTCAAGAAAACGATTCCGAAACTGATCATGAGATGGGTCATATGTGATCGTTAATTTTCATAGTAATATTTTTAACAAGACAAAACAAAAAAGTACTAAAATAATTCTGGGACAATAGTGTAGCATTTATGGGCTACAAGTGAGGTCATGGGCGGTTTATAAATAGCGGGGTCAATGATCTACATCTACTGCGCCGAATCACCGGACATGCAAATCGTTTTGGATACAAGGGGGTGCCTATATTTATGCATCATTTCAAAATGTTTATTTACTACAGACATAAAACAGTTTGTAGTATATTTCAGATTATGCACTTCTTCATTGGTGAGAGACGCATTTTATTAAATATTTTACAATGTTCACATAGAAAATGGTCCTTGAAAGCTTAGGTGCGCCGATACATCGGACAGCACTGTAGTAGTACTTTAGAAAACATATTCAGTCCTTTTTTTTTTAGCATTCAGATAAACCTTGTTCAAATCAAAATGTTAATAATCAAGTTTTACAAAAATCGAACAAACACAAATGGAGTTTCAAAAAAAAGAGAGCATAAAATGTAGTCCAAAACAGACAGTGAATTGATTTTCTCACCGACAGTGACAGCTGTATGCTTCGTGTGGACAATCCGCTGATATAATGTCCACTGCTTATGGTGATGTGCTTAAACAAAATGTCACTTAGTGTTATAACAGCTCATTTGGTACATATGCGATATGTTTACTAATCCTAAAACCACTAACAAAAATGCACACCTGTACATTCGACATTCAATTCATGCAGACAACTAATTTTGGCCGCTTATGTCTTCGTAAATTCCAATATTCCTTCTACCATTCACAAATTTTAAAAAAAGCAATAATTATCTCCCTTACATTACAAAACCAATGTCGTAGCCTTACAAGGAATGGACATTTTAAAAGTGTTTTGTTTAACGACACCACTAGAGCACATTGATTTATTAACCATTTATTAACCATACACTGGATGGTAATTTTCACATATATAGTCTTAGTAGCAATGGATCTTTCATATGCACTATCCCAGACAGGATAGCACGTACCAAGCCGCTTGATACAAATCATGGTGTACTGGCTGAAACGAGAAATAGATCAATGGGCCCGTTGACGGGGGTCGATCCTAACTTCAAGCGAGAGCTTTACCCCGCTCTCCTATATTAAAAGATACCGTATTATATACATGCAGCATAGGCTCTACCCATTATGCACATCTATGATGGTCACCTGTTATTTTCTGTTCAGTTTGTTTATTGTTTTAAGATATTTATATAAATTATAATAGTCTTTCAGCTGTAATTAAATTAATTAGTATGTTAAGTTTTACGTATGGAGATCACAAATCAAACGTACGTCGATTTTAACTAATATAGACCTTTTTTTTTATCCAGAGACCATTTCATAATTACCGACTAAAGTGATGTTTAATGCTATATTTTACACACACACACACACACACACACAAATACACACACACACAAATACACACACACACACGCACGCACGCACACACAAATTCCTACAAACCTGCTGTCCTGTAGACTGGACGTGTCCCAGTTGTATCACAAAAAAGAAAATATTACTTCAAAAACACTTATTTTCCTGGGGGTTAGATCCAGTGACATCTTTCTCTCTCCTCTCCAACCCCCCCCCCCCCCCAACCTTTCTCTCGGTGTCGTAAAATGAACACCGTTGTCGAATATATAATGGTGAAATATACTTTAAAAAGGTCAGTTTAAAGGGACATTCCTGAGTGCTGCAAATTTTAAGATGTTATCGACTAACAAAGACTTTTTGACGATTGTGATTACATATCAAATACATTTTTCTGCATAAAATATTAGTAGCTGTATATTAAACGTGTTTCTGATAGTTATAATATTTGTACTAGGTTAAATTTCTCTTTTTTTCCTAAAATATAATTTTTTCGTACGTACGAAATTATTTGAAGACAAAATCCAGTTTGGACTACTTAAAATACCAGAAACGAACAGAAACACATTGAATATACAGACACTGATATTCTAAACCATAAAATATATTTAATATGTAAGTTTATTCGTAGAACTATTTTATTAGTGGGAAACATCTTACAATGCAGCAAACTCGGGAATGTCCCTTTAAACGTTAATGTTTACCACCACTAGAGCACATTGATTTATACTACTCAAAAGAATTTAAGGGTCAGACGATATTTTCGACATTATTTTCTGAATGTCAATTATATTAGCTAGACCATAATGTCACGCATGGTATTGTTCCATTTTGACGAAAGTGGGTCTAAGCAACCCATAAATGAATTAAAATTCACTGTCATTGACACTGTCGACTAGTTCTAATGGCGAAAACATGCTTACATTTGCACGTAAATTAGGGCGAAAGCGAAAGGTCTGCTAAGTGCCCATAACGTGTTTTTTCACAAAGCGCTTCATTTGCACGCTTTGCACGTGTATTCCATGTTCCCAATGCTGAATTTCCTTATAATTGGAGCTTGCGTTCGTGTACGGTGCACACTCCAAATTCGACAATGGTACGACTTCAACTGACTATCGAAGATCGAGGAAGGGCTATTGCTTGGCTTCAGAATGGCAATACACAAAGAAATGCTGCTCTGAGACTTGGTGTCAGTCAGTGTCGTTGGCCGACTGTGGCAACGGTACCAAGCAACGAATTCTGTTCGAAATCGTCCACGTTCGGGAAGACCCCGAAGCACTACAAATAGAGAGGACCGCTACATCACCAATATGGCTCTACGTCAACGCACAACCACCACGCAGATTACGTGACAATCTGCGGACTGCGACTGGAACTCGAGTGTCTGATCAAACCATACGCAATCGTCTGAGGGCCAATAATCTACGCTGCCGTCGCCAGGCTGTTCGACCACCACTCCTACCACGTCACAGAACGGCCAGACGTCACTGGTGCACACTTCATCTGCGGTGGCAACGTGTTCAGTGGGGTCGAGTGATGTTCACTGATGAGTCCAGGTTTAGTCTCCAGTTCAACGACGGTCGGGTTCGTGTCTACAGACGTCCTGGGGAGCGCTTCGCTGACGTTAACGTTAGACAACGTCACCGGTTCGGTGGTGGCAGCGTCATGGTGTGGAGCGGCATCTCTATCCACCACAGGACCCCCCTCTATGTAGTGGATGGCAATCTGAATGGAATCCGGTAACTGAATGAGATTATCCGGCCGTTGATTCTCCCAGGCCTTCAGCAGATTGGCGGCGGCGGGGGGGGGGGGGGGGGGGGGGGGGGCAGTTCTGCAGGATGACAATGCCAGACCCCACGGCGCCAGGGTGGTAACGGACTTTCTCAGACAACAAGGTATCGCCAGGATGGTTTGGCCAGCATATTCGCCTGACTTGGCCCCAATAGTCTCCTGGGACGAATTAGGCAGGAGAGTTCGGGATAACCATGCCCCTCCGGCCAACCTTCATGATCTGGGTCAACTTCTTATGGCAGAGTGGCAGGCCATTCCCCAAGAGTTCTTCAGACGTCTGACCAACAGCATGAGGCAACGATGTGTCGAGTGTATTCGCGCCAGGGGTGGATTCACACACTATTAAACGAATGTTCTAATGTGTAAAATCCATGTTTGACAACCTTCAACTTTGACAGCATGTCATGTGACTTTCTTGTATACAGTGACGTTTATTTGTGTTTTTTTGTAAATATGGAACAATAAATTAAATTTTTGGTGTAGTTTACATCATCAATATAATACTCTGAAACTTATTTAGTTATACATTTTTTACCCTTAAATTCTTTTGAGTAGTATATTAATCATCGGCTACTGACTGTCAGACATTTGGTAATTCTGACAGTGTTAGTAGCAAGGGATGTTAAATGCAACATCTCACAAACAGGGTAACATATGACACTGCCTCAGATATGCCAATCGTGGTGCAGACTGGAACTTGTAATGGCTCACAATCGAATCGATCCTAGTAGCGCATCAAGCATGCGCTTAACCCAGTGCAAGGGATCTCATCCTTAAGGGTACCATATGACACTGCCTCAGATTTTAATGCAAAACGCCTAGGGCTTGCTGACAGTGAAAGGCTACTGTTAATATATTTTTTCATATTTATTTTCGATATCCATTTATTTCCAAGTAAAAAACAAAGCGCATCACATAGGTTACCACCCACCAAGATTCCGGTCCCCCCCCCCCCCCTGTGGCATCCCACGCCAATGTATTTAAATATCAAAATGGGCCTAGAGGGGCAGAATCCACTGCTTTTAGACCATCGTGCAAACGACAGTACAATAACTACCTGGGTCATTTTTCATATACTCATGTTTGTTCATCATCCATTTATTGGGTCAAGTAATGAACAAACTATGTCCTTCAATTTTTGGACACATAGTAATGTGAAAAGATTCTGCTCATTTTGAGCTAGCCTCATTGTGCTGTCGGTCAAACTTTCACATAAATTCAAGTTTTACAACATCTTTCTTCAGTCCATATAGTTGAACCCAACCGATTTGTAATACTGTTGAATCAGTTTTACAAAATTAACTACTTCATATCAACAAAAATACATTTAAGTTTTATATACTTTTTATTTTCCAACCATGAAGTTGAAGCATATTGGTTTCGAGACATAACTGGTACACTTATCTGCATTAAATATCTATTTTTTTGACACTTAAATTAACAGAAATTTTTATATTTTAACGCATCAATATTTAATTAATTTTCTTTCAAAGCACAATAAAAGGTAAACAGTAGTATAAAACTGGCATATCAAGGTAGGCCTATAACAATAATCTATTCACCATATTAACCATATTGTTGCTTACTGCATCAAAAATTATCTGTTCAGTTTAGTTTTATTCAAGACACGAACCAGCCATATCTTGTGAAGTTACAGGTAATTATAATTTACCTTTTCACAAAAAGTACCAGTAACAAACCAATATTCAACTTTTTACATACCTTTTTCTCTTTTTTAAATACAAGAATAAAAATCTTTGAAAATGTTTCTGTACAATCTTTATTAACATATTCATGTTGCATTTGGATTTAATTACCATTAAGCTTTATGTACACATGTACATAAACACACACAGAGATATATATATATATATATATATACAAATATATATATTTATATATTTCTTTGAACCAAGATTATTGCAACTCGCAACAAGTATTCCTGCCTATCCCCAAAAGCTACTTGAAACTACAGAACATTATCTTTAACAAATAAGTACGATTTGGTTCAAAAGGTTTCAACTCATGTTATTTGTTCTCCCATTATGTCTTTGGTGACAACCACTGTGCAATTATAAATGGTGCAAATGATTTGGTTTAAAACAAATTTTGTTCGTTTTGGCCCAGTGACCACGATTGGATTGCAATACTCAACACTATCGCTACATAAATATGACCTGAGTAATGAATGGTTAATCACAATCATAAAAAATCTGGTTATTTGGTGATAAAATGATCAAAATGGAAATTGATTAATTTTAATTCAGCACCAATTATTAGAGCACAAATCAAGAGTTGGTCAACAAAATTTGCACCCAAACACACCACTGATGCCGCCTCTAACTAAGACTATTTTTGCTAGAAAATGCACCGTATTTAATATTTAGTTGTAAAATCTCCAACCTTACACATTCTATAAGACTATTTTGCATAATGTGCAGTAATTACCATCTGGGACCCAATGTTGATTTTGAAAAATTTGTAACAAATTGGCTTCATCATGACCAGATAAACATGGTGGGGTTTACAAGTAATTTAATTCAAATTTGCTAAGAAACAAATGACAGCCAATAAGAGGCAAGACCGTACTATTCATTCTTTCAATGCCAGTACCATTCTTTACATTTGTATCAAGATTGGGTGTGACATGGTAACACCCGATACCTTCCCGATTGTGAAATTATAATACCGTTTTTTTTTAAACCTGTCAGAATGGCACTTCTATCATATGCAAGAAAGTTGGCAACAAAACTGCCTACATGAAACAATTATATTTCAATAAAGGCCACATTTTGATATTCATAAATTAATTAGCTTTTAACTGCCCAGTGTTTGGCACTGGTTGGGGCCAAATAACACTTTTTAAGTCCTGATCAACACTGTTGCTGCCAATAGTGCTGCCAAGCACCAATTTATATTACCATGACAGCATAGTGGTTATGAATTTGTCACTTTCAACATGCTATTTCAAGCACTCAGAAACCGGCATCATGGATGTAAACTGTATCAAAATATATCAACCTTAAAAATTAATAGTTTTAATAAAATATTTATAGGGTTAATAGTAACTGTCAAAGTTGTAACCATTTTCACCTGTCTTACCAGATAGGACTATAATCTGTAAATAAAACAAGCATAAAAATAATATAGATCTGTAGAACGCAATAATAATCTGTACAATCTGGTTACAAAATATTGAGTCACGGTACAAAAATGGTGTCAGAATACATTATGAAATGAAAAGTTCCATATTACAAAACCTGCGTAACCCAGTCTCCTATGCAAAATAATTTGTAATTTTGATTGCTCTTTCAAATTACATAAAATACCCAGCATTGTTTTCAATCAGATGATTTGCTCAATAAAATATGTTGAAGATCAGTCTTTTTCTTCTTTTTTTGTTTTTAAACGTTTCCCCATCATGAAAGATGGACATGCAAATGTTTTGTTTTGTTAGTTTATTAACATGGATTACATAACAGTAGTGATGACTGGTCAAAAATAACGCCATGAACTGCCTCTCGAAAGCACTTCAGATAGCCAGCCGGAAGAACATGGGTTATGTGCTGCACCAGTCAGATGATCTGCATATACCACCCCATTCATTTTAACAGTTGATCAGGAATAAGGCTGAACGGTTTATTCACAGGCACTCGAATTCATCCACTCTTCTTTTTGTATTTCCTTGCCTAATTTGTTTTAATGTCTTGTATTTGTCACGACCTTGTTTCACATTACCCTCATGTAGAATGTCATTTTTGGTCTTTTTCTCAGTAAGCTCAGCGTCTTTCAATTCTTGACTCAAAGTCTGTAAATAATAATAGTTAAGTTGAAGAATGTAAACAGTTGGTTAGATATTAGTTTTTTAAATACGGTACTAAAAAAAATTAAAATTACTGAATGCACTAATGATCAAATAACATTCATTCAAATTTAATTCAAGAGATTTTTTTCAACATTCAGTGGGTCCGGATCGTTTACAGACAATATAATCAACAGAGAAAACTACACCCATGTAGATAAAAAAAAATATTTCAATAAATATTCAGAGCAATACAAAGATGGCATAGAATACATGGAACCAATTAGTGCATGTCTGCACAGTGTGAATACCAATAGTTGTTTTATTCAGCAACACGATGTTCTTTATGTAACAGGTGCAGTTTATTGACAAGAACAATGCTTATACAAAATGCATACTTTTTATTTTAAAGTCATTACATTGCAAATTATTTCTGTTATCAATAATAAAAAAAATAGTTGCTTTATACATGATGTATTAACTGCATCAAAACTATGGTATCATATTTACACAATTGCTTCATTGCTAACTTACTAACCAAACAGGTGCTATACATACCTGCAGCTGTTGTTTTAGTGCTTTATCTTTATCTTGATGTGTGATTCTTTGCTCCTCTGGACGGGGTGCATTTTCATACACCTGGAGGTCGCCACCTGCTAAAAACATAAAAATATTATTAATATTAATGTTAATTTCTTATTGCATACATCAAACAATTAAGTTAACCGTCGGGATATTGCAGGCAAGATATTTTACTCCAGGATGCAAGACTACAGTGTGTATTTGCCAAATCTCATTTTCCACCACAGATCTACCGATTTACTTTTTCATTTAAAAAACTGATAATCCCATGATTAAAATACTTTTTGGTTAATATTTTGGCTTGTCAAAAATGGCATCCATCTATTGTTTTGAGGAACTGATAGCCGTTTGTGACAGCTAATTTCATGTTTTAAATTTTGATAATTTTACCAACATCATCATAAAATATTGGGAAATGAATAGGAGTTTTTAAAATGAATAATGGTCAGCAAGACAGTGATAGAGAATGACAGCAAATAAATACTTATCAGGCCACAAATGCATGAAAAGCCAGACTTTCTGAACTTTTTTCACTTTTTAAACACCAACAGTGTAGCAATATAAAAAAAAAAAAATCATAAATACCAGAGAAACAAGCATTTTGAGAGTATATGTCCCCTACCAGCTCAAATTTTTTTCTTATCTCCTATATTCAAACGCCATAATTCTCAAAAGTGAATCACCAAGAACCTTTAACTTGATCTGTAAAGCTATATTCAAATGATAAAGCTATATACAAAAATTAATCTTTCGGGTATTGCAAAAATTCCATTAAAAAATTTCACATCTCGTTCTGTGACTAATGGGTAAATCATCATGAAAGTCAAACTTGATCTTTAACAGTCAGTGTTTCTGCCAAAAAGAAATTTTTGGGTATGGCGCTATGAAATTGAATGCGACCACAATCAACAGAGTATGGGAGACTGTACCGCGAAAAAATGGGTTAAGTTTAGGATTAGGGTTAAGAAAATCATACAGTAATGACAAGAGTGATTAATTTTCTCAAGAGGTAAACTTAAAAAAATAAAATCTGCAAAACAAATTGGGTATGGCGCCATACCAGTTTTACCCTCTGGCAAAGACCCTGATAGTACATGATGAAGTTATACACAAAATTTCAGCTCAATACCTGAAGGCATTCTGAAAAAAAAAAAACATCCGGAAAACACGTGGGACAGATGGACGGATTTGATAGGACGACGGAGATGAAACCTACAGTCCCCTCCGGTTGGACTAGAAGGGGACTAATAATACTTATCCGTGGCACATATTACTGAAACACTTAAAAAAAAACCCTCTCATTGTACAAACATTTCATAGTTAATGATGTCGGATATCTGCTTTATCCTGTGAAGAATGCGAGGCTCTGCGGATCATCATCTTTATCGTGCAGGCCATAAAAATTAAGGGGAAAAGCTATTATTACTGTTATTTCAGCCACCTAGAGGTCTACTGAGCAATTTTGAAATATAGCTATGCATGATGCCATATGAGTGACATCAAAAGTCATAATTTGCTAGTATTAGTTTACGACTTTGCTTTAATCGGTCATCATAATCTGTCAATAGATACAGTGGTTGCAGGATAAAATAAACTACACATCTGAGCATAATGTGTTAATGTTCGTGAAGTTATGCTCATGTTAAGTTTCATTCATGGTTCTCATTTTTTCAAAACCTATTTAATAAATGAATACATGCTTAATGTTGGTATTTTAATGTAATTTGTGCATGATGACATGCATTTGAAAGTTCGTCCCTGATTGTTTAGTATTAGCTGGTAATTAATGTATGTTGTTAATATTTAAGATACATTAATTAAATTGTGTCATTGTTAGACGTTGGAAGTCAACTTGTTTAGGTCACTTGGCTTTCATAGTAGATGGTAACAGCCGCCTAAAACCATTTTCACCTGGGGTTTTTTTTTTTTTTTTCGGACATTACTAAGTCGATGGGGGTTGGGATTGGTGGACAGAGAAAGAGCTCTTGCATAGTCATGTCACAGTTGCAAATATGTTTGACAAGATCCATGTTGATCTATCTTCTCTGAAGGATCGTGGCACAAGTTGTTTTACTATTAATGCAACAACACATTCGTAATGGTGTTTTCCATAATAATAGTCCCTTCCCAAACATTTAGGCTCATCTAGTAGTGCTTACAGATGAGAAACAGCAATGCCATAGATTCTGCTTAAACATCTATGGAATGAATGTGACATAACCTTCCCCCACCTGCTGCTAAGCAATAATAATTGGATCATGTGGCAGCCATACTCAATATTGCTCATCCGTGATAAATGGAGACTTACATGACAACTTTACAGACATTAAATATTAATTTGTAATGAGTTATGATATGCAGTTGATTTCAGTCTGTTTATTAATTGAATTATGAAATGTTTAGTATTGTGAGTGTTGCATTTTTAAGAAGATCAGTATATGAACATTTTGTATTTATAACCCTTTAAGTTAAAATATGCAAGCAAGAGTTGTCCCCCCTCAAAATATTTTTTGTCAAAAACTAATCCAGTAGTCTAAAGCTATGTTAGGTATGGATTTAATGTTTATTTTTTGGTAGGACACATACCATATTCTCTACTTTCATCATTGTCCATCTGTTCCATGAGGTCACCCTGTCTTGTCTGAAATTCCTGCATTTCACTTTCTCGCTGCTTTAACATTTCCTGTTCTTTTTCCAAGAAATACTGTCGCTCCTGCTGCAGTTCGGCCTCCTTGTCAACCTCTCGTTGTCGGGTAGTCGACAAATCGCTCTGCAATGTTCGCACAACTTCTTCCTTTTCTTCCAAAGCATTTTCTCTCTCTTGTAAAACCAGCTGGGCTGCAGCAAGTTCCTGGGCCTATTATACAAATCATAATGGATTTGGTCATTTTTAAGTAATGGAATATGTTTTGATAGGTTCACTTATGTTTTTCATCAAGAGAAATATAGCTTTTAGCTAAAAAAATTAATCAGCATCTTTGTCAATCTTAACCATTATTATGATATCTAGACTAATGATAAGCAGATTAAGTGACTGGAGATTCACAAATGATTGGACAAACTTGGATCTCAACATGAAAAAAAAAAAACCCAGAGGGAGTTATTAATTCCTCCCCATACTTAAATTATGGGAAGCCATTTAAGATATTATCATATAAATTCACATGCTAAGTAGAGATAAAAATTACTCTCCTTGAACTAGACTAAGGAGAGTGAAGGGGAACAAGTCTGCAAACTGAAGAAAGTTTGATTTTTGTTCAACGACACCACTCGAGCACATTTATTTATTAATCAGCGGCTATTAAGATCAAACAATTGGTGATTTTGACATAGTTTTAATTAGAAAGTTTCGTTGTTTAACACCACCACTAGAGCACATTGATTTATTAATCATCGGCTATTGGATGTCCAACATTTGGTAATTTCAACAAAGAGAAAGAAAACCCGCTACATTTTTCCATTAGTAGCATGCACCATCCCAGACAGGATAGCAAACACCAGGACCTTTGATATACCAGTTGTGGTGCACTGCCTGAAATGAGAAATACCCCAATGATGAAGATTGGGCCCACTGACAAAGATCGGGCACACAGACAGGGATTGATTCCAGACCTACCGTGAATCAAGTGAGTGCTTTACCATCCCTCTGAAAAAGAAAATCCACTAACCAGTCTCTCTTTCTCTTCCTCCTCCATCTGGTGAGCCTCGTTCATCTGGCGATGCAGGTTCTCTGTCTGGCGTCTCTGCTCCTCCAGTTCAGCATGTAGCCTGTTGATCTCTTCCAGACGAGCTTCCTGCTCACGGTTCCTCCTCTCTAGCTCCTCCAGAGCTGAAACAATGGCCACAGAATAATAAAGATTCATATACATTATTATATGAATGAGGAATTTTTTTAAAAATATATATTTAATTACAAGCTTAATTTCATTTTATTACATAATGAAAAGAATGTGATATCTGCTAATAAAGTAAAACCTATGGTATTTTGTAAACTAGCAATTTTGTGACAAACAAATAAGTGTTGAATTATTGTTGTGTTGAGTTAAATACGTTTGTGTGAATGCGTACGATTGAGTGTATTGCGTCTAATCTAGATAAATTGGCTACCTTTGGCTCGCTTTTCATCCTCCTCTTGCATTTTCTGTTTATCTTCTTCCATCATACGAATTTTATCTTGAAGCTCTTTCTGCTGGCGCTCAAACTCTGCTCGTTCTCTTCGAGCCAGTTCCAGCTGGCGTCTATAAAAAATAAAAAAGGCAATAAATATGCATGTTCCTCAAATAATAGGGCTGTAGTTTTCTGTACACAAAAAATTGAAATTAGCAAAGGAAACATTGGGGGATGGGGGGGATGGGGGATGGGGGGGGGGGGGGAAGAGAAGAGAATTAAAAAAGAAGAAGATGATAAAACAGAAATTAAGTACAATTTTGTTCTTATCCTTGTTCAATTATTTTTAAAAATCATATCTGTATAAAAAAATTTTCTCCAAAACTCTAAAAATTAATTTGGCAATTATGCTAAGAGGCTGATGATTTGTAAATGTAGCTAATTTGATTCTTTTTTTCTCATCCTCAGGTATATGGGACAGAGCCATCACATGAAAGAAAGCTATGTAAGAAATTTCTATCTTACATGGGATACCACGCGTTTGCATTTAATGAGATGGTGACACAAGGTCATTAGACACCCTTTTAAATTAATATTTAGTTATAAAAACCTTAATTTTAAAAGACATCTTGTTAATTGGTAGTATTAAATTTGATTTAATACATGAAACGAACATGTCAAATACGATAGTGTAGTTCATTTACATGGCTGTTAACAAAAGTAAAATGTTGTGACTGAAATTTCAAGGTACAGGGCATTCAAAATGGTAATGTTTTATATGACAATTGTAGTCCACTTTAAACATGTATTTCTCCGATTCCACACCGTTATTTTTTTTATTGGACAAAAACATTAATTTGATGGGTCCTGCAGTGGCGTAGGCAGGATTTTTTTTTTTTTTAAATTGGGGTGGGGGGGGTGGGGTGGGCGGTGGTGGCGCGCACCTTGTGTAGTGGGATACGACACAGAAACCTTTTTAAAGTTATTAATAAGCGAAAAGGTAAAAATTTCCCGCCATTGGGAAATAGTCCTATTAGGCTGACATTTGCTGGGGTGTTCTTTCATAAGCTACGGCCCTAGTACGGGCATTTTTTTAAAGTTTGCATTATTACCTGATATTATTTATTTAGGCGTGACCGCTAGCTGATGGACGGCAAATCAAATATTCAAATATATTTACATCAGGTGGCCCTTGTGTTATTGTAAAATTCATTATGGGAGGGGGAGGGGGAGGGAGTCTATAAAAATTGAGGTAAAAGCCAATGTCTGATACTGCATTACGCAAATGTTGAATAGTCCTTTGTTGATCTTTGTGTCATTTAACAATACGTAACGCAAAATCTTGCAGTTTCAATACCCTTGTAACGTTTTGTGACCGTGTCATATTTTACTTTTGGGTCTTTAGTAATACATATATATGTTAAAACAAAATGGCAATGACTGGTTGCATTTTACTTTAAGAATTAACATTACGTTGCACAATAACCACCACCACAACCCCACCCCCCACTTATGTTTTGTCACACCCCTTGGTGCACGTTGCGTAGTTCTCGAATGACCCCATTATTCAATCGTAAATAATAAAGAAGTAACATACCGCTGGTCGGTAAATGTTATATTTGACCGGATCAACTTTAATTAAGTTTCAATATCTATAATACACAATCTAATATCTCCCAGCAGAACTATTACATTGTAACAGTGTTCAAACTCGCACGTGCTGTTCGTCACATGGTGTGACATCGGGTACGGCCATTACTTCAAAGGGAGTGAGTAGCACATTTAAATTAAACTGAGTAGCACATTTAAATTAAAGGTGGGTTTTTTTTCACTTAATTTACAACTACTGTAGTAAAGTTTTGTTTGTTTTTTAATTACAAAAACCATACCAAAAATTATTTTAAATAATAATAATAATAATAAAATATTTGAAGAAAAAAAAGTACGAAACATATGTACACACCTTTTTACAAAATAAGATCGTCTGCTTAAAATAGCACAGCAAATGATAGTGCAGGGTGCACAATAAGTCAATACTTTACTTTCTACGTCCGTTCGGGCTATGTAAATAGCGGAGTGGACGTGTTGCGATAGATCCCAAATATGTGTTAACGCAAATGGATAAATTAAAACAAAAAGTTGTATTCTTCTACCAAAACTGTATTATATCAGACAATGTAGGCATTATTACTAAAAACTACGACACAACAGACTGTATCAAAACAGGATAAAACTAATTTGCATATCCAGGTCAGACTTGTTCGTCACGTGTTCGTAATCGAAAAAAATATACAATTAGCTAAATTTTAAAACATTTTTACGAGTTCAAGTATCCGCGATAAGAGCAACTTTGGGAATCTTTATTGGGAAACGGTTTGATATTGGATTGGGAATTTACGTTAGGGGAATGGGGCCGTTCATCGGCCCCAAAATGTATGGTAGATTATACCCATCGATAGGTACCTAAATGGGGGTCAGTGGGGCAAAGAAAACGGCCGAAGTGATCGGGTTGACATTACGGAAACCGAAAACGGCCGAAGTGATTCTCATTTTTAAAAAAAGAAGAAAAAAAAAGACTGAAAAAATAATTTCCACAATTTCTCTGACAACGGAAATCCGTCTCAAAACGGACAGTTAACAGCCATGCATTTATGATAAAATGGTCAAATAAAAAAGTTATTTGTTCAGCCATCTTGGTCTATTCGTGTAAAATAATGGTTATTTACCGAATCAATGAGAGAAAAACACTCCATCATATGCGGTCATGTGGGATTTAAAAAAGGTACACCCTCAGTGGTGAAAATTTAGACCAAGGGACTCTACAAGCCTTGTCCCAGGTCGAAATCTCAACCACCTCAGGTGTACCTTTTCTATCCCACATGACCACATATGATGGAGTCTTATAATCAACATGTCATGATATTCTTTGCGTAACTATACCAGTCGAATATATCAAATTAGGTGACACAATCACTTTCTCAAAATGATAACATTCTGTTGAGCTACAATTTCTCAAAATGACATTCTGTTGAGCTAAAATATCACAGGAGCTTAAAAAGGTGTATAATTTTGATTACTGAAATAAAGACAAGCAGTCTTGAGTGTCTACTTCATTTGACTTCCTGTATCCTAAAGGTTAATTTTAAAGTTAAAATTTTCAAATTAGAACATTTATATTGCACTAATTTCATTTGAATAAAACAACTAAAATACCTTTCTGCTTGTTTAGCCTGTTTTTCTTCCCTTGCTTGTGCTTTCATCTGTTGCACTTCTATCGTGTCTGGTTTTCTTCTACGCATGTAAAGTTCATGGTTGCCCATACACAATGCAAGAATACGTTTATTTATCCGCAACCGTTGAGCATAAAAGACAAAATCCTGCAATACAAATTGATATTTTACTCATTTTAAACTTGTGACATGTACTAAAATGAAAAGTAAATTTACAAAAACTTTTTGTAGCATGATAATGAAGCCAGGATGAACTATCAACTTAGCAACGAGATCATACATTTTATCTTTGCAGACATATAATCAGGAATCCAACAGTGGAAGTCTGGACAAACATCTGCACTTTCAAAATTCAAAGTATTACTCCACTGTCCTATAACCACAAAGTTGCTTTACCACTGGGCTACGTCCCGCCCATCTGATTCTGAGAGAGAGAGAACAAACTATATCAGCTACTAAAGGAAACTTCTGTTATTTATTTACAAGACATGGCCAAAGGCCATTATGAGAGGAATAAGGATAAGATCAATAAGCTTTTTGGACCCACAAATCGTCTCTTCTGGTATTCCAGAGTTAAATATTTACCAACAAAGAACACACACTTGTGACCAATTACAAGTGATAAAAGTGTGTTTTTTCTGAGGTCCATAA
Source organism: Gigantopelta aegis (assembly GCF_016097555.1). Classification (NCBI taxonomy): domain Eukaryota; kingdom Metazoa; phylum Mollusca; class Gastropoda; order Neomphalida; family Peltospiridae; genus Gigantopelta; species Gigantopelta aegis. Next base: position 110,509,929 of record NC_054702.1, on the reverse strand, counting down.
CCAAATAATAGACATCTTCAAGTTTCATATTGTGTGCAAGAACCAGGCCATACAAATCAGTTGTTTTCGGCATAATTGTTTTTAATACTTCCAGTTAATAAATTCATGGCAAACAGTAAATGTTGCATAAATTATTATTGGTTAAATCTTGTACAGATGACCGATGTAATAATTCAGAATATATCTTACCATCCTCATAATAAATTTCTCATAAATTTATGTAAATGAAGAGACCGACCAAGATTAAAAAAACAAATCCTGCATTTCTTTTAACCGTATTTGTTCAACAACCTGTTGTACTGGCTGGGTATCCCATAACCACACCCATTAACACAAAATGGAACTAAGTAAGTAATTGGCAGTTCTCATTACAGATGTCCCACTAGGTGTCCATACTTACTGGTGCTTTTTTATCAATTGGCTTAATGACAAACTTTTTGTCATTAAAGGATATATTTCTGATTTCACTCCATGGAAAGCCTATTTTTGGTGTCAACCTACAAAGAAAAAATTAAGTACATCACAAAACAAATCATACATGTTATTTCTTTATGTAATTTTTTTTTTTTTAAATATAAGAGATACTTGTTTTTATATAAACCAATGATTAATTTGAAACATAACTTTTTAACCACATTGATGCTTAAGAAAGCGAAGAGTAGAACTAAATTGTACCTGCACAAACATTGTGCCATTTATATACATTCTTGAAAAAAAAAAATGCCTTATAGCACATTGATTAATTATTCTACGCAATCAGAAGTCAAACATAATTCCGAGGAAACTTGCTATAGATTCCCATTAGTTGCCAAGAATCCTTTATATGCACTTTTATACACAGGACATGGTACCAAGGGGATTCGATCCTATACCTCAAGCAACAGCTTTATCATCCGACTTAAAACCTGCCTAAGGCCAACAACAATCTAATAATAACTGAACATTCCCCAATTGGTGTTCTTAAAATGCATTTCAAATAGGAATCAGTTACAAAATATAGATTAATTTCATTATTTCATTACAAACAGTATTACATGTTATGTTTGTAGAAAAATCAATAAAACAGTCACACACTTTACCTGTCATCCTTCTCATAGACATTTAAGCCTAGTGCATCAACCCCAAGCAGAAGTTCTGTTCCTCTCTTGTTTTTAATGTCATAATAGTTGACGCCATACATTTCCAAATCCTGGGCAATCTTCAGGTACTCCATCATAGCGTCTTCCCTGAAACACATACACAAAACAATCAAACATTTTACAAAAATAAACAAAAAAGTCAAACACATGTCATTTCAAGGCAGATGATATCATTTTGTTCATAGTAAAAGCACATAAATGAATAAAACTAATTGCATGCATCGAAATAAGCATGGTGCCTGGTAACCCATGTACAGGTTGCCATAATTAACGCCTGAAAAACCTATAGTTATGATAAATTTATCAGTCATTCAAAAACATGATAATACTTGTATTATTCATTTATATCACTGTTCTCATTGTACTGGCATTTAAATTATATATTAAAACAGCAGACAATTGATCAAAATTATGATGATGGTGATTTTGCTAAAAACAATGTTGTGGCAAACAAAATACTATTCCAACTTCCATGACATGTCATAACCTGTGACTTAAACAATCGTTCTCAACCATTTCAGTGACCGTGCTTTTGTAACACGAAAATGCAAATTGCAACTTCAATTGTTACAATTATTATAGTTATTAGCATTTTATTTAATCATTCATCTCGGTACATATGCTAGATTTAACAGTGCTTACCTCATCAAACCTTTATGTTCTGCATACCAACTGATCACTCGCTCTTCCCACTGTTCCTTGGTCAACTTGTGCTGTTCATAAACCCTGAAAACAAACATGCCAGATAAAGTCAAAATAAGAAATTTAAAAATATAAATGAACTATATGAGGTTACAACAGGTATTATGTCTAAACTAAGTCAATTGCTGTTGATAATAAAATAATCCATGTAAAACAGTTTACCAGACTAACAAGCCACAACTGGAAATGAGATCACATTGATATTCACTATCTAACATATTGGGGGTTTTTTTTCGACACACTATCAAGAGAACAAGTGGAACCCTGCTGCATCAACTCTGCTACCTATATCGATAAAGTAAGCAAGGGATATTTTACAAGCATGTTTTTAACTGACAGGACAGTCCACAGATTATGACGAATAAAAAAACAAAACCCAGTCTATAAAGGCAGATATATCCTGTGACCCATCTACCTCATGCGATCACTATCAATCGAGCTAAATATCCCTCCAAACCACAACTGGAATTACAGCTATGTCATTTCATTTTCATGTCCTGGACAGGAATCGACTAAACTAACCTCTGTGGTAAAATTCTATCATTCGATAGGAAGCCTGGCTGGTGGCTTTCAGCGTTGTAGTCCATGTATTTTGCTTGGCATGCATAGGACGCTAAAAGAACAGCCGTTTCTGGAGGGCAGTAGATTTCATCATTCAAAATGCCTTCCTTCACTTGCAGAAAAAACATTCTCTTGAAAAAACAAAGAAAAAGAAATATGTTCAAACACATTTCCCATTACAAAAAAGACATAATGAACTGTAATGAGCGAGTTTTTCTGGAGTCATTAATATGACTATCCTTCACGAAGAATGAGAGTAAGAAAAGTAAGGTATGAGCTTTAGTTTTTACTACATTACAAATTTAATCACACTCTAATCTGAACAGTAGTATGGAATTTGGTGAATTGCTGTTGAAAGTACCAGCCACTCAGAATATGCTGGCCACACAATATAAAATCCCATCAAACATGAACATTATCAATTAGCATATTAATTTTTTTGTTAGGAAATATGTTTCAGCTTTGGATTACTCAATACGAAAAACACTGCAGGCCTACTGTTTGGAAACACTAACATATAACAAGACATAATGAAAACAACTTCACTTTTCTTCTAATTACAATGATCAAAGGTTGAAACAACAATTTTAGTTCTTTTATAAAAACAAAAGCTTCACTAACTAAAGATAAATAATGTAATTTTCAATTATTAATTTAGTTACAGAGATCATTTACCCACTTAATTTTTTTAGGATGAAATAAACTTTTTTAAATAAAATAAAATAAAAAGCACATAAAAAATATAAGAATACTGGGTACAGATATGAACAGGTCAGGATTTTGATAAAGAAGCACACATTAATGAATGTGTTATATGTATAATTGGATTATAATTATGTGAAATTTGTGCACCAGGTTTTGGACCAATTACTGATGACAGTAGAGATAATAAAGTAATTACCCCGATTAAAAAACAAGGCTGTGAAGATAAATTTTGCCACAAATTATTACAATGACACTGTTGAAGGTGACACATTATGCCTGTAATGCTAACTTCTTGGAAAGTAAAAATATTGGCTTAAACAAAGGTTGAATAAAACTTTCTTATTACAAATTATCATTATCTGCAATAAAAATATGCAGGGCTCACCCTGGATCAAAAATACCTGTAGCCAAAATATTAGCCAAATGGAATTTTTATTAGCCATATTGAAAATGATTTAGCCAAATTTGTTTTACGCAGTACTGTATAGAGTATTTATATATGAATATGAAAATTTATCTTTTTAAGCTAATTGTGTACAAACTGGAATAAATGGGAATAACAAAACCTTAATGGGGGTAGGGGCAGTTAATATATTACTTCCAGTTTTTTCAGCGGGGGTGGGGTTGGGATGGGGTTAAGCAATATCTTCAGAGTCTGAAGCCAGTACCCCATACACCCACACCAACTTCTAAGGCCTATGACATTAAATTAACAAACACACAGAAATATGGGGGTGGGTGGATGTTTATGGATGGTGTTTTTTCTTTCTTTTTTCCCAAATAAAAATTTGAGCTTTTTTTATTTTATTATATAGAACTCGTTATTTCTTTAAATAGCAATCTTTATATTAGTTTGAATAACTTTTTTTTTTCTCTCTCTTTTTTTTTTAAGTGACCCATCAATTCCCCACCCCAAACGATTTTATAATTTGTGCCATGTTGTTGCTGTTGATTTCAGCATCGTGTTAAAGGCTTGTTGCGATTTCTGCTTACAAAATACCTCGGCTAAGAATGCCGACTTCACCACAGTATACTCCATTTTCCAAAAAAAAAAAACCTCAACAACAAATCCTTTAACCTTCTGACTACTGCAGGCGAGATATCTCGCCCGACGTCACGTCAGTCGATATACTGTACACTGTATACAGTGCATTCCCCAATTCATATTTCCCGCCGTTTTGCACACAACACTCACCGGAAACGGAAATATAATTAAAGAAAAAAGATTTTTTTTCAAAATGGTGGTTTTTGTTTTTGATTTTTTCAATTGAAAATACCTTGAAATTTTGAGTTCAAAAAGTGGTTTTCGGCAAGTATTTTCGCTTGACAACAATGGCGGCACGTCGCTGTAATTTTCAGGGATCGATAGCTGATTGTAACAGCTAATTTGATAATAAATTTGATCGTTTTACCAACAACGAAAATTATCAAATATTGAAATATGAATCGTAGTTCGGGTTTTAAAAAAAAATCTGGTCAGAAAACCACTGTTATTGGGAATAATGGACATAAATACTGGACAGCTGGCCACAAATGCCCATAAGTAAACGCAACTTTTTCGATTTTTTGCCTAATTTTAATCACTATTAGCCGATCTAAAATAATAAAAATTACAAAAAAAGACACGAAAATAATACTTACCGATTCATATATGAACTTTATTTCATGTATTTATGAAACATTTAAGTGAATATATGTGAGTAAAAATTATAAACTTGTACCCACTCAACGTGGTTTTTGTTAAAAATTAATCCAGTAGTCTAAAGGTTAATAAAATTAAAATTTACTGGTCTTTTTAAAATCCAGCTAACTTATTAAATGTCACCTCAAGTCTTACAAATTTATATCTAAAATTATCTAACAAATATGATTACTGTAAACTAATTTTATTCAGTGTACATTTAACTGTAATTTGTATAATTTAAATACTGCATGTTCATTTCCGGCGATCGCGATCTGCATACATGCTCTCAACCATGGGTACGAAACTAACAAAGACAAAGGAATAAACAAAACTGCAGTTAGGTATTCATTGATGCTAACAACTATTGTTTTCTACAAATTTACATCAAGATTTACTTTTGCGTAATCATATTGTTTAATGTCCGCAACGATGTCTCTTGACACGCGGGTGTCAGCTGACTCTGAAGCATGACGTATATTCGCACCGAGAGCTGTCCTCAGTTCAGCCAACGAGCCAACGAAGGTTCTTCCTAACGTTCGCGAACTATTTGATTGGTGTTCGTCGTGTCCATTTGGTTTAATGTGAAGCGCACAAACCAGTCTAACGAACATTTTGTTTTTGCTCGGTCTGGCTGAACTCAGACCTTGAGATGGCCTACATGTCTTTTGGCCCTGAACTGGCATGTGTATTCAAATTGACACGCATTGTCGGTCTGTTTTTATTACTTTGGTTAAAAGATTTTACAAATTAAAAATAGCAAGTTACAGATCTTCCAGACATTGCTGTCATACATGTTGAATGCATGCTGTTAAAATTAATAACCGTGATTATTAAAATAAGCAAACATAAGGCCTACGCTGTATTCTGCATAACACCGTTTCTCGTTACCGGTTGCGAGATCGCTATTAAACTAATTGAATATTTGGTAGTATTATTATGTTTGAGGTGTCGGATAGATTATGTATCCATTTGTTTACATCAGAAGACAGAAAATGGCTTAGCCAAAATTTTAGCCACTTGCAAATTTTATTAGCCATTTTTTGTAAAAATTAGCAAATGGTTAATTTGGCTACCGACAGCGCGAGCCCTGAATATGGTTATCTAAACAGTGAACAGTATGTCTGGATAACGTAGAATAGATCTATTATATTATTGAAACAGTAAGGTTTGATGGTTGGTTTGAATTAGTATGGAAGGTATGATATAGAAAGATTTTCTTCTGATGTGCATTAAACCATGAAAATTTGGTCTCGGTGACTTAATAATACTATTCAAAACACTATTATCCCAAATTGTACATACATGCATGGCTTTCTGCTTGAAAATAATTTCATGGTACCTAATTAAAATAACAGTGCTCCAACTATTAGATTATGGGATTGAAATCTTTTGAAATTGAACACTTCATTTCATGTACTTTTAGTACAAATTTTGAACAGCAGTTAAAAATATATTCATTAATTTTCAAGATTTTAGAGTACATTTGAATTAGTAAGGGTGATATCTGAATTAGTAAAGGTGATACGCATACAAGGTTTGAAGATCCTACACAAGATATTGAACCATACAAGAAAAATAAAAAGACTGACACAAATCATAATACAACCTATGAAAGATGGGTATATGGAAAAAAAACCACACCCAAAAAACATCAATAAGCTTAATTATATTTTTCATCCCAAATACAACCCAATTAACTCTGTGAAAATTAAGTTGAGCAAACTGCCACCACAATCTAAACCCCCACCCCCAAAACATAAAAATAATTAAATCGAACAATCTGATATCGAGTTTGACGAATAGATATGAAGATCTCAAAGGTACAGATCGACTGGATTGTACTGAAATTGGTTTATAAAAATTCAACAGTGTTCTAAAGATTGACATACCTGGGTGATCTCCTGAATAAGTTCTTCAGAAACATCTTCTGGGAAAAATTTGGCTCGGAACTTGAACTGTAATGGGGTTTCCTTTTTCACATCCTGACTTAGAACCTAAACAGCAGAAGTTAAATGTTTGTTTAAAAAACCAAAAAAACTCACAACTAATGTACAGCATTGTAATAATGTAAATTATTAAAAACATTTTTATACTCATGTGATAAATGTTAATCCCCCACCCCCCATAAATGTGAATGGACATTGTGCTGACTTTATATTCCTACCCGTTAATAACACTTTTAAAAGCCCAAGTGGAGGTATTAGGAATGAACCAAGGCATGGTATGTTACTCCAGACCAATAAAGCACATTTAAAATCAACTACAAATATTTCTCAGACTCGATAAGCAAGAAAAAATAAAATCCAATAAACATTTTATGAAAAATAATGCTTACCTTTTTATTGAGTTTTAACCATGTGGAATATCCCTTGCTGTCGACATACTGGAGACCGAAAAACCAAATCTCACGCAATCCTATAGTCTTCACTACCTAAAAATAATAATTTGTAAACAAACTTAGTTGGAATTTTTTCAATTCCGTATTTATTTCAAACTATATTAAAAGGCCTGGGAAAAAGATAATATGTTAGTTTCTTCAAGTACAAAAACAAAAGAAATGTTTTGACATTAACCTTCTACCATACAGTATAGGATTTATAAGCTCACTTAAAAGTTCACAATTGTCAGGCAGTGGAACCGTAAGCACACTTAACCTTTAGACTACTGGATTAATTTTTAACAAAAACCACGTTGAGTGGGTACAAGTTTATAATTTTTACTCACATATATTCACTTAAATGTTTTATAAAAACATGAAATAAAGTTCATATATTAATCGGTAAGTATTATTTTTGTGTCTTTTTTTGTAATTTTTATTATTTTAGATCGACTAATGGTGATTAAAATTAGGCAAAAAATCTAAAAAGTTGCTTTTACTTATGGGCATTTGTGGCCAGCTGTCCAGTAGTTATGTCCATTATTCCTGATAACAGTGGTTTTCTGACCAGAATTTTTTTTTAAACCCGAACTAAGATTCATATTGCAATATTTGGTAATTTTCGTTGTTGGTAAAACGATCAAATTTATTATCAAATTAGCTGTCACAATCAGCTATCGATCCCTGAAAATGACCGCGACTTGCTGCCATTGTTGTCAAGCGAAAATACTTGCCGCAAACCACTTTTTGAACTCAAAATTTCAAGGTATTTTCAATTGAAAAAATCAAAACACAAGCCTCCATTTTGAAAAAAAATCTTTTCTCTTTAATTATATTTCCGTTTCCGGTGAGTGTCGTGTGCAAAACGGCGGGAAATATGAATTGGGGAATGCACTGTATACAGTGTACAGTATATCGACTGACATGACGTCGGGCGAGATATCTCGCCTGCAGTAGTCAGAAGGTTAAATTGGAGTACTCCATGGGTACCAGTGTATAGAAGAAAAGACTAAAATAGCTAGAAACTTTTGTCTTTGAAAAACATGGTTGACAGAATAAGACTTTTTTAATGTGACATCAGTAGATATGTCTGATATCATAAAAATGGAAACACTTACCTGATCAAACAACTGTTTGCCTGTCGTGCTAGGCTGGATTGCAAACTCCAATTCTGCATCCATAGTCACGACACGAACATTCACCTGCAAATAATCAAAACATATGTATTAAGACAAACTTACTAGTGTCAAATTCTCTTTACTTTTACAAATGAAAAAAAAAATTCCACTTATATAACAATCAGCAGCACTAACAAATAAATACAAATAGTCATCGAAATATGCAATGTGGCCGATACCACATCTACAGGATACCAGAAATACAGACCCAGTTACCACACATTTATATTTCCATTATTACTATACAACAGGCTGTCCCAAACACCCTTATACAAAAGAAGGATAAAGATGGGATTGAAAATATAGAAAAAGAAAAAAGTATGGTGCAACATTATTCAGCCTGTTACTAGATAAACAAGTCAAAAAAGTGATAATGAGAACATACTTAACAATTTGACGAGACCAGAAGTGGGGTATAATAATTATTACATGAAATTATGCCAAATAAAAACAAAGCAGTTTTAAAAATGTACAATTGGTCATTTTGGTTAGTGTCAGAGCTAGCCCTGCTATAAAAACCTTCACAGACACATTAAAACTTTGTTATTCATTCATACTACTGTAGGTGTATCTCATGGCTCGAACTATAAATAACTGTATATCATCTGCCAGTATTTAACATTTGTGCATTTGAAATGTCTACATACAGCACAATAACCTTTCTGTCATGTTTAGTTGCTGCAAATGTCACTTTAAAAATAAATTACCATAGGCAAGCCAGGGCTAGCTCCGGGTTAACACAAAGTTTCGTCAAATTATCTATTACAGTTCAAAAATGGCAGAAAACCTGTTATTTTCTAATAAAATGTAGTAAAATTATTTTGCCAACTTAAAATAAAATTTGCCAATTTGGCGACTGCCAGAGCTAACCCTGCCAACTCAAAATTGCCCCTGTTAGGCGGTTTCACCAATAGCAATTCTTTTTAAAATTGCTGTGGGAGACATTCTTAAGTTCGAGCCCTGGGGCCTAATTCACAAAGCTCTCTTAGGCTCTGCTAGACAACAAAGTATCCTCTTTGCAAGTATTATAGCATTGCACTACGAGATCGCAAAGTTGTGAGAGTTTAATGAATTAGGCCCCTGGTATCTAAATAACACTCAGCTAGTCAAAATGTAGGTGGTAGCTTTAGTTTGTGGAGAACTAAGTACAGTTCTCAACTTTGATATTTGGTAACCTCCTGATAACCTAAACAACCTTCTTGACTTATTTCAATCCCTGTAAATATTTTTTACAGCTAGTCTTATGTATATCCTTGGATTCAAGAAAAAACAAAGCCATGTCATCGACTATCTAGTTCGAAGCTAATTTAACTATACCCTACAGATTCCGCTCCTATAAGCTTTCTTTGCATTGTCATATGGGGAATGGGGTTAAAACTGTTGTACAATAAAAGGTTGAAATAAGAAAAAATGATTAAGAGAAACCTATACTAAAACTTGATTAAGTTACCATGTGACAGTTAACACTTGCCTATTGCAATGTACAGTCCTTGGTTTTTGAAATATGCTAAGGCAAGTGAAAAGTCACCCTCCAAATAAATAAAATAGGCAGTGTAGCTCAGATTGGATTATGACTGGTACGTCTACAAAATTGTCTAATATTTCCTGATTTGTTCAACAAAGAGAAATACCAGTTTAACGACTGCATGAAAGCCACTGTCATGGTTTTTAATTTTTATTGTTTTATTAAAAGGACCTTCCCAACAGCTAAATGAGCTATGAAAATGGTCGATTTTTGTAAACAGTTAAAATAAAATATACCCATCTATTTTATGTGCACCGTTTGTGCGATGTTTTTCAATTGAAATTATGTGTTCTGTACGAGCACGATCACACACTTTATAAAGCAAGTTCTGAATGTACCCAACAACTACATTAAAATGTTTCCTTATTTAGGATATTGGTCAACTGACATCAGAGAAACATTTTAGACCAGACTTCACAACAGTTAACTTTCAGACAGGGTGTGAGAACTAGCCTAGCAATGTTCTTTTGAACCAATTCACCAGGCAATGCTTTTAACCACAGACTTCCATTAAATATATATATTTTGACTTAATTTAAAGATAAAAATCAACCTTTAAAAAAAAGTTAATTATATATGTACCGTTTGACTTAATATAAAGATTTTAAAAATCAACCTTTGAAAAAAAAAAAACCCCAACCCTGTTTAATAGGGACTCCATAAACTTTTCTTCTAGCCATAATTAATTTTGCAACAACATAAAACCACTACTAAAATTAGAGCAAACCCAATTTGATTCTAAAAGATAAATAAAACCGCTCAATTTCACAAACTTACTGGCTTCGGCATCTTGATGATTCTATCACCAGCACTGGAAAGAAAAATCAAAAAGTACCAGCTGGTGTAGGCAACTGAAGGACTGCTGTTATCGAGCAAAACCTAAAACAGAACAAAACAAGTTTGGGTAAAATATTAACATCAAACATTTAGAATCATTTGAGCTGCAAATAGAAACATTAAAGGGACACACCCTAGTTACGGCTAGTTGTTTTTCGCTATTAAACCCATTTTTTCACAAATAAAATTGCACGTTACCTACCGTTTATTATTTAGAATATACATTTCCATTCACCTGAAGTGTTTTTTGGTAATCCTGGTGTTTGTAATACCACAAAATGCATTTTTCGTATTTCCGAAAAACGGAAGCACGTTTGAGAAAAAAACTGTTGAGCAGACACGGTCTAATCTATTTTTAGATGGGATATTTCCATTTCAATGTCACAGACGTTGGTATACCACGTGACCGTTATCATTTTGGTTCGGTTTGTTTTCTCGTGCACGGTTCAAGCAATCAACATCCGATTTGTTGTTGTTCATTTGTGAGATTTTTCTTCACAGTTCGTGAACATTTTCAGTAACAATAAAGTTCAGACAAGTAAGTATCTCAATACAAAACGTTACAAATCCTTAAAACCAATACTTTTGCTAAGTCCTACGATATCTGGAGAGGGGATACAACCAGGACAGAACAGTTGGAACATGTCCAGGAGAGGTGAAAAGAACGCACCCCAAGTCTGTGAAATTTTTCGCAACGTAGGCATTGTTGTGCTTCGAGCGACATCTACCGGTAACATCAGAATACAAACTTTCAAAATTATATCAAGCAATTGGGACATGGGGATTCCCATGGTATTTATCGATATAAAACCTGCTTTTTCACTCCATTTGATAAAAACGTGAACTAAGTGTGTTACAGGTTTGTAGATTAACCAAATTATAATTTATTTTCGCTGGATGGAACTAGGGTGTGCGGCTTTAATACCAATTACAGAATACTTATCTTTTGGCGAGCAGATTACATTGTCATTATGACATAACTTCTACTTTTCAACATTAGTCCATTTTGTAAAAAGTATATCTGGCAAAAACGTATGTGGTATTTTATTTATTAGTTACCTTCAAATAATGTAAAACCTGACAATTACTAATGCAGGGCTCGAAAACTCATCAGAAAACAAACACCTGGGCCACTAAAGATTCGTTTTCAGTGACTCAAACTTGCTTTACTAATTCAGGGCATTAAATTTGAATTTTTTTTTTTAGGCAATCAATATGTTGTTCATCTGGTTTTAGTGTTTACACAAACGATTTTCTTCAGTAGTTCAAATAGTGAAAAGGTTAATGGGCAACAATATTCAAAAAAGCGATTTTTGTAACTTTTCTCCTATCATAAATACGAAAAAATATTTTTTGTGTGCTAGGGATAACTTAAAAGCTACCAGGCGGAAATAAAAATTAGGTTGTTTGTCCTAACACGACCAACCCACGAAAATCTTTTGGAGTAGATTTAACAAAAATATATATTTACCCAATTTCAATTTTGGCTTAAACAAGTATAATATTGATCTGTAGATGATTTTTTAACAAACAATTTAAAACCTCGATATAATTTAACCAAAATTTATTACTGTCAGTTTCAATTCGTTAGAAATGAAAAATGCGGTAAAATGCTATTCATTCCTGCAACGGTGGCACGAGATCTTGCGCACCACGGTGAATGTTTGTAATACATGGTACATGCTCTTGCGACAGACAAAATGGGTTTTAAACAAAATTGATCTAATGGTAGCTGCACAGGTACATTCGTGTGAGCCAAATGAGGCTATGTACGGGTATGCTTTGATAGTCACAAACTTAATATTAGCAGTCATTTTGTCCGACACTAGGTAGTCTCTGACTAACATTGCGTTTGCTATTAATAGACCTGATTCAATCCAAAAGAACTTATACATAATACAAGTGTCGAACTCTGCGGACAATCTGTAATCAGCAGACTTAGACTGGCTTGGCATAGCGGCGAGAGATTTTCATGTCATTAAATTGCATCGGAATATAATATAATAGTAAAAAAAAAAATACCCATAAAGGTGAAGTGCTTCAAGCATTGCATATCGTGACGTCAGCAAACTACTTTAAATTGTAAATATGTCTGGCATGCCAACACAGGTAGCATTTTTATAACGAAAGTACACAGATACATTGTAGTGTTTTCCCTAGCTTGTTTTAGCATGATTTTCCGCGATCACGGAAAAATGGATGGAATCGCTGAATTTAGTAACTGAAACGGAATTTGTCATTTTTTAAAAATAACCTTCAAAAGTTGTATTTCTGGTTCAAGCACCATAATAAATATTTTTAGTAGTTTTAAGATTTAATATTGATAATATACGCATAGTGTTTTGGTATGAGAACTTTCATGGAGTGTACTGTATGCCTAAATATTTTCAGAACCGTTAATTCTCGGAAGTTACGCTTAATTGCTGTAAGCTTGCAACAAAGCATGTGACTGTTTACCCGTGTCACTTTACATAGTGAAATTTAACTTGAAATATAAAAATAAACATTTACTAATACAATTTTAGAATGTTGATTATATAATAAGATTTCTAGTACGTTCAATTTCGATATTTTTCAATAATACTTATTACGATTCAAAAGCATAGACAATTTATACAACGCTTTCGCCAGAAAACATAATTTCGTAAAACTTCAGGCATATTCGTTAATTTGTACGGAAACATTTCACATTTACAGTCCATCCCACTGGGAACGCCTTTTTTCATGCTACGGAATTTACTACATGTTATTTATTTCTGAACCGATTGTTTTCTAAATTGCACACAAAAATAGCATTTTACTTTTCTTCTCACCGGTTTATTATTGTAACACGTGTAGCATGTGCTACAGACCCTGCGGTTCAGGGGGTCCTGCGGTGAGGCATTGTCATCATTGTGTACATTATCCCCCTCTCCCCGATGTGGTTGCAAAATATATATCTTGGAAATTGGGCTGTTATTTGTGCTACAGGCTCTGAATATATAATTCTATATATATATATTTAAAGTTATAAAATAATGTCGAAACTTTAAACGATCGACAGAACAGTGCTTAGTTTCGGTTCACTACCACTGGCCTATATCCAGATTGACCCGACCTCGTTTGAATATGTAACTTGTGCACACGGCACACTAGTTAGGTTACATTTGTAATCGAGTGAGTACTAAAATAGTAATTCTTACATGTTCTCATGTATTTATTTATATACTAAAACGCAAAAGAAACGCAGGTCCTGAAAATGCGAAAGAATTGCACTTTGTAAAGCAGTATCTTTGGTGGAATTGAACCTCAACTGTGTTAAAGGACATGGCACACACCCACACCGCAGTCCCACCTGCGTGTCAATTTCATTACCTGTGTGACGTCACGAATTCTCAAAACACGTTGTTTGCACGTGCTGGATCATCCGTATCATGAATCCAGTGCAAACACACTCATTGAAATGCTTATAAAGCCTACACACCTGGATTTAATCGCATAAATTCAATTTGAGTAGTGACAGACAACAGAATCACATTTTAAAAATGCCGCGACTGACGCAACTCCAGCGAGGGATGGCCATCGGGATGTTGCAAGCCGGACAGACCCGTACTGCTGTAGCCAGACAATTGGGATGTCATGTTTCGACAATCGCACGCCTTTCTCAACGTCACCAAATCACTGGATCTGTGAACGATCGACCACGCACCGGCCGCCCGAGGGTGACAACCGCAGCCCTAGACCGGTACATCCGGGTGACCCACCTTAGGAATCGGATGCTGCCAGCAGCTAACACCGCTCACCAGGTGCGTGGTCTGTTTTGTCCACGTGGTCCAGTGTCCGCCGATACCGTCCGACGCCGTCTGAGGGCAGCAGGACTCCGTAACCGCCGTCCTTATGTGGGACCAATATTGACCCCTCGGCACCGCCAACAACGTCAACAGTGGGCGCAACAACATCAAAGATGGCGACGTGGCCAGTGGCAACAAGTTCTGTTTACTGATGAGAGCCGTTACAATGTTTCCAACGCTGATGGCCGAATCCGAGTATGGCGACGTCGACATGAACGTTACTCCGACTGTTGCGTTCTGCAGGCCGACCGATGGGGCGGGGGTAGTGTGATGGTGTGGGGTGGGTTCTCATTCAACCACAGAACACAACTTCATGTGTTCAGACAACGCGTTAATGCCGCCGTGTACCAAAATGACGTCATCAACAATCACGTCGTTCCCTTCTTTGCCGCTCACCCACGTGTGCGCGCTTGCTGCAGCAAGACAATGCCAGGCCGCACACTGCCAGGGCAACACAGGCGTTGCTGGCTCAGCACAAACATCCCAACGTTGCCGTGGCCAGCCTTATCACCGGACATGGCGCCTATCGAACACGTCTGGGATGAAATCGGACGTCGCCTTCAGGCTCGCGGACAACCTCAGAATATGCAGGCGCTGGAGGCAGCATTGGTCCATGAATGGAACTCACTCCCTCAGGCATTCTTTCAACGGCTTGTCAACTCAATGAGGAGACGTTGCACTGCCTGTTTGAATGCCCAGGGTGGTCACACGCGATACTGACTTTGACAATGCTACAGGTCGTCTCTTTCACATTTTTAACATGGACCCCCACCCTACTTTATGACATGAAACAATAGCCAAAAAGGAATTCAATCAAAAATTTCCAACACCAATGTGTGCCGAATTGGTGTAGCTCCAAAATAAATGTTGAAATCTTCATTTCGTTTTGTTTTTTTAATATTTTATATCCAATTTAATGAAAACCTGCGTTTCTTTTGCGTTTTAGTATACATATTTTTTTGCAACTAATATAAAATTACGAACAATACATTACCAAAGTTCTTGTTCATATTTTCGTGAAAATAGCGGGGTTATAAATGAAACTTACCCATAATCCATCAGATGAAATGAAACTGAAAGCCACACAATCAACAATTATTTATTGTTTGAATTTAAGGGAGAATGGATCTCTTTATTGTTATTATTAAATACAAACAATAATTAACCGTAATTAAGTTTGTGGCTTTATTTTAACCGAGGCTTATTTAAAGGTGCGGTTTATTTATGGATGAAGGTGGGAACCAAGTGGTGCGGTTTATACACTTTTTCTCAAAAATTATTTTTACAGGTATTAAAAAATAATAATAGCAATAGCAAACCAGCTCAGAGCTGGAACAATATAACAAATGTATATAGTTTATAACAATAAAACATGACACTAATTGAACACAAAAACAGAAGAAAAAAACGTTATTTGCAAAAATCTGAAACGGAAAATCATCCTCTCTAACCTTTAGACTACTGGATTAATTTTTAACAAAAACCACGTTGAGTGGGTACAAGTTTATAATTTTTACTCACATATATTCACTTAAATGTTTCATAAATACATGAAATAAAGTTCATATATGAATCGGTAAGTATTATTTTCGTGTCTTTTTTTGTAATTTTTATTATTTTAGATTGACTAATGGCGATTAAAATTAGGCAAAAAATCGAAAAAATTGCGTTTACTTACGGGCATTTGTGTCCATTATTCCTGATAAGTGGTTTTCTGACCAGAATTTTTTTTAAAACCCGAACTAAGATTCATACAAACGATCCAAATTTATTATCAAATTAGCTGTCACAATCAGCTATCTATCCCTGAAAATGACCGCGACGTGCCGCCATTGTTGTCAAGCGAAAATACTTGCCGAAAACCACTTTTTGAACTCAAAAAAATTTCAAGGTATTTTCAATTGAAAAAATCAAAACAAAAGCCTCCCATTTTGAAAAAAAATCTTTTTTCTTTAATTATATTTCCGTTTCCGGTGAGTGTCGTGTGCAAAACGGTGGGAAATATGAATTGGGGAATGCACTGTATACAGTATATCGACTGACGTGGCGTCGGGCGAGATATCTCGCCTGCAGTAGTCAGAAGGCTAAGCATGGTGCAGCACAATGCCTCAATAGTCTAGCACCATCTTGCCGTAATCAGCACCATGCTGCCCTGAGATTAAACAAGCCTTCTTCACGAAAATAATTCTAAAATTGCCTTTATAAAACACCCAAAAAGGTATTATTATTTAACAAAATACATCTTTTGCCACTCATTTATTAAAGCAAGCACATAAATTACATTAATGTTTATTTCAAATAATATTTGTGCCCCGAAAATGGTGAAAATGCTCTCAAAGTGTTTGGTCTACCATGCCAAATTTGTGCGTGCAAAATTTTAAGCTCTGCTAATTAGGTACCCCAAACATGAAATATTCAAATTTCAGGTTTGTACCTTAAAAAGGAAGGATACTTGCTTGATGCACAGTCGGTGGGCTATTTCTTGTTCCAGCCAGTGCACCATGACTGGTACATCAAAGGCAGTGGTATGTGCTGTCCCATCTATGGGATGGTGCATATAAAAGATCCCTTGCTGCTAATCGAAGAGAGTAGCTCATGAAGTGGCGACAGCGGGTGTCCTCCCTCAATATATGTGTGGTCCTTAACCATATAACCATAAATAAAATGTGTTGAGTGTGTTGTTAAATAAAACATTTCCTTCCTTGCTATTTCTTATAAGTATTTATAATGTCCTTTATACGTGACAGTGTCAAAGGAAAGTCCTACTGCATACTATAAATAATGACATGCAAAAGAAATGTTACAAGGCTTGAAATTGCATTATAGAAAACCAGCAAACCCAGAGGGCGACAATTCCACTAGCCTGGGGCTAGTGCTTTTTAACACAGGGTTAGTGACAAATGCAAAACCAGTAGCCCAATGGGCTAGTAGCTTCAAAAACAAAACAAAACACACACTGCTAGCTCACAATGTTTTTCCTCCACTGATATACATTTGATAAATGTTATTCTGACATTGGTCATTGCCTGCCACAACAATGCTTATGTGGTCACCACTTCCCATTAATATATCTGTACACAATCACTGATATAAAAAATATTTCACCTCTTGTAACCATAATGCTCCTATAACTTAACAGTTTGCCATTTTTGTGGTAATCGTAGAGGATTTTTCGTGGAAAGGTGGTTGATCAATAAACGCAATGTTACATATGCAAATAATTATACCATTTCCTGTATAGAATGTGTTCACTGTCAGCTAAAAAATATGAAACTAGCAATAATTTTACATACAAGTTACACATGACATTGATTAAGTCCTACCCAGCCAGCTACTGCAACTGTTCCAGAAACACGAACCCATCCCTTCCTCGTCGACAAAACACCATGAGGAGTATCCAGCCCACAGAATAAAAATATTCACATGCATATAATTATGAAATAGTTACACAAGACAACCACTGACATTGGCATACCAAGAAGCTTATACTTAACTTACCGTACAAACTTTCCAATACTCAAGAGTTATTCTGCAACCAACCGGTTCACAAAATGGCCGTCAAGGGTGTGGACTAACGTCAATCAATACCGAGATCCCTCTACGACTTAATGCCTCACTTTCGTTTACGCCCTTACATCCGCCGGAAATTTGACTGTCGACATTCTACTGTTTTGGCGGGAAAATGTGGTATAGTTGTGATTCTTGAAATAGGTGTGAATTCCAGCCTTTGGTATCATAAATGACCACCTATGTTTTAATAATAAAGAAAAATAAAATTTATATACAGTCATTGATTACGATGTGGTAAAGGACACTAAGACACAAATGTAATAGGCTATCCACATCAAAGCTTTGGCATAGGCCTACAGCAGCTGTTGCCTATAGCCTATAGGCAAACGTCCACCCAAAACATTTAATAATAAGTGCTAAATAATGTTATTTATAATTTTGAGTTGGTCTGGTTTTGTCACATTTTCCGAAAATATCACAATTAAATCTGTTGTGATTGGCGAGTCACAATAGAATGCTGCCCCAAACACAAATTTATCATAATCTGTCAAAACATGACAGATTCTGCAGGCATCTTCATAGGCGTACATGGGGGGGGGGGGGGGGGGGGGGGGGGGGGGGGGGACATTATTATATTTACTCAACATAGAAATATATGCCCAATATCTCTGCAATCTATTTTGAAACCCCACTTTTCAAAATCCTATGTATTGGAACCCCTCTTTTTAAAATCCTATGTACGCCCATGATCTTTGATGTTCATAATTTGTCCTCTTTAGGCCTATTTGGGTTTATTTTTCAGGAGTTGTCTTCACATTCCGCAAAATGAGTGATTTTTCCATGGCTTGGATCAACGTCCAGATGAAAAATGTCGTCTCTGGCTTAATCATCAATGATGAACATGCACGTGCAATCTACAGTGATGAAGAGCATACAGAGTAGGCAGACAGAACTGAGTCTGCCTGATTGAAAGCACTGATTATGAAGGACGTATCAAAATAGGGTAATTTGGATGAGGATGGTCTAATAGCCTGTGTTTTGTTAATATATATATAGCCTACAAGTATATGGTCGTCGCATCATTTTAATGTAGTATCTGGAAGACATTTTAAGAAGTTAAGGATGGAATACAAATGATTCATCGCATTTTTCCTTCCAAATATATTATTCCTCAGACCTGTGAGTATTTGATATCACTGGTAATTTTTAAAGATAAATCTTTTAAAAATTGAGAAATATAATTCAGCTCTATTTCTGACAGATGTAAAAGCATTTAAACTGAAAGCAATGGATAAGTTATGAGAAAAATCGTCTTCCAAAACATTAGTAATGTCACGACTCGACGTCACATCTGTAGCACACTGATAAAGTGGTCACTATTACAAGGGTCTGAACTAATTAATTTTTCAAGAAAATTAAACTTGCGGATGCTCTATTTTCAGTTTCTTGAAATTTATTATAAAGGTTAAATCCTCTAATATTAATACTGACATCATCCTTCAGTCGAGTTTCCAGAAGACATGTTGTAAGATGGTGTTTTTCAATTACGGCTGTTAGTGACTCTTTGACCCATAGTTCCAGTTTGGAGTAGCCGATTCACCATATTATATTTGGAATTATATTTGGCTTTGTTGTCTTTGAGGTTGTGGACGATCATCAGGTGATACATCCATGGATATGACCATATACACCAGCGAAAGCTTCATAATGATTATTAGTCAAAATCAACTGTTTCAAATCTTTCTCAGTCATCCCGAGCAACAACCCTTAGTTTGTTTCTTGGTGTCTTTCTTTGGGATACTCGATACTGGCAGCCAAGCACTCGACCTACCTGGTGGATTCTGAGATCATATTAGTGGAAGTTGTAGCAATACGACGAGGAACAGTTTGCTTCTCTTTTTTTTTCAGGGATGCTTCCTTCAGTTGCTGAATAATATTTGCAGCTTGCTTCTTTGCTTTCATTATAACAAAGAGCTTTTTATACTTTGCATCATCGTATTGCCACGTTAGATCTGTATTGGCCGATATGCTTAATCTTCTCTGTAACAGCATATGGTTTGACTACAGATTGTGTGGTGTCCACTATAGTTTTGTAGCTTCAGCAAAGCTTAAACGTTTCTCATCTTTAATCTGTTGAACTCTCTTCCATTTGCCATCTCGGACACTCACACACAATTTATATATAATACGTCCTATTTACATGTATATGTATTGCTGTCATGGTCAAACTGACCACAATGAGCACATATAAAGTTAGCTCGACAGGCATTCTGATGACTCTCTTAGATGTACTGAAGGACACGTGGCGACACGGTGATGCGTATACTATAGTGCAGAGCGTGGTCGCCTTAAGAATACATTTTAAATTTTTCTCTGCTAAACTCAAAAAGTGACCCGAAGAGTCTGAAACCTCGGTGAGGACCCTTCTCAGTGTCCCATCTGAAGGTATGAACTTATTTTTTACCCTAATTAGATATATATAGTTCATCAACCATAATACTGCGGATAGCCACATTCACTTGTACCAGGGATACAAGGCAAGAACAATAATAAGTTATCTGACAGACCCTTGGAACAAATACAAATGGTCATTCAAACAATCTTTGTTCTTGGTCAATATCAACAAAACAAAGGTTGTTTGCACTTGAGCTTGGTGTGGTCAGTCAATTGATCAGGTCTGATTTCCTTGACCACCCATCTATTTGAACCTGCACGACAAAACCGTTATCCACTATCAAGCCCTTATAGTCGGATGGACATTTTGCAAAATAATGGTTTCATAATTCATACCCCGCAGATATGCCCCAACTCAGTCGCCAAGATCCTATCATCCAATGTCACGGGATGCACCTCATGGCCAACAAGGCGCCCATATAAAAGGAAGTGTGCTGTGTTCGCCACTCTTATTAATACTGTTGTCACTCCTGCACCACAGTGATGAACAGCACACGCAGAGGACACGCATATCATTCATGAATATGCTCTGGCCGAGTAACTTGCTCACTGATGCCGATGAAACTTTTATTACATAAGCTAGTCTGAGTGTATTCTGTCCCTACCACGCTTGTCGACAACCGCACATGCACAGGGTCAGGCCTAGGGAGGGGAGGGGGTGACGTGGGATGACAGGTCCATGTTTAAAAGTTAATTTTCTTAGGGCAGAGATTGATCATTTTCAGAGTAGATAGGATGATTCTTCTCATACGTAGATTTTTTAAATCTTTATTATTATTATTATTATTATTATTAAATTGACTGAGCCAGAGTGTGAGGTAGGGTAATAGGTGGGATGTAGATGCAGTTATTATCTTTACATTTTAAAACAGAAGTTAAGAATACGTTTGGCGGGATGCCACCATTGTGCAGTTTTGATAAGAAATCATTTAATTAAACAACACATTTTAAGCTTTCTTCACAAGCGCTGTTAGATTCGTAGTTAAATATATTGTACTTCTGGAATGAGAGGTGTCGCAGGTTCGATAACCCTCGATGGACTTAGTTTTTGCCTCGTCCCAATATGTGTTCCATGGTACGTACGGTCTTGTCTGTGAAAAGTGCATATGGAGATAACTTGCTGCTTTATCGATAGGAGTAGCCCCTTTGGCGGTTATCTCTCTGTCTCTGTCTCTGTCTCTCTCTCTCTCTCTCTCTCAATTGTCGAAATAACCATGTTAGACACGATTGTTTGGCCACACCCTGTATCACGACGCATGCATGAGCATACAAATAAACGGCTCTGGCTGCACTTTGGTCAGGCAAATGGCGTTACGCGATCATCATAAAGCTAGTTTCATTTTACTTTTGATTTACTAATATATTCTATTTTTGTTTGTTGTAAGTCATGTCTTGTCACGTATTGATAACGCTTACAACAGTCCGGGTTAACCTTTGTCGCTTTGCCCGGTCAGATCCAGTGTCTTCCCATGTGGTAAATATGAAACAGCCCTTGATTTATAGAGGTGAGACAGACCTTTCATGCATACGTTTACCCAGATAACACAATATGGTGATTGGGGTGGGGTTTGCCTGATGTGCCACTGGTTGTGGGGTCAAGTACACACAAATTAAATTTAAGATGGCCCAGTATAAACTATAAAATGTATTTTTTAAACACACAACGTGTCAATTGTCAGGATTCAATCATATACAATAAAAGGCAAAAGTTACTGTGACACACAAAAGACAAAGATAATTGATGATCAGTTTTTACTGCCGTGTATGAAACGTTATAACATGGAAAGAGAAATGTCCGAAGGTATGGAAACGAGCAATAGTCCACGAAAAGGGCGCACCTGTCATATGCAAATGAGCCACATCACTAGAGGGGGTCCAGAACGAAGTTTACACAGTCAGTAGCGAGTGTGTCCACTTTGAGTATTGATACAGGCCTGACACCGTCGTCTCACTGAAGCCACTAAACACTGGAGAAAGGGATGGTACGGGCTGTGAGGGTTGCTGGCTGGAACCTGTTTCGCAGATGCGTGGTTCGGATCCATGTGTCTTGGCGAGGGGTTGTCACGGGTGGTCGGCCGCTACGGGGACGATCCCTGACCTGGTTGTTTTGTTAATATTGTTGCCATAAGTGCCATATGGTGTTTCTGTGGACGTTGAATTGACATGCGACGTCACGCTGCGAGGTCCCAGATTCAAGCATCCCTATGACTCCAATCTGTCATTTCCACTGAAGCGTGGCTTGACGAAATTGCATCAAACAGTTCACTAATGGTGTTTTTCTGACTTCTGGACTTTTGAATGCTGCACGGAGTGGCAATGAATTGCGACTGAATGTCAAGCTTTTTATGGTGAACACTGGACAACATTTCTCCCGAATAGTCCATGTTTCTTGCACAAAGCATGCAATCGCTGCAACAACTGCTTGGTTGCATTTCTTTGAGCTTTTTCATGCACATTTTCTCTGGTTTACATCCATAAATCCATTCTGAAATTTATTACTCCAAACAATCCATGTCACAATAACTTTTGCCTTTGAGTATACTATGAACTACTAATAAATTTGCAGGAAATTACAATTGTTTAACGTGTTAATTTTGTCATGAAATAAAGCCATAGCTCTCTCTTACCCCCCCCCCCCCCCCAAAAAAAAAAAACCAACAAAAAACCAACAAACAAAAAAACCCAATAAAACTCCAACACTGTAACTTAGCATAAGAAATTTGATAAATCTTTCAGTTTCTGATAATCCACATACATGTTCGGTTATCTTCATGTTGGCTAGTTGGTGATAATCCACATACATGTACGGTTATCTTCATGTTGGCTAGTTGGTGATAATCCACATACATGTTCGGTTATCTTCATGTTGGCTAGTTGGTGATAATCCACATACATGTTCGGTTATCTTCATGTTGGCTAGTTGGTGATAATCCACATACGTGTACGGTTATCTTCATGCTGGCTAGTTGGTGATAATCCACATACATGTACGGTTATCTTCATGTTGGCTAGTTGGTGATAATCTACATACATGTACGGTTATCTTCATGTTGGCTAGTTGGTGATATTTTACTAATACACAGGTGAATAGAAATACCTTCATTATAAACCTTACTAAAACCGTGAAGGATGGATGGATGGATGGATGAATGGATGGATGGTTGGATATGAAAAATTAGTTGGAGCACATTGATTTATTAATCATCGGCTACTGGATGGCAAATAGTCTTTGAGAGAAAACCCCCTACATTTTTCCATTAGAAGTAAGGGATCATTTATATGTACCATCCCACAGGCAGGATAGCACATACCACGGCCTTTGACATACCAGTCGCGGTGTACTGGCTGGAAGGATCGATCGACCATGTATCAGGCGAACGCATTACCACTGGGCCACGTCCAGCCACTATGCATACGTATGTATGTATGCATGTATGCATGTATGCATGTATGTATGCATGCATGCATGTATGTAATGTACATATGTAGGTAATATATATGTGTGTGTGTGTGTCTATATATATATATATATATATATATATATATATATATATATATATATATATACACACACACACACACACGTATTATTCAATGTACAATTCGCAAAACTACGCCCTAATGTATATTATTTTGAATGTTCAGATGCAGGAAGTATTTTTGCAAGTGGTATTGTACATACGTGCACTGCTGGTATCACAGGTGAATGGCCATGCATTACTAGTATCTGCTAAAATGATATGGACACAATAGTCTGTTTGCCAAACCCACATTTTTGGTCGAACCTTGCAGTTCGAATTCGATACCAACAATTGTTCTTTGTGGTTTTTACATATTAGTACAGAACATCACCTTTTCACAAAAGTCCTGCATTAGAATTCTTTGGGAATGACAAATGGTTGGTGTTAGTTTTAAACGTAATATTACATAGCTGTATATATCACAAACTCAGTGAACACAGTGTCATGTATCTGAATGTCAGTTAGCAAGCAATACGTGTTTATCACCTGCTGTAGATCACAATGTCTTCACGTTGTTTACTTTGATATGCGATGTGTCTAGTCTTGCCCGTAAATACACAATTCAGCGTGTGTTTCTGTGTGGACCAAGAACCCGCTACAGAGGGTTTCAGTCACACATAATAATTATAGAAACTAACGGACAACAATATTTACTTGTATAGTAATCGCATTATAATGGTTTATTTTCAAATTTTATAAGACAACTTCCAACCCTGGAATTACTTTCATTTCTTGTAAGTTCCATTCTCTATGCACTGATCAATATGTTCAAATGCATTTATGTCTTCGTGATATTTTAGTGAGGTTACAAGCAAATAAGTAGTAGGGCCCCCCTACTACTCAAATAGTTTAAACTCACAAATAAGTAGTAGGGCCCCCCTACTACTCAAATAGTTTAAACTCACAAATAAGTAGTAGGGCCCCCCTACTACTCAAATAGTTTAAACTCACAAATGCACATACGCACATGCACAAGATTAATAATAGTGTTAAAATGTTGTTTGTTCGTTTGTTTTATTTTCCATACTGCTTTCAATGTAATAGCATACATGTCCTCCCGCATAACATTTTGGTTTTATTATCATAATTAGTGGAGGTATTTTCAGACCATTTAGACAAAATGGACACGTACCGGTATAGACTAAAATTACATAGTTTTCATGTATTTTTATGCGGGGTATGTGTAGGTGTGTTTTTTAAACAGAATTATATATATTCATTTATATATAAATAAATAAAATAATAATATAAAAAAACAAAAGAAGTATTTTAATCCAGATATGATGTGTGCAAAAATTGTTAGGTTTTTGTTTGTTGGTTGTTGTTTTTTTGGTGTGTTTTTTTTGGTGTTGTGTTTCGGGATTTTATTAAAATGGGGAAGGATTAGGCCTGGTGGGTGTTTAAACAGGATTCATGACTAGTTAGAGTAATGTTATGCTTTTTATATAACCCAAGTGGTTTACAGAATTGGGAAATAATTTATTTCAAAATGGCTTAGAGAAGCTAGTGATGGGAACAGAAAACGAACTTTAAAGTATGATCTGTGTGAAACAGAATTGGATGATCTATTCTAAATGCTCAAATATGAAACAAAACTATTCTAGAGGCGGCAGTTTTAAACAGAGTTTAACGTTAACGTTTCAACATATAACCTAAATAATGAGTGAGTGGTTTTGATATATTGAAGTGGCATTATCGGAACAGTGTTAAAAACATACCGAACACCTTGTCAGCAGCCTATGTTTAACCTTAAACCTTGAACGAATGTGTGGGGCGTATTCACCGCCACAACTATGACCCAGTACACTTCCACTGCCGTATTCTGGCAGTCTGGCTATCATTACGACACGTTTCTCGCTCATAATAGTAACTTTAACATGACGTTGTCATCTGGCGAAGCAGCCCCCCGTAGGTCTACTCCTGGTTATTTCACAACACCAAATAGCAGTATGCTAAGGTATGTACTAGCAAGGGCGGATCCAAGAGAAACAAATAGGGGAGGGGAAGCTAAGGGAAAAGGGGCACATGACCCAACTCATGAAAAGAGTAACCCAATGAAAAAAAATTAAGTCAAAAAAGAAAAGAAGAGGCTTTTAAAACTATATTTAGGGGAACGGGTTCCCTGGCGGCCTGGCCACTCAACTGATTAGGATATCATATTAACATACCTACAACACGTTTCTCAATATTAACAAGTCTCTTGTTTGTGAAGACATAAATACATGTAGTTTATCTATAAAATGTGTGACATTTAATTTATAACATACTAACTAACTAACTAAATAAATAAAAAACAAGCACCACCACCAAATATGACTTTTGACGAGGAGGGGTCATGCCGTGTAATCATTAAAGTTACAACTCAAGAAATCAGAATGACACTGGACTGATTAAATGACTATGAACCTGGAGTAAGCATTTCTACAAAAGTACTTCCTGAACCGCGACTAGTGTCTGGCTAGTAAAGCAATTTATACACATAATCTTTTGATGTCTCAACACTAACACTTGAAGGACACATACTACAAAAGCGGCGTTATACGTAGCACTTGATTCAAACAAAAAATTTCGAGCTAATTATATATATTATTATGCTTTCTACGGAGATCGTGTTGGTGGTGGCGGAGATGGTGTATGTGAGGATGCGGTTATTTTGTTTTGTTTTGTTCGCTTCGCTTTACTTGCCCTGCCCTGCCCTGCCCTGCCCTGCCCTGCCCTGCCTCGCCTCGCCTCGCTTTGCCCTGCCTTGCCTTACCCTGCCTTGCCTTGCTTGTCTTTCTTTTTTCGTTTGGTCTGGTTTGCTTGTTCTTGGGATTTTTATCTTTTCTTCAAATGTTGGTGTTATTATTTGTGGGAAAGGTAATGAAAACTAGAGAACTGATCCAACTGGTAGGTGGGGACACCATAATTTGTTGTTTTATGTCTTGTGGGTTTGCAGTTTGTATCTCTCAATACATATTTGGTTTAAATACATTTTTATTTTAAGTGGTGGGTATATTAACAACAAAATACCTCCCTCCACTCACATGTGGTACAGGCCTTAATTTGTATGTTCCAGAACTCATTACATTTGTAACAACAACAATAGTATACATTCATACGCTCGTGTATATCAAAATGAGAAGTAATAAAGCATAAATAGATTTTTAGTTATTATATTACATGCAGCAAACTATATCGAGTTTAAGCAACAATGTTATATTCCTGTTTCCAACGTGAATCGTCTGCCAACCACTGTACGTGTGACACTTGACCGCCAAACGCAAACATATTGGCGTTAGCGAGGTAACCACTTCTCCGGTGTTGATCATGGTGTCTTTATTTTACTCACGTCCCATGTCGAGTCATAGCAAGTGTAGGTGTTTCTGAGGATTCCTCGATTGTTACAGTCGATCTAACACCTTAAATATACACACCCTGATTGTCATGGTTACTTTGACTTGTGGACTACACACCGCCATTTTACTATTATAGACTAAAAAGCAGGACGAAGACTCCCACGAGTTTCCCCCAACAACCGGCCATACCCTTTTAAGGGCAGTACCGGAAAAACGATCATCCAGCAAGTCTTCTAAGAGTTAAATTAGGGGGCAACCACGGGAGTCCAACAACGACGGCCCCCCAATAGAAAAGGTTCCAGTATGAGCTACTTTTCGGCAAACTAAATAAAAATTACTCAATACATCTCTTTCTCTTTCGATGAACCGTTCCAAATTATGCTCCAAAATTACCTTATGAAAACTGCGCAATCTTTATATTTCTTTCACTTAATCCAACGGGACATTCAAAATTCAATTATTGAACCACAAATGTGGTCCCTCTTTCCACCCACCCAAACCCTTTCCTATCCTGGACGGAAAAGCCGACATGGGTCGACCCCTACGCCCACGACAGGCGTGCGCTACAACAGCTGAATGTGCACCTGACGTGACCTAAGCAGGACGAATCTCTCTGGTAGAACGCTGAGGTGCGATAGGTTGTATGGTCGATCCTTCTTTCCCGCGCTAGTCGTGCCTCATCACTTGTGTATCAAAGGCCATGGTATGTATAATGGTTTTGTCTATTGGTAGCGATGTCCAGTAGGTTCCTATCTCATTATTTAGACCAAGTGTTGAAGTAACCAAATGTCAAATACCAAATAGTCGTAGTTTAAAATATGCTGAAGCTTCGTTAAAGAAACATCAGTGGGGGGGTCCAGAAAATCCATTTAGGGGAGGGGGGGGGCAGTGACATGAGATGGAATGCCAAGGGAACTTTGAGGGAGGTTTGGAGGAGTATTGTAAAATTTAGGGGGGCGAGCCCCTGCCCCCCCCCCCCACACTGGAACCGCCTCTGAACCTTCCTTTCCTTTCAGGTATAGTCCGCTTGTATCAAAGACGAACCGATACACTGGCACGTATCTCTATAATGAATAAAGTTAAAACTCGAAAAAAAGCATATTATTAAGTTTTAAACCCATACAAACTATCATGACATTGTTTTGGGGGACAATTCCAGTTTATATATTATACATGTATATAAAAACATCTGCTACCAAATTACCATCGCATTGCATAGGTTAAATCTCAGTTTCAGTCCAAGGATGTAGATAAAATGCTGGAGCAGACAATGAAGACAGTTGCGCCTGAATTATTACCAGTAACCGATTTTCTAAACACAGATTTGCACGTACATTTATTTTATCTTTTCTGTGCCAGCGTCCTTTTACCAACAAGGAGATTCAACCTATGCAATTTGGTGGCAATTGGTTAAGGAACATTTAAATTTTAATGTAAAAACAATGTTATGATATACATATTACATGAGTTTTAGCATCATAGATCGAATTTTAAATGGCATATTCTTATCACTAACATATCACATGATATGTGGCAACTATAGACAATAACATCTTTGTTTAGTGTATTATTAAATAGTCATTTTTTGTTATAGTAAATTGTTAGTCAAATCGAGTAGTTTGTTCATAATTTTGTTTCATTAATATTAAAAATAAATAAATAAAAACACCTCCTCCATGTGATAAATTATGGAACATGCCCAAGGAATGAATGAATGAATGAATGAATGAATGCACGAATGAATGAATGAATGAATGTTTAACGACACCCCCAGCACGACAGGCCTAAGGACACCGAATAAGTGGATTTGTGTTAAAACGGTCTAATTAAATTTGTGTTGTATTTGTTGTTGTTGTTGTTGATGATGGTGATGATGTTGTTATTGTTGATGATGCTGCTGATGTTCTTGTTGTTGATGATGATGGGTTTTTTTTTAAAGAAACAAAGTGCAAACAAAGTTACATTTTAATGCGAAATATACATATGATTTCATTTATATACTCTAAACGCCCACAAAGAAGCAGTTCCGAATTGCTGACTTAAAAGCCTCAGTCTACTGTATTTTTTAAAGGCAATGGCCCTGTAGTTACCAGGCAATGTTTAACATGTTAAACTATTATTTACCGTTAAATTGCTGACTTAAAAGCCTCAGTCTACTGTATTTTTTAAAGGCAATGGCCCTGTAGTTACCAGGCAATGTTTAACATGTTAAACTATTATTTACCGTTAAATTGCTGACTTAAAAGCCTCAGTCTACTGTATTTTTTAAAGGCAATGGCCCTGTAGTTACCAGCAATGTTTAACATGTTAAACTATTATTTACCGTTAAATTGCTGACTTAAAAGCCTCAGTCTACTGTAGTTTTTTAAAGGCAATGGCCCTGTAGTTACCAGGCAATGTTTAACATGTTAAACTATTATTTACCGTTAAATTGCTGACTTAAAAGCCTCAGTCTACTGTATTTTTTAAAGGCAATGGCCCTGTAGTTACCAGGCAATGTTTAACATGTTAAACTATTATTTACCGTTAAATTGCTGACTTAAAAGCCTCAGTCTACTGTATTTTTTAAAGGCAATGGCCCTGTAGTTACCAGGCAATGTTTAACATGTTAAACTATTATTTACCGTTAAATTGCTGACTTAAAAGCCTCAGTCTACTGTATTTTTTAAAGGCAATGGCCCTGTAGTTACCAGGCAATGTTTAACATGTTAAACTATTATTTACCGTTAAATTGCTGACTTAAAAGCCTCAGTCTACTGTATTTTTTTAAAGGCAATGACCCTGTAGTTACCAGGCAATGTTTAACATGTTAAACTATTATTTACCGTTAAATTGCTCATTATTTACACGTTATTGTGTAAATTATAAATTTTGACTAATATTTATGGTTGTCTGGAATTTTTAGTAACTCAAAATGCATTTTATGCATTTAACAGGAAAGATACAGACGTCGGAAACTTGAGTCATTAACATTAAACTACCGCATTACTGACTCTCTTATACGTTGAAAGTAGGTGAATGAATCAATGCATGAATGAACCAACGACTTGATAAACGAATTGACATACACACACATACATTTAGTTTGTGCAGCCTGTAACTATCACTCAAACTAGTAAACCACAGGTACTGTCGTTCTAGTGCTATATAAGGCTATATGACGCACGTACTAATATATGTTTTGTTGACTTATCTAAGGCGTTTGATAACGCTTGATAAAATGACCTACATACATACCTGGACAATGGAGCGAAATCATTATGCCTAGTATACTCTACAACAATGTGTATCTATGTATGTAGAAAAACTCGTTTTAAAATAATATTCTCTAATACTGTATCCATAACTGTTAATTTGACGTTACCAATAATGCTGTAAACAAGTTTCACCTAAGTGCATTTTCAACTACAGCTATCTACCATGGTCATTTTGACACTTGATTTCAGATAAGCTAGACACAGACAGACAGACAGCATGCGCGTAGCTAGACCAAAATACAACTACGAGGTACGTGGTTCCGAATGGGGAGGGGAAGGGGCATAGGCGTACGGGCTCCCATTTTTTTTAGGGAGCCGGCTAATTTTTGCCTGAATTAAACGAAAATGCCAGAATCTGGGTAACAACATTTATTCATATTAGCATTACTGCCAAAAGTGTTGTAAACGAATCAGTATGCATTTTTACATGGATTACAACTAATATTATGGACCAGGCAAGCTCATTTTGCCTGAATATCTATCTTTTCCCCCAGAATATGAAGATTTGCTCTGACCCGGAGGGGGGGGGGGGGGGGGGGGAGCAGTTGCCCCTCCCCCTGTATCGTACGCTTATGGGTGGAGCGCTGGCGACTATATGTGTGTATATTGATATTCTTTTCCAGTGATTCGCTTCTGACAAATGCAACTTCCTACACACCCGTTGGTGAGAACATCATTCATGTACATGCACGTGTGTTAACAGTTTCATGACATACGAATGGCTGCTCTTAGGTGATGACCAGGTCACCAATGCCATACATCCAATTTAAAAAAACCCAGCACGATCGAAATCGATTACACTGTGATGTATAGTTAACCTGACAATCATTTGTGACGCGTAAGTGCAAGGGTTGTAAATAACTTTTACTCGAAAAAGATGTAAAAATTTGCTTAAAACCTGGTTTATGAAGATATGTAAGAAATAGAATACATTCGTGTCTGTTAGATACCATTTATCTTACAACTCGTTGTTTACAAAAGTATCAAACTCGCTTTCGCTCGTTAGATACATTTTAAAACAACTCGTTGTAAGATAAACGGCCACTCATGCATTATTCTCTATATCTCATTACTGCGAATGCGACAAGTTTGAATCCAAATAATGTGCCCTCCCCAATCCCCATCGTATTAAAGATTACTGATGAGTACTTATTTTGCGATGTTTTGTTTCGCCGATTTTCAGTGACATGCACGTGCTTTTGTGCGTATGCCTGGTTACGCGCCTGAACAGACGGAAAACCCGCTACCGCCACATAGAAGACTCCTGTGGGAAAAGCAGAAGGATATTTTTTATATCTACTTTCCCATAGGTAGGACAGTCGTGGAACACTGCACCTGGTCGATCGATCCTGCGACCCATCCTATCAAAGGCCGTGGTATGTGCTCGTCTGTCTTTGGGATGGTGTATAATAAAAGATCCCTTGTTACTTATAGAAAAATATACAGGGTTTTCTCTATATATGTCAAAGTTACCAAATGTTTGACAATGATTAATATACCGATGGAAAGAAATAAAGGATCACACAGACAGCAATAAGAAATAATGACTGCATCAAAAATCAATTCATATTGTCAGAAGGTGACTGAGAACATATAGGCAGTACATTCAACACTATAGTCATTCAATCCCACATTACAACTTGGTATGAAATACAGACATTACTATGCTAGTAGTGAATTAAATTTGGTCTACAATTCGTTGTGTTCCCTTATTTCTTTCCATCAGTATATATGTCAATGTGGTGTCATCAAACAAAGCAACAAACAAACAAATTAAAAAGGAGAAAAATTAAAGTTTTGTTTAACAGTAGAGCACATCGATTTATTAATTATTGGCTGCTGGAAAGGAAAGGAAAGGAAGTGTTTTATTTAACGACGCACTCAACACATTTTATTTACAGTTATATGGCGTCGGATATATGGTTGACCACACAGATTTTGAGGGAGGAAATCCGCTGTCGCCACTTCATGGGCTACTCTTTTCGATTAGCAGCAAGGGATCTTTTATATGCACCATCCCATAGATATGATAGCACATACCACGGCCTTTGATGTACGGAGATCGATACAAACCGACCGCGCACCAAGCGAGCGCTTTACCACTGGGCTGCTGGATGTCAAACGTTTGATTATTCTAATAAATAGCCTACAGAAGGGATCTTTTATAGGTAGGCCCTACTTTTCCACAGACAAGACGTCATATACCACGACATTTGATATACATACCAGTTGTGGGGCATTGGATGGAACGGGAGGAAAACCCGGTCAAATAATGGGGGTA
Source organism: Gigantopelta aegis (assembly GCF_016097555.1). Classification (NCBI taxonomy): domain Eukaryota; kingdom Metazoa; phylum Mollusca; class Gastropoda; order Neomphalida; family Peltospiridae; genus Gigantopelta; species Gigantopelta aegis. The sequence continues at coordinate 110,477,030 of NC_054702.1, read as the reverse complement.
CCGGGGGGGGGGGGGGCGCTCTGCCAAGTGCGCTAGGTCTTGCCCTCTGATACCCACGTACGTCAATAACAGAACTTGATTAGGAAATGGGAAGCTGCAGTAGTCACATACCACATTATAGTCCATGGGCCAGATACCGAAACTCTCCCCCCCCCCCCCCCCCCCCCCCACCCTTCCTAGGGATATTAGGAGAGCGCTTTACCGCGGGGCCTGTGTCTGTGTTGACATATTGAAACAGTACTTGTTTTCGAAACTCTCTAGTCAGATGCATAAATTACAAGTTTATATTTTGGGTGGAGGGGGATGGAAGAATATTTTTACCCTAACATTAAAAATACTTGTAAAATGAGATTTGGGTTTTTTTTTTTTTCCACTTTTTTTTTTTTTTTTTTTTCCTTTTTTTGCCTCGTGGACGGCTCGCGTGATATTAGTAGTTGTTACGTAAACTGCCGACAATAAACACCTACTGTGTACACGCCTATAGACAACAGTGATTACTCATCCAAGTAATGAAGCTACAGCTGCTGTGAGTCAGAAGGTGAACTATATACTTGGCGAATCCGCCAGGTTGTGGCGCGAGTTTACCGACTAATCATAACAAACCACCCATTGATCTAACGTCATTTTCCAGAAAGCGATTTGTTCTTTGAACCGACATAGGTGACGTAATGGTTAATTTTTAGCCATTTTAATAGGGGTGTGTGGGGGGGGGGGGGGGGTGTTCATTGGAATACCGGCTCCAACCCAAAGTGAGTGCACCGCTAGCCTCAATAGGTATTATATATATGGTGCAAGGCCACACACACCGACTTTCACCGACTTTACGGGTGCGATTGTGGGTCTGTCTCCCGAGTGTTTGACACCAAATGTGTTTGTCTCTGTGTTATATGTTTGTGGCATCTTTTTAGAAATAATAATGATAATTTTTTTTAATATCTATTACATCGGCCATTGATTAGTTAGTACTGGGTTTATATCGGCCAGTACTGGCTTTTACCTCTCATTAATCACTAACCACTAACTGTTATATTAAGTCTGGACATAGGGCCGGTATGGCTGAGTTGTGTGGTCAGGACAGCGTGCTTAAATGTTAACTGGACATAAACATGGAAATTTAGTTTAAAAAAAGATTTATAAAATGATGGTAAACCCATCATTTTATAAATAAATGTGGCGCTGAAACTTTTTCGAGGATGTCAAAATAATATATATATTCGGTAAATTTCCTTTACTTAACCCTCCCACCTCCCCCAAAAAGAAAAAAAAAACATAAAAAAGATTTTAAAAAACTATTGAATACTTCACATAACAACTTCCCGTAACAAACAATACACGTCAACGCTCATTACCTATAACCGAGTACCGCGACCCATCATCAACGTGTTATTTATTGAGGAGGTTTGCGAACGCATATAAAATGTATATATACCAACCCAACTACAGACGGAAATCCCACACCTAAGAATTTTAGCTTTCCAGTAAAATGTGACATTTAAACCAGTATGGATGACTCACGTGGCGTGACGGAATCGCTGTGACTCGAGTTGCCCATTGACAACGGCATGCTCTTGTTATAGGTTGGACTATACCAATTCAAATCCCATAGGCGACCATGTTAACGTTTGTGTTTAAAAACACTATATGCAATATATCAACCAAACTGTGACCCATAAATATCAGTACTACAACCCCTACCTCAAAGTATTAACTGCAGAAAATGGTACCTTTCATGGCTCATTTTCGGTATAACCAGATGTTTCTGCAACACCCCTAGTTTCGCACAAAATTTTAGTACTTTTTTTTACAGGTACCCCATACATGTTCCAAGCACAAGGCTACTTGACACGGTGGTACTACATCAAATAAAATTGCATACATTTTTAGCCCAGATGAAACTAATTTTTTTTACAACCAACACACTCACATTTATAACCAATCACAGGACTTGTGGTGTTAACTTCTCTATCAAAAGTTCGGTGCACCTCGAACTTCGACCCAGCCGGAAATTAATTGGTATAGTGCAACCTATAACTGTCTGCATTTGTTAAAGCAGCATCTTACATACATTTTGTTTACTATACATAGCGAATGAGAATCGTATGTAAATAAACATTCGTTATCACCATTAAATCAAAGCCATTTGAAACCAAAATGTACGTGTATTATCTTATGTACATGTATAATAATTTTAAGTTAGTTAACTATCGAGTTAATTTTTTTCGAAAAAGGAACACACACACACACACACATACACACACACAGAGAGAGAGAGAGAGAGAGAGAGAGAGAGAGAGAGAGAGAGAGAGAGAGAGAGAGAGAGAGAGAGAGGAATAATTTTTAAAAACCCACAAAATAATAACTAAATGTAGGTAGTTTTTCGCTGTTAATAACAAAGGTAGGTGTTAAAGTTTTGTACTAAAACTAACTCTGTTATAATAGTACTACTTTGAATATGGTTATAGACAGCAGAGCAGACAGACAGACAAATTGTCTACTTGAGTCTCACCTCGAAAAACATTTAAATGCATGTACATCGTAAGTATAATAATAAAACCCCCAAACCAAACCCAACTACATCACTAAGTCACTCCATATGAAATATACTATACGAAAGACTTGGTTGACGTTCAGACACGTGGATATAAAAAGAATGTATAAATAATAAATAAATAAATATCGATTTACTAAATAAAACAAAATAAGACACACTATTAACCGTCTTGAATTATATAGACAAGTATAGATTAGAAAAAGCAGGAATCCAAATAATGATAAATCTTGACCGGGTCAGATGGAAATTCTTCCAGATTCTTTCTCGTTTGCTTCAGTTGCCATGGACCTTTTTGATATGAACGTTTGTGAAAGGGGTCGGGTCCCGGCAACAGAACATAGATGACATAGATAACAATCCCGAAGTGATGGCTCTCGTGTCTCATGCTAGGAAACACAATAGCCAGGTAGACGATGCACTGGTATGAGGTAGGCTACACGGACGTGTTGATAATGAAACTCGGATACTCGGCATCAATAAGACTGAACACAAATCATAATCATAATCATAATCATATATAATACAATCGATTTCCCAAATGAAATATGGCCATACTATTAAACTACACCCCTAAACAAAAAAAACAAAACAAAAATAAAACAAAAATAATAATAATAATAATAATAATAAATAAATAAATAAATAATGTTGTTTTCCATTTAGCTTAATATTATTAAAAACTAATGCATTCTTGCTAAGGAAGAGAAAGAGAGAGAGGTGGGAGAAAGAGGAGGCGGAGAGAGAAACGGGGAGAAAGATATAATGGGTAGAGACGGGCAGAGTTTGTTTGTTTATTTTGTTTAATGACACCACTAGAGCACATTGATTTATTAATCATCGTCTATTGGATGTCAAACATTTGGTAATTTTAACATATAGTCTTAGAGACGAAACCCTCTATATTTTGTCATTAGTAGAAGTGATCTTTTATATGTACCATCCCAAAGACAGGATAGCACATACCACTGCCTTTGATATACTAATCGTAGTGAATTAGCTGGAACGAGACATAGCCCGAACGATTTATCACTGTGCTACGCCCCGCAGAAGTCAGGCAGAGTGTGTGGGTGAGGAGGCGGGGGGGGGGGGGGGGTGTGAGTTTAATTTGCCTATCGTATTGTTGAGGAGGTGGGACACAGTGGAGGGGCCGTAATTATACAACATTCTACCGCCTCGGTGGTGTCGTGGTTAAGCCATCGAACATAAAACTAGGTACTGGGTTCGCAGCCCCGTACCGGCTCCCTCCCAGTTTTAACGACCCAATAGGTAGGTGTAAGACCACTACACCTTCTTCTCTCTCATTAACCACTAACAACTAACAATTAACCCACTATCCTGGACAGAATGTCCATATAGCTGAGGTGTGTGCCCAGTACAGCGTGCTTGAACCTTAATTGGATATAAGCACGAAAATAAGTTGAAATGAAACATGAAATACGACATTCTATTGCATGCCTCTCCCTTCATTAATTCCTTTACATCAAGAACAAATTTTAATTTATGTGCATATGCATGACCCTCCTTTCAAAATGGGTTCATAGGGATGGATGGCGAACAATTTTATGTAAAGTGATACACCTCAAGTTTTCAACAAATCTTCTTTGCTATTAACCTGGCCGCGCGGTGAGGAATTATAGCGCCGACCGATGGAGTCGCCGATACGTCAACACCTACGATCGTTCGTTACCGCCATCAGATTACAGCGTGCGCACACCCACACGCTAAACCGGTATGCATGTCTTCATGGCACAAAGGTATACTGGAATGCAAAAGAAACGTATTACGGTTTCAGGTAAATTAATTAGGGATGGGTGTCAGGAGAACGCACTAGTATCGCGATATACTTAACAACACTGTCAACAACATGCCCCCCCCCCCCCCCCTCCTACAATCAAACTGTTAACTTTTATAAAATCATACATAAATCATACATACATAGTGTGGGTTGCAACCCCCCCCCCCCCCCCCCCATATAAAATCCTGACCAGCGGCCAGCAGAATTATGAAGAATGTTAAGAAAATAATGAACATAATATGTGATACAGATGAAGTTTATGATTTAAACTTCGAAATATATGGGTCACCCTAATGTATACTACTCAAAAGAATTTAAGGGTCAAAAATTTATAACCAAATAAGTTTCAGAGTGTATTAGATTGATGATGTAAACTACACCAAAAATTTAATTTATTGTTCCATATTTACAAAAAACACACAAATAAACGTCACTGTATACAAGAAAGTCACATGACATGCTGTCAAAGTTGAAGGTTGTTAAACATGGATTTTACACATTAGAACATTCGTTTAATAGTGTGTGAATCCACGCCTGGCGCGAATACACTCGACACATCGTTGCCTCGTGCTGTTGATCAGACGTCTGAAAAACTCTTGGGGAATGGCCTGCCACTCTGCCATAAGAAGTTGACCCAGATCATGAAGGTTGGCCGGAGGGGCATGGTTATCCCGAACTCACTCTCCTGCCTAATTCGTCCCAGGCGTGCTCTATTGGGTCCAAGTCAGGCGAATATGCTGGCCAATCCATCCTGGCGATACCTTGTTGTCTGAGAAAGTCCGTTACCACCCTGGCGCGGTGGGGTCTGGCATTGTCATCCTGCAGAACTGCCCCGCCGCCAATCTGCTGAAGGCCTGGGAGAACCAACAGCCGGATAATCTCATTCAGATAGCGGATTCCATTCAGATTGCCATCCACCACATAGAGGGGGGTCCTGTGGTGGATAGAGATGCCGCCCCACACCATGACGCTGCCACCACCGAACCGGTGACGTTGTCTAACGTTAACGTCAGCGAAGCGCTCCCCAGGTCGTCTGTAGACACGAACCCGACCGTCGTTGAACTGGAGACTAAACCTGGACTCATCAGTGAACATCACTCGACCCCACTGAACACGTTGCCACCGCAGATGAAGTGTGCACCAGTGACGTCTGGCCGTTCTGTGACGTGGTAGGAGTGGTGGTCGGAGTGGTGGTCGAACAGCCTGGCGACGGCAGCGTAGATTATTGGCTCTCAGATGATTGCGTATGGTTTGATTAGACACTCGAGTTCCAGTCGCAGTCCGCAGATTGTCACGTAATCGGCGTGCAGTGGTTGTGCGTTGACGTAGAGCCATATTGGTGATGTAGCGTCCTCTCTATTTGTAGTGCTTCGGGGTCTTCCCGAACGTGGACGATTTCGAACAGAATTCGTTGCTTGGTACCGTTGCCACAGTCGGCCAACGACACTCTGACTGACACCAAGTCTTAGAGCAACATTTCTTTGCGTATTGCCATCCTGAAGCCAAGCAATAGCCCTTCCTCGATCTTCGATAGTCAGTTGACGTCGTACCATTGTCGAATGTGGAGTGTGCACCGTACACGAACGCAAGCTCCAATTATACGGAAATTCAGCATTGGGAACATGGAATACACATGCAAAGCGTGCAAATGAAGCGCTTTGTGAAAAAGCAAGTTATGGGCACTTAGCAGACCTTTCGCTTTCGCCCTAATTTACGTGCAAATGTAAGCATGTTTTCGCCATTAGAACTAGTCGACAGTGTCAATGACAGTGGATTTTAATTCATTTATGAGTTGCTTAGACCCACTTTTGTCAAAATTGAACAATACCATGCGTGACATTATGGTCTAGCTAATATAATTGACATTCAGAAAATAATGTCGAAAATATCATCTGACCCTTAAATTCTTTTGAGTAGTATACTAAAGTTTATTTGGTAATGTCAGTACTTTTCTTTTTCACAACTATTAGCGGAAATCAGCGTTTCAAAATGACAACGAACGTTTTTTTTTTACGGATATTACCGAATGTATCTGTATAGGTTGGGGTATCATAATCATAGGCGTACGGGCTTCCATTTTTGTAACAACATTTATTCATATTATCATCACTACCAAGCAGCTATATAGGGTTGCAAACAGATCACTACGCATTTTTACATGGATTGCCACTAATTTTGCGGGTAGAATGATGGAAATACTTGGTAAAAAGGTCTCAGGTTAGCACATTTTTGCCCGAATATCTGTATTATTTGTATCCGGATTTGAGGCTTTGCTCCAGCACTAGGAAAGCAGTTGCCCCCGTCTCTCCTGCCCCCCCCCCCCCCCCCCCCCCCCATCTCGTACGCTTGTGATCGTAATTACGTATTATTTAGCATTTTAATCATAATATATCAAAATACCGATAATACTGATAAACACTAAAATTAATAAGATATTGATGTGATTAACGTGTAAACCAGTTTATATTTAAAAAGCTAAACACACTCATTCATTTACAGCTGGTATGTAACACCACATTATTAGGTGTACTAACATTTTAAACATTATTTTTAAAAAACTCACACATCCTGAACAATAATATTTATGTGGCGTTTATTTTGCATGTCAGTATATAGTATATCTATTTTATGAATAAGTGGTGTGTCATATAAATAACTTCCGCATACAATATACTCGTAACACCCTTTCAACGCCCTTTTTGATAGGCCTTAACTCTTTCAATGCAAATTCAAGTTTTTGTTGTTGTTGCCTCAACACCATACATAATACACAAATAAACCCAACTATAATATGTTGCTATTAATAGTAGGGAGTGATTTGGTTCCATAATATGGAAACTGACAAACATACAATACAAATATAAATATGTAGTCTAAAAATAGATTAATACATAACATATTTTAATCACACAAATTCAAAAGGTTGTCTGTTTTTCTTTCACGTTAACTTTATTTTCATGCTTATCCAGAAACAGATTAATTGTTAGTATTTAGTGACGCCTCCATGGGTGGGATTTAACTCAATCGGTTACTCGCTTGAGGTGCTTGCGTCGCAGGATCGAACCACCTTGGTGGATCCATTCAACTGAATTAGTTTTTATCGCTCCAACCAATGCACCTCAACTAGTCAAAGGCCGTGCTGTGTGCTTTTCTGTCTGTGGGAAAGTGCAAGATCCCTTGCTGCATTAGAAAAAATGCACCTCGACTAGTCAAAGGCCGTGCTGTGTGCTTTTCTGTCTGTGGGAAAGTGCAAGATCCCTTGCTGCATTAGAAACAATGCACCTCGACTAGTCAAAGGCCGTGCTGTGTGCTGTCCTGTCTGTGGGAAAGTGCAAGATCCCTTGCTGCATTAGAAACAATGCACCTCGACTAGTCAAAGGCCGTGCTGTGTGCTGTCCTGTCTGTGGGAAAGTGCAAGATCCCTTGCTGCATTAGAAACAATGCACCTCGACTAGTCAAAGGCCGTGCTGTGTGCTGTCCTGTCTGTGGGAAAGTGCAAGATCCCTTGCTGCATTAGAAACAATGCACCTCGACTAGTCAAAGGCCGTGCTGTGTGCTGTCCTGTCTGTGGGAAAGTGCAAGATCCCTTGCTGCATTAGAAACAATGCACCTCGACTAGTCAAAGGCCGTGCTGTGTGCTGTCCTGTCTGTGGGAAAGTGCAAGATCCCTTGCTGCATTAGAAACAATGCACCTCGACTAGTCAAAGGCCGTGCTGTGTGCTGTCCTGTCTGTGGGAAAGTGCAAGATCCCTTGCTGCATTAGAAACAATGCACCTCGACTAGTCAAAGGCCGTGCTGTGTGCTGTCCTGTCTGTGGGAAAGTGCAAGATCCCTTGCTGCATTAGAAACAATGCACCTCCACTAGTCAAAGGCCGTGCTGTGTGCTGTCCTGTCTGTGGGAAAGTGCAAGATCCCTCGCTGCATTAGAAACAATGCACCTCAACTAGTCAAAGGCCGTGCTGTGTGCTGTCCTGTCTGTGGGAAAGTGCAAGATCCCTTGCTGCATTAGAAACAATGCACCTCAACTAGTCAAAGGCCGTGCTGTGTGCTGTCCTGTCTGTGGGAAAGTGCAAGATCCCTTGCTGCATTAGAAACAATGCACCTCAACTAGTCAAAGGCCGTGGTATGTGCTGTTCTGTCTGTGGGAAAGTGCAAGATCCCTTGCTGCATTAGAAACAATGCTGCGGGTTTCCTTTTATGACTACGTGTCATTATTACTAAATGTTTGACAGCCAGTAGCCGATGATTAATTAATCAATATGCTCTAGTGATGTTGTTAAACAAAACAAACTTTAAATTTAATCTAAACACTTCCAGAACTCACTCTGGGTCGGAACAGGTACCGGGATACGAACCCAGTCCGTACCAGCCGAGAACTTAATCACTATGGCACCGAAACCGGTTTATGTTCCTATCCACTATGTAAAAAATGTTGCGTAGAGGTGGGCGGTACGTGTTTCACGTAGCAGACGATTAAGACAAAAATCATAAATTTGTGACATTATTAGCTAGACAGGAGACACTCACGCGGAAACGCTTGAGGCTCGGTATCAGTTAACAAGTGGAACACGTACAAATTTCTAAGCCGGAAATATGTAACAAATAAACTGTACAAATATTATGAAATATTTCAAAACTGAGCATGAGGTAAAAGCAAATGAAAAATGGTACAGGTATGTGGTTACATATTCTCAGGTAATTTTTTATATTATTATTTTAAACGACAAAAGAGGTAAAAACATATCAATAGAAAAAACAACAACCCCCCACCAAAAAAAACACACAAAAAAACAACAACAACAAACAAACAAACAAACAAACAAACCCTGTCATAGTTAAAAGGTAACAAAGGATAATTTTACAAATTATATTATTAAAATAAAATTTAATTAAAAAAAAAAAACGAGAAGAAGAAAAATTCCTTAACGTTAATCCTCTCTCTACAACAACGACATCGTAATACACTTACAAACCACCCACGCACACTCACACATGCGAACACGCGCACAGCCTTCGTGTACATACAGACACAGACGTAATGTATACAGAAGTTGATCAGACAAACGGCATGAAAGAACGTGTGCGTGTGGAGAGAGAGAGAGAGAGAGAGAGAGAGAGAGAGAGAGAGAGAGAGAGAGAGAGAGACGCGTTACTTTTAAAGAGAGAGAGATTGGTTTTACCTCCGGTAGCTAACATTTTCCGTCTGTGTGCGTGCGTGTATGGCCGTGTATGTCTACTGAGGCGTATGTGATTGCATGCTTGAACTTTGACTGGATATAAGCATATATAAATGGATATATGAATTTCCCTGAAAAAGAATAAATGACTAATGGCTGTTATATACAAGCATATATTTATACTGAAGGAAAATATATGAGTTTGCCTTTTTATCAGGCCCAGCCGTATGTTTTATTATTAGTACTGAACATATATATACTGGTTTGCCCGAACCACGTGTTGAAAGATATGCGACGTAATCAGTCAACGGTCGGGATCCAGGTAAAAAAAAGAGAAGAAAAAAAAGTTGGACAATTATTGATGGCAGAACGCCCGCGTGTGGTGAGTCAAATCTACCTGGTTAGCGAGCTGCCAGCCTGTGACAGGTGTGAGGGATATCGACATGTTCTAAAACAATGCTTATCATCGGTTAACCGGTCCCCGCCACGAGTTTATACACAGACGTTACACAGTAACTGTATGTTTAAAACACTCCGGCATGAGAAAACACACAGGCTATTGTACGCCACAAAATGGTACATGTATATTTATTTTATATAGCTCATCAGGACAATCTTGTACCGGAACATAATTTTGAAACATTCTTTGATAATCTTTAGAAATAAGAGCAATGCGCTATTATTTGGTGTTTTTTTTAAAAACCATTCAGTTGTTCAATATAGTCGAATCTGCTATAATGGACAACTTGTACATCAATTTAATTCCTCAGGTGCCTGTTTGGCATACATATATCTCACTTAATGAATATAAACACCACCTGTACAGGTCTGGCTCTAGATGGGTATCATCTGCTTTATATAACAGAACGCACGTATCAAAGCTAGTTATAAGTCTAATTAATTAGTAGTGTTGTGTGGTTTAAACAATATATATTCCCAATTATAAATAATGCTGGTTGGGGATTGGCCAACAGGCAAAATGACTAGTGTTGTGTCTAACAAAGATTCAAGTACACTACCCAGTGCACACAGTGCACATGTATAATTAATACGTATGCTTATTTCCCTCGTTTACTATTAATTGGGCGTCTATACTAAAATTGGATAAACAAACACCGGCCTTAGTGGTGTTGTGGTTAAGCCATCGAATATAAGCACGAAAATAAGTTGAATTGATAAACGGATTTCCTTATGTTTTTGTGAGTGGATTTAAACAACATAAGAACACGGTGGAAACTGACTGTTGTTCTTGAATGCCAGGAAACAATACTAGTATGTGAGGACAATAAACGTCAGTGTTTCCACCAAAGTACCTCACAGCGATCCAACTATCCAGTCACTGTGTAACATGGACGAATGATTGATCTGGAAGTAGCTTCCCGTGTATGAGGAGAAATTTAATTGTGTGGACCATGCAGGGACAGATTAACGGCGGGAGGGAGAGTTCGTCAACTTGGTCAACTGTTGGTCAGAGAAAACGAGCCTATGCGGTTATGTTGAACATTTACATCTCAAAAAAATTATTACGTGTATTTCATATTTCTTTTACAAATATCACTTCAAATAGGGCCAACAATATATTGTGCACAAGAGATGATGTCAGTTGTAATTTTAGTGTAAATTTCCAATCAGAGGTGCCCGCCCCCTCCCGACTCCCCTTCCCCCACACTTGGATTCTATGCCATGCCCGTAGGAACCATATCTGGAGTAGAGGGGCACAATCTCTGGTGTGTTTGTAGGGCACAAAACACATCTTTATTTATTATTCCTCCAGAAGACCCCCCCCCCCCCCCCTCCCAGCAACCCATCCCACCCCCACTCTTGCCTCCAGTTCCTACGGGCCTGTATTCTCTTTTGAATCAAGAAAGTTTATATTTGTTTGGGCTAAATAAATGGGCTCACAAAACAATAAACAGTCTGTAGATTTCGTACATACAGTAGTTACCAATACTCCCCATCCCGAATCTGTCAGATTCTAAGATCAACTTTGGCCAAACGTGACAGGAGGTTTGTGCTTCTTCGGTTACACAGATGTGCGCGTGTAGTCGCCATGGGTATTGCTAAATGTTAAAATCGTGGTTGCGTGTAAACTGCAGTAATGCGAGAGAAAATATCACCCAGATTGGCCGTTAGTTGTCTCGCACAATCATTCATTGTATCTGAAAATAGTTCTTACCAGCAGACAAGCCAATTGTACGAGTATTAGTTCTATTTAAGAACTCCACTAGGGCAGTATTCAAATAGGCCCATCGGCCTAAAGAGTTACGCTATTTAATTAGGAGATGATAATTAACTCATTGTTAAACACCATCTGTTCATGTGTCACATTTAAGAATTATTCAGTTAAAATTGTATTAGACATATTTTTAGATTTGTACTATAAAAAGGTGTCTGGATAATATACTCTTCAAAAAAAGAAACGCAAAAGGGTACAAATGGGTTATAACTCCGATTTTATGTTTCCTACCGGTTCATGCTTTGTGAATATAAGGTCATTGCATGTCCCAAACACATTCCCACGGTTACATTCGATAAAACGCAGCTACTGTACAATAAAGTTCCAAAATGTGAATATTCGCAAAAACGCAGCCACGTGCAAACCATGTCACCACTGCACGTGCGTTGTCTGCACGTGCAACATGAACACCGACAGTATAAAAGTGCAGGGTGTTCGCTTGCCTGGCCTCTGTATCTGGCCGACAGTTGACAATCCAGGACATGCCACATCTCAGTGAACCGCAGAGAAACAATGCCATCGGCCGACTAGACGCAGGCGAATCCAGAACGGCCGTTGCCAGGGCATTCCATGTGTCCCCAAGCACCATCTCCAGACTGTGGGACCGTTACCAGCAACATGGATCAACACGTGACCTCCCTAGATCCGGTCGACCACGGGTCACTACCCCCGGGCAGGACCGCTACATCCGGGTACGCCACCTTCGGGAACGATTGACTACTGCCACCTCCACAGCCGCAGCAATACCAGGTTTGCGCAGGATATCCGACCAGACCGTACGGAACCGCCTACGTGAGGTAGGAATTCGTGCCAGACGTCCAGTTCGAGGTGTCATCTTAACACCACAACACCGTCGACTCCGACTGCAGTGGTGCCAGATTCATCGACAATGGCCTTAACTGCGATGGAGACAGGTGTGGTTCAGTGACGAGTCCCGATTTCTGCTCCGACGTCATGATGGAAGATGTCGCGTGTATAGGCGTCGTGGTGAACGTTATGCGGCAAACTGCGTGCAGGAAGTGGACAGATTCGGCGGGGGTAGTGTCATGGTGTGGGCAGCCATCTCACACACTGGCAGAACTGACCTGGTCCACGTGCAGGGCAACCTGAATGCACAGGGCTACATTGACCAGATCCTCCGGCCACACATCGTTCCAGTTATGGCCAACGCCAACGCAGTGTTCCAACATGACAACGCCAGGCCTCACACAGCACGTCTCACAACGGCTTTCCTACAGAACAACAACATTAATGTCCTTCCTTGGCCATCGATATCACCGGATTTGAACCCAATTGAGAATCTATGGGACGAGTTGGACCGACGCCTCCGACAGCGACAACCACAGCCCCAGCCCCTGCCCGAGCTGGCAGCAGCCTTGCAGGCCGAGTGGGCCACCATCCCCCGGGACGTCATCCGTACTCTGGTTGCTTCAATGGGCAGGCGGTGCCAGGCAGTTGTCAACACACGCGGAGGCCACACCCGGTATTGACTCCAGATGACCTTGACCTTGGTGGTGTGTCCTATCACTTACTCACAATGGACTAGAGTGAATTGTGAACAATCCTGCAACATTTGGTAATTATCGGACTCACCATTCAATAATTAAATCAATTCTCCAAATGTTACGACAATGTGGTTTTGCATTTCTTCTTTTGAAGAGTATAGTATCAATTAATATTTTGCCTATTGTAGCGAACTCTACATGGTGGCTGTTCAGTGTTTACATACAGATTTGTCATTTGGGAATAGAGTTGTCTGAAAGTCTTTGTACATCTGATCAGCTTCAAGTAATACACAATCTTAAGTAGTCAAGGAAGGAAGGAAATGTTTTATTTAACGACGCACTCAACACATTTTATTTACGGTTATATGGCGTTAGACATATGGTTACGGACCACAGAGATATTGAGAGAGAAAACCGGTTGTTGCCACTCCATGGTAAAAACAAATTCGATTAGCAGCAAGGTATCTTTTATATGCACTATCCCATAGGCAGGATAGTACATACCACGACCTTTGTTACACCGTTTGTGGAGCACTGGCTGGAACGAGAACTAGCCGAATGGATCCACCGACGGGGATCGATCCTAGACCGACCGCGCATCAAACGAACGCTTTACCACTGAGCTACGTCCCGCCCCTAAGTTATCAATGGTATACTTGAAAAATCCGGTAATTCACACAAAGAAAAAAGTTATACAAAGTTTAGCATTATTTATGTTATGCCATAGTATCATCTTTCAGAATTCTTCGATCAAAACTCAAGAAGATAGACCTTTCAAATGTCCAATATAAAAGTTTATTTTAATTTTTGAAAATTTAATTAAAATTTGAAAATTTGAAAATTCCAAAATGTGTCTGTATTAATTTATGAAGAATGTCCCAGACAGACTTTAAAGACGGACGGACGACGGACAAATCGGTAAATTAGTAGTGTACTTCGCTGATGAATGTTATACCGGAGCTAACAAGTACAAGTAACCATGGGTGCCTAGTGTAGATCAAGGCTCTAGTAGGCGTGGATCCATGGGGGAGGGGGGTTGTAACACCCTCTTTGCTAATGGATAACGTTTATCTTATGGCGAACTTTTTTTCTTTTCTTTTTTAAAAAACAACCAATGTATCTAACCAGCGAAAGCAACGAGTTGTTACATAAATGGTGTCTAACGTACAAAAATGATATATTTTATTTCTTACATGATATCCTCAAAAACGTATTTTTTTCCAGCTAAAACGTATTTACGCGTTTGCAGTTAACTTATACGTCGCCAAGCAATCAGTATGGGTGTCCGTAGGAATTTTTTCAGGAAGGGGCAAGACATGTTGGCACATAAAGAATATGCATGGGCAGGAATGCGCAACCAGATGAATATTGGGGACTAAGGGCGCGTAACGACCCTGTTTTGAAGGATTTCGGGGGCTTGCTCCTCAAAACATCTTGAAAGCTAGATGTTCTAAAATACAATTTCATGCATTATGCATTATATACGTAACATTCATCACAGCAAATCCCAAGAAACGTCTAACGGGGCAGCGCCTTCTTGCTCACCTTGCGGACGCTCATGACAGTTGGTTTCGGGTTAACTTATACATCACAGAGCAGTCAATGTTTGTTTTGTTTTTTTAATTGTTTATTGTCCCCAGAAACACAAGCACGGTCAAGGATGGGGGCCTTGAATCATTGCTGGACATGGTATTGTATATACATAAACAATACATAATTAAAGTTATACACTCGTATGTAATGCATTTATTAAATAATATATGTATACATATGCATGTGTGTGTGTGCGTGTGCGTGCGTGTGTGTGTGTGAGAGAGAATGGGGCAGAGAGCAAGATATATATATATATATATCTACTCAAAAGAATTTAAGGGTCAAAAATTTATAACCAAATAAGTTTCAGAGTGTATTAGATTGATGATGTAAACTACACCAAAATTTTTATTTATTGTTCCATATTTACAAAAAAACACAAATAAACGTCACTGTATACAAGAAAGTCACATGACATGCTGTCGAAGTTGAAGGTTGTCAAACATGGATTTTACACATTAGAACATTCGTTTAATAGTGTGTGAATCCACCCCTGGCGCGAATACACTCGACACATCGTTGCCTCATGCTGTTAATCAGACGTCTGAAGAACTCTTGGGGAATGGCCTGCCACTCTGCCATAAGAAGTTGACCCAGATCATGAAGATTGGCCGGAGGGGCATGGTTATCCCGAACTCTCCTGCCTAATTCGTCCCAGGCGTGCTCTATTGGGGCCAAGTCAGGCGAATATGCTGGCCAATCCATCCTGGCGATACCTTGTTGTCTGAGAAAGTCCGTTACCACTCTGGCGCGGTGGGGTCTGGCATTGTCATCCTGCAGAACTGCCCCGCCGCCAATCTGCT
The DNA here is from genome assembly GCF_016097555.1 of Gigantopelta aegis. Classification (NCBI taxonomy): domain Eukaryota; kingdom Metazoa; phylum Mollusca; class Gastropoda; order Neomphalida; family Peltospiridae; genus Gigantopelta; species Gigantopelta aegis. The sequence goes on along the minus strand of NC_054702.1, from coordinate 110,461,370 downwards.
GAAGGCCTGGGAGAACCAACGGCCGGATAATCTCATTCAGATAGCGGATTCCATTCAGATTGCCATCCACCACATAGAGGGGGGTCCTGTGGTGGATAGAGATGCCGCCCCACACCATGACGCTGCCACCACCGAACCGGTGACGTTGTCTAACGTTAACGTCAGCGAAGCGCTCCCCAGGACGTCTGTAGACACGAACCCGACCGTCGTTGAACTGAGACTAAACCTGGACTCATCAGTGAACACCACCCGACCCCACTGAACACGTTGCCACCGCAGATGAAGCGTGCACCAGTGACGTCTGGCCGTTCTGTGACGTCGTAGGAGTGGTGGTCGAACAGCCTGGCGACGGCAGCGTAGATTATTGGCGCTCAGACGATTGCGTATGGTTTGATCAGACACTCGAGTTCCAGTCGCAGTCCGCAGATTGTCACGTAATCGGCGTGCAGTGGTTGTGCGTTGACGTAGAGCCATATTGGTGATGTAGCGATCCTCTCTATTTGTAGTGCTTCGGGGTCTTCCCGAACGTGGACGATTTCGAACAGAATTCGTTGCTTGGTACCGTTGCCACAGTCGGCCAACGACACTCTGACTGACACCAAGTCTCAGAGCAACATTTCTTTGCGTATTTCCATCCTGAAGCCAAGCAATAGCCCTTCCTCGATCTTCGATAGTCAGTTGACGTCGTACCATTGTCGAATTTGGAGTGTGCACCGTACACGAACGCAAGCTCCAATTATACGGAAATTCAGCATTGGGAACATGGAATACACGTGCAAAGCGTGCAAATGAAGCGCTTTGTGAAAAAGCAAGTTATGGGCACTTAGCAGACCTTTCGCTTTCGCCCTAATTTACGTGCAAATGTAAGCATGTTTTCGCCATTAGAACTAGTCGACAGTGTCAATGACAGTGAATTTTAATTCATTGATGGGTTGCTTAGACCCACTTTCGTCAAAATGGAACAATACCATGCGTGACATTATGGTCTAGGTAATATAATTGACATTCAGAAAATAATGTCGAAAATATCGTCTGACCCTTAAATTCTTTTGAGTATATATATATATATACAGAGAGAGAGAGAGAGAGAGAGAGAGAGAGAGAGAGAGAGAGAGATACCTGTGAAGAGGACGAAAATAAACGAAAGGGAATACAAAGGGCGCGTGAGAGCAGTCAATGTTGGTCAATTTTATTGGATGGTATGGCTTTAGAGGTAGTACTGAACCAAATAACTTCCGGCTGGGTCAAAGTTCGAGGTGCACCGAACTTTTGATAGAGAAGTGAACACCACAAGTCCTGTGATTGGTGATAAAATGTGAGTGTGTTGGTTGTAAAAAAAAAAAAAGTTTCATCTCGGCAAAAAAAAATGTACGCAATTTTATTTCATCTAGTACCACTGTGTCAAGTAGCCTTATGCTTGAATCATGTATGGGGTACCTGTAAAACAAAGTACTCAAATTTTGTGCGGAACTAGGGTAGTCATAGGTGCTACCCGTTATTTCAGAAATTAGCAACTTGACCCCCAATTTTTTCTGATTCACTATAAGGGTGAGGGGTGGTAGTATTTATATCCGTGGCGTTTATGCCGATTGATACGCTGCAGGTAAGAGTTTTAACCACATATGTTACTATTGTCGTCTATGGGATTTGATTTGGTAGTATACACCCTATAGACCGGGACATCACCATGGAGCAACCAGCCCAAGTCTCAAATGTGATATATCTCGCCAAGTTGGTCAACGTATGTGGAAGACGAAAATGATCTACAACGGGTGTTCTCTCTCATATTTAATTCTTTTCTTGCTTTAAGCTACACGCTTCCCAGCACAGCATATATTTACACAAGATATACACAAGCTAATTCGATTAGGGGTGTGTAAGAATGTGAAGTCCACACTAAAGTTCTTAGTATTGCACCCAATAGCCACTGGTTTAAAGGCGCAGAGCCTAGTTTCAACTCGTGAAAATGGACACAATATACAAAACCATAACACATTTGGATGAACTTGCAACAGAGTAAAACAAGTATGTGACGTTGAAATGGGGAAATACCTTTAAAAAATAGATTAGAGCTCATCTTCACCGCATCATTACTTCTCAGGTACGTGCGTTTTTCAAAATATAAAAAAAAAACATTCCGTGGTATTTGAAACACTAGGATGGCCAGAAACACTTTGGATGTACGAAAATGGATAATTTTAAATCTAATAAAATCTAAGTAATGTCTGATTTCAATTCTCAGAAACTGCTCTAATTGTGAAAAATATGTCGAAGTGTTTAAAAACTAGGGTCTGTCATTTTAAAAGCGTGAGTGTCTCAAATAAACATGTCATTTCCGACCTACCGGACGCCTGTCATATATGAATTGTATATGTGTAGATCTATGTAAAGGTTTACGACGCGTGTTGTAGAGTGTTAGCAATATTTTACACATTAGTTCAATTCCCATCACTTGATATATATCTGCGATATTTAACCGAATCAGCTGAAATACTCAGACGCGTAATACTTGACTGACCTAACAACGCTTTGCACATTACTTGTTGTTACGCGATCAACAATTTGTACATGTGTTGTGAATTTAAAGCTTGAGTTCAAAGGTCCAATTTCAAACGTAACCATGGAGACATGCGGAACTGTTTATTTATGAAATTTTATATACCATGTACGCGATACTGATAGATTTCAGTCATATAAAAATGTTGCGAAGCGTTTCAAACAAATAGAAGAAACAAAAAAAAAGATAAAAAGAAAAGAAAAGAAAAGAAAAGAAAAGAAAACTAAACTAAACTTAACTAAACAAAAAATATAACAGACACTCGCAAAACAAAACAAAAACCACACAAAAAAATCCACACAAAACCCCCACGAAACCCCCTACTCCCGAAACACTTCCCGCCATAAACAAAATCCAAAAAAATGTCCAGTGCTGAACAAAAAACCCCAAAAAACAACAAACAACAAACAACAACAAACAAACAAAAAACCCACACAATATATTGTACCACAATTTAAAAATGCATGTATATAATATCATAATTAACAACAACAAAAAGAAAGAAACCAACACATTTCCAAAAATGATACCAAAACCTGTCTACAACGACCACTCAGTAATTTGTCTAAATGTGGCCTTCAGGAGCATGTGGTATTTGTACGTATATGCAATATAAGTATGCATTCGCGCCAAAGCGAAATTCCTATCTTACTCTTTATATGTTGGTAATGTTAAAATGTCCTTCGGGTTCGACTACGCATTTTTCTTTCAACTTTATATAACCGTTATATATGCCCCCCCCCCCCCCCCCCCCCCCCCCCCCCCCCCACACACACACACACACTCTTCCAATACAAACTCGTGCTAGGTACGTGTGTTCGTGTATATACGTGTATATCAAATATGAATATATGAAAAACATTAAAAGGGTTAAAAGGCATCTACGTTGCTAGTGTTTTACTCGACTGAGTTGAACGGATTTCAAGTGGTCCTTACTGCCAGATAGATATAGTAGGTATATTTGCCGAGGACAATAAATCAGTGCACAAATACTGTATGGCAGGTCAGCGGAGGAATTCGTCAAGTGCCCAGCCCGTTCATGAGTGCTAAATATACTGAGATCTGTCTATTTGACAAAGCTGTGAATGAATTACAACGGGGATTCCGTGGTACTTTAAACATGTAGTTATAGACTACCAGTATACATTTCAGTATACCAACCACATTCCAGTATTTGTAAATGAAAATTCAATAGTTATAGACTGCCAATATGTATTTTAATATACCAACCACATTCCAGTATTTGTAAATGAAAATTCAGTAGTTATAGACTGCAAATATGCATTTTAATATACCAACCACATTCCAGTATTGGTAAATGAAATTCAATAGTTATAGACTGCCAATATGTATTTTAATATACCAACCACATTCCAGTATTTGTAAATGAAAATTCAGTAGTTATAGACTGCAAATATGCATTTTAATATACCAACCACATTCCAGTATTGGTAAATGAAATTCAATAGTTATAGACTGCCAATATGTATTTTAATATACCAACCACATTCCAGTATTGGTAAATAAAATTCAATAGTTATAGACTGCCAATATACATTTTAATATACCAAACACATTCCAGTATTTGTAAATGAAATTCAATAGTTATAGACTGCCAATATGTATTTTAATATACCAACCACAGTTTTTGTAAATGAAAATTCAATAGTTATAGACTGCCAATATACATTTTAATATACCAACCACATTCTAGTTTTTGTAAATGAAAATTCAGGTTTTTTAAAAATATAAATACATTTTTGTTAGAGACACAAAATTGTTTTTGTTTACCAAATTGGTTATTGTATTGGAATATCCGACGCCATATAACCGTAAATAAAATGTGTCGAGTATGTCATTAAATAAAACATTTCCTTGTATTGGAAATCTTCAAAACTTTATAAAATATTATGTTGGTCGAAAGGTTGGGTTCGCATTCTAGGGATGTTTCTGAGCCCACTGACGATTAATCACATATAAATGATGTCAGGTGTTAAATACGCGCGTTACCAGGCTATGGATTTAATTCCAAACACACTCTGTTATAGAGTGCCACAGTACTAAATGCTTCGAAGATGTCATAAACTCTGTTATAGAGTGCTACAGTACTAAATGCTTCGAAGATGTCATAAACTTTGAGATGTATTGTGCTTAAATATAACCCTAATTATTTTAAAGGACAGTGCATCTTTATTCTTGTCTAACAATCAGCTGCTTATAAGGTATTAAGAATAGGCATACTTAGTATGTCATGTTGTATGTTAGAGCAGTTAAAGGCCGCGGTTTAACAATCTGGCTGTAACGTTTAACGTTTAACTTCAGTATTATGTATAATTCACAAGTTATAAAATAATTGCAATGCATGGTATTTGAGCATCAATTGCGAACTGTGCTCTGGCTTTAATATTTTACAATCCTGGACGACATTATTTCTATATAAATAAATAATATGCAGCAATTAGCTATGCAAACCACCATCTCTTTCTCTGTTTGTCTGTTCTCTCTCTCTCTCTCTCTCTCTCTCTCTCTCTCTCTCTCTCTCTCTCTCTCTCTCTCTCTCTCTCTCTCTCTCTCTCTCTCTCACACACACACACACACACACACACACTATATCGGTCTCTCTCGTACACCCCCACCCCGTCTCCCTCTGTTACTCTGCCTGTCTTTCTGTAAAACTAAAAAATACTCAATATCAATTTCAGAATGTCTTAAGCAAAAAATAACACAACTTTGTGTTTTTGTCTGCATGTATAACATGCATGAGTGTTTTTCATTGCAACCATTTAAAACTTGCATAACCTTCAACACTTCATTGAGGGAGAAAATGAGAAATGTTCTATGTGGGTGGCTGTTGAAATATTATCAGCAAGAAACCATAATATATGCCGTACATAAACAACAAGCGGGACCGGGACAGGGAACCACGTGTTGACACTAACACGAGGATTTCAATAATGCATGAAGCAGGCAACGTTCAATCAGTCGAAAATGTGTGTCATCTGTTTGAATAGTGTAAATTACACGATTACTGAGGAAGTAAAATATTTGGGTAGGAATATGAATTTCATATAGGATTTCACCAGTGTATGTTTCCTTATACAAGTGATTAAGTGTGTAGGTTAGAAGAAACAATTAATTTCCTTAAACAGTTTTCAGAGTGGTTGGACGTGGCCCAGTGGTAAAGCGCTCACTCGATGCGCATTCGGTTTACGACCAATCCCTGCCGGTGGACCCATTGAACTATTTCTCGTTCTAGCCAGTGCACCACGACAGGTATATCAATGGCAGTGGTATGTGCCAGGGACCTAGCTTCCATATACGCAGGTACGCACGCACCTGCGTACCACCTGAGATAACAATTATTTTTTTAAATTAAAATATATGATGTAAATGCGTGTATGCGTGTATGTGTATGCGTTTTATTCCATCGCCGAAAAAGTTTGTGCTCCACCTTAAAATCCCACGCTAGGTCGCTGTGTGCTATCCTGTCTGTGGGATGTTGTATACAAAAGATCCCATACTACTAATGGAAACAAATGCAGCGGGTTTCCTCTCTAAGACTGTGTCAGAATTACCAAATGTTTGACATCCTATAGCCGATTAATAATAAATCAATGTGCTCTAGTGGTGTCGGTAGACAAATCAAACTAACTTTTAACGAGTTTAATACTGAGTATGCGCCCCCCCCCCCCCCCCCACATATTCTTCTTCCATCCAGTGCTCATATAACAGTATATCAAATACTGTTATATGCTGTTGTGTTTGTGGGAAATGTGTAATAAAGGTTTATTTACTGCTAAAGGAAAAATAATTAGCAATATGGCGAACTGTGTGCCCAAGACCTAATTTCACAAAACATCGTAAGCATAGTTTTGCACGTAAACATAAATCTACGACTAAACGACACTTTTTATTACTATTATAGTACAACAGATATAGTTAAAAGTACACGTATTTCATTTTCGTTTGTCCTTAACATGCTCCATCTTCTATAATGATGTAAATTTCTGCATGAAATAAATGCCGAACACGTGTAAATGCATGGCCGGTATAACTGCTAGTCGCAGACGTAAACGTACCATGTTTTGTGAAACAGGCCCCAGGTATTTTATATGCATTTTCCCCCACACATGACAGCATTTGCCATAGACAGGACAGCACGGACTTTGAAATACCAGACGTAGGACACCGGTTTGATACGGGAAAAACAGAATGGGTCTGTTGAAGGGATCAGATCCTATTACAACCGGACTCCAAATCTAAAGCACGATCAACTATAGCTTGAACGAGAAGACGAAGAAGATCCTATTACAAGCTACAGCTACAAGTGACATTTAAGCACAGTTATTTATTAGTTACTACTGAAATTAAAAACTATATAATAATGTTTGATACAAAAATGTTCATATGAAATAATGTTTTAATTTCCTTCGAAACATATATAAAGTAATAAAGTTCATACATTACGAAATTGTCACATTTCCTCGAATGCGATATTTGATTAAATATTAGAAGTAAATACTTGAAAGGCGTTATGAAATTAACCCTACTGATAGAGTATGTAACAAGATAAGTGCTTAATGGGTTAACCACCAATATGGCCAACTGTGACGTTTAGCGTGCTCCATTTTTACCCAGTTATATCCATACGACTATAGGGCAACAGTACTTGTGGAATTTGATACCTGATCGGTGGATTTCGTCCGAGTCATTGTCGAACAGTATCGGATATTTCGGTTGAATGAAAAGGTTCTCGAACAATGACTAATGAATACAGACGCGACGTCCTTTGGCCTTACTCAACCGATGGCACTCGTCATAGCAACCAATTACAACCGTCATGATAACCAGTTGCATTCATTGCGATAACAAATGGCACTTGCCATGACAATCAGTTGCATCCGTCATGACAACTAATTGCATCCATTACGACAACCAATTGTATCCGTCATGACAACCATCTGCATCCGTCATGAACCCAATTGTATCCATTATGATAACCAATTGCATCCGTCATGACAACCATCTGCAATCGTCATGAAACCCAATTGCATCCATTATGACAACCAATTGCATCCGTCATGACAACCAATTGAATCCGTCATGACAATCAATTGCATCCATCATGACAATCAATTGTATCCATTATGACAACCAATTTCATCCATTATGACAACCGATGGCACCTGTCATGTCAGTAGCTTCTAGGTTTTGTGTGAACGACACCAATGTATGTAAATTATTTTTAATAAAACCTTTTTTTTAAATAGCCTATATAAATGTTTGCTCTGCTGCTTTACAGAAATCATCAAATGTATAATTACTCTGAATATAGCAAATTCAAACGAAAATAATTATCAAATTATTACATATATTTGTTAATTTCGTTAAAAATGTCGTATATATTTAGTGCCCCAAAACGCATATAACCTATTGTACTTTTCTGGTGATACCTGCTATTTTAGTTTGCTGTGTTTGGTATACGGAGTAGAGAAAAAAATGTTGTGGGCGGTTACAGAGAACAAACAATTACTTTAGTGTAATTCAATGTCTCGCTCGCAACAACTATAATTTGTGAAATAATGTATAATGGGTTGTCCTTGACGCATTCACAAGAGCTCTCGAGTCTTACCCCCAATTGAACAACAGCATGTTTTCGAGCTGGTTTTTTATTATTATTATTTTTTATTTTTTTTTATCTTGTGTTCAGATACTCGACAACTAGGAAGTGGTATTGCTGTTTCTTACATACCCGTTGGTGAGAACACCATGCATTATTTTTGATAACACATGGGTTGTTAACACACGAATGTGTATTAACAATTTCATGACATACGACTGGCTGCTCCTAGGTGATGACCAGGTCACCAGTGCCAAGCAGCCAGTGAAAAGCAACACGGTGGAAATAGATTACATTGTGACGTATAGTTAACCTGACAATCATGTGTCTGTGACGTGTAAGGTCGCTACAAATGCAACGGCTGTAAATAACTTTTAGTCCAAAAAGATGTTAAAACCTGGTATTTGCGGATATGTAAGAAATAGAATAATACATTCGTGTCCGTTAGATACCATTTATCTCACAACTCGTTGTTTAAAAACGTATCAAACTCGCTTTCACTCGTTAGATACATTTTAAAACAACTCGTTGTGAGATAAATGGTATCTAACGGTCACTCGTGTATTATTCTCTATTTATTACACACCAGTGTAAGATATTGCTCGTATCACAACAATCACTCAGTGTAACACTGGCGTGACGTGTGCGTGACGTAGATCACTTGCTGGCCCAATTCGTAGAAAATAACAGGTAGTAGGTCTCGACGTCTGCTTACGTTCACTCATTTCATAAAAATGGTATGACAAGCAAGCTCGTTTAGTATTCTGTATGTATTAACTAGAAAATTCATAAATTTAAATCGCGTCATTATGATTTTGTTGACCATATCGAACATATATTAACTAGTACTCCACTAGTGAGGTATCAAAGCATTTCATTTCAATTTATTTTTGTGCTAATATACAATTAAGGTTCAAGCACGCTATCCTGGGCACACCTCAGCTATCCGGGCTGTCTGTCCAGGACAGTGCGTTAATTATAAGTTGCTAGTGGTTAGTGAGAGAGAAGAAGGTGCAGTGGTCTTACACCTACCCATTGAGTCGTTAAAGGCATACTTTCACGGATTTAAGGACCTTATTTCTCTAAAAATGGATAATAAATAAAAATTACATTAATTGTTGGAAACCAAATCTAGCTATTGCATCACCTTAACTGAACCATGATGGAGTGAAATCCATGCCAACCCTCTCGGCAATTTTAGCTTTTAAATTATGGACCATTGCCATAATTCAATTATTTTTACAAAATATCATTAATAAATGGAGTATGGTGGTTATGAAGATGGTTGAATAAAGTACATTTAGGGACAATCTAATTAAAATTAGCTCCACTATTACATGTAGATATAACAGCAGCCAGTTGGAGCTCATGTCCACCAATCAAAACCTTACTTGCAGAATCATGCCAGTGATTTGAAAATAATTTGAAAAAATTCCGAATTATCCTGAGGGTGTACGATATGTTTCATGTGAATTTCATGTAAAACAAAAGTGCATATAATCTGAAATACGGAAGAGTTGTCGTTTTCTGGATCGTATCTCTGCACAAGGCAGAGTTAAAGGAACCCTTTTACCTGGTCTTGCTTGCTGCTATGAATCATGGTCTTGCTTACTGTCGGAGCTTTGCCTATAAAAAGACTGCCACTTCAAGACTTTATTAACAAATCTAAACATGCATAAAACCAGACTCATTAGACGTAAAGAGTTGAAATGCTATGCAATTATGAATCACTGTCAAAAAAGTCATGGTATATGGTGTTGGAAGAAGTAACCTATGTGACACGAAGGAGTTCTCTCCCACTCTATGAATAGAACAAGACAGTTGACATATTTGACACACCTAAAATCATCTGTTAAATATTTTCGAATGTTCCCGTGTTTATTAATATTATATATATATATATATATATATATATATATATATATATATATATATATATATATATATATATATATATATATATATATATATATATAATTTTTTTTTTATTTTTTTTCACTTAAAAAGTGATTTATCTAACAACCGGGTACTAGTATGTGGGGTAGGTTATTCAAACGAACCATTGTTGCTTATCTAACACGCGTGGTACCTAACAGTAATAAAGATTATTTTATTAGTTCAGTTATTACCGGGACGTCATACGTATGCGATCTGAATAACCAGGAAGCTAAGACTAGGAAGTAATACCTATTGTATAAGTGACAGGAGCACGGAGCGTCAATACCCGAGTACAAAAGAAGCATACAAAACATTACCGTGTAATCATTTGTAAGATAGCCCTATGACAAGCTTAATCTGGGTGTAAGAAGGACGTTAATGTAAAAACTGTCAGTTGTGTAGGTTTGAAGAAAAGAAAACAAATGTTGAGTCACCATGAAACACAATTCACAAACGAAGTGAAAGGCATATTGCGTATCTGTCACATAATCCGCAATGGATGGCGTTATTCAGATTCCATGCATATACGGTACATGTAAACTCAATTCATCAATTAAGTCTGCACCCCCTGCACCCCCCCCCCCCCGTTACTTGATTCAATATAAATGTATTACCATCAGAGGTTTATAAAAATATATACAGTGTGTCAATTTTTCTAAATAAGGTAATAACAAATCCAAGATGACCGCCATCATACAACAGCTTGATTTTAGAATTATTTCTATAATATTATTTTCTATAATTATTTATAGATTTAATATAGATTACTAGTACGGTATATCACATTGATATTATCCATGTTTATTAATATGTGTTAGTATATACAGATTTATGAACATAGTAATAGGCCTCGTTGGCGTAGTGGTCAGATTAAGTCACTGACTCCAAGGTTGTTGGGTGATAGATTCGAAAAGTCTCCCACCAATAGTGAATTTTACCGGCTCAGTTAGTGAGATGGTAGACCTTTATACCGACGTCTCTTTCAGTAACAAACAACCGTTAACTCATGTGCTAAAGTTAAAAAGTTAAAGTTTATTTTGTTTAACGACATCACTAGAGCACATCGATTTACTAAATCGTCGGCTATTGGAACATTTACTAATTTTGGAAATGAAGTCTTAGAGGAAACTTTCTACATTAGCAGCAATGGATCTTTAATATGAATTTTCTTACACGGGACATCACATACCATGGCCTTTGATATACCATGTCCTGAACAAATAACACAGTGAGCCGATAGGACAGCGTGGTTGAATTTTAGTTGAATATGCGCACAGAAATCTAATTAAACTGAATACTGTGCAACTGAACCATGTGAAGAGTACATATGGTGAAGAGTGACATTGTTGTCTTCAGACGACTCGACATGCTGTGAAACAATTACACGCTCTACGTGTACATATAGCTGTGCACTTGTCTGCGAAACCGGCCTCGGTGGCGTCGTGGCAGGCCATCGGTCTACAGGCTGGTAGGTACTGGGTTCGGATCCCAGTCGAGGCATGGGATTTTTAATCCAGATACCGACTCCAAACCCTGAGTGAGTGCTCCGCAAGGCCCAATGGGTAGGTGTAAACCACTTGCATCGACCAATGATCCATAACTGGTTCAACAAAGGCCATGGTTTGTGCTATCCTGCCTGTGGGAAGTGCAAATAAAAGATCCCTTGCTGCCAATCGGAAGAGTAGCCCATGTAGTGGCGACAGCGGGTTTCCTCTCAAAATCTGTGTGGTCCTTAACCATATGTCTGACGCCATATAACCGTAAATAAAATATGTTGAGTGCGTCGTTAAATAAAACACTTCTTTCTTTCTTTCGTCTGCGAACTGCAGAAATATTTTAGAGCATAGCTTGCAAAACTGCATTTTGAACTGTAAATAAACCTATTTTGAGAACTACTTTACTCAGTGGTGGTGGTGGGGGAGGGCACGGGGTCACTGTCCACAACCCAATGGAACTTTTTTTTCTGTATTAAATTTTATAAAATCATACATATATACATGCATGCATACATACATACATACATACATACATACATACATACATACATACATACATTTCCGCAATATATAATCCTGGCAACGCCAGTGACTTTATTAAACACTAAATATAAATGTTTTATCACTGTGACATGTCAAGATATATTGACAAGTCAGTAGAGATGACTCAATGTTATATCAGGTTTGTAAAGGTAAAATACCTTGACAGGTAAATCTAACACCGTTACAATTTGGCACCGTGATTTATGTAACATCTAGCTATTATGAGGCAAAACGGACACGGCATTAATCATTACATGAAGCCTGAAAGACAAGACATTTATTTACTGCTTTATTACACAGAATTAAGGTATAGAATACGATAAAAATATGTTGGTCGTATCCGGTATAACTTTTCGTTTTATGCTCCCAAAAAGCTAATACTAGTAATTATAACAAATCGTTTTTGGTTGTCTTGTTTTATGGTCATACAGTTAAAGTTTGTTTTCTTTAACGACACCGCCGGAGCACATCGGATATTGGATATCAAGGGCGTCGTCGGGGGGGGGGGGGGGGGGGGGGGTGTCAAGAGGTTCGTACGAATCCCCCCCCCCCCTTTTATGAGGCAGCATGATTTTTTTAAACTAGAAATGGCAAAAATCGAAAATTATTTTTGCTCATATCACGATTTGTGAGACTCGTATAGGTTAAATTTCGGTCATCAAATAGTTGAATGACTTTTTCTGGGGTTTTTTGTTTTGTTTTTTACGCTTTGTAATGATTTTCGGTATTTCAGTACTGGTGGTGGCAGCCTCAGTTATTTTCGAACCCCCCCCCCCCCCCCCATCTTCTGAAAAGCTGGCAACGCCTTTGGATATCAAACATTTGGTAATTCTGACACCAGAAGAAACCCGCTACATTTTTCCTAATGTTTTCCTAATGTAGCATGGGATCTTTTATATGCACTTTCCGATACAGAAAAGCACAGATCACGGCCTCTGTCCAGTTGTGGTGCACTGGTTGGAACGAGAAAAAAACCTAATTAGATGAATGGATCCACCGAGATGGTTAGACCCTGCCACGCAAGCACTTAAAGAGAGCACTCAACCATCTGAGCTAAATCTCGCCAATACAGTTTCGTATTGTTGATTAAATGTTTAAACATTTTGTTTTTGTTTTAGGAGAGACATTCATAAGCTAGACTATTCAGTGTCGAAACTGTTTACTTTAATATATAAATTGGTAATAAAATTTGGTCAAAATAGTAACCAGAACAGGTTCTTCTCTAAGATTATGTGTACCGTAGACGAAACACGTGAATCAGGATTATAGACCGTGGGCCCACTATAACCCCCCCGGGATTTTTCAAGATGAGTATATCTTTGAAGCCTATCCATAGACATATTCAAATCAGCTTGTCTGCAGGCAATCTGTTGGTGGGTGTGCCTGTAGGGCACGTTTGAGTGTAGGCACCCTATTTATTTTTAACAGGGCAAATTTCTGATCATGGTGAATGTTCCACATAATTTTTTTAAATATTTGAAAATAATTCTGGACTATATCACTGCTTTTACTTTAAAGCTGGGTTACTGGTGAATGTATTCCACCAAAAACTAATACATTTTTGGCATCTGACCAAGTATAGTGAGTCAATGAATTTGAAATGTCCTGAGTATTACAAACATAGTATATGAAAAAACTGCATGGCAATGTTGAAGTTAACATGCATACATATTTTGAACAGGTTTAAGACCAAATTATGAATGCTATTCATGCTAAATTACATGTTCATAACAAACCACAAAGCAATGCAATATATGTGGTATGGATATAGTACCAGGGGTATACTCACCAGAAAAAGTTACACAGTTCCCGATATACGTTATTCTCTGTGTACATGTGTATATATACATACCGTACCTAAAACATTGTGATCCTTTTATTATTGTATTGTATTTAATATCTGAGGGCAGCATTACTTAAATATGGTGCAGTACATGCTGTCTAAACCATTTACATGGATATTTTGAATATTTTTATATTACACACAAGTCTTACAAACATAAAAAGTGAATTTACATACCATTCTAGGCAAGTCTGCATTACATATACAATTTATCTATGTCACAACAGTTCATCTTACAATAGCTAGTTTTTTTGTTGCTTTTTGTAATATTTTAGAATTGCAGTTCTATTTATATTATGCTTAACTTATGTTTTGGTGTATATAATTGATATCTACATAGAATATTGTCATCAGGCAAATATCTAGCACTATAAAAATGTAACTTTCATTCCCAATTCTCAATCATTTTATGTGACCCAAATATGATATATGTGAAGTTTACAATTTTCTATTTCTACATCCTTTCTTTTATTCTATAAAGTAGATGTTAATAACAATTACAAAACAATATAATATGAGGTATGAATAATTATATACTTCTCAAAATAAGTTACTAGTAAGCAATATATTAATTTCTATGTATATACACATACATAAGATTGCCTGAAGCTTTTATTATTAAAAAACCCCAAATAGACCTGGCTTTTTTTAACATATTGAGGCTTCATTATTCAAATGTGGTTCAGTATATGGAGTTTATATACAATGTTCACAAATTTATGAAGATGTCTCTCTGTTCTTAGTACCAGCCAATTATAAGTACCTTTCCTCAGCATGTGTGTTACAACATTTACAATTCATCTATCTCACAGAAGCTTGTACTATTTTTAAAAACATATTTGTATTTAAATTGTGCTTAATTTATGCTTAGGTTTATATAATTGACATCAGATATAGTTATCAGGCATATCTAGCACTTGACTTTCTTTCCTATTTCAGTCTTATCATCTGACTCAAATATAATGTCTATTATGTTTATAATATCTGTAATTTCTTATTTTTTCCTCTGGGCCTTTGCTCTTGTTCCTCCCTCAATATGTCAACAGCTCTTGCATTATCAGATCACAAACCATCCAATTCAGCTTCAATATTTCTTTGGCCATTTCTCAGCCATTTCTATGTGGTTGAGGAATACCCTGGACTTTGTGATATGACTAATATGAGACCATGGCAATTTGCTCTCTTCCAGTTTGCTCTATTGGTACAGCACATTTTCAGGGAATATCTACTGGATGGAAGGTTTGCAACTAATCCACAGTAGCATAATAACAGCATTTGTGGTTTGGCACTAAATTTCTCATGTGAAAGGGGTTCTTCAAAGCCACACTTGATGAAGAAATCCCTACAAAGGTCTTAAGAGACTGGAAGACCTTTTAAATGAAAAAAAAGAAATCTCTGCCCTCAGCTTCTTGGGAAGAGGGTTCTATTTGTGAGACAAAGTACATGTTTCAAATGCAAACCATGTCTGGGGGTGTTGTAAAGTACACAAGAAGATGCAGAAACAAAGATTATACGTCAATGTCTGTACATTGATGCCAGTTCACCATCCTAGATACGAAAATTTTTATACAGTCAACTTGGCAACAAGAGGCATCTTATAGATGTGCACAGCATCATTAAGGATGCAGGGAAGACACCAACTAGCAATTCCAGCTGTACTTGCCATTACTGGCTACGATACCAACAGTGCTTTTATGCAGAATGGAAAACTGGAGGTTTTGAATATTCTCAAGCAACACCAAGACTTCCTTGAAATGTTGTTAGTTCATGAAGTTCAGCAAAAATTGATGTTCATATATATTTAAGAAGCAGATCACTTCATATACCTTATCTATGGGAGTGCAAGTGTGAATAACATACAAAAACATCATGACTTGAGAAATATCTGGAAATGTTTGTTGCCAAACTAAGGATGATAATATTGAACTACAGTAGAGTGTAAATCAGCCTTCTCCACTCTACTCTACATGTATGTATTCACTGAGAATGCTCTGACAATGCACATAAAGAGGACAAATTGCCAAGTTGTCATTTGGTATCAGTCATGCCAGGCAGTCCAGGCTATTCCTCAACCAAATTGTCATATGGTTGAGAAATTTTAGAAGCAACACTAGAGATGAAATAGTGATATTATACTATGAGCACTGATGGACATACTGATGGAGGAACCAGAGCAGAGTCTGGAGAAGGAGAATACCAGAAATTGTGAACATGACAGACATATTTTAATTGCATGAAAATGCAAAGGAATATGAAAGGAAGTCAAAACTTTCCTAGACAATATTTGATGTAGAAACTAATTATATACACCTGAGCATAAGTTAAGCACAATGTAAATATAAAGGCAAATGTACAAATATTACAAACACAGACTAGTATAAGATGAACTTTTGTGAGATAGATGACTTGTACATGTAATGCAAAAGAAATTATGGTAGGTACACAAAACTGATGCTTTAAATTTTTAACACTGGTGTTTAGTAAAGAGGGACATATTCATAATATTGATGCACATACAGTACATGTATACTCAACAAAATTAATTAAGGGCTAGTAAACTTTCTTATATTATAATATAATTCTTTGTTACTGTCATATTATTTTAGCATGTTTTGGTCATATATATGGCTTCTATACATTGTTTCAGCAAACTTTTACTGGTTATACACGCAAAAAACACTGGGTATTTCACATAATATTGAAATGAGCATTAGGCAAGTATTGTCACACATTTGTTCAGAATGTTTTTTGTTATTGTGTTCCCTCAAAATTGTTATTTAAGTCATTAAGTTCAAGAACATGCCACAGTGCTGACAACTTTCAACGGAAGAAGTTGTATTTTCCCCCATATTTAAAGAAAAATGCTAAAATATCTATTGAACCTTAATTAATTTTGTTGAGTATAGTATAGTCAGATATACTGAACCATATTTGAATAATGCTGCCTCAATATATTAAATACAGTGCAATTTTTAATAGTAAAAGGTTCAAGCAGCCCAAAATATGTGTAAATATAGAAAATAATGCATTTCAGGCATTGCTTAACTTTTGCCGATGAGTATATCATTATTCATACCACATATTGCATTGTTATTTGGTTTGTTACTATTAACATCTAGTATAGGATGAATATCATTCATTTTGGCCTTATATCTGTTAAGAATTTATATGGATGACAACTTTATCACTATATTTAATTTTTCAATATAGTGTTTTGAGGACACAAAATGTGCAACGGTACCCCCATTCAAATGGCGATATTTTTTTAATCCACCAACATTTTTGCTGCAGACAAGCAGATATTAATTCATATATAATGAGGTATCTAAAAATACTTGTCTCCAAAAATCCGGGGGGGGGGGGGGGGGGCGGAGGGTTTCGGTATCTGGCCCATGGACTATTACTGTGATGTCATCAAATAACAAATACACCGTAGAATAAGATGTTATCAGTTGTATATTACGGTCTAATAACAGTGTTCTTTTAGTCAATAAAACACCATTGCTTGCTAAATAAATAAATAAAATAAGATAAGATAAAATAAAATAGATTGAATTTTTTAAAAGATAAATATTCTGTTGGTTCTATCGTGTCAACAATGTCCCTTCAATTAGCACCTGAACTACAGGTGAAACGTGAATTCATCTAATAGCAGTACTGCACACTGTTTTCACACCAGAGCAATATGGTCAATAGCGAGAAGCAATACATGTATACACATTTCCAAACAAGCTTAACAGCAATGTCAAATACACCGTAACGTGCACCGGAGCGTGTTCACAAAGTCAAAGTCAGATGGTCTCGCATGACGGAGCATGAGGAATCCAGCCAGATACTCTGGCCTTGGGCAGTTCGGTGTTCCCGTACTTTCCAGCGGACAGATCCAGACAATAAATGTAACAGTGTATTGCATTTCATTACGTTTTATATCTCTTCAATAGAAAATAACGTAAGCTTAACTTTATTAATGTGAACTAGGCCAGTTCGTATTAAGACAACAGTCCATTGTGCTAAGGTATGTAGCTCGGCAGTACTGTTAATAAACAACTCATTGATGAATTTGAAGTTTTAAATCTTCACTATATGATATATGATAGCACCTTATAATGCGACACCCGGGGGCGAGATCTACAGTTTGTGTGTGCCGGCCAGCCGGAGCATGAGGAGGAATAGTCACGGTATAAGCTCACAAAGACCGCGTAACAAAGCTCCAGGCCATGTGGATGTACAGACGGGTCTTTCTTGTTTAGTACTAGTAGAACAGGCCAGTTACACGTACATCCACGTGGACTTTAAAAGGGAGTATAAGTCAAATTTGAGCCTTATGTGCATGGGCGTATGGGGACTCTTTGATTTAGGGGGGCTGGAGGGGTTGATTTGCCCGAAATTTTACCCAGATAAAATTTTCCCGAATTTTCCCCACTGTTTTGCCCGAATTTCCCCCGGGTCGTACGCCCATGCTTATGTGTTGGAAAGATGCATACCCGGACCACCAACACATACGGACAGTTTAAAACATTATAAAACGCTGAGAAAGGGGAGGGATAGGGTATGCCATAATTTTTATATTGAATGTATAACTGGAGTTAAGACACTTAAAAGACAAACTGAACACGGTTAATCAAATTTTTTGTTTTTGTTTAACGACACCAATAGAGCACAGTGATTAATTAATCATCGGCTATTTGATGTCAAACATTTGGTAATAACGACTCATAGTCATCAGAGGAAACCCGCTACATTTTCCCCCAATGCCGCAAGGGATCTTTTATATGCACTTTTCCCACATACAGGAAAACACATACCACGGCCTTTGATAAGCTGTGGTGCACAGGTTGGAACGAGAAAAAACACACAATCAGTTGAATGCATCCATAGAGGTGGTTTGATCCTGCGACGCAAAGACCTCAGGCGAGAACTCAACCGACTGAGCTACATCCCGCCCCCTAATCAGATTTGATACTGATTCAGCTATTAATGTGCTTAGAATGAGCATATCCACTTTTGATTGGCAAAAGTTGAAAATTTGCAATAGCTATGAACATGTATTCAAAACTCATTTACACACACACACACACACACACACACACACACACATCAGGCTGTCCAGCACACCCTTATGAAAAAAAATAGGACAAAAGTAGGAAAGTAAAAGAAAAAAGTAGGACTGACACCGTATGTAGTAACATTAAGCTCGCTCATACTGGAAAAACTAATGAAAGTAAAAAGTAAAGTTTGTTTTATTTAACGACGCCACTAGAGCACATTCATTTTTTTTATCTTATCATCGGCTATTGGACGTCAAACATATGGTAATTCTGACACACTGTTGTTTAGAGGAAACCCGCTGTCGTCACATAGGCTACTCTTTTACGACAGGCAGCAAGGGATTTTTTATTTGCGCTTCCCACAGGCAGGATAGCGCAAACCATGGCCTTTTTGTTGAACCAGTTATGGATCACTGGTCGGTGTAAGTGGTTTACCCATTGAGCCTTGCGGAGCACTCATTCAGGGTTTGCAGTCGGTATCTGAATTAAAAATCCCATGCCTCGACTGGGATCCGAACCCAGTACCTATCAGCCTGTAGACCGATGGCCTAACCACGACGCCACTGAGACCGGTCGGAAAAACGAATGTGTTAAATCCAAAAAGTGCTATTACTGAAAAAAACACCTTTAAAATATTTTATATGGTGCTCAGTTTATAGCTATATTTACTGTTCTATCTAAACTAACATGAATCTTATGTAATGGTCACGTTTTACAGTTATTTGAAATAGCTCAAGGCATTGAGAAAAAACATACGGAAACTATATGTGTGATAGATGGACGGACAGACAAAAGGACTGAGATGAAACTAATAACTATAAACCCATGTACAGGCTCAATATTGTAAAAAAAAAGGTTGTTTTGTTTAACGATACCAATGAAGCACATTTGGTAATTCTGACACGTAGTCACCAGAGGAAACCTGCTACATTTTTCCTAATGCAGAAAGGGATCTTTTATATGCACTTTCCCACAGACAGGAAAGCAATGGTAGTTCCATTCAGTAAAAGATCTACGTGGTCCAAATCCCCCCTTCTTTTTAATGATGTATGGGATTTTAAATCTTTGACATGTTCCTCGTGAAGTTAGCGTTTTACTACATTCGAGTATGACCTATATATCCAGCCATTACAACTGATAGGTAACACTCATTTACATATAACAAACATGCAGTACCGACCAATGTACATGTAGATTTAAAAAAAAAAAAAAGAGAGAGAGAGAGAGAGAGAGAGAAAGAGGTGAGGTGTATTGACAGAGTGGTTCATCCGAGCAAACAGTCCAGTCCCTCTGTTGACAAATATGTACCTGGTGACAAAGCTCGACGACCAAACTATGTCACAACACCGACTATCAAGTTTTCTGGTATACGCCGATTTACATAAAACTGCACGATAAGCGCTTTTAGCTGGAGTATTTCTGCCACACAAAAACCATCAACTGGAACAGATAGAACACGTGTTCATACCTTCCTTCAACCAATACTAAATGTGTGAAGAACGCATAGTACACACGTGATCCAAACATGAACTAGTTATAAGAAATGATTTCTTAATGAATGTGTTGTGGTAGCTTGAGTATTCTCTGTTGGACCTACATTATTTAAATCAGAGCGCATTGCGTAGTGTTGAAAACTATCAGTTTCGTTAACCAAACGTTCGCCAAGTATAAAAATAATAGAAAGTTACTTAAAATTTTAAAGAGTTTAAAGTATGTAACATCTCTGAAATGGCTGCAAAATGGTATTTCAGAGCCTCTAGATTAAAACATTTCCATGGACCCTGGACCCCTAGTGTCTTGCGCCTTCCATGGTAGTTCATTCCAAGAATTCAGCTGCCCCCCCCCCCCCCCCAACCCATAAATAAATAAAATATAATAACAAAATTATTAGCTACGGCCGTTAATAGTCAGTTGCAGAAATCGAAAGCCAATCAGTCAGTTTGATTTTAGTTCACTCATCATGACATTACACGTAATATTGCTGACTGGTGCAAACGCTGCATGTAACCGACACCCGATCGAAATTGGCTGTAATGTCATACCACCCGCTACGTTTTTTTATTAGTAGCAAGGGGTCTTTTATATGCACCATCCCAGATATAAACACATACCACGGCTTTAATAAACCAGTCGTGCTGCACCGACTGGAACGAGAAATAGCCCAATGCGCCTACCGACGGGAATCGATCCTAACCCAACCGCACTGGGCTACGTCCAGCCCATTTCATAAATAACATGGTCACCAGAGTAAATGTAAATTGCTGACCCCATTTGCAACTCATGGAGTGCACGACAGTTGGGAGGTCACAATGACCAATTCATGATTTTCTTTTTTCAAAAGGAAATGGTTTATCTAACGACGCACTCAACACATTGTATTTACGGTTATATGGCGTCGGACATATGGTTAAAGATATTGAGGGAGGAAACCCGCTGTCGCTACTTCATGGGCTACTCTTTTCAATTAGCAGCAAGGGATCTTTTACATGCACCATCCCATACAGGATAGCACATACCACGGCCTTTGATGTACCAGTCGTGGTGCACTGGCTGGAGCTAGAAATAGCCCAATGGGCCCACTGACGGGGATAGATTCCAAACCGACCACGCATCAAGCAATCACTTTACCACTGGGCTACGTCTCGCCCTCCACCCTCCATATTATAAAATACAAATTGGGTTAGTTTTGGAGGGTGGATGGGTCAAAACAACCAAATTCACCATTTTGTTTTTGCTAAACTAAATTTAATCGGAAATGGTCTAGTCGACATCAAGAAATAAAGAGTTAAAGTGCATTTTTCTATACATCTATACTGAACTTCACCCCTTCCCCAGGGACAAATGGGGGGGGGGGGGGGGGGGGGGGACCCAGCATTAATGTCATTAAATTAAATAAACCATCTATTGACCTTTACATATATGAAATCTATTTGGTTGTGTCAATTCTGTAGAGGACATCTTTAAAATTTGATTAACGTTTTTCCATTTGCCTCCCCCCACCCAGCCCACGGAGAATCAGAATGACCAAATTGACAAATTTTATTCTCTATGTACCAATGAAGCTTGCTGAAATATTTGCTTCAAATTGGTCAAATGTTTGGGGCAAGTAAAAAATGGACAACACACATTGTAGTGTTTTTGTTTGTTTTGTAAATATTATTCTTTTTTTTCTTTTTCTTTTCAAATCAATAACTATGTATACATGTAATATTAAATGATTTACTGGCTAGAAAATAACAACCAAAAATAAAAACATTTATTAATTTTTATTCACATAATAGATGAATACATTCTATTAATTTGGATTTTTAAGAGACTTAATGCAGTGTGTGTGTGAGTGGATTGTTACATGAATTTAAAAATAAAATAAAATAAAATAAATAATAAAAAAACCAAAACAATTCTTAATTACACATTATAGGTTTTAAATAATAAGGCATTTGAAAGAGCTAAAACAATTGTAGACTGACTATGTGACTGTCAAAAAACCCCACCCAAAAGATTGGAACATCATGTCTCGACTTAAAACCAAACATTGTTTAATTATAGAAAGGTTATCAGAAATGGATATTGTTGCAATTCAAACGGTATATCAAACAGAAATGAATTTAAGCATGTTGGTGATCAAATGCGATTTTTTAAAAACGTATCTGATGACAGAATTTATTAAAATTACAATACAAGTAACCAAAAATCATTTCTGTAAATAATACAAAGTAGCAACCAAACCAATCAACTAACCAAGATGCAAGTAAATAGTAGCAATGCCGTTGCCTAGTAAATTTGTTAGTCAAAAGCAAAAATACATACTGGTTACTTATTATAACTGTTTGAATAGCTCAGTTAATTTTTGAGAATTATTCCAGTGTTAACAGTACAACTAATTACTATGCACCAAAAATATTGGTTTTCATAGAGACACAAAGTTCAATAAAATCCAAACAATATGAAATCAACAAATGTATCTGAAAGAGAACAATCAGCAACAGCAATAAATAATACTTTATTTTGTTTAGGATCTGCAGTCAGCATTTTTCAGTATCACCAACACATGTTTAAGAGTAATCGGACAACAATGCGTAGTATCAAAGTAAAAATGATAATCTGTCTAACAAAAATCATAAATCTATTTCCTGTACAATATATGATTAAAAATATTTGGCTGGAATACTGCTGGTGTGGTCGATGGAAACTGAATAACATACCCGTTTAATGGAAAAGATGGAATACTTCGAATATATTATTTGCTCAAATGGGGGATGAATGATAATTTTAATAGCTGTAAGAAATCGCTAATATTGAAATGTCCGGGCAGTTCTTCACATTACCATATTTTTATGTCGGAGGTGAGGAGGAGTGAACAAGGATTGCTACAGGGAAAGTAAAAATGTTGCGCATACTGAGACAAAAAAAACAAAAAACGTGGACTCCCAATCCCAATTTGTAGCATGCCGAAGTCATAAAAGTGCTTGCGCAATGAAAACTTCCTCTGCAACAGTTACCGTGAACCGAAACATAAAATACTCTGGATGATTACAAATCTCAAAATGACCACAAACTATTCAGAAATCTACGAATCCGTGGAAAATTGACATCCTTGTGATATAAAAATAGAGAAAATTGTGTAAAAACCATATGACCAACCATCTATACGAAAATGAATATTTTAACAAAAGCCATAAAAAAAACATTGAAAAAATGCCCACTAAAGAGCTTTTTCCGCATTCATTTAGACACAAGGTTAATCTCTCTTGACAGCCACTTTATTGAAGTGAAATCTTTTGACAAGAGGTGTACAAAAAAACTAAACCTTGCTGAATTGACAACCACTTATACCTCATGACACTTCTGACAGTCAAGGAGTGTTGTAAAACTTACTTTATGATGACCAACTATGTTCTTATTTGAATAATAAAAAATGTGATATTAACATCAACTACAAAAAAAGAAAAAAAAGAGGAAAAGAGTTTCATAATCATATATCAATGTATTTATTGATAAGTAAAAACACAACTATGAGATGCTGCTAGTGGACTAATGACATGTTTTGTAAGACATACATAAAGCTGGTCCAAAACAAACAACTAAATATGATGTTGAAATGAAATATTCTATCGTAAAAAAATTAAAGCACAAATAATTAAAATGTCATGATGTACAATGTTAAATATTTACGTAGCCATTTTATTTAATGTGGGAAAGTTAAATTATGGTAAATGACATGGTTCGAAGAAAATGCAACAATGTGCTCTGGAGTCAGTGATGTTACCAGATTTTGAGGATTCCAACAATGGATAAACAGAAAGAACAGACAACTCTTATGCAATCTGTGGGCTGTACCACTTAAAGGAGTGATGGCTCAAGCTCATGCTAGTAGTTTCTTATATATAATTTTTTTTTTTAAGAAAGCCACTTCAGTATTTAGCATAAGCTAATTTAAGAAATTTCTTTTAAAAAGTTAGTTAAGTTTGTTTTGTTTAACGATACCATTAGAGCACATTGATCAGCTATTGGGTGTCAAATGTTTCGTAATTTTGATATGTCTTAGAGAGGAAACCCGCTACATTTTTCTATTAGTAGCAAGGGATCTTTTATATGCACCATCCCACACAGGATAGCACATACCACAGCCTTTAAAACACCAGTTGTGGAGCACTGGCTGGAACAAGAAATAGCCCAATGGGCCCACCAACAGGGATCAATCACATTTCTTTTAAAGTCGAAGCTTATTTCTATTTAAGCACAAACAGAATCTCTTGTCTTTTAAGGTCAATTTAAATTACTGTCAGAAAATGTAATTTTAATACAAGTGTCCAAGCTAGCTTTTAACGAAGTCATCACAGTATTACACATTGTGTTCATCAAAGGTGATGTATAATTTGTAGCATCCATCATCATTACTGTTGGTTGAATCTGTTAAATCCACTGTTTCCAAGAAAACTGTAACTGTTACTTTCGCCTTATTTAAAAAAAAAAATATTGGTATTTTTAACAATATATATTCTCAGGAGAAATTTAATTAATATTGAAATATACCCTGCCCCAAGACTATTACTTTTAAAGAAAATGCCTATCACCCCACGCCTAACAAATGGAAATAAATTGAAAAACAAATCAACATGATTATGGCTTCAGGGATACATGAACCAAAGTGATTTATTACTTGACCAGTAAATTTACCCGTCAATGACCAGTTATTTTTTATTTATAGCCATGCTAAATATACTGTCAAAAGCTATATGGACAAACATGTCAAGACCATAGCTGATTAAAAACAAATCTTTTTGCCGAGTGAAAAATAATCTAGTGTTTTTTATGTTAATTTCAGTACTAATGTGATTTCTTGGTTGAAAGAAAAATGTGTACACTGTTATTTCATTTTTAATTTAGTAAATCAAGAACAAATGTTTTCCAGATTTAAGAGACTGCTTACACCAAGCCATCGTATAATTTAAATAGCCATTATACAAGCCAATAAGCAGGTAGAAATGCATGAAGAGACAAACTTGGTTGCAGACCAAAGATGACAATGGTCACACAAAACTACTCTTTACAGAATTTACTGAGACAAATATAGAGAAGCGATCCCCGATGGTAAACATGCATTACAAGAGTTTTACGGCTCATTTAAAAAAAATATAAATGTTTAATTATCGGCCATACCTACCAAATAGAATGTACATTTAGTTTCAGTCAATTCCTGAATAAAGTTGTGGGTAAAAAAACCTATTTCCTTGTCAATAGAAAAAAGAAGAAAAGCTAATTACAATTAAAGACATAACTTAAAAAGTTTGTTTTAAGCTTGATTTGACCATACAACACAGATATTATTTAAACAGGAAACATGTAATGCATGACAAATTATCACTTCTACTCGACACCAGCCTCCGAATGAGTCAATGGTTCCACCCCATTAGGTACATGTATGGTTTTTTCAGCATCTGTGTGAGCAGTGGTATTCTCCATCACTATTTCTGGTTTGTTGTCTGTCCGGCTATTACTGTCTTCCATACTAATTATGTCGGGGTCAGATTTTGGATTCCCTGGTGCTGCTTCATCAGTGTCTTTTGTTCGATTTGGAGGACTCCTACAATCAACATCTTTTGTGGAATTCTTCGGACTCCAGTCATCACAGGTCTTGTCTGAAATCCTTGGAGTCCAATCTCTC
This sequence comes from Gigantopelta aegis, assembly GCF_016097555.1. Classification (NCBI taxonomy): domain Eukaryota; kingdom Metazoa; phylum Mollusca; class Gastropoda; order Neomphalida; family Peltospiridae; genus Gigantopelta; species Gigantopelta aegis. The sequence continues at coordinate 110,435,157 of NC_054702.1, read as the reverse complement.
ACAGAGTTTCTAACACTAGCGTCTTCTGAAGACTGCTTACAGTTACTAAGATCCATGGCCTCACAGTTGTCTGGACTCCAGCTTCTCGTATCGTTTGCCAATTTTTTTGGACTATGACTGTTACCTTGAGCTGGATGTCTTGGACTGAAGTCTTTTGTATCTTGTTCCAGATTATCTGGACTTGGGTCTCCATTGTCTTTTTTCAAGCTTGATGGATTACAGGCTTTAGAGTCATTGGTCTTGTTGTTTGTACCATCATCTCTGTTTTGTGGCTCACAAGTATTCCAAGCACTGGTGTCTTTTTTGGAAGTCTGTGGGCTTGTGTGACTCATGTCAAAAGTATCATTCGAGTCTGAAGTGTCCATTTTAGAATTCTTTGGACTCCAGCTTTTTGCTGAAGATCCTGTGGATTCTAAATGACTTGTACTGTCTGCTGTAAGAATGTGAGTTTCAACAGGCTCACATTTATCTACCTGCATTGGTTCTTTTTCATGCATGCTCTTTGCAGGCACATCAAGTATATTAACACTTGCGACTTGTCCAACCTCAGAGCTGTTCCTAGTTACTGTCAACATTTCTTTGTCACTCTTCTCAAAAATCACTGGTTTAGTAGGACTAGGTTTTATATCCTTTTGAAGATCCTTTTCAGTTCCACCAGGGTCATGGTCGGATGAAGTCTTTTTATTCATCAATAACTCATTCTCAGCTGAAACCTTGGCTAGCTGCTCCTTGGTTTCCTTGAGCTGTGTCTGTAGTAAGTAGATCATACACTGCATTCCCTCTACATCTGCCTCCAGCTCACCAACAAACTCGTCCAGTTCTGCAAAGTGAAATCCGTCATTAAAGAAGAGCTCCCAAATGTGACAACTAAAAAAAACATGCCAGCTTGCTTGTTTTTTAACAAGATATTTTTGTTTCTAGTTTCAGATATGTTCCATACCTGCCTGTACTGTGTACAACAATTACAAAATGTATAACTAGTTACCCATCTAACAATTTTCAAACATACATAGTGAATCATGTGGACAAATGTGAGTGTGTGGTAAGGGAGATAACCAGGTATTTTCAAATCACGTCCATTTTTTAAAGACACTAGACTGGTGGAATTGAGATTCCAGCCTAACAGGTTTCTACACCAGTTTAAGTATTTTGTTTATTCTCGCTAAAAATAATAATATCCGTCAATCATAATATAAACTTTAAACTATATGGGTGAAACATTTCAGGGTTCATAGTCTTAAAGACCAAACAAAATTCAAAGACTTTTACACAGCGGTCAAAGACAATAGAATGCAATAAAAATACCAAATCAGTTTGTTTTATATGCATCATGACAGGTTAAACACTGGTAGTATTTTAATTATTTGATAACTAAAACTGTGTGTGCGTAATTAATTAACTGTAGTAAAACATAATCAGTGTTGATAGTGATCATGCAGGCTTGGGCAGTTTACACCAATTTTAAGAAGTTTATTTTTGACTCACATTTTATTAAAACTGTACCATACAAAATTAAATGTAGGCTGAAAACCATCCGGACATCTTGGCCGATAACGATTGACGAATATGGTCTACAGTGCTAGTGTTTCACAGAATATCACAAGTCTAGTAAACACCAAACATTGATCAACACTCAATTCAAAATCACAATAGATCTCGTAGGCTCCATAGTGATAGAGGTCCAGTGAAAACAAGCGCATACATCGTAACTTGTATCGTGTTATAATGTAGCTATGCCAGCAGAAGGTAGGTCAGAATATTGATTTTAATTGGAAAAAAAGTGAACAATTTAAGAAAAGAATGAACACAATACAAGAGTTTAAAGACTTTTATTATTACAATTCAAAGACTTTCAGAGACCTAAAAAAAAAAATTTCACATTCAAAGACTTTGAAGGAATTTAAAGACCGCTATGAACCCTGAATATGTCCAATGACAGATAGGTAAACAAATATAGCTAATAACTTTATAAGTAACGGCATTCATGATTATTGCACGCCATTGTTTGGCATTCATGATTATTTCATTTCCATCGAGCTTTCGCTTGTAATGTATGACTGATATGATTGAAAACACTTGTTTTAATATAAGTGGTATCTCAAGAGAACTCGTTTAATATTTTCTATTTCTTCTTCAGGCCTCTCCATGTAGAGCAATCTGTTGTTTTCCGGATATTTCAGGAGAATCTGTTCAAATAAGTAAAGAAGTCTCATCCCAAAAATATCCATGTGTTTTTGTGAATTCTGCCAGTGTCTGAACAAAATAATACCCTTGTTAAATATTGACCCAGGTTAGGTACCTACTCATATTATTAAAAAAACCCATGTTTCTTGAATAATCATCCAACATACATTTTTGTCAGTTGGATCATAAAATATGAATCTTTCAGTATGCATACAAATGTTTTGAACCAAGGTAGTTGTTTTCCGACAGTCAGAGACCTAAAAATTTATTTTTCACTTCAAATGACTTTGAAGGAATTTAAAGACCCGCTATGAACAAGTTGTCAACAGTTGTAAAGAAGTCTCATCCCCAAAATATCCATGTGTGTTTTGTGAATTTCTGCCATTGCTGAACCAAAATAATAGCCCTTGGTTAAATAATTGACCCAGGTATTCAAAAGTTGACACTGGTGAACACAACACTGTGTTAATATTGTTGCATAGCCAGATCAGCATCGGTTACACAAAAGTTCATTTTGCTGGTGAGAGTGAGCCACAGATTGTCCGTTATGGAGAGACCTGATTCTTCATTTCAGAGTTTTCATACCTTGCTGGTTTTTCTTCATCTCTTGTACTAGTGTCTTCTGTAAGGCAATTTCTCCCTCCAACTTGGCAGTTCTTCCTGACGCAATCATCTTTCCCAGTTCCTCATTCTCCTGAAGGAGCATGCGACATTTGGCCATCAGCCTCTTGCCTGTCTGACTGAAAATATGAGAATCTTATGCATAACATGAGTTGTCTAAAACATAAAAAAAAATCCTAAAAAAAATCTAGTGTCTTCTCCCAGCATGTTATGAGTCTAATGTGTCATGAATCTTACCTTCCTCACAAATGAAGTGCTGTAACATTAGCATTTTGAAACAATTAAATAATACAAAAAGTTAATTATTTTTTCAAATACAAAGATCATAGCACTGACCTCGCTGTTTAAGGCTGATACTACTGGCTTCCCATCGCTAACCTTGGACAAGTTCAAGGAGTGGAAATTTTAGTTCTCCTTAGCATGTGAATAATAATAATAAAAACTAGTACTACAGAAGGACTAAATATCAATGCTCAATAAGGTAATACCTAAAATGGTTCCCCATAATCTAAGTTAGAGGACCAATTATCACTTCCATCATTTTTTCTCATGGCTAGTACTGTAGCAACAACAGAACTTCAATCATTATCATTACTTTGGAATTATATTTTTTGTTTTCATACATATTTGCTTAAAACATACAATATCCTGGCAGGGGGAAAGAAAAAGAATTAAAGACTAAAACAATTGTCAAGATATAACTATAGTAACTATAATATTAGTCATATGACATAAGCCTGACTTCACTTGTTTACTTCAGACTACATTTTCAATAACATACTTTCATATCATCAGTTTCAATACAGTTTTACCTCTCCAAAAAACAAGACAACAAAAAAGAAGAAGCAAAAAACAAAAAACAAAAACAAACCCAAACCAACCCAACAACATACCAAACTGTCAATTAAGCAACTGTTACTATCTGCTAATAATCAGTTGAAAACTTTATGATCTTTTCTTTCAATACCATACCCCACCAAAACACTATATTATATACGTATATCTGTTTTCTGAATCAAAAAGTGGTACCGATATACATACACAAAAACACACAATACAAAATAAAGGTAATATTAATTCTATAAGAGTTGCATTTTCCATTTCCATGTAATGTTTGTCACTTACGATGTCTTCAAATATGTAAAACACTATAAAGTGTTAGCACATTATAATTTAGGTTTTGGGGAGCCATTTAAGATATTACTTTATTTACACTAGCAGGCACTACTAACCAGAAAAATTAAAATCATAATTTCTCACTGAGAAATTATTATGCATTGGTTTAACGTACAGTATTATTGGACGATTTTACGCCTACAAACTAATGACTTTGCCTATACTAAATATGTCATCACAATGATGTCTAAGTTTTTATTGTTAAATCTGTAATTTAAAAAAAAAAAATTGACAGCATAGAAACTTATCTGTGATCATGAATAAAATACAGTCAGAATAGTGTGTAAAGTTGTCCTCACTGTTTTTATATAAATGTAGTAATAATGAAAATAGAAAAGAAATGTTTTATTTAACGATGCACTCAACACACTAGATTTACAGTTATATGGCATCAGACATATGGTTAAGGACCACACAGATATTGGAGAGGAAACCCACTGTCGCCACTACATGGGCTACTCTTTTCAAGTAGCAGCAAGGGATCTTTTATATGCACCATCCCACAGACAGGGTAGTACATACCACGGCCTTTGATATACCAGTCGTGGTGCACAGGCAGGAACAAGAAATGGCCCAATGGGCCCCCAGACTGGGATCGATCCCACACTGACCATGCAACGAGTGAGCGCTGTATCACTGGCCCCTAATGAAAATAGAAGGTTCTTAAAGAAAGAAAAAATGTTGAGGTAATAAATAGAATAACAAATTCAGTACCAGTTATTATCAAATTTATGTCTCTAAAGCTTTTGACAGCTAAAAGTTATTTCACTTGGGACATAAAATTGATAATAACACTGAACATTGATATTTAACGCTTTTGTGTAAAAAAAATATATATAAAGTCTTGAACTTGTCTCAGGGGAGTAATGAGGAGCCATAATTATTGCTCCCCTTAGATGCAAAAGTCTGTTCACAAGGTTCTTGGAATTTTGCTACTATGTGATTTTATAAATGAAGTGTTAAGTAAAAAGTAATTTTATATGAAAGATTATCAGGCCTCTGCAAATCGAAAATCATGTGGCCCATTTATCGGTTACACAAAAATAAATCCAGGTACCCCATTTCCTCTTTCTGTTACCCGTTCATATCCATGTAAATGGTGCTCCAAATTCTGCGAGAACGAAACGACCATTCTTGCAATTTTCAAAGGCCTGGATTTCCCCACATACCTTCAACATTGCTGTTACAAATATGTCCAAGTAATATTTTTAGTTTTCGTAACTGGAACACAGATGATACAGCATAAAAAGAAGTGGGAATTGAATGCATAAATGCATATAACCAAATATTGGTGACAAGCTTGAACTTCACTCTTGGTATGTTGTGCACAATAAATGTTCATAAAATTCTGTAATATACACCATTCTTTTCTTTATTTTAATTCAGTAACCAGATCCATCATGTCTTTCCTGTTCTAAAAGATGTCTTTTATAAGAAAATGTAATTATAGTCCTTGTGTACTGAAATGGTTCCTATGAATTGGCATGTAACTTTATAATGAATAAACATATTAAATTTTAAACCCATACCAATTCAGAATACTATTTTTAGAAAAAAAGGTTAGTGTACATAACTAGGGTTTTTTTGGTTTGTTTTTTCACAATTACCATCAAACTGTACAAGTTATTTTCTTTTTCAATACAGGTATGAAGACAACAGCCAAGATAAAGCATGTGCAAAGATGTACCTTTAGTCTCTGTGTACTTACTGCATTATCGATTACTTCAGTGACAATGCAGGTAAAGCTGCATATCTTGGCAGTTCTAGCATTTGGTTTTATTCTTGTATTAAAAAGAAGACTTAATCAATATAATCTGATGATAATTTGCTAAGAAACTTTTTGTATATATACCCTGATATATTTTTAAAAATTTTTTATTTGGGATTGTAAGTATTTAAAACTTAATGTGTTTTAAATGAACTGTAACCTTATTTATTATAGAATTACATGCCAATTCATAGGTTCCGTTTTAATGCAAAGTGTAGATCAATCAAATTAGTGATAGGTCTTTTCTGTTGACAATGCGTTTGTTTATAAGTCTATACTTCCCTATCTACAAAAGTTTTACATGTGCATATTCTTTTACATACTGGTGTTCATTTAGACTTAAATCTAAACTATGTATGAAAAATACTCCACACCATAAAATCAGCAAAATTCCATGCTCGTCATGACAGAATAACCCAACAATGCTTTTAGAACAAGTGTAAACAGTTTTTTTCATTTCACCGCAAAAAATATCTAAGAATGTCCAATCCCCTGAAAGCAAACCATTGTGTCGTTGTTATAAATACAGTCAAATGAAATTAAAGCATTGAAAAATCAGACCTGACTTAGTCACTGTATGCACAACACCATCCACAATACTAATTTTTTTTACTAAACTTAAAGGTGATAAAGTTGAAAAAAACAAATATGTGCACACTGGGGAAGAAGATTCAGTTGTTTTTTGGTGTTTGTTGTTTTTTAATTCAATACATTACTGCTAATATTGTTATATCTGGGTGCAAATTAAAAAAAAATAGTGGGTATCATTTATGTTAGAAGCAGCTTGATTTTGAACATTTATCTGCAAATAGCCATATTCATAACCTTTCTCTCCTCAAGACAACTATAACAGAATGTATTACACAAGTTACTATCTATTTTAAGAGAAATGGTGGAATTATTTGCTATGTGTCGCAGGTGTTCATCAGAGGTTCTTCATCTTCCTGTCATCTATATTTAAAGAAAGCTTCAACTGAAAATTAAACCATGACATTATGCCAAGTCACTAAGGTTAAATCACAATTTACACAATTAGCACAAACGAAAGGAACGCTTGTTTAACAGCACCAATTTAAAACTACAGCTATTTTGAGTTTTAACATATGCCTGTTGTGACATAGGACTAGATAAAAATAGGAATCTATTCCTTCCACACAGACCACACTTACCAACCAGCAACAAGATTCTTTGGTATGTATTTTACCAATAGCACATACCATGGCTACTCATATACCAGTTGGGGAAAATCTAACAGGTCAACCAAAGACAACTGATCCTAAAATCTATTGCTTCTTGGGCCGCGTCTACCACTGAGCTACATTCCATAATAATTTAAATAATCACACACTCACACTCACTCACTCACACAAACAAGTACGATAAATGTCTTATTAATTAATTATAGACTGACTTTACTACATGTGCTAATTTCGCTTTAATTTTTTAATCAATTCCACGTTTAACAAGACAAAAGTATTGATGTAATTTCTAAACATCATGGTGACACAGGGAAGATTTTGTTCAGAATTGCGTCGCTATTCGCTTTGCAAGTTTCAGAGATCGCTACATAATCCTTAATGCTAAATAGTAGTGACTAATAAATTATCAGTCAATTAACAACTGTTTATAATAAAAACAAAATTAAAACTAAATATTCCCTGTGACATGCCTTTTGCAAACTATTACGTAAAATATGAAAGCAGTCCATGCAAATTGTGAACCATAAACATGAAAAAAATGATTCCCTATTGAATGAACACTCCAGCAATTGTTGTAAGATCTTACACACTAACAGTGCACACAAGGAAGTAAACAGATGGTATTACATTGATCTATGTATGTCAAGTATGTACCATTCCATACACAGACTGCAATATTGACATGCTCAACAAATATACAGAGATACAAAGCAGACATGAATAATAATAAAGATAAACAATGACCTTGAATATTATACATCCCACATTACTTCCAGTCAATATGTACACATTCATAGTGCAAGAAATAGACCGGGTAAGAAATATACACAGAGAAACAAAAACTTGATGTAATTGCTTTTTGGGAAGGGCAGTAGAGCAAGAAGTGAACAGAGATGCAACATGAGAACTGCTTTAACTAGATTGTGTATGAAAGTTACTACTAAGTGCATAACTAAGAAGTACAAATTTATAAAACCCTATTTCTAATTTTCGATTGTCTACTTTGAAAGTACATTTAAGGAGCTATGGAAACATGTCCAATAATTTGGTTAAAGACATATATTAAACTAACAAAATAAATAAATGCTTTTCAAACAAAACAAAACTGGCCATGTTTAACCAACCAAGATCTGAAGACCATTATTTTGACCGTTAAGAACAGATCACAAGCATATTTTATGGGTTTTACAAACTTGGGCTTACTGGCCAAATGATAACAACCAATTCACTTATAAAACAAGCTTTCATTTGTGCCAATTCTGCAATAGATTATCATATACTACTGTTAAACTAAGTACCAAAGCACTGCTTACCTCAGTTCAATGAGGCAAAAACTAATATATTTCTTAGTTATAAAACCAACACCGGAGACTTGCATATTCGTTTGAACATAGCATTCAATGGCAATATGCTCAACTTAGAAAGCTATAAGTTTTTAAAACATTTTTTCAAAATGTTTTATAGAACTAGTAGCAGATGGTGATCTAATTTATTCCTGTTTCAGAGGTATGTATTAACCTTTAGAGTGCTGGAACCACACAGTGTACTGCATGCATCTGTTGCAAAAATTAATCCAGTTTTCTAAAGGTTAAATTGAAGTGTCAAAAGAGTTTTCAATCAAAATCCATCTTCTTGACAAATAAACTTTAATTCTCAAAAAGAAAATATTCAGGTTATTCAAAATTAACATTTATTTTTACACTAATTAGAAAATTAGCTATCAGATAGTTTCTTTTAAAGATTTCAGTTCACTAAACTGTCCGATTATGTTATTAAAAGCACTAATATTCAAAATATATTGGCATCTGAAACAGGGTGTGACAAGAATATACAGAAAAATATGACTGGAAGAAGCACAACTTATGTTTTCAGACACTTAGTTATACATCCTGACTATTAAAGAGCAGTAATGCAAAAACCAAAGTTCCTGCAATAACAAGAAACTGAGTAAAAACTGAAAAACGAACCACACACCTGCTTCCTCTTCTTCACCATCCTCTCTCCATACCCGTACCTTAGTTTTGCCTTTTGCCTCTGAGTTCTTAACCCCTAAATGTCTCAAAATGACATCCCAACAAGAATCCAAATGTTCGCTTACAATGTTCATGTTGAAATGTAAAATAAAACCCCTGATTGTTTAATTGTTAACATTGTTCGCAACACTTACTAAACATGGATTTAAAAAATGTTTCTTCATGGTGCAAAAGTCAATGACACCCACCAACAAAATCTGGCACCAGGCACGTTGTTTGCCTGACATGCATAAAGCATGATAAGCAAACAACATACAGCTAGAGTCATTATCGGTTTCTATAGGCACTGCAAACTAAAAGATTAAAAATAGAAGTAAAAAAAAAAAAAGCCAAATGTTAAGCATGGATGTTTTGTTCTGGTCAGAGGGATAGAAAACGTGGGAGATCTGTATGTCCACTTGACACTGGAAAGCAAACGCGATTTGCCGTCTGTTCAAGCTGGGTATAGGCATGACTTCTGGAGCCAGAGGACCAGTCAGTCTGAGTGGCCAATCGAGTCACTGCATGACTACTGTCGACACCTGCCGAAAAAAAGTCTTAAGGAGAGTTTTGAGTCTTTCCAAGTGTTTGTATCAAGTCTTAAAAATGTTTTCAAGTTGTCCGGATATGTCCGGTCAGTCTATAAATGTTACCGGAGTAGGATATACACCTGTCAGGTGTGAACTTCCATGCGCTCAGTTCATTTTGAGTTTGCTTCAGTTTGTCCTTGCTATCGTCCACTTCCTTGGACATTCTCTGGAATATGATGTTAAGTGCTGGGTCCAGCATCATCGATCGTAGCTGGGCAGTGTTCTGTGAGTGGGCTTGCTTCATCTCACTTATCTGGGTCTGCAAATGAACATAACTTTTATTCAGTACTTTTTCTGAGGGAATGTGATAAAATATGACAAAGATAATTCCAATCATAATTTACTTGTTACAGACTTTAGCACTTAAGTTATTTGTATAGTTGTTACCATGTATTATAACATCTGTCAAGAGATTTAATCTTTAGGAGATTGCTAATGAGAGATCTTGTAAGACCATATGAATGTAAATTGCGATATATACCTCTTGCAGTGCATTCGCTAAATCATATTTCCTGCCATTTTGCACAAGGCATGGCATGGAATAATGACTGCAAATCTGATAATAAATTTGACCATTTTACTAATAATAAAAGGAGCAAAATATAATTCACAAACTACTGTCAAATACTTTATTTTCATGATTTAATGAGTCCACAAGCATTTATTTTCGTGAATCTTCCATTCAGGTAATAAAACAAAATATGAAGTACCGATATGAATCTTTTTATTGTTTACAATTTAATATTGTAAGTATACGTTGCATAACGTGTTAAATGAGTGCAAAATTTGTTTTGTTCAAAATTGGTAGAAAAATAGAACCTTAAAACAAACAGAAACTCGAAGACGCAATGCTAGCTCAAGTTTAATTTAAACAATATTTATTGCCCTCAATACAGCTTACAAGCAAAATCTTGAGTGTGTATTATGGGTATGAATATCGTATTACTATACAAGCCCAGACCAGATTTGTTTGGGTCCACATTTTTAACATACTGTGATAATGCATGTTTACTTTCTTCATTTAAAACGTGCTTTTATGTGATGAATTGATCGTCTGCATTTAAGAAAGAAAACCATACAAAAAATGTTAATGTTAGTATTGTTTATTATCATGTATGTATTTGGACATTCTAAATTGAAAATTTTCAGTCTTGCATTGTTACTACAAGCCTCATATTGTAGTAAATAAACATGTCTGGTTTGAACGAAACTACTTTAAAAAGTGTTTTTCAAGGTTTAATAAAAAAAATTAAAATACATTCCACACGAAATTAAAGGCTGATAAAAATGGGACAAATTGAAAAAACCCAAATAGTCTTGTTCAATCAGACCAGAGTTGGGCCAAGATCTCGTTAGTTTCCATTTCACATGACTAGTGGTAACAATGCAACACTTAAAACTTTAAATTAAAAAATCCCCCCAAAAAACAATAAGTACAGAAAACTACATTATAAGATAATAAACAATACTACATTTTGTATGGTTTTCTTTCGTAAGTGATTACATTATAAGATAATAAACAATACTACATTTTGTATGGTTTTCTTTATTAAGTGATTACATTATAAGATAATAAACAATACTACATTTTGTATGGTTTTCTTTATTAAGTGATTACATTATAATATAATAAACAAACTACATTTTGTATGGTTTTCTTTCGTAAGTGATAGAGATGAAGCAACACGTTTAAAAAATGGAAGTAACCATCACAGTATGTTAAAATGTAGAGTGTAAATAATCCTTGGTGGGCTTCTACAGCGATACTATACTCATAGTTCATATTGAGCCTTTACATTAAAGGTTTTGCCTGTTGGTCAATCACAAACCATAGTGAACAAGTATTTTGACAGTAATAAATAGTTTAAATCAAATTTGAGCTAGCACTGTGCCGTAACATTTTGTTTTGTTTTCAAGTTTGTTTTTTATAACAAGTTTGATGATTACGAAAAAGCTCACATGCTAGCCTAGGTATCATATGTAAGCTTACGGTATTTTGTAAACAATAAACGTCAAAATTATTGACTGCAGTACCGGTACTTCAGGTTTTAAATTTTTTGTATTGGGAGAAGGCATGGCGGATTCGCGAAAATAAATACTCGCGAACCGACTCATTTTAATTAAATCGCGAAAATAGAGGTATTTCGCATTCCTATTGCACATGCGCGCGAAGAGTAACGTCCCTTGACAAAATAGGCTGAAACTAGTCTATTTACAAATTGGGGGGCGTGACAGACAGGTTGTTATGGGTGACTTGAGTAGCTTCGTAGGAGACTTTTAAACTTTGGCAACTAACATGTACATATTTCGAATTAGATGGTATAATGGCCGTAGAAAACGGTCCGCTGAAATTTACAGCGGAATGGTTCAAATTAAAGGGACATTCCTGAGTTTGCTGCATTGTAAGATGTTTCCGACTAATAAAATATTTCTACGATTAAATTTACATATTAAATATATTTTCTTCTTTAGAATACCAGTGTCTGTATATTCAATGTGTTTCTGATCGTCTTAATATTTGTAAGAAGCCCAGATTGGATTTTGTCTTCAAATAACTTCGTACATAAGAAAAAACAATATTTTAGGAAATAAGATGAAATTTAACATAGTACAAATATTAGAACGATCAGAAACACGTTTAATATACAGCCACTGATATTTTATGCAGAAAAATATATTTGATATGTAATTACAATCGTTAAAAAGTCTCCGTTAGTCGATAACATCTTAAAAATTGCTGCAAACTCGGGAATGTCCCTTTAAAAAGCAGTGCAACAACTTGGACAAAGTCTCTGCGACTCGTACCCGAGGGTTTTGATAACGCCAGATTAAAAGACTATCTCGTAAAAAGTATAAACAAAACAGTTGACAGATTCCATAGGTTATGGCATCGACAGGTTATAGCATCGATCGATATATATATTTGAGAGAGAGAGACCAGGATTGTAAAATATTAAAGCCAGAGCACAGTTCGCAATTGATGATCAAATACCATGCATTGCAATTGTTTTATAACTTAATACATAATACTGAAGTTAAATGTTAAACGTTACAGCCAGATTGTTAAACCGCGGCCTTTAACTGCTCTAACATACAACATGACATACTAAGTATGCCTATTCTTAATACCTTATAAGCAGCTGATTGTTAGACAAGAATAAAGATGCACTGTCCTTTAAAATAATTAGGGTTATATTTAAGCACAATACATCTCAAAGTTTATGACATCTTCGAAGCATTTAGTACTGTGGTACTCTATAACAAAGTTTATGACATCTTCGAAGCATTTAGTACTGTGGCACTCTATAACAGAGTGTGTTTGGAATTAAATCCATAGCCTGGTAATGCGCGTATTTAACACCTGACATCATTTATATGTGATTAATCGTCAGTGAGCTCAGAAACATCCCTAGAATGCGAACCCAACCTTTTGACCAACATAATATTTGTATAAAGTTTTGAAGATTTCCAATACAAGGAAATGTTTTATTTAATGACATACTCAACACATTTTATTTACGGTTATATGGCGTCGGATATTCCAATATAATAACCAATTTGGTAAACAAAAACAATTTTGTGTCTCTAACAAAAATGTATTTATATTTTTTTTAAACCTGAATTTTCATTTACAAAAACTAGAATGTGGTTGGTATATTAAAATGTATATTGGCAGTCTATAACTATTGAATTTTCATTTACAAAAACTGTGGATGGTATATTAAAATACATATTGGCAGTCTATAACTAGTGAATTTCATTTACAAATACTGGAATGTGTTTGGTATATTAAAATGTATATTGGCAGTCTATAACTATTGAATTTCATTTACCAATACTGGAATGTGGTTGGTATATTAAAATACATATTGGCAGTCTATAACTATTGAATTTCATTTACCAATACTGGAATGTGGTTGGTATATTAAAATGCATTTTTGCAGTCTATAACTACTGAATTTTCATTTACAAATACTGGAACGTGTTTGATATATTAAAATACATATTGGCAGTCTATAACTATTGAATTTCATTTAGAGAGAGAGAGAGAGAAAGAGTACACACACACACACACACACACACACACACACACACACACACACACACACACACACACACACACACACACACACACACACACACACACACACACACACACACACAGATATATATACAGTCAAACCTGTCTTGAGCGGCCACACAAGGGAGTAGATAAACGTGGCCGATTAAGACAGGTTGCCACATATATAGTCTTTAAAACATTTGTTGTTTCTTGTTTTACCGTCTGTACTGCTAATTAACGGATTTGTGCTTCATAGTTGACTATAAATCAACTTTTGACATGTTGTCTCCTTCAGAAATAATGCAAATAGAATATATTAAATTAACAGTTCTCCACAATTTTGTTTTCTTTTTCCATTTAATTATTTAATTCCGACTTCATGCGATGTATTGTTATAGTAAGTGAATCTACAAATGTCAAGTGTAGCCTGCCCAGAGGCAATTAGATGCATGTCAGATTCATACTTCCTTAATTGATACACAGTGGAGATGTCGGGACTGAATGGGTACTAGTATTCCTGAAGGTGTGAAGATCAGTTATTTGCTGCACCTTATCGCTGTTGTTAAAATATCCCTTTTATATAAGAGTAAAACTTTACTGTGGCCGCTTAATGCGGGTATTTTAGCGATTTGGGATCCGATTTAGGTGGCCGCTGGCCGCGTTAGACAGGTGACCGCTTATTACAGGTGCATTTACATTATAAATCGTTTGGGAGGAAAAAAGTGGCCGTTTAAGGCAGGTGACCGCTGAGTACAGGTGGCCGCTAGGACAGGTTTGACTGTATATATATATATATATCAGAAGGTGTTTTGTTGCAATTTTCTTAGTGTCTATCTAATTGGGAAAAGTTAAAAAAAGGAACTGATTTTATGCTGTTACATAAAGTGGGAATTTAAAAAAAGGGGGATTTGAGCGGGGGGGGGGGGGGGGGGGTTTGAAGGTAGGTGCCGTTCTGTTTACCCATACACACATTTTTATACAGTGTCAACATGAACGCATTGGGTATTATACAAAATATATTTATTTTCTTTACTGTTAATGTGTTTTCCACCATATCTAAGTATATAAAATACTAGACGGACCTGTGTAGGAACGTCCTGTACACAGCCGTCATCACTCTCTATATATTCATATATCATTATTATTATTATTATTATTTAAGGAGTGTCTGTTATTTCTTTTACGTTCATCGGGGTATGAACAAAATAAATCATCCGTAAATTGTGTGAATCGGCGAAGCCGTTCTCACATAAGTTTGCGGATGATTTTTTTGTTCATACCTAGATGAACGTAAAAGTAATAACAGACAATACTTATAATTAAATTTGAAACACACTGAGTAATAATAACATTAAAAGTTCATATATATATATATATATATATATATATATATATATATATATATATATATATATATATATACAAAATATATATTTATTTATTTTATTTACTGTTTACTACCATATCTAAGTAGAGAATACTAGACCGCCCTGTATAGGAACGTTCTGTACATAGCTGTCCTGTCTACATATATTTTTTATATATTTACACACGCCACGTTATATATTTTATTGAGTATAATTCGAAATATACATATATTTTCTTTATATACAAAATATATATTTATTTTCTTTACTGTTAATGTGTTTTCCACCATATCTAAGTATACTAGACCGCCCTGTGTAGGAACGTCCTGTACAGAACCGGTAAGGTTTTGGTCCCTTATGCGTTCACTGGGTTTCCTCCTACAAAATGTACCGAACAAACCCTCGTACTTAGAGTAACATTAAAATTGTTTTCTACGTGAAACGATTACCCACAAACGTTTCCGATATCCACTGGCTGGATATCGATGGAAGGATAATGAATTTCCCGGACATATGCGATTGGAACAGTTAATAATTGAACAATGGTCGTGGCCTCCCATTGCTTTTGCACCCCAATTTGCAGATAGGTCTATTTTGGCGAGATCTCGCGGTTTGCGTCCTCGAGTAACTCCGCAACAGGCACATGCGCAGTGGAATGAGAAAGAGGTCTATTAAGTAGTTTACAGTACATTTTCATCAGCCTATATTTTCGTGTGGAATTTATTTTCACAATTTTATTCACACATGAAAATAAAGTATTTTACAGTATTGGGATATGAATCGTAATTCATGTCCAAACAAAATCTTTTTAAAATCTTAACTGCTGTAAAAATCACAAAATTAAAAAAAAGCCAATGAAAATAATATCTTTACATATCAACATTATTTTATGGATTTATAAACTTTTCATAAAGTTGTAAACTTGCAGTTTAATCCAGTAGTCTACAGGTTATTAGCAAAAATAGCAGTGATTTTAAATGACATTGTGTAATAACCCGGTCAGTATTTTGTGGCAACCTGTATATGGGTTACCAGTCACTATGCATATTTCTCACTTTACATTTAGATACTTACACTGTTACAGGCCCTTCAAGATTTGAAAATCTCAATAAACCATTTATAGGTTACACAAACCAAATTCAGGAAACCAATTAAATTTTTGTGTAACCCATCATGATGTCCTGAATTTAATGTGCAATTATAAAATGGGTTACACTAAACTGGACTTGCACGAGCAACGTGTGAATGAAAACATTGTTATCAAATTTTTTAGAGCCTGGTATTAAATTATATATTAAGGTGCTCATTTATGTTTTTGTTCTATTTTTAATAATAACACTGTATTTGGGATATTAGAAATATTCATAAGTGCAACACAATCTCAGGCCATAGGATTTCAAATTCCATGGGAAACACTTTTTTGCTTCCGTGCCTTATGTCCATGGGAACCCATCAGAAACTGTTTTTAAAAATAATTATATGTATTATTTTCGTTGAATAGTCGTACTCATTATCATTGACAACAAAATCTCTGTTCTGTGATTTTACCGACACGGTACCGTAAACGACTGTTTCTGTGAAATCCAAAGGCCTGTAATCTAATCAATGAAAAAGACATACCAGGCAATCTTGAAGCTCTTGTTCCTTATTAGCCAGACGAAGAACAAGTGTGTTCTCTCGTCTTCCCTCCATGTTCTGCTGCCGAAGTTTTCCTTCTGACTCCTGCACATCATCGTCATCATCACCTGAATACAAGAGCATCTTGATTATAACACTATTCACACTAAACTGCACACAATTTAAACCACACCTAAACATACAACCTAGGTATTAGTCAGGTACAGAAAGTAAATTTTTAGTAGTTTTTAGACAATAGAACTTGAAGCAGATGAAATGTCCAATTTCAAAACATTTCAAACCCATAACCACCTAGTAGGGACATTTGACTGTTTATGGTTTGTTTCGTTTTTATTACATACCTTCAAATTATTTTCCAACAGAGTCTGTCATTGAGGTTGTTTTTTTTAATTAAAAAAAACCCCCAAAAGAATTAACCGGTTATATAAGTAAGAATAAACAATGAAAATATCTTTTCATGTTAGCTTTACTGAAATTAGAATATTAGTAACATTATTTGAGCAACACCAAAGACACTATTTTAAGCAATCTTGGGATTAATAATATGCTCTAAAATACTGAATTTAAATCCGATACTTACCGTAAAGGGAAATATTTTTGCGCACTAATATTTCGCGATTGGCACCTCAAACTAGAAATTTTGCTGGAAATAATTTTGTGATGACACCATCAGTGGAAAGAAGAAAAAAACCCAACATTCACACTATGTAGGTGCATCAGGTATGCTGTAATCCAGTGTAACTAGTAGCCTAGATCAGTTTCAAAGAACCACTGTACAGGTATATAGAGAAGGTAGCCCAAGATCAAGGAACACTGACTGAGACTATATACAGGGGTGCAGGAATGGAAAATATTTCACTCGCCCGTCGGACTAAAACCAACTAAAATTTACTAGACCGTCAGAATTTCTAGTAGTCTGCCAGCCTATAGAACTATATATTTTATTGTTTAACAATAATATAATATATTGACAATAACATTAATAAAGACACTTGGTAAGTGATCAACATCAAGTGGCAAATGAAATCAAGACCCAAACCTTGATTGACAAATCAATAAAAAAAATTTATTCTGTTAATGACAGTTTATCACATTTCTTTCATAAGGATTTACAATTTTTTTTTTAATTCAATGATGCAAAATGTAAATAAATCTCACTTGTACCATAATTATTGATCATGGATCAGTCAGGATTGTTCAACTATGGATGTATATTGGTATGTTTACTGTGAACCCTGTCATATCAAATTTTATATTAATTTCAATACATGACAATCCGACATTCTTCATTTGCACAAACTGACCTAAGTTAACCCATGGGAGTAACATGACTCGCTCTTTCATTTGGAGGAAAACTGAGAAGGGGACAAAATTAGTGGTTAAAATTATGTCCTATAACTGAATGATGATATTGTGTACTGACGTCACTGATCTACGGTGATACTTACTTTAAGTTATTTTTGCGGGGAATTAAATTTATTCTCAAATTATAATTTGACATGAATTTTTCTCGCGAACATATTTCCCTTTACGGTATGTCAAACACAGGCTGTGACAAACAGCAATAACCCATAAAATGGCTGAAGTACACTGATCTGTATACTTTATTTATACAGATGTCTGTCATACTTTCATAGATGAGAATGCCCCATCCCAAAAAATCCTGAAAATTACAGAGGCTTATTTAGAACATTGTTTAAATGACATACTGTTTAGAAGGTTATAAATAATAATGCAAGGCAGTCACGGGTACAGGGGGAATCCTGGCATCTGAGTAAAAATATTAATCCTTTTATTATTAGTTTAGATCATTTTTAAGGGGTTTTTTGTGGATTTTATTTTGGTGGTTTTGCAGTATTTTTATCTATCTTAAATTTTATAATACAGTTTATATTTTTACAGTAGTTGACACACATTAGTTATCAAAAACCATCTTTGCCACCTCCTATCTCTCACATCTACAGCTTGCATTTTGAACCAAATATCGAATGATGTTTATTTAGTGTTATTAATCATTTGTTAAAAATGTGTATCGGACAAAAAAAAAGTTTTCTACCACTCTTTTTTGCTTATCTGATGTCAAGTCTTCGACTGTAGGCTATGGCTAAATGTTACATAAAAAAAAAAAATCATTCGTTAATTTTTGGAAGTATTTTTCGTCCTTGACTTTGTATTATTAAATACTATGTTTAAATGATGCAGACATAACTATGGCTGCCTTATTGGAATTTGCCAACAATTTCACCGCAGTCACTTGTTTGGCTGACCGGTTACGTGAGGGAGCATCGCCTGGCATACGCTGCTGTAGTCCGAAACCCAGACCATAATTAGACAGCGCAAACATCTGGAATTTCGGATAAATCCAGAGGATTCTCATATATATAGCTCATTTTTCACCTTGTTTTCAGTCTTTCTACTTGGCCCCAGACTGTACATTAATGCATGTCATACATTGTTATTTCTCGGCCACATTAATTTGAGTAATGCCAAAAAATACTAATTATTATTTTCATTTTAACATAACAACAATAATTATCAACTACTACAGTGTTCTCGCTGGGTGAAAATTAAAGGAGGGCGGCCGCGCAGCACCTCACCCTTCAAATTTTTTTTTAATAATAATTAAAAATAAAAAATAAAAAAAAGAGGGGGGGGGGGGGGGGGGGGGCTTGGTGGTTACCATGTTGTTGTGTGTTGATAGACTTTGTGGAAAGACATACCCGTTATTTTGATTACAAAAAGTATATACGAAATACAAGTATACTCGTCTTTTAATTGAACTGAAGATGTTATCGGTCTGACATTGACTGGCTTTCCCGGTTTTGCTGAACTGATCAAAGTTTTAATATTATTTTAATAAAGATTTCAAGATATATGAAAAACAAAAAAGACAATTGTGTGATCCCCTAATATTAAAACATTTTTTGTTATTCCCATCTTCATAGAATGAATCAATCGCTGTGATAAAATATTATTGCCAACAGTTTCGTTTTTGTAGTGGCGGTGTATATATTATTTGGCACCCAAGATGAATGATTTTAATATTAAACACTACCACTTCCGTTGATTTTATAAGCGGTGATATCCCCCCAAAATTAAAAGTTTACAATATGTTATAAGAACTGCTGAATAAACAGAATGAATGAAAGTAAAATTTGTCAATTACAATCAATTATATCTGTAACTGAGGACAAAATATCAGATGACAGTTAGTGGAAACAAAAGATAGTGACCGTTCTGATCACGTGACAAATTTGGCGCCAAATAAGTGGGGGGGTTTTCAGTCGGAGATTGCCTAATCCATAAAAAAATTAAATGTTTCCATTGCTCAAATAAATTATAACTTTTATTGTTTGTATTAAACATACAAATGGATACAGGTATGGGCCAAAATAGAGGCTGTTAAAATACTATTAAATTACATTACGGTATCTGTCGTAAATGTTTCGTCAGTTGCTTTTTCATACACAACGCGGCTCGTTTCCTTTGATGTCCAGTGTGCACTGATCGTTGTGGGTTTTTTTTTATGTGTGGAAAAAAGTGTGCATTTGGAAATAGCGGAGATAGGTACTGGAAAATATAGTATGGTGCTGGAAAATAAAGAGGGGCGCAGAAAAATAAAGGAGGGCAGATAACGTGAAAGGAGGGCGGCAAAATGCAATAGCAGGGCGGGCTGCCCGCTTAAATGGAGCAGCGAGAACACTACTAAATAATGTAGCATTTTTAATGAAAACATACAACTGTTTTGCTTAAATTTTATTATAAGAAGTAGTTGTATTTTATATTGAAATATTACGATTTGAACAGAATAAAACTTTGAATTTTGTTTTATATTAATGCAGAACATGACAAAACATTATGAAAGGTACTGATAAATGTACACTTCGTGTTTTTTTTTATTATCAAACTTCTCCCCTTTCTCCTGGGAAAAGAGAAGTCACTTCTCTTACTTTTTTAGTTCTAGATTAGGGCCCGCACATGCAGTCATACACACACCAATCAATACTGAGTTCATTTATAAAATTAAATCTTAATATTTTGAGCAAAAAAAATGCCCCAACCCCGTCCCCACGAATGTGTTACTAACTAAATAATTTTAGGAATATTTAAAATAAATATAGTAATGTATTGTTCTATGATACATGTACTTAACAGACGTTTTTCATATTAAATAAAAAAAACCCTGCAAAACAAGACACAAGACTCACCTGTTAATGCTGCTATCGTCTTTTTGTTCTCCAAATAACGGACATATTCATTTTGTTCCTGGAACCTGAAATATTTTTTTTTTAAAGTTTTGTAAATCAAAAGACTAAATAAATGTTATTACTGTATTACTGACTTTGGTTAAATGCACTATATTAAACAGTTTGACAAATAAGGTAGCCAGACGCCCGTAGCTAATACTTTTTAAATCGTGACTAGAGACAAACGTTAATCTCAGTCCTTCGTGTTTGAAAATATCAACCTAAAGGTGAGTAGCGTTCTACAGGAAACATGTTGAGTATATGCTGCACAATGACAAAAAGACATTTTGGATAGCACAAACATCATCATCATATGATAATTTGGGCCCGGCTTGGGTTAAACCAGCTTCTATTCAAACAACCAGGTGGACAATAAAAACAAATTATTGCGATGAAATTAAGGATCATGTAGGTGAACAAGGGCAATAGTGCATCACGCAAGTAAAATGAAACATCATCTCTAACTCTACATGATAAAGGTATATATACCTTTACCTTTATATGGATGTATATGCAAAATGTCAGCTCAGTATCTTGATGCATTGGAAATTTTAGGAAGTCTGATGGTTGGAATATCTCCAAAGATCAAGGGCTGTAACTGTCAAAAACGGGTCAATCCCCATAATTGTCAAACTTGGTCTGTCACTCTGTATCATAAAGCTATACACAAAATGTCAGCTCATTATTCTGGTGCATTGTGGAAAAAAAAAATACAGACAGGTGGAGACAAAACCTATAGTCCCTTCCCATTTGGACCAGTAAGGGACTAAAAAATTAAGTAAAAAAAATTTCACTTTTTTTTTTTTTTTTTAAATCATACAATTTTTCTAATTAACCTTTAGACTACTAGAGTAATTTTTGACAAAACCATGTTGAGGGAGTACAAGTTTATAACTTTTACTCAAATATATTCATTTAGATTTTTTTTATAAATATATATGTAAAATAAAGTTCATACTTGAATTGGTAAGTATTATTTCTGTGGGTTTTTCTAATTTATTTGATATATTAGATCAGTTAATTTTTATTAAAATTAGGCAAAAAATCTAAAAAGTTGCATTTACGAGATATTCGCCCGCAGTAGTCAGGTTAATTTGGTCAGGAATTAGGACTGATAAGGAAGATGTGGCCCAGACAAGTCATGTGTGGAATGTTGCAGTGACCTAGACTAGTTATGGTACGTGACACTGCAATCCCAAGTTGTACGTGCATGCAAGGTTTGATGATCCTATTCGAATTGATAACAAAACATATTAAATAGACATCACTGTGCGACCTACGTTTCACAAATAGCCTCATACTTTAAAAGATAATGCGCTACTGATATAAAGACTAATTAATGTCACTTTTGTTAGAACTATTAACAAGTTTTTGCTCACCAACTACTGTAAAATACTTTATTTTTGCATGGAATTTATTTTTGCGTTTTCCACGTTTTAATAACATTTATGAAAATTAGACATTAAAAAAAAAAAGAAAAAAAGTAGTCTCGTTCAATCATATCCGAGACTTCATTAGTTTCCGCAGCATGGGACTATAGTAGTAACAATGTGACAGTTAAAACTCAATACCACGAAGCGATATCAAAGTAAAGACAATATATTACATGATAATAAACAATACAATGTTTTGTATGCTTTTCTTTCTTAATTGTGCTGGCAATGAAAGCAATACACATGTTTAAAAAATGGAAGTAAACATCACAGTATGTTAAAATGTGGAAGTGGAAAAAAATCTGGGTTCGGTTTGTATGCAGTAGAGATATTATATTTGTAGTTCATATTGGGCTTTCACAATAAAGGTTTTATTTTCCTGTTGGACTATCATAAACCGTACTGAACAAGTATTTTGACAATAATAAATAATTTTTCAATCAAACTTGCGCTAGGATTGCGCCTTCAAATTCCCTTTTGTTTTCGGGTTCTGTTTTTATGAATGAATGAAAGTTTAACGACAATCTGATTAAAATTAGCTCTACTGGGTCTACCCTGGTAAATGAAGTGATGATAAACATCAATACAAAAAATTCTAAAATAAAGTTTTTAAAAAAGTGTAAAGAGCTCTACAAAGGTATCAAAGGTAAGTATGTTAAAATTTTAAATAAAAATCACATTTTGTCTACCAAATATATCTTTCCTTGTCGGTCCAAGATGATTACACTGCACCAGAATATGGTGAACTGTCAGTGTACAGTGACAATGTTCACACTCAGGTAGAGGAACATTCATTATAACAAATGAATGCGTCAAGTATGTATGACCGAAGCAAGAACGACCAGACAATTTCACTCTTTCTGCTCTGCCTGTAAGAGGACTGCCACTCTCCCAGGACTGTCTTTACAAAATGAAGGGGCCGTCCATAATTTTCAACATTTCACAAGTGTACAAAGAGTACTTTTGACCACCACCCCCCACCCTCCAAAAGTGTACATCCCCAAATGAAAAATGTTGATAGACATTTTTTTTTTTTTTAAAGTGTACGCTGGCCCCTTAACCCCTCCCCACCACGTACGGTTTGTATGCACATGAAAATGTAGAAAATTATGGATGGCCTCTAAGCTTACGGTTTTGTAAACAATAAAAGTCAAAATTATTAACATCAGAACGGGTACTTAATTTATTTTTCATTAGGGGAGGGTTTGGAATTTGCGAAAATAAAAAGCTCAGAAACTGACTCATTTTCATTAAATTGCGAAAATAAAGCATCTTACAGGATTACAAAATGGAGCTAATGACCAAGATATACCGTTCTAAAATAAACTTGTAAAATTGTAAATTAAAAACTCACTTGTCAATTAGTTCCTCTGGAGTTAGATTTAGTATTTCGTCATTGTCAAGCCGAATCTAAAATGAATTTTTTTGTCAGATTTAATGCAATACATCCACTAACTTAAACTGCTGCAAATGTGTAAATCAAACCAAAGGTCTTCTGAGGGATTAAATTCAGTCTAATAAAGGTTTTGCTTAATTTTGTATCTGCAATTATTCATAAATATTTGACACTTAAAATGATGTCATTACCTTCTAAGAAAAGATTTTCGCCTGCCATTATATTGATACAGATATAAAGAAGGAATCCCACTCTAACCCTAGCAATAAGGTCGGATAGTTTACCACTTTTAAAAGCAACATAGCACTTATTTTAGACACAGAAAGTATATTTAATATCTTTGTTTTTTTAAATAAGATTCTGAGGTAAAGTAGCTTTTATTACTGTTTTATCTATTTATTAAAAACTGATTAGTAGGCAATGCTATTAAATACAAGTCACTAAAAGAGAATGATACTAGTACACACGGGGAGAAATTAAGAAAGTTTCACTGGCCCTGGGGACTAGTAGCTTAGAAAAGTCCCCATGAAAATTCTCTGGTCCCCCTCCCCTCATTAAGCTGTTCAAGAAATGCACATTACCAATGTTATGTATCTCTGACGGTATATAATGTACAATGCATATATAATAAAATTAATGTAAGTGAAATAATATTGGTTTTGAAGTATCATTTTTGCATTTCTTGAACCGAAATTCCAAACTTTGTAGCCTGTGTCAAATGTCTAACAAAGCTTTTTAAAAGATTAAAATTACATATTACAAACAATGGATATACATTATTATCCTTAACAAAGAAACGTGATATTAAAATGAATATACAATTGTATTCATTAAATTGGCTCCAATAGTTGAAAACCATGTTACTGTGGCTGCTTAGTCGAGAATGGTCTTTTAAATATATCATTATCGTCAACGCTTCTCATTCATTTGTGCAATAATCGGGACTTTTCTTAGCCAGTTGGATTGGGAAGCAAAAAACGAAACGTTCTGATAGTGATTACTGTAAACATCCGGATTTAGCAAGACCAAATGCATCAGCCAATCAGCAATCTTTGATAAATTAATTTTGATGCCATAAGACGTGTTTGTTTCGCTTGTGCACACTGCATGTGCTTTCACGGCTGGACTTTGGAATCCTTCACTTCGTTGTTTTTGTCAGCAAAGTGAAGTTCTCTATGCGGACACTGGAACTGATTGAACACTTCTCGTTTCGACAGTCTGCACCACCACGTTGGATTCTTTTAGCAAGATTCCTTGCCATCCCAAATCAGGCCACCGATTTTATCTAATTTCTTTTTTGACCACCCAATCTAATCTAGCGACCAAATTTAATGAGTAGAATTTTCTTTAATAATTATATTATAATATAGATGCACATCAAAATTTTAAAGGCACACTATTTAATTTTTGGAAGTAAATTTCAAAATTGTCCGCTTAATCCCTGGCTATCCAGAGACATGCCCCGGGACGGACATGCTTGAAACTCTAGTGGTATATAAGCATGTAAACATTATTCGCACTCGCCATAAATTAACACTTAGTTGGTTCAATTGGCGATATATGGTGGGGGAAAATAAAATTGTCAATCGGTCCCACTCGATGTCATCACTACCGCTGGGGGGGGGGGGGGGGGGGGGGGGAAGAAGAGGGAAAAAAAGAAAGGAATAAAAAAGAGAACATTTAAAAGACGATATCTACCAAATAGTTTTTTAATAAATCAAGTGACATTTGTATAGTTTTATCTTGAATCATGAACATGAAACGATAAACATGAAACAATTTTTTTTTTTTACTGTAAAAAACACACCCAACAAATTGTATATATTTTACATAATGGAATAAATAATATAAAAAAGGAATAAAAGTTATGAATTTTAATTCCCATATATGTATAAAAAGTATAAGTATTCAGTACTGTGTCCTGAAAATTAATAAAAGATGCACCATTGAAGCATCGGACAGCCTGAGCTAGCACATGTTTAGTCAAAGAGCTTAATAACGTCATCACTGATTGGATAAAATTTAACCGATAACCAGTACGTGGAGCTATTCTGCTCACTCCCACTTCTTAACAAAAAAAGTGGAAACCTTTTGTTAATTTTAAAATCCTTTATAATTATCGGATACACTCATTAAACAGTCAACAATAAATACATTTATAGATTATTTCAGTATATTTTGTTACTTCAAGCAGTTTGTCTTGCACATAAACCTATTGCTTCGGATTAGGACACTCGACCCAACAGAGCTCCGTACATGGGTGTTGACAGATGTTGATTGTAACCAGTTGCAAACTCTGGGTCCTTTGTTTTAATTGGAGTGTAATACACTAATGTGTCTCTCACCAAGAATTATTTTTTTGTTTAGGCATACGTCTGTTTAATCTCTTGACCACCTCAGCAACTTTGACAAATGTCTAGCTGCTGCCTAGTGGCAGTGTATTGACACTACTGTAGGTCCGACTTCAGTGACTGGCGATATATACTTTGGCAGACTTTAAAATCACATACGTCTGAAACACCAGCCATATTAACACTATTTATCTATTACTTTAAATCATGCACGAGATACCATGTCTGGGCAGGCCGGTCCACTTGACGGATAGGAATTTTATCCAATAATAAAAATGGACGGGTGCTTTGGACCGACAAGAATGACAAAAGTGGGACCGGCAAACACACATTTAAAAAAAAAAAATTCGGTCTCAGAGATCGAGAATTGGTCCCAGACCAGGAAAAAAGGGCTTTTTCCCCCACCACTGGTTTCTACCCCTGACACATAATATTCCTTTAAAACAGTTCAGTTTAAAGATTAAATTTATAATAAAATTATGAACCATTCTAATAAATTTATTTTACTGTATAGTTTTTATTCCCAATAAACAGTCATTTATGATATTCCTACTTTTGCTTTCACATTTACAAGTGCTGCAAAGTGGGTTTTTTTTTTTTTTTTTTAAACCAGAATTTTATCACAAAACATGGATGCCTTATACATAACATTAGTTTTATGTTTATTCTAATAAATTTATTTTACTGTACAGTTTTTATTCCCAATAAACAGTAATTTATGATATTCCTACTTTTGCTTTCACATTTACAAGTGCTGAAAAGTGTTGGGTTTTTTTTTTTAAAAAACCCAAGAATTTTATCACAAAACATGGATGCCTTATACATAACATCATTTTTATGTTTTCAGTACTATAAGGCAGGTGGAGGAAATCATAAAAATTATGTCACTATTAAAAAGAAAATCAATAGGCATCACATCACTATTCAAGAGAGTTAACTCTTTGGTTGTTTTCGCAAAAAGCAAATTTAATATACGGTTTTCAATTTAAAAAAATATTGAAATAGCCTTTAGAGAAATGAAACATTCGTAAGACAAATTTTTAGTTTAGTTTTAACTTCACTTTATTATAAAGTTAACCTTGAAATGTAATCAGCTTACCCGCTTTGGAGTGGAGGGACCATCTGACATCTTTCTTCTGAAAAAAAACCCAAAGAAACAAAAACATTTAGATACTCAATAAATGTTAGCTTTTTTAAATCCTCAAATTAAAGATAGATGTAGTAGAATTTAGGAAATGTTATGCATTTTAATCTAGTTGACAGCAGTGTGCTTGTGGAAAATATTTCCATTACTGATTCATTGGTGCTGGTTTTACTTACAAGCAGATTTAGCCCTAGTTCAGTTGTAGCAGTTGTCCAGTTTTTTTCTTACATTTAGATATGTATGATGGGATTTGAAACCCAATGATCTCACCTTGTTTCATACTTTTGGGGTCAGGTGTTGTGCATTTTAATGGAATGAACTGAATCAGTATTGAAAACTTGTGTTCGGTCAAGGTTTTATTCAATTTTTGTACATTTACAGAAATATTCTGTTACAGTCTCTTTACAATCAGTTATATGCCTTAGATTCTCAAGACAAACATGGCCCAAAAAAAAAAAAAATGTTGTGCTTACATGTCTTTTCGTCATACATCTAATTATTAGAAAATGGTTAGTAATAAGTATATGTATTTCAATTAGGTTGTAAATTGTAGGTATTTGTACTACAAGTTATTTATTTCGGACACAAAAGTTAGGGCTAGCTCTGGCACTCGCCAAATTCGCCAATTGTGAATTTTAGGAACAGTATTTTAATTTGGCGAACAAATTTCAAGCAGTAATTGGCATTTTGTTGGAAAATAACTGTGGTTTTGCATTTTTAAAGATTTTCTTCTTATGTCATATCAAACTGAAATTATTTTCAAAAAAACACTGTGATTACAGATGTGTGGTGCTTATAATTCAAATCTTTACATTTATATAATTTTAACCGACCGTGTGATCAAAAGTTGATTGGTTGGTACAATCCAATTCCAAAAACTAGTACCAACTCACCTGGGAAGTGTTTTTAGACCATTTTTAGCGGACAAGCTCATTTCAGAATCTAGGCAGTATACTGTATATACCGTTCAGTATCAATATTATGTCAATACCGATTTACTGTAACGAGCAAATTTAAAATACAAAAATTTTGGTTTGCAAAATCGGTTTAATATAAATCAGACGAAAGCCTTGTGTATGGGGATGGGAGGGAACTTAGCTCAGTCGGTTGAGTGTTTGACTGAAGTGCTTGCATCGCTGGATCGAACCATCTAGGTGGATCCATTCAACTGATTGTTGGGGGGTTTTCTTGTTCCAACCAGTGCACAACTGGTCATAGGCTTGGGTTTCACCAACCGTCAAATAAAACTCCTGCCAGGGGAAGAGGAAGGTTTAATAGTTATTAATATATATTAAACCAAAATACTGTAAAGCATTATGGTAAATAATGAGCACCATGCCAATTTTGTTTAGGTCGAGTATCAAGTTTTTGCCAGGATTACTTCCCTTTAATACAAAATGTTACATTATAGGTGGGTGGGAGAGCGATATTTTAATTTTCATTATTTGAAACATCTTTTATTACTACACCTAAAGTGCAAGGAAGGATTTTCCTTTGGCACTGTCACTAACCCTAACTCTATTTATTATAAGTATTTATAATGTCCGTTATATGTGACAGTCGCACTGCCAAAGGAGTCCTACGAAAATGAAGACCAGCAATCTTGGTACTTACTGTTCATGAACAAATTATGTTGTATAATAAAATCAATTAGCACCTTTATATATTTCATCAAATTTGAGGGGAAACTGTTATGACCATAACATAGAAACTGCCCCCTATTCTAAGAAAGCAAAACTAATTTTCCGCTTTTATGATAGTGAAACTAAAACAAAATGGCGTCTACATAATTGATGGTAGAACGGAGCAGTTTTCTATTTCATTTAGTACTAACATTATTGCTATGCATACTGCATTAATACCACAATAAATTAAGACACTAAATACCAAATCAGATTCTTACATAACGTAAACAACCGAGTCCTAAGATCTTCACCGTTTTGAAAATGATGATTAAAAAAACTGCAGCGATTCCCAAACTCAAGGACGCTACTTAGACTGTTTATCTATTAAATGTCAGACTACACACAGTATAATACAGTGCAGTCGACAAGCGCATCAAACATTGTCAAACGGTCTATAACGCCGCCATGTGCGTGTAATGCCACAAATTATTTTACTGAATACATGTGATCGTATAAAGAGACCTAAAAAAAATGCATTGGTTAATATTCTTTATTTATGTAGGTTTTTCCCCCAAATAGTGTTGAAAATATGCTAAATAAAATAATAATATTAGTAAGACAACAACTTCAAAGTTCATGAGAAGTACAGTACTGATTTTTTTTATTATTCGTATTGTTTTAATATTTAAATAATCTGTTCCGAACTTGTATCTCATCTATCTCATTTCCCTGTTCAATGGATGTGAATAGAATAGAATTTTTAAATAATAAAAATCTACTGTGTGTACAGAAATACCAGAGCGGTCAACCTTTGGCAATTCTTAGGCGTGAGAAAGTTAGAAGTCATGGTCCAGGGACTGTAGCTCTTTGTCAGATTGTTCAAGGCGAAGTTTTTTTGTTGTTCTTTGTTTAAGTCCAAAATGGAAATCTAAAAAAATAAAAAAAATGAAAAAAATATATCAAATAATCAGGGAGGGCTAGAGGACATGTATAACCAGGGGAGGGCTAGAGGGCATGTATAACCAGGGGAGAGATAGAGGACATGTATAACCAGGGGAGGGCTAGAGGACATGTATAACCAGGGGAGGGCTAGATGGCATGTATAACCAGCGGAGGGCTAGAGGACATGTATAATCAGCGGAGGGCTAGAGGACGTATAACCAGGGGAGGGCTAGAGGACATGTATAATCAGCGGAGGGCTAGAGGACATGTATAACCAGGGGAGGGCTAGAGGACATGTATAACCAGGGGAGGGCTAGAGGACATGTATAACCAGGGGAGGGCTAGAGGACATGTACCTGACAACACATAAACATGGCAGGGCTAGAGGACACTCGAGCTACATGTGGCGGTACGCCAACAGTAGCTGGAATGGGTTTTAAGTATAACCGCATAACCGCTTCAATTGCCGATGAGCTTCGAGGTGTTCGTCTTGTAGTCTACTAGCTTTCCTCTTGGCAACGGCCCCTGGGTGAACCTTCAATTCCGTTGGGGCGGTGGTCGTTCTGAAGTCGACTGAAAAGGAGATGACTCGGGTTGGCTGGCGAGTCAACCACGATCACGTGTGTGTGTTGTGTGGTGTGGGGGGGGGGGGGGGGGGCTTGTCTGGCTTCTTAGTCTGGGCTGGCCTGGCAGGACGGGTCGGAGGCAACAACGTCGTATTGACCTCACCTGTGCCGCCACTGGCACGCGTTTTCTTTATTGTCCTCTTTTTCTTGTGTGGGTGACGATGGCAAATTTTCCCTTGTATGACACACAGAATTGATTGGGAGGCTTTAAAAACTTAAATCCCGCTCCCGGCTTTCGAAAGACGCAATTGTCGCCCTAAGAATTCGGGGGGGGGGGGGGGGGGGGTAGGGTGATGTACGTGAGAGAGCACATAGACATGTCTGTCCTCGTCGTCAGCTCGCTCGATGCGTGGTCATTGTGGGATCGATCCCCGTCGGTGGACCCAATTGGGTTATTTCTCGTTCTAGCCAGTGCACCACGACTGATACATCAAAGGCCGTGGTATGTACTACCAAGTCTGTGGGATGATGCATATAAAATATTTCTTGCTGTTAATCGAAAATTATAGGCCATGAAGTGGCGACAGCGGGTTTCCTCTCTCAATATCTGTGTGGTCCTTCACCATATATCTGACCCCATACGCCATATAACCGTAATTAAAATGTGTTGAGCGTGTAGTTAAATAAAACATTTCTTTCTTTTTGTCGTCGTCAATTTCGGAATGTGTATGTAGCAATATAACTTATACGCGCTCTCCCTTCACTGTCATTCGTCAAATACTGGTTGGAATGGGGATGTTTAAATGGATTTATCCACCGAGGGAGATCCTTTTTTTCTTTCTTTTTTCACCCACTGCATATGAAGCAAGCCGGGGTGGGGTGGGGGTGGGACGTAGCCCAGTGGTAAAGCGCTTGCTTGATACGTGGTCGGTATAGGATCGATCCCCGTCGGTGGGCCCATTGGGCTATTTCTTGTTCCACGACTGGTATATCAAAGGCCGTGGTATGTGCTATTCTGTATGTGGGATGGTACATATAAAATATCCTTTGCTGCTAATAAAAAGAGTCGCCCATGCGGGGGCGATAGCGGGTTTCCTCTCTTAATATCTGTGTGATCCATAACCATATTTCCGACGGCATATAATCGTAAATAAAATGTGATGAGTGAGTTGAATAAAACATTCCTTAAGCACGCCGGAAATAATAATAGAGCTTTAGAAAATAGTTTTAGCTTTCCAGTTAAGCTTCGGAAAATCTCGGCAAATTCATAATTTATTTGGAATACTCTGTTTGCTTTGTAAAATTTGGTTACTGAGAATTGTTAATTTGACGAAACGGAAGTCTTGTAGGTAGCAAAATTATATTTGGTTATTTGTGAATTTTTTGTTAAATAATTTCAAATCCAATGCGATATTACGAAATTTACCGAGGAGTTCCGAGATGAACATCTGAAAACCTTGACCCATCACAAACTGTTAAGTAAGAATACCCGTAATCGGCCGAGGTGTTCCTGTTGTATGACTGTAGCAGTTCACAACTTAGGCCCCATCATACCATATCATTATGTTGTCTGCTTCGTTTATTGCAGCAAAAAGGTATAACAGTGCGTGAATATCAGAGCTGTTTGTTAAATTACATGACATGCCCATTTTTATGTGTAAACTGTGTTTGTAATTTGTCAAGCCAAGGTCAATGATTATAATCCTTCAATGTTTTTTATAATTATTTCCAGCAGAGGTTGAAATAAGTTCATTGGCAAAGTGACAGTTACGGTTATCTAGTTAGACAAATTCTGTCAGTGTAATTAAAGTTACTCGTATTTAAATTAGTTAGTTTTTTAGTATTTTCTTTTTCTTTAGCCCACTTAACAATTTTAATTCAATTCAATTCACTCTGTTCAATTTATTGCCCAATACAAAACAATCTGGTATCAGCAAACATATTAAATTATATAACATCAATAAGAACAATCCCATCAAAATCTGACTCACACTTTCATTCATCTTCTCATCTATCACCCTCTGCCTACCATTCTTATTATTTTAATATAAAAACACTTTCCAATTTCTCTCACGGTTTTAGTCTGTTTCAACCCTTTCTGTCAGTCTCCTCAATCTCTGTCTTCTGAGCTGTCCTCGACTTCAATAGGTGCAGTCTCTGTGTACTTCCCTGCAACCACCTGGCATTCTTGTCCTCTACTGCTAATAAAGCTGCCGGTAGTAGGGGAGCATAGTGCCTCTTAAAGGTCGGGTCAACTCCAACAAGAGCCTTATGTGTTGGAAAGATGCATACCCGGACCACCAACACATACTGACACTTTAGCAAATGAAAAACGCGTAATTTTAGAGTTAATAAAAAACCATGATTATTCCTGCTAACTGGGGGCAGCCATTTTGTTTTGTTTTTGTGACGTCCGGTGGGATAGCTTGGGGCGAAGTGACGTCAGCTCCTGACCATCTACTGTATGTACAGTGTAAACAAAAGCAGTAATTTTCGACAAGGCGCTTCTCTTTGATCAACCTGACTTGTAAAACAGCATAAATGACGTAATAATATAATAAACTATTTAACTAAATATATTTCAAGTTGCATTAACGGAACAAAATGGGGTTATAGTATTTTTCTCTGTTTAATAATCCAAAGGAAAAATGTACACTATTACGCCTATTGATATGCTACGTTGGAGCAAAAACGACAACCCATGATACACAAGTCGGCAAGTAATAATTTTCTTTTCTTTGGGACTACGTAATTGGTCAGTTCTGTGGTTGTAGATGGAAAAGTCTACTTAATCAATAGTTTTACAGAACTATTTACAGTAATAAACCATGTCCATTACAATTTTAGGGGCGACAGGTAATATTCCAGAATACCGGTATGTATTTTGTGTCTAGACAGCGTCAATTAATTGGCTTGTCTGGTTACCAATCAAATACACACCTGCCAATCAGAAATCACAGGTAGAAGCAACTAACAGCATAGACCAATTAACTAAGAAAACACTCCATGTATCATTTCAGTACGTAGGTTAATGCATGTGAAAAACATTGTTAATTGTTTCGACTTGTTGTGTAGCCACTTTAACAATGGTATTTTATTTTGTATTGAAAAATAATATATATAGTGCTGGATATACTTACTGTTTGCTTACTGGGATGTGTATTATTACAGAACATTGCAATGTATGACTATTTATTATACCGCAAAAACCAGGTAGATTGTGTTTTTCTAGTTCTAAGGCTCATTCCTGACGTGACGCGTTAAGTATTACGTAACCACCAGCTCGCCAGAGGGCGTACTCACTGAGATGGTACAAAATGGCTGCGCCCGTTATATATAATAGTTGTCACATTTAACCGTTTTATTAATTAACTATACGATTATACGTGGTGGTGTAAGCAATAATGTGCATTATATATCGTTAAATATGCATACCAGGTCAAATGCCTTAATTGTCCTCTACTTTAACAATGCCAACTACTGAACACTCCGAAGTGGTCAGACTAAGCCCACAACTAAAAGCTGATGGGGAATGACAGGTGTGTGGCATCGATAGCTACAAGAGACAAACGTCGCAGATGTAGACACGAGGACTGGATGTGAAGGTGGACAGTGAAAGAAGTTTAAAGATAGGAGGAGTTTCCATATCAGGAAGAAATGAGATGAAATTTAAAGGAGAGGGGACAGTGGGATAAAAAAACAAAAAACAATCAATAGCAGAAACAACAATTAATAATAACAATACTAATGCAATTCTGCATGCAAGTTTATGGTAGTAATGCATTTATATATATATATATAGTGCGTGGAAAAAAAGTTGATCAGTGAGTGATTTGTTTTATAGCTTGGTGACATCTTAACGTGTAATATTCATTGGTGGCATAAAGATTAACATAATATATTATTAAGTATGAGCTATATGGTTTAAATTTTGTTTTTATTATATATATATATATATATATATATATATATATATATATATATATATATATATATATATATACTTTGTATTTCCAGTAATGAGTGGAATGTGGTATGTGAGGATTTGTATACATGCAGTTTTAGGAGTAACCTTGGATGTGATCAGGAGAATATATTGGTAGATATGTTTGAGTTTGCCAGCAGAATCACAGCATCGTACATGGAAAAATTAAACCTACAGCAATTTGTTTTACACTTTCACACTATTCCAGCAAATGGGGCAGGACATAGCTCAGTGTTAGAGTGCTCGCTTGATGCATGGCCATTCTGGGATCGAACCCAGCGGTGGGCCTATTGGGCTATTTCTCATTCTAGCCAGTGCACCATGACTGGCATATCAAAGACTGTGGTATGTACTACCCTGTCTGTGGGATGGTGCATATAAAAGATCCCTTGTCAGTGTTTCTGCCAGAAAGACATTTTTAGGTATGGCGCTGTGGGATTGAATGCAGCCACAGTCAACCGGGGGTACGGGGGACCTCCCCAAGAAAGAAAATGGGTTACGTTCATGGTTAGGATTAAGAAAATCATACAGTAATGATAAAGAGTAATTAATTTTGTCAAAAGTTTATTCGTAAATAAAAAGTCTGCAAAAGAATTTGGGTATGGCGCCATACCCGTTTTACCCTCTGGCAGAAACCCTGCTTGTTGCTAATCGAAAAGTGTAGCTCATGAAGTGGCGACAGCATGTTTCCTCTTTCAATATCTGTGTGGTCCATAACCATATGTCTGACGTGATGACATATAACAGTAAATAAAATATGTTGAGTGCCTCATTAATGACCCCAAAAGTCATGGTATGTGTTGTGTGGAATTATTTTTGACTAGATACGTTCCTATATTTTCTTACTTATTAATTTTTTTTTTTTACTAGTTACCAGTCATTAAAGTTACAACAAACCATATTTTAAAAAGTGTTCTGTCTAACATGTAATTTTTTTTTTTTATAGACTAGGGTCTCAAGCAGCGGTTTTAGGCTCCTTGGCAGCGCGACAGAAACACACCCTGCCTGATCTTCCCTATGACTTCAACGCCCTCGAGCCATACATCTCTGCTGAAATCATGAAGCTGCATCACCAAAAACATCATAATACCTATGTGACAAACCTCAACATAGCAGAAGAAAAACTGGCTGAAGCTTTGGCAAAGAGTAAATATATGCCATAAATATATTATATGATATTGTGTACGCTTATTAGGCCCAGTTGGCACCTTGAGGTTGAGATTAGCACAGTGAAGCACTGCTGACCACCTCTTGCATGTCCACTTGTGTGTATGGAGATGAGGACACAGGTGCAGCTAAAATCCAACACAATGGAATAACATAAGACTGTCCATTTGTCTGGTGCATAATGCTGTCCGACATACGGCTGCAGATACATTTGTTTCCGACCAGACTATGTAGCAGTAGATATGAAAACATACGGAAACTTATCCAAAAACACACAAGTGGATACAAAACTTGTTTGCATCTGTATCTGTGTCCACACTATATATGCATAAGTACACATGTAGCTCATAAAGTCATGAACTTAACAGCCATATTAAAAAAAAAAATGCACAAGATTTGTTTTATCATATATTTTCAACTTGTGATCCACTTGCATGGCAAATGTCTGTAGAAAATTACTGTGTTTAAAATTTGCAGTTAGTGAATTCGGTGAGTGGCAGAGTTGTAATCACACTTGTCAATTGTACTCTATGGTGATACTTATAGTCTGTTTCAGACTCTGTTGGTATGTTGGGACTTAAAGTAACTCTTTAGTTTTGAAACACTATGGCATATTCTTCACTATAAGTCGTTTTGGATACTTGAAATAAGACACTACTTAAAATTTCATTGTTTAGATTATCCATTTCCATAAATCTGAAGTGTTTCTAATACCATAAAATATTTTGTTTATATTTTTACAAATGCAGAAGTAACGGTTATTAAGACAAGCTCTGATCTATTTTTAAGAGAATTTCCCCATTTCTGACTTGTTTCAATCAATTGTAACTTTATCCAAATGTGTTACAGGTTTGTAGATTACAGTACGTAATCAAACTTTTTGTCAATTTTATTAGGATCTGTGACTTTATTAAAATAAAAATGTTCTCTCAGGCTCGATAAAAGTATAGCCTATTCTATTTTTACATTAATTGTATTAAAAAAAAAAAAAAACCCAACAACTACCTTAATTATAAACTTTGATAAAGTTAGATACAGTTGAATCGAGTTGGCTCGAACCCCATCTGTGTTGGAGAAAGTGTTTCACCCATTGGATAGTTTGATCTAACCATTCAGTCAGTAATGTGCAAGTGTAACTTGGGACTTCATTTTGGCTTTGAGCGTTGCGGTGTATTCGACCTTTCCGAGTTCGACCCAATGACATTCTACTGTATTTCTTTCCCAACAAATTATCACTTGACTAATGGTGTGTCTAACACATTTATAAATAGTTTAGTTGAGATTAAATATTGTTAAATGTTTTTCAGATGATGTGAATGGCATTATTCAGGTCCAGCCAGCACTGAAGTTTAATGGTGGAGGTCACTTGAACCACTCGATCTTCTGGGAGGTGCTGAGCCCCACTGGTGGAGGCGATCCCCCCGCTCCACTGCTTGACGTTATTAAACGGGACTTTGGTTCGTTGAGTTCCATGCAGAAGGAGTTGGTCACCAAGACGGTAGCCATTCAGGGCTCGGGATGGGGCTGGTTGGGTTTTAATCCGGCAAGTGGTAGGCTCAGGATTGCAACATGTGCTAACCAAGATCCTTTACAAGCTACTACAGGTAATTTCAGAATACAAAATCTAGGTCCATGCTCAGGGTTGTAGTGTGGTCTGGATTGTGTGTGTGTGTGTGTGTGTCTCTGTGTGTGTCTGTGTGTGTGTGTGTGTGTGTGTGTCTGTGTGTGTGTGTTTTCTGTGTGTGTGTGTTTGTCACGGGGATCCTATAATACCCGTAACTGAATGAAACACGATTGTCCAAATATCTCTCCTAACTGTATATCTATTAGATCTCTATGTAACAGGCAGTTATACCCGCTGGCTCGTCTAGGTAAGATCAGAGATAAGATCTTATATAAAGTATATGTTATTATAGCACGTTTAGTTCACTAGAAAACACAACAAAAACACAATACACTTTGGAATCTGTATTAACCTACGCTGACAAATGTACTGCCGCAGTAGTTAATTAACAACAACAAATAATAACAACCCAGAACTGATCACTTAATTAGTTAATATCTAGGTGTCTAGTTTACACAATATGCTAATCACTTCACCGTGACACAACACCCACACTTGTGATAATTGAGAAACGCTTCCAGGAGAACTTAATTAATAAAGGAATTTACAACTCCATTCCTAACTGGTTAATTTTTAATTAACCCTTAACTACTCATTCAGTAACGTGTGATAATTGAGAAACGCTTCCAGGAGAACTTAATTAATAAAGGAATTACAACTATTCCTAAATGGTTAATTTTTAATTAACCCTTACTACTCCTTCAGTAACCTTGTAACACAGAATTAATACTGGTACCTATCACAATAAGACAATAACTTACAGTTTACCTAGGTTCTCTAGGATGACTGGATAAGCTTTATATATATATATATATATATATATATATCAGAACGGTGAGCCTACAGTATACTGCGTCAGATGACCGGCAGCACCGTCTAAATAATATTGGTATAATACAGTATTAAACTATTTAAAGTCACATCAATCACATCAAGGTTATACAATAGAGCAGAAAATATATAATTACCAAGTCCAAACGGACTAACGTTCCCCCTGGACGCCTTCCAATATGTTTCTCCCTGATATCTCTAAAATCCTAGCTATTTATTCAAAACTCTGAGACAGCGAATATCGCCTGGGGGCACAACGCGGTACCTCACCTATCATCTGATATTTCCACCTCTCCCAGAGTCGGTATATTTTCTTAGTTGACCAGACATTCTGTCGCCAGTTGCCAAAATCACGGTTGTAAAAAACACACTCGCGGAGGTATTACGTAACTACTGGCCACATGGCCTCCGCACCTGCGCTGGGTGTGTATTAGAAAAGCTCGACGACCGTTGCGCAAAGGTATCATGTAACAAGTTGCCCATCTGGGCTTAAGTGCATATTGGAACTGCACACGGCCCTCTAAAACAATTAATATCGCCACAGGCGAAAACAAATTAAGAGCATGTTCCGTCACAGTGTTCTTTGCTGATTCCGTTTTCATAACAGTTCATCTACTCTGCAGTATTGAAAATATCTGCAGTATTGTGATATTTTTACAAATAACTTCAATTAAAAAGTATTTACCTTTTTTACCCCCTGAAATTGATCTCCCCTCTCCTTTCCATTCTGACATGTTTGCTAATATACCAGTAGTAACAACTACAAAGTAATTATGTTTATTACCCATATGGGCTCAAATATACTGGGTAATATTTGTTCGATCTTTGCACAGTGTGCAGATTGCTTCTACAGCCACTGATTAGATGGTTTAAAAATCACAACGTTGCTTGCCATGGCGGGAATTTCACTTTCATTCATATAATGTTTCCATTCATGAGTCATGATTATGAGTCAGATTAAACACACATTATAGGATCTACAAAAATTTACAGAACAATTTTGACTCATTTGTTTCATCAACATGAAATGGTATATATTGGCTTAGTAGCATAGAAAAATAATTATTTTCTAATGCAACCACAGTCCTTTTATTTTGTACTGTAAACATTTGGTTGTAAAAAGAATGCCATTATGCTATAATGTCACTTACATTAAGTCATGTAATGCGAGTGAGATTATATGACGCAATGGCTAATGGCTTTGTTATAGACTGCAGAGGAATTTTTTACATTATGTCCCTTTTCAGATTGCAGGTAACATATGCAAAAAGCATGTTTTTGGAAAATAGATAAAAAAATACATGCATGTGAAATGCATCATGTGTGTGAATATGTGTCAGAGTTTTCAGCGTTTTACGTAAACCAGATCTATGTAAAACATGAAATAGACCCACAGAGTCATGTTAAGGTTTAGATTTTATAATAGTGTTTTAATTAACTATTTCATAGATTAATTGTATATGATATTTTACTGTTTGTGATGAAACTTTACAAAATCCTATTGTTACCATAATGCAGAAAATACTCTGTACAACTTAGGATTTAGTAATTTAATCTTCAGTAATGTTAAACATAAGTCCTAT
This sequence comes from Gigantopelta aegis, assembly GCF_016097555.1. NCBI lineage: Eukaryota > Metazoa > Mollusca > Gastropoda > Neomphalida > Peltospiridae > Gigantopelta > Gigantopelta aegis. The sequence continues at coordinate 110,395,645 of NC_054702.1, read as the reverse complement.
AGAAATAGAGAATACTATCGGTACATGATGGTCATTACATAGATACCATTTATCTTAAAACAAGTTCTTTTAAAACATTTAACGAGCAAAAGTGACTTAAATATGTTTTTAAACTAGTAAGCTAAATGGTATCTAACAAATGTAATATTCTTTATGCTAAAAAAACCCCAGAGGTTTAAATAAATTTAAATGTCTTTTTCAACTGAAACCTAGCACTTGTATTTAACTAAGAGTATCACAGAGAAATCAGTTTGCTTTTGCTTTTTTTTTCATTGGATGGTATAGCAACGACAATGTGGCCTGATGCTTATAAAGCATTTAGAGTTTTGACTACTCGAGACTAAGACATGAACATCATGGCAACATCATACAAACTGTATGTGTGTGATGTCATTAGAGATTGAGTCTGGACGGGCCCTGGTCATCAACTTGGAGCAGCCAGTTTTTCTTCAAATTGTTTTCAGTTGTCTGTTATTAGTAAGTGGTCACAAAAATAACTAATTATGTTCTCACCAACAGATGTGTTAGAAATTAAATTTGTCTGATTTTTCATCCACTTTTTAATTTTAAATTGTTTATTGTCTTTCAGGTTTAATTCCTTTGTTTGGAATAGATGTATGGGAACATGCTTATTACCTTCAGTACAAGAATGTCCGGCCAGATTATGTGAATGCCATCTTTAATATTGCCAACTGGGAAAACGTAGCTCAGAGGCTTCAGGGTGCCCTTTCTGACTAATGTGTTTTCAGTTGACCCATACGTATTTGTCTTGAAGGACCACACATTACAGACTGGCTGAAAACCTGGTGTTTGAAGTTATACATGGAATCTGCACACCTTATTCCCTGATGGATACTAGCCACTATACTAGTATACAGAATTCAGCTGAATTTATATGACTTTATGAACTCCAAAACTGTATTTGATCTGTTTCCAACATTCAGATTTTCAAAACAGTTCATTATAGATTTACGGACAAAATAACAGATTTAATGACATTTGAAATGTAATTCAACATTTCTATGTAAACAAATGACCTTTAACAGATCATGTGGTTATATTAAAATTTGTCCACAGATAATATGGTGTCTAATAAATTGCTTTCTATAATAACTTTTTGAGTTGTCTGCTGGATTGCATGGTGTTGATATATATTTGTTTTGTAATGCTTGAAGAATTTGTTCCATGAAACTGGTAGATCTAGTAAAACAAATATTTGGTATTGGTCACTAAGTCACTTATGTATGCATGTACTTGCTGAGCAGAAAGTGTTTTATGTATATTTGTAGCACTGGTTGATATAAAAAAAAAATAATAATAATGCCTTCATAAAAAAAATATTTTGTGAAATGTTTATTTCCTTCATTGAGCAGTTATTGTGATATTTGGGTGCAGGAAGTAACCCAGTGGTAAAACCTGATGCGTGGTCTTGTCTAGGATCGACCCCCCCCCCCCATTAGTAAGCCTATTTATCATAACAGCCAGTGAATCATAACTGGTATGTCAAAAAGTCGTAGTATGTGCTATTCTGTTTGTGGGATGGTGCATATAAAAGATCCTTTGATACTAATGGAAAAATCTAACAGGTTACCTCTCTGACACTTATGTCAGAATTACCAAATGTTTGACATCCAATAACTGATAATTAATAAATCAGTGTGCTCTAGTGGTTTTGTTAAACAAAAACTAACTGTGTTGTGATGTAGGAGTAAGGCTTTAATTTCATGGTAAGAATGCTCACCTGAAGTACAATAGATCATAGGATCACTCTTCCTTAGTGAAGAGGGTGGGACTTGGCTCAGTTGGTTGAGTGCTCACTTGAGGTGCTTGTGTCACAGGATCGAACCACCTCGGTGGATCCATTCAGCTGATTGGGTTTTTTCTCATTCTAACCAGTGCACCACAACTGGACAAAGTGTGCTTTTCTGTCTGTGGGAAAGTGCATATAAAAGATACCTTGCTGCATAAAGAAAAATGTAGCGGGTTTCCTGTTGACTACGAGTCAGAATTACCAAATGTTTGACATCTAATAGCCGATGATTAATTAATCAATGCGCTCCAGTGGTGGTGTTAAACAAAACAAACTTTTTAGTGAAAAATTAACAAGATTTAGTGTGCGTGTTTCCACACATGGAAATGTGCTTTTCCATATCCCATATTTTTTGCAAATGGATTACTAAACAAAATCTCGACATTGTTGAAGTGTACTTTTAAGCCAAATGTAAATACGTGTACTTTTTTTCAGTGTGCTGAACGCAGAATCGTGTATGTGGAAAAGGTACCGTACTGTGTATATGCATTGTATCAATAAATGCGTGCAAAATTGCATTACTGGCCCAATTCTTTCAGTCTGGAAAGGAACAAATTAAGACTTCATGTTCTGCTTCATATTTAGTAAAATATTCTGATAATCAATATAATCTCATAATACTTGAAGTTTTGTACCATGTTTCCTTTATTTTTCAAATTTAACAAATATTTAAACAAATACACCTATGGTATTTACAACAGTCTAATGTTTTGATCTATCATAAGTTTGCAAAAACTTATCAATGATTGACATATTATTTTATTTTATTTTATTTTAAACCTAATGCATTTGGTCAAATATGTTGGTAGGCGTAGTTTTCTTTTTGTATATTTAAACTTTTAAACAACTTTAGTGCTATTAATCAGCAATCTGAGCAATCATGAGGACATTGAAGCACGCATCCTGCCAAATTTGAAAGGGGGATCACTCTCATTTGGAGAACAGCTCTGTTACATTATGGAGATTGTACTAGCTAAAGGGTTCAGCAAATCCACTCGCCTTTGGTCCCAGCTAGTGAATTTTTGGTCTGGCCTAGTGGAAATTACTATAATACATAGGGCACTAGCCAAAGATTCTGTATGCGCTAGTGACTTTCTTAAACATTTGTCATGAATCTACACATGCGACTGTATTCTCCAACTTCTCCATTGAATATTTTTTCACAGTTGCCAAATTAACGACAATTTTATATTTTTTAATGCAAATATTTGTGTAAACAGCAAGGAATATTTTCCAAACTAATAACCCAAAAGAAATGGATCCTTTCGGACTTGACTTAACTTATTTATCCAGTAAATTCTCTGCAGTAGATGTCTAGCATTAAGCATGATAGATGTGCTAATCATGTAATCTATGATTTCCGATATAGTTTTGGACAATCTTATTGAGATTCTGTCAGAATACATTACTATCACTAGGCTTTAATTGCATGTTCATTTGATGATGCAGTTGTATGGGCTAAAGCTTTGTACTTGTTTACAATGTAGGGCGGAACTTAGCTCAGTGGTACAGCGCTCGCTCAATGCGTGGTCGGTCTGGGATCGATCCCTGTCAGTGGGCCCATTGGGCTATTTCTTGTCACAGCCAGTGCACCACGACTGGTATATCAAAGGCCATGGTATGTGCTATCCTATCTGTGGGATGGTGCATATAAAAGATCCCTTGCTGCTAATTGGAAAGAGTAGCCCATGAAGTGGCGACAGCAGGTTTCCTCTCTTAATATCTTTGTGGTCCTTAACCATATGCCTGATGCCATATAACCGTAATTAAAATGTGTTGAGTGCATCATTAAATAAAACATTTCTTTCTTTTTTTTTTTTACAATGTACAAGTTGTCAGGTGTGCGTTCGAATCCTTGACCCGAACACAAAAGTTCAAATTGCATTGTTTCACAGGTGTAGATTCTTGAAAAAAATAGTCTAGTAGAACAATAGTGTGAAGTCATGGTATGGATTCATTCTAGATACTAGCTGCAAATTTTAAATGCAATTACATCCATAGATTCCATTCTGTCTAGGAAGCAGTATTACATGCAGGCCATCAAGAGTGTTTATTAGTATGTAGCTCAGTGCATAGTTAAACATCACACAAGGTAACCCTGCTGTCCACCATTTACCAAGCTGAGCCTGCTTAAGCATTCTGAAAATACTGCAGCATTCATCATGCTCAAGGGGTGCAACATAGTCCAGTGGTAAAGCACTTGTTTGGAGCATGGTCGATCTAGGATCGATCCCATCAGTGGGCCTAATGTGTTATTTCTCTTTTCAGCCAGTGCCATGACTGGTATATCACAGGCCGTGCTATGTGCTGTCGTGTCTGTGGGATGGGGCATGTAAAAGATCCCTTGCTACTAATGGAGAAATGTAGCAGGTTTCTTCTCTAAGACTACATGTCAAAAATTACCAAATGGTTGACATCAATAGCTGCTGATTAATAAATCAATGTGCTCTAGAAGTCTACATTTAAAGAAGCAACTATATGTAGTTCAATACCACTGGGCCTAGTCGGAAACAAATGACATATTCTTGCAGCTCAGTACTGGCCCCCCAACAAGATCAGATATTGTTTGTTTAATAATTATAGCAATGCAATACAAAGTCTCCAATAGCCATGTTAAACAATTTAAATTGTAAAGTGGTGCCTACCCAGAGATGAAATGTCATTACTTTACCATTAAATGTAGGCCTACTCGATCGGTGATCATATAGTTCAAGCAAGCAGTATGTGAAACATGATTAATGGGAGCAACTCTTCAATCTAGACTGATTGTGTAAGAATCACTTCCTATAGCAGATATATTCTTTGTGCTGGGTTGTTGTTATACATTCAGTCATTCACTGTAAGAATCTTAAATAATTTTAAATCATGCCCTGGAAACCGTGAATTGGGTCATTCTGGCTATTTGTTTCCATGGTAAATAAAATGAAAATAAAAGCTTCATGCACGGGCACATTAAGTCAATACTTTTCTTAACATGCACGGGGAGTTGCTTCCCTCTATGTAGCATATTTAAAATAAGGGACTTTTGACGGATGCCATTGGAGGATTTATTTTGTTAATAATGACAAGTACTTCAATCAGGATTTAGGGAGTATGGCAAGTTATACATTTTTGGTTTGGGTGTCCATTTCGTTGCACTATTTTGGATGAGAAATGTTTGAAACACCATGCCACAAGTTCTGAATACCAGCTATATATAGGGTATGTAACCAGGTTCGGATGTAGAACCACACATTCTATGTCCTTTCGGACTATACTAGACTATACGTACAATGTTTTAAGGAGTTACTTTTAACAGTTTTCGAGATGTCTTCCAGAAATTGAATTTGGTTATTCTGCATATTTGTTTCCATAATAATAGAAAAAATATCAAAAAAAAATAAACTCCCTTGTAGCAAAAGACACTTCTAAACAACTAGATTAATATGTTAGCAATATTTTGTAATTTTGATCAGTTTTGGAGTGATGTTCTGCAGAAATGATCCCGGTAAACAAGAGGAGCCCATATTAATATCCACTGCAAATCACACTGCGGGGGATAAAAAAGATGTTTGCCACTACCTAATAATTGGAATCAAAGGCTTTAAAGATGTTGTTAAAAATTCATTCTTATAAACTTACAGAATACTGTCATAATGCTACATAAGATGTTCAATTTTAAATTTCTGGGAAAAAACTAATCGTATGTAGGTGTTTGGGGAAAAAAAAAAAAGAGAACAAAATATAAAGCTCTATAATGCTTTATTGCAAACAATTGTGAAAAATAACATTACTTACGTACATTTAACACTAAAGCACATGTATTACATTTTTAATAAATAAGCAGAAGCATCTAAATAAAGGTAAAAATATACTCTCAAAAAGTTCCTGTGCACCAAATAAAATGGTCTCAAACCAACTGTAAAATGTTTGAAATTTTAAACTCCTGTGGACACAATAATTGTGCAAATTGTCTCGTAATGTTTATCTATGAAATAATTTATTAAATATGATCAGAGTTTTTATTCAATACTGGTTAATATATAATGCAATACATGCACAGGAACTTTTCCATGAGTATATATATATATAAATATAAAATGAATCCGTTGCTGTAAACAGCTTAAGCAGATACGTTTACTGGGGGTAGTTAGTAGATTAGCATTTGACAGTGCAGGTCAAAACATTAAGCTACCATCTGTTGAAGTAATGCTAAAATATACAAGATATATTTGTATCTTTTGGCCATTTGTTTTTCAGACATTGTTCACTAATAGTAATACAAGTTTGCAATCTGACACAAACTCATGACATGTTTGTTTCCTGCATAGCATTTAACCAATGGGAGTTTACCACTCATCATTATTGACAGGGTTGCACAGGACTGCAAAATCAACAGAACTGATAACCTATTACCATTTATTTAGAAAATCGTTTGAAAACATTTTGGGATAATCACTAAAACAAATTCAGAATGGTAGATTATTTTTCCAGGGGTTTCAAGGACTTTGCAGAGTGAATATATTTTTAAGCACTTCCCAGAGTTGTCCACAGGGCTGGATTTAGACCTTGAGGGGCCCGGGACACTTTAGGTTCAGGGGCCCCTCAACATCTAAATTAAATTATATGACAAATAAAAAAATGAACTAATTTTATAATTATTACTTTTTTTTTTTTTATAAAGGAAGTCCTTAGTTTGAGGGGCCCCTCTGGCAGGGGGGCCCAGGGCAATTGCCCCCTTTGCCCCCTTATAAATCTGGCACTGGTTGTCCATGATGCATGCAAACCTGAAATATATGTCAGCACTGCTAAAGGACCCGTACACAAGCAATTATACTAAACAATATTACACACAATACATTAAAAGTACATCCAAGTGCTATCAAGTATTAACATTTCCGAGTATTTAAATATTGTGATGGTATAAAACAATACAAAAAATAATGGAGAATACTAATATACCAACAAGTGTAAAACAAGGAAATTTGTTCTTTTTAATGACACCACTAGCACCTGTTTAGTGTCAAACATTGTAATTATCACATAGTAGTATCAGAAGGACAACACGGCTGCAACTGAGTTATTTCTTTCTATTTACTCGTACAATAACTTGAAAAACCAATCACTTTTGATTTTAACATCCTGTAAATTGTTAATCCAATCAAAAATGGAAATATTCCTTAAGTGGTCGAAAACTTTGTGATAACCGGTATTATTACAGCAGTGATTTTGGGGTAAAACAAAGGAAGAGGTCCAAGGAATAACCTACGATGTCCACTTTTGACATATTTGTCAATTATCTGCTCTAACCTATGTACAGAATATGTACTTTTTAAGTGCAAACTACTCCAGCAATATAACATGCTCATTCACACACTATAAAAGTATTTAAAATGCATTTGATAGGAAATGCCATGCAATGTATATTTCAGTGACATTCAACAAGTAACATTTGTATTCCTCACTTTCGGTCAAGCTAATTATTGTAGCACTATATTATATAATTTGGTCAATAAATAGAAAGCAGTAAATAATGAAAGAAAAATAATGTGGAGTCATTGTGAACAAGTGGTCATATTATCAAAAACATAATACAATGGAATAACCTGTGATGTCCAATCATAAGAGTCACTGTCATAAAGTTGTGCATGTCAAAGTCACAGTAACACAATGAAATAAAAATCTATAATTACGGTAGGCCATTAAGGGTTGTTGGTAAAACAACCTGGCTTAGGTATAAATATTTCACGATTGCATTCCTAAGTTGTAAACTTTAAATTCAATTACCTCAAAATACCAAAAGTGTAAAATCATATGTTATTCTCATGGACCCTTCAAACATCATGTACAATACAACATCACTATTCATCACAAATGACATGGTAACAATAAAGAAATACAAGTGTTTAGTAGAATAACAAGATCGGAGTCTCACTTAACACTAATATAACATGACTATGTATAGATAAGAATAAATTCACTTATGCTAAAAACAAAAAAACACACACACAAATTTATTCCTGCTTTTGTATCCTCACATAGTGATACAAAATATACACTCATTGGTTTTAATATAAACAACGATATGCAGCTTGTGAACATAATTAAAACAATCCATTTTACATACCAAAAAAAATAGGATTAACACAACATTGTTTTTAGAAGAAAAACAAAGGAACATACAACTGGTGAAATAAACAGCCATCATATACATGTACCCGGTATATAGTTTTGTTCAAATTCATTAAAGCCACACTATGCAAAGACTAGGTTTTTAAGAAAAAGAAGCTACAAACACCTCTTACCTCCCCCACCCCACTATTCTTTGCCATGTATTCTTTACAACTGGCTTGTACTATTAAAAAGATAGCATACCTTAAAGGTGCTTAACCAAGTTTTCACAACCTTTACAATATAACATCTCAAGATGGTGTTGTTACCCTCCCTCCCCCATGAAACAAAAATATTTAACCTACACCTGTTGTCTACTGAACTAGATCCAGTGTTATGTACACTGTTCAGTTTTAAAATGAAACCTTTAAATTGTGTATAATACAACTTGATGATAAACTATTCATTAGAAGTTGTGTTGTGAGGAAACTTCAGCTGGTGAATATTGGTTCAATTCTATACATTTAGATTATTTTTATAAAAAACATTTTAAATTATTTTTGTTTTAACGTGAGAGATAAAACTATGACTATACAAATATAAATAATAATATGTTTTTATTATAATTTAAGAGTTTGTTCTAAGCAAATGATTACTTCCATTCCTCTTAAAGTACAGTTTGCCACGTATCATAGCCTACATGTACAAATGTGGAGTGAACACAGGCTAAAAATATTTCATGTAACAACACTGCATTTACATGGCTTATGTTGGACCCTAAAATTATTGACAAGTCACGTTTCAATTAGCCAAATAGTACGAATGGCAGTACATCTACAAAATGTATGTGAATTCCAAAACAATGTAGCCAAATTCAACTTTATTTTGTATTTTGTGTGATTTGGTGACTGACAATTTAAACACAAAGCTTATTATTTGAGAAATTTCATACTTTCTTCATATTTTGTCTTAATCATTCTTAAGTAATAACCTTTACAACACCCCGACAGAAAAAAAAATTAACACCATATTAATAGTAAAACAACAGAAAATATATCACACAACATATAATTACATACCCACACTAGATAGATTGTTATAAATAATCAAAGATATGTAGACGCTTGGATTAAGTATTAAAATTATGGAAAGTAATATAAGTATGAACATACTAAATTGTTAAATACTGAACACTAAATAAAATACTAGAATTCCACGGAATTAAATGTCTCATCTACCATAAACAAAACTGGTGAACTGTGATGAACATCCAAAGGTGCAACTATAAACCAAATTTCACCGACAAAGCACTTATAGTTTGTGAGAATCTGATCTAAACACCAAATTTTAATGTTAAACTTCAGTGTTAAACTTCAATGTTAAACATTATGTTAAACTTTAATGAAAAAGTTAACATTGTTGTCGCTGCCATCACCATAAGAAAAGTAATACCTATATCTCGCCTATTTACTTTGTAAAGGTGAGACAAATACACACATTGCATAAAGTGTTATGTACGTTAACTTCAGGAAGTTTTAATTCCGATGCCAGGAAGATTTAACTCTGATGTTATTGAAGTTTTAATATTTAAAACATTACAGCAGTGATTATTTTGTTGGCAAGTTATTATATTTACAAACAAAAGCCAAGAACACACTGACCAAAAAAATCCACCAAATAAATAAATAATGTGTTTTCATACTTATTCTGCATTACTCGACCACAGTATTGATACCAAAATATTCTAAACAAACAAAAATAAATTGGTCTTACTTATTGCACCAATTAATCACTTTTCCAAAAACATTCATTGATGTTTACATTTTTTTGTTGAGTAAAATGTTGGTGCCGGTTTTGCTACTGTTAATGAGTCAAGTTACATCAATTTGCTAGTACTATTTAGACATAACTTAAATCACTTAATTTTTTATCTGTCATGAGATGTATGCGGTACCTCTTAGCTAATGTCTGTAATTTATTATTATTTATTATATGTGCACATATTTTCGTGTTGACTGACAGGTAAATGTGTTATATCAGAGTGAATTGTGAAAAGATTGACTGTGGTATGTATTAATTTGTGGTTATTTATCACAAATAAATGTAACATTGGCAAAATATCACATGTGCAACAACTATTACAATGTACCTTTAACTCTGTGTCTTACTCAACTTAATTACAACAAACATGCTCACAAAAATTAATTTTAAAAAATGTTTAAAAAAAAATATCCCGCATATTTTCTCTGGACACAGAGACTGAAGGCAGTATTTTCATAAAAAATTAAAAAGTTGTTGCTTCAGCAAAAATTTATTAACTCAACTCTAACATGTCAAATACTGAATGACAAAAGTCAATTTTATTACATAAGCAAAACATTTTGTGAATTTGTTGTGGAATAAGGATAAAATTAAAAAAATGTTTTTAAAAAGAATAGAATCGCATTTTATCTAAGGCAGTGGCAACACTTCAAATTGCAGTAATCCCTGAATATGTAAATACAGATCTTTACAAATAGCAAACATTTCTTTAAAATGTAAATTGTGACATCATCAAGACAACAATATTGCAATGCAATACAGCATTCAACAATGAAATATTTGTTCTTGTTTTTATTCTGGTATATTTATATCTATTCAGTTAACACAATTAACAAGTTCTTAACTTCCACAGATAATGAAAGGCGAGAGCAGATATTTCTGTATTTATCAAAACTTGTTGCTATGATTTTCAATTAGATTTCCAAATATTGTAATGGAAAAAAAAATCCTGATGGCTTGGACAAAAACCCTTAAGAAGAAAATTAAGATTAATAGGCTTATTGAAAACCTATAAGGGAAGATCAGGAAATCTACAACATGTTAGGGTCATTCTCTGTGCTATACATAAATATTTTAAACAAGTATACATCATCAAAACTACTGTAAACTGTAAATGTAATAACTGCAAACAAAACTAAATAGAATCAAAATAACAAAAACTTTAAACTGAGCACTGCAAAAATAATTCCCCATTAATTAATAAATTAATGTTTAACTATGGGGAAAAAGGTTTGATAGAGAAATGCAGCATATAAACATATCGGTAGTAATATCAAACACAGTCCGCAATAAACATTATAAACTGGATTCCAATTATTTGACAAAGTGAAATAAACATTTTTGATTTAGTTTTTCTTCTCAAAATTACATATCAACCTGAAAACAAAATGTGGAAAGCAATAGTTGAAATATTTGTTTAAAGAGCAATCTCTCTGTGTTGTAAGACACTGTAAATGTGGTCTAATCATGGTGATGATGGTGTCCTTCCTGGTCTCTAATGGGCCAATCCCATGTGTCTGGTTCAAAAGACTCGTAGTCTGTGGAGTAAATGTGTTCTTGGATGAACTCCCTCTTGTCATAGGGTTCAGGGTAGTGTGAGGCCAAACCTTTGGAATACATAAACTCTGCCAGATTGGTAGCAATGTTGAGAGAAACTTCGCGGATATTGGACAGTGGTGGATACACCCGGCCTACATCCAGATCCGCTTGTGTGACCTGCTTGGCCAAAGCCTAAAAAAACCAATTTGAAAACTTAGCTTAAAGTCTGGTCTATAAATTAACTTCTTTTTTTCAATAATGCAAAACAGCTTTAACAAAATTTTCTGTTTTAACTACTTGATGTCAGGAAATGTTAGTGATACAAGATGCTAAATTTTAAGAGACGTACAATAGACTGGTCTGAAAAAGTTTTCTCCATAACACTAAAATTGGTCAAAAATATTATTACTGTTAATCCTACAACTTTTTAAACTGTTTTTTTTTTTCAGTTTCTGATATGACAACCTCACTTAAGTTTTATGCGGTAAATCTTTCCCTCCCATTCTCAATTGCAGTCGAGATGCACAATACTAAAAAAACCCAGTCTAAATTTATATAAAGGTTATTGATGACATAACATGCACATGGGTTCAATTTCTGGCTATTTGTATTATATTTCTTTTAAAAAATATTGGACATTGTTATTCAATGAAAAGTGAAGATTTGTAAAGGATGTATTTGCCGAAAATAACTAATAATACAGACTCTGAAGTAAATGCTGGATGGGATTACTTATCGTCAATTGAAAGTGAAATAGATCGTGATCGTAGGGTTTTAAACAAATAGTATTTGGGTAATTAGACTCACCAAGATGTCCTGTAAACTTTGACACAGATTAAAAGTGTTACATTAGTTTTACAATTTCATGTTGGAAACTTAGGTCAGTGGTAATGTTTTCTGATTGTAAAGCTGGATGGATAACAGTCAATGTGTAACCTATTTGGATTTCATTTTTTTTGACTGCATTGATAAAACATACCATCTTGTTGCCATTGTTTATACAATGTTCATCTAAACAGGTCAAATGTATTCCACTTCCAAAACATCAATATGGAAAAAAACTACATTTTCTTGGTCAATGTAGATCACATAGACAAAAGCCAACTGATATCAAATTATAACATGTCATGGAAAAAACCTCACCGGACATTTGATTCCAAATGTATATTAAAATATTCATGATATATTGACTTTATAAGGGAATCAAAAAGGTACTTCATTAGATAATTCAAAATAATAGTAATGTTGCCATCATAATAAAACATCAGATACACTGCAAATCCCTTTGTGGTTTTGCAATTATACAGTAAATTGCTTAAAAATGTTTTTTGCCATAATTTCTACTTTTAGTAAGTGACCTTGATCTCTGACACAGCTCGGCCAAATGTAAACTAATTTAATTCCTATGTGTGAAATTTGATGAAAATCAGATGAGAAATGATGTCTGTAGTGCAGTGACGTTGATTAAGGACAACTCATCCTATTTGGTATGTAATATATAATTTATTTCCACATTCGGTCGAGAGAGAAAGATGGAGACACCTAAGGCTGCTCCATAGGCTGCTCCTTCCAATAGCCATGACAGTACAAACACTAGCTGTGGAATTGAGGGCGATTAATCCTCCGGCCTATTGCACGTCAGACGAGTACTTTATCACTGAGCTATATTCTTCCCTTGATCTATATCCCCCCCCCCCCCCCCCAACAACAGAACAAAATAATATGATTTGTATCAAATGAGAAGCTTGAATTTATTGCAAGACTACATAACATCCATGCCTTGGTGCATGCCGGTTGGTGTGAAGTGTGACCTACCTTCACAGCATTCTGAAAGATGCTGTTACAAGACTACTTAACCTCCATGCCTTGGTGCGTGCCGGTTGGTGTGAAGTTTAACCTACCTTCACAGCATTCAGAAAGATGCTGTTACAAGACTACGTAACCTCCATGCCTTGGTGCGTGCCGGTTGGTGTGAAGTGTGACCTACCTTCACAGCATTCTGAAAGATGCTGTTACAAGACTACTTAACCTCCATGCCTTGGTGCGTGCCGGTTGGTGTGAAGTTTAACCTACCTTCACAGCATACAGAAAGATGCTGTTACAAGACTAATTAACCTCCATGCCTTGGTGCGTGCCGGTTGGTGTGAAGTGTAACCTACCTTTGCAGCATTCAGAAAGATGCTGTTACAAGACTACTTAACCTCCATGCCTTGGTGCGTGCCGGTTGGTGGGTTGGTGTGAAGTGTAACCTACCTTTGCATCATTCAGAAACATACTGTTACAAGACTACTTAACCTCCATGCCTTGGTGCATGCCGGTTGGTGAAGTGTAACCTACCTTTGCATCATACAGAAAGATGCTGTTACAAGACTACTTAACCTCCATGCCTTGGTGCATGCCGGTTGGTGAAGTGTAACCTACCTTTGCATCATACAGAAAGATGCTGTTACAAGACTACTTAACCTCCATGCCTTGGTGCATGCCGGTTGGTGAAGTGTAACCTACCTTTGCAGCATTCAGAAAGATGCTGTTATAAGACTACTTAACCTCCATGCCTTGGTGCGTGCCGGTTGGTGTGAAGTGTAACCTACCTTTGCAGCATTCAGAAAGATGCTGTTACAAGACTACTTAACCTCCATGCCTTGGTGCGTGCCGGTTGGTGTGAAGTGTAACCTACCGTTGCATCATTCAGAAAGATACTGTTACAAGACTATTTAACATCCATGCCTTGGTGCATGCTGGTTGGTGTGAAGTGTAGCCTACCTTCGCAGCATTCAGAAAGATGCTGTCTGGAACATGGTGCACTCCACAACATGTCACTCCCAGCGCAACTCCGGGGAAGATGTAGGCATTGTTACCTTGACCCGGGTGAAAGGTTTTACCGTCGTACATAACGGGCGGGAAAGGGCTTCCACTGGCAAACACACATCGGCCCTAGTGAAAAGAAATTAGAGTAATTAAACTTTTTATGACCCTATCCAACCAACTACATCTTACTAGTCTTAGGTGGCTTAAGTGACAAGTAAACACAGGTTTTATACTTGAAGATGCAGTGTTCTCACTGGGTAAAAATTAAACGAGGGCAGCTGCGCGACACTCCACCCTTAAAAAAAACCCCAGAAAGCAAAAAGTAAAAAAACAAACAGCTTGGTTGTGTGTTGGTCGACTTTTTGGAAAAACATTCTCCTTATTTTGCCCCTCAGTATTTGGTACAAAAAAGTTGGTACGTTAGTTGAACCGGAAATGTTGTTGGTCTGACATTCATGTGCATTCGTTTTGCTGAGCCATCAAAGTTTTAATATTATTATTTTAATAAAGATTTCAAGATATATGAAAAATAATAAAGATTTTTGTAAAGTCACCCCATGTGGGATAGAAAAATTCACGTTCATTTTATTTCCATCTTCTTCAAATGAATCGATCGCTTTGATATTGCCAGCTGATAAAAAGTAGTTTGATTTTTGTAAAAGCAGTGTATATATTATTTAGCATCCAAGATAAATGATTTTAATGATGAACACTACCACTTCTGTTGTTTTTATCAACAGTGATATCCGTCCCAAAATGAAAAGTTTCTAATATTTTATAAAGAATTGCCCAATAAACAAATGACAGAAAGTAAAAATCATCAGTTACTGTTTGTAATTAAATCTGCAATTGAAGACAAAATATCAGACGATAGTTAATGAACACAAAAGACAGAAGGACCGTTCTGATCAAATTTGGCACCAAATAAGTTTTTATTTAGTCTGAGATTGCCGAATCGATAGAAAAAATGTTTTCATTTCTCAAATAAAATATAAATTTTATTGTGTGTATCAAACATACAAATGGATACACATATGGGACAAAATAGAGGCTGTTAAAAAATACTTATAAATTATGTTATGGTAATTGTCGTAAGCTACTGAAGTTTTTCATGGGTTGCGCTTTCGTACATATTGCAGCTTGTTTCCTTTGATGTTCAGTGTGTGCAAACTGATCAATTTTTTTTGTGTGTGGAAAAAGTGTGCATTTGGAAATAGCGTAAGTGGGTGCTGTAAAATATAGTTGGGTGTGGGAAAATAAAGAGGGGCACAGGAAAATAAAGGAGGGCAGCAGAACGTATCATATGATTAGTTGCTTAGCACCATTTCCTTGCTTGCCTTGAGTTTGCTCATAGCGAAGACTGAACGACATAGGTAATTTAGTATCATTTACCTCAGTGAAATCATAAGCCTGTTGGGCAGTGCATTCTGATTTGGAAGTCGGGTTGCTCAAAGAGAAGATTACTGGCCGCTCATTATTTTTACCCATTGAACGCAAGATCTTTTCTGTAAATACTCCAGGGATGGCTGCGGCTCCTGTAGAACAAAGTGGAGGAACACATCAACATTAAACCAAATGAAGAGGGTTTTTACCTAGTGTGCATATCTGTAGCAATAACAGAACTTGTATACCAAAAGATAAAGAAGAGTAATTCTTCATGAATATTTACAGCATGCTCAACAGGTATTAACAATTGATTGAGTGACAAAACAAAACAAATCTGAGAAAATTAGACACATCAAGACTAAACCAAACCTGACAATATCGAATTAACAATATTACATTACATTCCACATTACATGTATCTAACATCTAAAATAAAGTAGAATTATATTAAACATTCTGAGAGTACTGCTAAAGCAATACATATCCCTTACTGACCACAAACAATTTTCATGGAGATGTGATATATGAATATATTTATGAGAGGGTGATAGTGCATTTGTACTATTACCTTCTCTGAAATGTCAGTATACTGATTGGATCAATGCAAAATTATTGATAAACACTTAGTAAAAAAGATATGTACATAACAAATAGAAAATTTTACTGTTTTCTTACAATAGGTAATGTTGGAACCATTTAAGCTTACCAATAAGAACTGATGGTTTTATTTCCTGCACAATTTCTTCCAAATCTGTCATTGGTTTATGGTCTTGGGCAAACACTACTTTATGTCCAGTTACCCCTCCTTCGGCACGATGCTGAAATAGGTTTTAGCATAACAATATAAACATACATTAAAAAACAAAGAATTAAATTTCTCATACATTCATTACAATTTAATGTCATCAAGCGAATTTGATTAAACATAAAAATAATGTTGTCAAGGAATGTCATATCTGATGACCTCACTTTATATTGGTACTTTGGCTCACTTAGCAATATTGTTGAGAACTAAAAAAATAATTCAAAACAATCATTCTGCGAGTACTGCTAAAGCAATACATGTCCCCTATCAGGCCCCACACATTTTCATATCGCCCAAGTCCAATAACTCCAAAACAAATGGGTAAATCACCATGAAAGTTAACCTCTTTCTGTAACATTACATGATAAAGCTATACACAAAAATTTTCTCAATATTTTCAGGCATTGCCCCCCTGCACCGCCCCGCCCCTAAAAAAAGTTGTTCCTACATGTGGTTTGATGGTCCTGTATGCAAGATATGGTCCAGACAAGGATTTACTGTTATGTGCAGTAGACCGTTAAAAGTAGGTCAGTGACCTAGTAATAGTATACGACACACCATCATCCCATGTTGTTCCTACATGTGAGGTTTGATGGTCCTGTATGCAAGATATGGTCTGGAAAAGGATTTACTGTTATGTGAAAAGTATGTCACAGTGACCTAGTAATAGTATGTGAAACAACGCCATCCCAAGTTGTTCCTACATGTGAGGTTTGATTGTCCTGTATTCATCTGTATGCAAGATATGGTCCAGACAAGGATTTACTGTTATGTGCAGTAGACCGTGAAAAGTAGGTCAAAGTGACCTAGTAATAGTATGTGACACACTGCCATCCCAAGTTGTTCCTATATGTGAGGTTTGATGGTCCTGTATGCAAGATAAGGTCTGGACAAGAAAAAGTTAACAGATGGACATACGGATGGATGGACAACGTCATACCATAATACGACCCATCATAGACGGGCGTATAAAAATGGGTATATTGCCACGAAAGTAAACCTTGATTTGTAACAGAACATGATAAAGCTATACACAAACTTTCAAGTCAGTATCTTGAGTCACTGAAAAAATCATCCGGAAAACTTTATGTTGGACGGACAGATGGATGGACCGATAGGTGACTAACAAATTATGAACTTAGTGTTCTTAGCTTCACCGATTCACAGAGTTTGTGGATGATTTCTTTTGTTCATACCCCAATGAACATAAAAGAAATAACAGAGAATCCTTAAATCAACCAACACCTTTAATGATATTAAAACATTAAAATAAACAAACAGATTTAATAAAATTTCTGTTTCAATAAATTTGTGTGTTTTCATTATATACTAATGGAAAAACATTCCTGTGTATCATTAAAATCTCACTAGGTAGTACTAAACCAAATAACTTCCGGCTGGGTCAAAGTTCGAGGTGCACCAAACTTTTGATAGAGAAGTGAACACATCAAGTCCTGTGATTGGTGATAAATGCAAGTATGTTGGTTGTCAAAAAAAATTGTTTCATCTGGGCAAAAAATGCGTGCAATTTTATTTCATCTGGTACCACTGTGTCAAGTAGCCTTGTACTTGAAACATGTATGGGGTACCTGTAAAAAAAAAAAAGTACTTGAATTTTGTGCAGAACTAGGGTAGTCATAGATGCTACCCATTATCTCAGAAATGAGCAGCTTGACCCCCAATTTTTTCTGATTCACTTTAAGAGTGAGGGGTGGTAGTATTTATATGCATGGCGTTTAAGTCGATTGATATGCTGCAGGTAGGAGTTTTAGCCACATATGTTACTATTGTCATCTAATGGATTTCGGCCATCGGTTTACAGGCTGGTAGGTACTGGGTTCGGATCCCAGTCAAGGCATGGGATTTTTAATCGAGATACCGACTCCAAACCCTGAGTGAGTGCTCCGCAAGGCTCAATGGGTAGGTGTAACCCACTTGCACCGACCAGTGATCCATAACTGGTTCAACAAAGGCCATGGTTTGTGCTATCCTGCCTGTGGGAAGCGCAAATAAAAGATCCCTTGCTGCCTGTCGTAAAAAGAGTAGCCTATGTGGCGACAGCGGGTTTCCTCTAAAAACAGTGTCAGAATGACCATATGTTTGACGTCCAATAGCCGATGATAAGATAAAAAATCAATGTGCTCTAGCGGCGTCGTTAAATAAAACAAACTTTACTAATGGATTTGATTTGGTAATAGTAATACTTATTCTTTTTATAAAATGTGTTGAGTGCGTCATTAACTAAAACATTTCCTTCCTTATTCTTTTTAAATAAATCAAAACTTTTGTGTGCCATACATGTATTATTTATCTAATGAAAGTACAGTTAACCAGTCGTGACATCTGAACCTAAAGTGCAGTCTACACCATGCTTGGTGCGTCGTTGATGACGTAATAGGACAACACATTGCTGAACAGTCGTGGTCGTTTTTTGTAATCACATGACCGGTTGTGTACAGTTCTTCCACTAATTGTTCTTAATTCAGGAATGTCTCATGATGTCAGACTTGTCGTTTTCAAATGATTCTGTAGGTGTACTAGCCTGATAGAGGCATTTTTCAAATGTGATATCACACATAGGTTCCCGAAATACAGAAGATCTGTAGTACTCCTAACTGTTGATAATATCTCCATAGACATTGTATGGGGTTCTGATGAACACTAATGAACACCACGTCTAACAATGTTTGTATGTATAAATTACCTTGACAATGAGACCCTTGGAATCGACAAGAAAAATCTTTTTGAGAGCCTCTTCATGGGAGATGCCTTCATCTTCCAGAGCACTTGTCAACAGTGATGCAATTCCAATGGATGCCTAAAAGGAAATATACCAGTACATTATACTTCATCAAATTAAAAAGTTATTATGAGACAACCTCTGTAAATATCTTGGTAGTTAATGAGAAGGTTGATACGGGTGTATACTACCAAATCAAATCCCATAGACGACAATAGTAACATATGTGTTTAAAACTCCTACCTGCAGCGTATCAATCCACATAAACGCCATGCATATAAATACTACCGCCCTCACACTTAAAGTGAATCCGAAAAAATTGGGTGTCAAGCTGCTCATTTCTGAGATAACGGGTAGCGTCTATGACTACCCTAGTTCTGCACAAAATTTGAGTACTTTTTTTTACAGGTACCCCATACATGTTTCAAGCACACGGCTACTTGACACATTGGTACTAGATGATATAAAATTGCATTTTTTTTTTACCCAGACGAAACTATTACTTTTTTACAACCTTACAACCAACAAATTTACATTTATAACCAATCACAGGGACTTGCGGTGTTCACTTCTCTATCAAAAGTTCGGTGCACCTCGAACTTTGACCCAGCCGGAAGTTATTTGATTTAGTACTACCATAAATGTTAAAGTTAAAAGGTTTTTTGTTTAACAACACCACTAAAGCACATTGAGTAATTAATCATCGGCTATTGGAGGTCAAACATTTGGTAATTTTGACACGTAGTCATCAGAAAAAACCCAGTACATTTTTCCTAATGTAGCAAGATATCTTTTATATGCATTATCCCACAGACAGGATAGCACATACCACAACCTTTGATATACTAGTCATGGTGCACTGGCTGGAATGAGATATAGCCCACCGATGGGGATCGATCCCAAGAAGGTCGATGAATGCCACCATATTTACTTTATATTACCAATGAAATATTTAGATTAGCATAAATGTGTTCACTGGCTTCTTTTCAGCAGTGTGCTTTTTCTTCTTCTTTTCAATTTGCCTTTTCTTCTAACAGCACTCGTTTTGCCATCAACAGCCATAATATGATAATTTGTAATTTAACAATATTGTACTTTCAAAACCATTCTGAATGAAGAAAACATTCTTCATTGTACCTACTGTTTTTCAGTGAATCAGAATAAAATGGGTTTTTTAAATATGACAGATGCAGATTAATTTCCTCTTACTGCAATAATGATGTTTACAGTTAAACATTACTTACTTCCCCTGCTCCTTGAAAAACAAACACATTATCAGCCAATTTCTTCCCAGTTATTCTCATTGATGCAATTATCCCAGCAGCTGCCACCGAGGCTGTGCCTGAAAATGTATAACATCTGTTGAAAATTCCAAGCACCGTCTCCTGGCCATCTACCATGGCAGTCTCTTACTGTATTTTTAAGCCTATGTCGTGTACCAAGTAAAAGTAAGTAGCTTAGAATCCACTGTTAGGCGTCTTAAAATTAGCAATCACATCGCTGTCAATTGGCTTCAGCAAGGAATAAAGGTTACTCATTTTATGAATAATTAACAGATTCCCATAGACAAGGTAGTACATGCCACTGTTTGACATGGGAAATAAGAAGGAAACATGTAATGTAAATAGATTTTTTTCTGTATATATATACCTTGAATATCGTCATTAAACATGCAGTAGGAATCTCTGTATTTCTGTAAAAACCGAAAAGCGTTGTGGTTGGCGAAATCTTCAAATTGAATCAAAACATTCTGTCCAAACCTGAAAATTAATTAAATAATTTGTCTGTAGTAAAATGAAATTGCTCATAGTATTCCATGTAGCTGTACTAATGCAGTATATATTCAGGGTTTAGGATGTAGCTGTACCAATGCAGTATATATTCAGGGTTTAGGATGTACCTGTACCAATGCAGTATATATTCAGGGTTTAGGATGTAGCTGTACCAATGCAGTATATATTCAGGGTTTAGGATGTAGCTGTACCAATGCAGTATATATTCAGGGTTTAGGATGTAGCTGTACCAATGCAGTATATATTCAGGGTTTAGGATGTACCTGTACTAATACAGTATATATTCAGGGTTTAGGCTGAAGTGTATAAAATATCAGCAATTTGCCGAATTGCTCATAGCATTCCATGTAGCTGTACTAATACAGTATAGATTCAGGGTTTAGGATGTAGCTGTACCAATGCAGTATATATTCAGGGTTTAGGATGTACCTGTACCAATGCAGTATATATTCAGGGTTTAGGATGTAGCTGTACGAATGCAGTATATATTCAGGGTTTAGGATGTAGCTGTACCAATGCAGTATATATTCAGGGTTTAGGATGTAGCTGTACCAATGCAGTATATATTCAGGGTTTAGCATGTACCTGTACCAATGCAGTATATATTCAGGGTTTAGGATGTAGCTGTACGAATGCAGTATATATTCAGGGTTTAGGATGTAGCTGTACCAATGCAGTATATATTCAGGGTTTAGGATGTAGCTGTACCAATGCAGTATATATTCAGGGTTTAGGATGTACCTGTACTAATACAGGGTTTAGGCTGAAGTGTATAAAATATCAGCAATTTGCCGAATTGCTCATAGCATTCCATGTAGCTGTACTAATACAGTATAGATTCAGGGTTTAGGCATAAGCCCATACAATATTAACAATTTGCTGAATTTCGCTAAGAAAATCTGTTGCCAAATTCAAGTGTCATTTAGTCAAAACAGCAAAAAAATTCAAATGAGTTTTTTGGTGAATTAGTAATGAAATAAATTTGCCAAATTCAACTTTAAATTTGACGATTTGGCAAGTGACAGATTAAACCCTGTATATTATACACAAAATACAGTTTCCTGTTGGTAAAACTACCATGATATTATTGCTAATGTCTACCTTTACTGGCAGCAAATTCATACAAATACTTTACTTTTTATTCTGACGCCAAATAAGTGGTACAGTAATAAAAATACAGTGTGGAATATGTCATCAAATAAAACTTCTTTCCTTAGTTTTAAACATTTGTTTAATTTAACAGGATTTGTAACACACTGCATATTTGGAACTGATCAACAGGCAAAGACCTTTTTAAAGGTATGTCTCTGTGCTTTACAACTATCAATATCTACATTTATTTTAATTTCTGAATATTTCAGAGCTCAAACTTAAGAATTTGTCCCCACGACAATTTGAAAACAAAATTGCTGTAGGTGAAATGGCCCACCGATGACAATTTACTAAACAAAAAGTACTTCTGCAGCAAAAGTTAAAGTTTACTTTGTTTAACGACACCACTAAAGCACATTAAGAAATAACATACTGACCCAAAACACTATTAAATATATAAATATCATATAACATTTTGTACTATCTGTTCATATATTGTTAAAAGTTTGTTGAAGTTTGTTTTGTTTAATGTCATGTATACAGAGGTCTTTGTCCAAACTGACTAATGTAAACCAGAACAATCTGAAAGTTGCATATATGATTAAGATGCAAGCATAACAATACTGTACCTCTTGACTGCAGCTTGCAAAAACTCATCAATAAGAGCATCATACTTTTCTCCCGTCTCTCGTGGTCTGTTTAATCCAATGTACAATGGATCCTCATGTAATTTCTGCAATTGCCAGCACATTTTAATATCTGGTTATTAGGCATCTAATACACAAAAGCATTAAATTAAATATACATGTACATGTACATGAAAACAGTTGTGAGATTGTATCACAAAATTCATTAATCAAAAACTGTGGGATATTATTCTATTAAAAAAAGGATGAGATTTAACACTTCACACCAAGAAAAACTTTCTTATATTATGTCACTTTTTGTAAAGGTAAACATAATTTAGCACTATGTCAATTGCAATGCAACTATAATCAGAAAATACATGCTTTGTGTTGAAGATCAATAAATTCAATTATGATCTAGATTGATTGGCTAGTGCTTATAATTTCTGAGAGAATTATCCAAACTTTAAACAAAAACATGGTTTACCTGACCAACTCAGGGTTATAATTAATAAATAATTATTTAATGCCAATAACCAGTTTTAATTTATCAGTTGTGAGAAATGGAATCTGAGTAACCATATAAAATTCACAAATGTGAAATGTCACCTAACATACCTTATTGTTTGTGCCCACATCTAACATAATTGGCAGGCACTGTTCAGGTGGGATGCCTCCAAGAGCAGTATATAGGGA
The DNA here is from genome assembly GCF_016097555.1 of Gigantopelta aegis. Classification (NCBI taxonomy): domain Eukaryota; kingdom Metazoa; phylum Mollusca; class Gastropoda; order Neomphalida; family Peltospiridae; genus Gigantopelta; species Gigantopelta aegis. The sequence continues at coordinate 110,372,439 of NC_054702.1, read as the reverse complement.
CAGCTTTCCTACAGGGATACCCATCCCGTAGGCACCTAGATCACCCAGACCCAGAATTCTCTCGCCATCTGTGACGACAATGGCCTGCAAACAGAACATCGGTTTTATACAGATCAACACTTACTTGTGGGAGGTGAAAAATAACAGAGTCAAACAGCAACCTTAAAACATAGTTAGGTATAGAATTAATTATTCATCATTTTATCATTAGTACACTAATTCTCTGCCACCCTTCCCAGGGATCAATGCAGAAGTTTTATTTCACTTGCTGGGGATAGTAAATGACATATATTCACTAACCAAACTTCTTTGTCCACTCGCCAGTTTTACCCAATATATAATTTTATAAAATAAATGTATGGCAATGCACCTAAAGAAACACAGAAATAGATCCATGTTTAGTTTATGCATCATACCCCGGTTAGAGCATGATTTGAGTGCCGCAATGAACAGTACTTATGCAATAATTGACCAGACGACTATTCAACCACTTTCTAAGTAACCAAGATAAAATTCAACTCTAAAGTGATGAACATTTACTTACGTTTATCATCTTCTATATAGCGCTTTTGGAAGAAAGATTGTTTACCCTACTTCAAATGTTCAAAATCATTTGAGAAAATCTATGTACTGTTCAGTTAAAAGGACTATGGAAATACACTGGTTGAATATTGATGCTGTTGCTCTAATTAAATTTTTTTTTTTAAATTGTACAATGTTTGATAATTCAGGCCTCTGAAAATTGCGACAACGATCATTTTGTTTACACATTGTTCACGTAAATATAATTTAGAGTAACCTATTTTACGTTTGTGCATTAAATTTAGTACATTATTTACATAGACATAACAGGTTACACAAACAGAAAATGGGTTGCCTGAATTTATTTTTGCGTGATACATAAACGGCTTATGCAAATATTCAATTGTCAAAAAACCACACCCAAAAAACCAATTCCATTGTCAGAGGCCTCTAATTCAGAGTCCTATTCTGCCCCATGTCTATGCTAATAAAGTGTTTGTTTTAAAAAATAGACACAATTTAAAGTCTAAGGAATACTAGCTATTAATTATATAGTAATCTTTTAATGCACCAAAGACACAAACAGAGATCAGCTGTCCGACTCACGATAACTTTACCCTATTGTCGTTAAACTACCTGTACATAATATACAGTGCATGCACAGGTGAAGAAAAAAAATGTCTTAAAATAAATGCATCTGTAACAAATTCAGATGATCTAAGCAGAAGTTTTGTGAAGTCATATAGGAAAAAAAACATGATTTGCTTCGAAATCCTGTTATACTAATTACTAAGTTATTAATAACTAATGATTCCATGGTAATGTTCAACTTGTTTATGCTTATTAGGTCCAATATTTTGTACTTGCCAGTTGGCTACTACTTTTTAACAAATAGTCACCTGTCAACAAAAGTTACTTGCAAAAGCGTGTTTTACTCACCGTATAGATCCCTGCCTCCACAAGTCATCTATATTTATATGTTGAGTAATTTAACCTATTTATAATGCATGATGTTCATTAATTGAAATTTTGAAGAAAAACAAAGACCCTGCCCACCACCCTCCCCCCAAAAAAATCCCCACACTTTAAAAGAAATTCAAATTATTATTAGTCAAAATTAATAACCTGTTACCACTGGACTAAAGTTATGACCTGCAAATCTGAATTAACAATATATACTGCAATCTATTTAACATTATTATAGATTGTATACCACCAAATCAATTCTCATAGATGACAATAATATTGTTTATGTCTCAGTGTCTACATGTAAAAGTACAAAATCAACATAAACACCATACTACCAGGGCCCGTGCTTATAAAACTAGAGTCCAGACTCAATCTCTAATGACGTCACACCCATACAATTTGTATGGTGTTGCCATGACATTAGTGTTTCAGACTCTATTAGAGTCTTGACCGGCCTCGGTGGCATCGTGGCAGGCCATCGGTCTACAGGCTGGTAGGTACTAGGTTCGGATCCCAGTCGAGGCATGGGATTTTTAATCCAGATACCGACTCCAAACCCTGAGTGAGTGCTCCGCAAGGCTCAATGGGTAGGTGTAAACCACTTGCACCGACCAGTGATCCATAACTGGTTCAACAAAGGCCATGGTTTGTGCTATCCTGCCTGTGGGAAGTGCAAATAAAAGATCCCTTGCTGCCTGTCGTAAAAAGAGTAGCCTATGTGGCGACAGCGGGTTTCCTCTAAAAACAGTGTCAGAATGACCATATGTTTGACGTCCAATAGCCGATGATAAGATAAAAAATCAATGTGCTCTAGCGGCGTCGTTAAATAAAACAAACTTTACTATTAGAGTCTTGAGTCTAGACTCTAAAAGTTTTATAAGCACCAAGCCAAATCTTACAAGCTGCTAGTTTCATATATTATGGGAACCATCTTTCCTACGATAGTTCCATACAAAAATTATTCTCTATTCTTGTCAGAGCAATATACAGGTGAGACTCAAAATGCCCTGTATAGAAGGGTTCATGCTGGACGCTGCAGTATCCATTCTTGTCAAAGCAATATAACGAGAAGACTCAAAGTGTCCACTATAGAAGGGTTCAAGTTGGACTCTGTAGTACCCATTCTTGTCAGAGCAATATACAGGTAAGACTCAATGTGTCCACTATAGAAGGGTTCAAGCTGGACTCTGCAGTACCCATTCTTGTCAGAGCAATATACAGATAAGACTCAAAGTGTCCACTATAGAAGGGTTCAAGCTGGACTCTGTAGTACCCATTCTTCTCAGATCAATACAGAGGAAAGACTCAAAGTATCCACTATAGAAGGGTTCAAGCTGGACTCTGTAGTACTCATTCTTGTCAGAGCAATATACAGGTAAGACTCAATGTGTCCACTATAGAAGGGTTCAAGCTGGACTCTGTAGTACCCATTCTTGTCAGAGCAATATAGAGATAAGACTCAGTGTCCACTATAGAAGGGTTCAAGCTGGACTCTGTAGTACCCATTCTTGTCAGAGCAATATAGAGGAAAGACTCAAAGTGTCCACTATAGAAGGGTTCAAGCTGGACTCTGCAGTACCCATTCTTGTCAGAGCAATATAGAGGAAAGACTCAGTGTCCACTATAGAAGGGTTCAAGCTGGACTCTGTAGTACCCATTCTTGTCAGAGCAATATAGAGGAAAGACTCAAAGTGTCCACTATAGAAGGGTTCAAGCTGGACTCGCAGTACCCATTCTTGTCAGAGCAATATACAGGTAAGACTTAAAGTGTCCACTATAGAAGGGTTCAAGCTGGACTTTGCAGTACCCATTTTTGTCAGAGCAATATACAGGTAAGACTCAAGGTGCCCACTATAGAAGGGTTCAAGCTGGACTCTGTAGTACCCATTCTTGTCAGAGCAATATACAGGTAAGACTCAAGGTGCCCACTATAGAAGGGTTCACACTGGACGCTGCAGTATGTTTCAAGCATAACAGTATTTGGTATATTGACACCAGTTCAAATTCAATTACAGGAATTTGCTGGCTAGATGAAATAACATTTTATGACAAGGATTGCAAGATATGTCACCAATAGCAGGCATGGCCTTATTTAATGCCAAATATTGCACTTCAAACTTTGACACAAGAGATGCTATTTGTTAAACCTATATCTATAACTTATAACAAGAGGAGAAAACCCCCCTAAAAAGTAACTATTGTATAAAATTAAATTAAATTTGTAATCACAATAAATTACCTTAATGTCTCTTTCTGGCCAATTGCAGAGCATCTCATAAAGATGTCCAGCATCATTGATAGTCAAAAAGAGACCTCTAGAAAATAAAAACACCATTTAAAGGGACAGCCTAAAAAAAGCTTTTTTCTTTTAGCCAAAAATCTATTTTAATGCAAAATGTTCAATAATTTTTATAAATTGAAATAGTCTTCACTGTAAAGGAAAACATAAGTAATGCCATTTCCTGATATTTGACAACAACTTGGTAACACATTTTACAGTCTGGTTTTAACTTTACTTTATTAGAAAGTTAACCTTTATATACCAGCAGATAATCTGCATTTTGCTGTCGTTGAAGAGCTTTACAAAAAGCAGTAATTTTTATTCATTGGCACAAAAGTGCCATCGATGATGCCCCTGACCCACAGCAATTTATATCTCAATGACAGTAATTTAGAAAATTTGTTTCTAATTTTCATTATTATTCATACTTACCTAGTGCTAGCACAACAAATATGCTATTCAACCTGAGTCATACCTACACACTGCAGAATTCTCTCCCTTGCCGGATATGCGCAATGCTATCCTTGCACGGGCTACCTGTAACTTCATTCTCGGTTCAAAGTCCACCCACCGAGGGAAAGCCTCATAGGGGTGGGTGGGAGGTATAGTTTGTTGTGCTAGCACTAGGTAAGTATGAATAATAATGAAAATTAGAAACAAATTTTCTAATAGTCTTATTCAACTTACTGTGCTAGCACAACAAATATGCTATAACGGACGTGCAATGACACCGTTAGAGCACGTGAATTCAACATTAATGGGAGGAGGTAAGAAAATAGAGGACTTACCCGTACCCAAAAAGCTCCTTTGAAGTAATGACATGGAGATAGGACGAACCACGACATACGGTAACAAGGAGTCAAAAAACTTTTGGGAATAAAAAGGGGCTTCCCAAAAGAAACACTCATCCCCATGAAAAGGAGGAAAAACATCTCCCCAGGGAGAGGAAACGGTAGACAACACTACAAAAAAAACCCCCATCCCTCAGAAAAGAGTGGAGTGTTAAACATGTCCGAAGCGTGAATCGATGGCAGTCGGACGGAAAAGAGGTCGACCCCTTTCCGTTGCCCTGCGCACAGACACGACGTGTTGAGCCGCAATGACTGTCTGGATCCTACGCGTACCGTCAGGACCAACCTTTTCGCCATATCCCGGAAATAGAAACGGTCAAAAGTGTGCCGTCCTTTCCAAACCCCTGCATTCATGACCTTTATAATATCTAAAGAGTCATGAAAATTCAGGGAAGCAGAAATGGCTCGGATCTCATGTGGTTTAACAGAGAAATTCCGTAACACATGATCACCCGCCATCTCATATGCTAGCTTGATGGTAGCTGCTATCCATCGAGACAAAGCATTTTTTGTGACATCACCCGGCCTAATGGTATAAGAAATAAACAATCTCTTTTTACCCTGCCGCCGGTTTTTCGTACGCTGCAAATAATACTTCAATGCTCTCACCGGGCAAAGAAGTCTATCCGAGTTATCAGATGACAGTGTACGAGATAAACTGTGAATGACAGTAGGTGGAAACTCTTCCCCTGGAGACTGGTTTTTTAGCAACAAAGATAGGGTCGGTACGTAAAGTGACAGACCCGTCCGAATTGTAATCAACCAAGTCATGCAAAAAAGCATGTATCTCACTGATCCGACGACAAGCTGCCAGTGAAACCAGAAACAGAGTCTTCCACGTCAAGGCACGAAGACTAGCAAACCTCAACGGCTCATAAGGCGCACCCTTAAGAGCATGCAACACCAGAAAGACATTCCATTTCGGAATAATGGAAGGTCGTTCAACCGTGGATTGTAATGATTTAAGTAAATCATGCAACACCAAGTTGGTAGAAAAAGTCACGACATCCACACTGTTTAAGAGTAGTGAAAATCGCAGCTCTGTGACTTTTCACTGTCGTGACTTTAAGTTTCCTTTCTTGGACCAACGCCAGAAAGTACTCCGCTAAATCGTTGACAGTAGGCGATAAGGGATCGAAATCCCGTGCGTTCGCCCAACGAACCCACATACGCCAGTGACACTGATAAACCGACTCGGTAGATTTGCGCTTTGCTGAAGAGACGAGATGCGCAATTCTTGTCGAAAAAACCTCTGCGTCGCAAGGAAGCCCTGATAACCTCCACGCGTGAAACCGGAAGACCTCCGGCTTCGGATGCCACACCGTCTGACTCAGTCGCTGGCTGAGTAGATCGGACAACACTGGTAATCGGAACGGGACTGCCACTAACAGTGACAGGAGCTGTGGAAACCAGGGCTGCGCCACCCACAGAGGAGCTATCAACGTCACGTGACAAGGTTCCTGGACCACTTTGGTCAACACCTTGCCGAGTAAGACAGGAGGAGGGAAGGCATAAAAATCCAGTCCCGTCCAATCCATACTTAACGCGTCGTACTCCAACGCCAATGTGTCCGGTACCGGGGACACGAACACCGGCAATTGGTTGTTCAACCGTGTGGCAAACATGTCCACCTGTGGACTGCCCCACACCCGAAGAACCGCTGCGACCACCCCTTTGTTCAACATCCACTCCGTCTGAACAGGGGTATGTCGACTGAGGGCATCTGCTAACACATTCACCGATGAAGGAATGTGTTTCGCCCACAGAGTGGTCCCTAGTTGGTCGCAGAATTCCAAAATCGCAAGAGCTTTGCGACCCAAAGTCTCCGATTTGGTTCCACCCCAACGATTGAGATATGCCACTACCGACGTATTGTCGCATCTCAACAGAATTCGACGGTGTCGAAGAACACACCGGAAATGAAGACAGGCACGATGCACTGCCTCCATCTCCAAACAGTTGATACGAAGCTTCCTCTCGGAGAGATTCCATACCCCTGAAATGTGTTGATCCAACAGATGCGCCCCGTACCCGTGCAGCGACGCATCCGTGAACAGGATCAGATCCGGAGCAGGGGGGTGCAACGGAACCGATAGGGACATGCACTTGTCCGACAGGCACTCCTGTATCGGATGAGTGAACCATGGGCCCAGAGGCACTATCGTGTCCCAATTGTGACCGTCCCACCGTGGGGACAAATGCCACTGGAGTGGTCGTTTGAATCGTCTGAACCGCACGATCAATGAGGCCAGAGATTCGAGGTGGCCCAACACCACGTGGAGAGATCGTACCGTAGTACTTTGCTCCCCCATCAAACGTCGCGCCGACGTTTGGAAATTGTGGATACGCGCATCGGTGGGACGAACCGACGCTACCACAAGATCGAAGACCACTCCGAGATATGTGAAAATCTGAGCCGGCGTTAACTCCGATTTCACCCAATTGGGAATAAAACCCAATTGGAGGATCGTGTCCAAAACCAACCCGACATTGGTCTGACACTCCTGTTGCGACACGTGTAAAAGCATGGGGACTCGTCGCCAAACCGAACGGGAGCACACGAAACTCGTACGCTTTCCCGTCGAACAGGAAGCGCAGAAACTTCCAAAACGCCTTGTGCACCGGGACATGGAGGTATGCGTCTTTCAGATCGATCGACACAGCCCACTCCCCAATTTGAAGCAGGTTCCGGACCGAATGAACCGTTTCCATTTTCATGGAAGGAACATCGACGTAGACGTTCAGTGGCTTCAAATTTAGGATTGGTCTCCATTCCCCATTTTTCTTCCGGGCGAAGAAAAGATGAGAATAAAATCCCGGAGTGTCCAGACTGACTCTCTGGATGGCCCCTTTGTCGAGAAACTCGGCAATCATACTCTCCACTAAAACGCGCCGATCTGCGGACGGTAACGGCGGCATTCTCGGAGTGGAAGTAAGAGGGGGGCTCGAAGAAAAGGGTATTTTGTAACCGTGTCGAACGACCGACAGAACCCAGGGGTCGAGACCAGGCAGCTTGCACCAATTTCGAAGGAAATGGCGGAGCCTGCCCCCCACGGGTATGGTTGCTAACGGTACCTCCGAAAGCAACTGCCGATCGTTCACATACCCTCACCCCAACCGCTTACCACCCGTAGGCACAACGCCTTTGGTGGACTGAGAACGGAACGCAGTACGACGTTTGCGTCCTCGCTTAGCGGAAGACGGGTTGTTACCTGGTTGCCTCCTAGTGTCAGGAACCCTAGGGATCTGAGACGACTGTAAAAAAGCAGCCTTTTTTACAGGAGGAGGCTTGAACCCCCGAAAACGTGGACCGACGTTTACCAGAGGTTGAGGGTCGAGTGTTCGGGACTGGTCGCGACAAATCCTTGTCTAGGACAATATTAAAATCGGGACCGAAAAGTAAATTTTCCCGTACCGAACGTGTACGAAAAAACGTCTTCGCAACGTTTGACGCACTCAAACCCGCCAGGTAATGGTCACGCCGTAACAAAAGACTGTTCGCAAACAATCGGCCAGATAACTGAGCGATATGCTTAGAGGCTTTTGACGCAGCCTCCAAACAGCCTTTCGCCATCGCGGGAAGGCTCTCGACAGCCTTATCCAAGCCAAATAGGAACGTACCTAAATGGTTATTAACCTGGAACATCGACTTAGCCAGCCGTTCGAACGATTCCAGATCCGCGATTGGCAATGACACATGTGGCGATGGGGAACAAGCGGCTCGGACACTAGCGGGAACGACCGCCGGATGTTCGAGAAAATCCGCCCCCAACGTCTCATAGGAGTCGGCACGAATAATGCGCGCTCCCGTTAGGATTTTCCCCGTAGGCAGTGCCGTTGGGTACTCATCAACACCCACTCCCAGGATACGATCACTGCCAGTGATCAACACATCAATGTCACAAAGTGAACTGTGCGCCTCCTGTGCAAGTGGTAAACCCGACTCCTCACGAGGAGTGACCAAATTCAAAGAACGGTTCCCGAAGGAGACACCCTTGAATGTAGGCTGGGCCTCAACCTGAGGTATAGCGTCCCCGCATACCTGTCGGACCTGGTCCCTGACAAAAGCCAGAACCGCCGGATAATCCCACTCCTCCTCTACCTCCGAACCGAAGTGAGAGAGAGCTGGGTCAGCGACAGAATCCGGTCCAACCGACGCTTCCTCTGAAGCCAGGTCACTGTCCACTGGATCCCGAAGATCGATATGGACTCCTCCCCCTAATCGAGACGCCCCTGGGGCAGCGTCTCCCGAGACGGAAACAATAGGAAACCGAACGACAATCCCTAACTGCATCGTCAAACTGCTGTCGAGACGCAGTTTCTGCTGGTTTTGGCGGAAAAACCGGGGGGGGGGGGGGGGGGGGGGGAGGAATGGGAGCCGCACCCGACGGTCCCGTCTGCGAAAGCAATGATCCCAACTGAGGCGAAGCGTTCAAAAATTCCACAAAACTCCGAAAACAACGTTTCCTGAAAGCCTAACGGTCGTTCCTGCGCAAGTGCGGAACGGTCGGAGTTTGCGGCCACAGAGTACCCCCAGCCGAGGGGTATCTGCGCGAACTTCGTCCTCTATCGAGTAAAGTCGAAGAGGTAGGGACCAAAGACGGTGCAAACTGTGAGGAGATGTCCGTTGCTACCGAAGTCACCGGACCCTTGGGGTAAACATATGCAAACGGAGGACCCAAACGGGATGAGTCCTCCACCCAACGGTAAACATCGGTCGGGATGCCATCAGAGACGGATCCCGGCATCGGAACAACTGGCTCAGTTCGAAGCAAACTGGCAGAACTCTCCTCGGGCCTTGAGAATGCTGAGGTGCCGAAGCGACTGTCAGCAATCGAAGGCAAAGTCGGGGCCACCTGCTCTGCGGACGAAGCAGTGGACCTATGCACAACGGAGTGCATGTGCTCGGTAACCGATGAAGTCGTCAAAACCGGTGCCGCGACGACTCCACCCTGCCCCCCTTCTGTTTGTAAAGGTAACCGTAACGACGATGGCGACGCCCGCGACGAAGCCAAACAAACAGAAGAAGGCGCCGTCACTAACGAAGACGGCTCACGTACCACGGTCACAATAGGAGCCCCCCCCCGGGGGGGCGCTCCCGAAGTATCTGTAACTGTACTCGTAACACGGACCGAAGAAGAAACACCCTTGTGTTTCCCCCCTTTCCGGACACTTTTCCAAGTGTCTACAGACTTATGGGACCTACCCACTAAGTCCGACTTGCCGACTACTGCCGAAGCAGACGACAAGATTTTGCTGGTACCCGAAACCTGAGTATGCGAACCGAACCGAACCCACTGGTCAGGAGACCACGTGGCGCAGATCTCACACTGACGGTCTTGAGAACAAGACCGACAGTCCGGACACAACACGTGTGTGTCTTTACGTCGTAAAGGAAATGGACAACCATCTCGCGCACAAAATTTCCGTGCGCTAGCTGTCAACGAACTCGCGTCGGACATGGTAAATTCAACACAGAATTCCCAACTACCAACCGTATGTCAAGTTCAACCAAAAAAACAAACACAAAATTACAAGTAAAGAAAACTTTTTGCCAAAGCTTAACAGGTGTTAACAGGTGGACTGCAGAATTGAGAATGAAGTTACAGGTAGCCCGTGCAAGGATAGCATTGCGCATATCCGGCAAGGGAGAGAATTCTGCAGTGTGTAGGTATGACTCAGGTTGAATAGCATATTTGTTGTGCTAGCACAGTAAGTTGAATAAGACTATGTTGTTGTTTGGTTCAAGTCCTGTTACTACTATTCATAAATTTATTTTACTGTATAATCAATAACTATGATGTTACAGTTTGAGTCTTAATTCATTTTAATGGATACTTGATAGGATTTCCTATGTACTCTATATTTTTGCCAATGATTCTTGAAGAAAACTGCTGTTTGCCAATTGGTACCATATTACAATTTTAACATTCTTAAGTTAAATACGCAATGGTTACATGTGACAGACCCTAGTTCTTAAACATTACGGCATATTTTTTACTAATAAAGCCACTTTTAACGATTATAATCAGACATTATTTAGATTTTAATGTTTATATTATCCACTTCCGTATATACAAAGTGTTTCTGGCCATCGTGGTGTTTTTAATAGCACAAAATTATTTTTTCATATTTTAAAAAAAATGCATCCACATACCTCTGAAAGAGAGAAGTAATTGTTATGAAAACAAGCATGGATTTGCATCTTCGTTTTTTAAATTGGAAAGAGTGTATAGACAGGGCGATCCAATCTCCCCATATATATTTCTTCTTTGTTCAGACATATTAGCCAAGTTATTGAAAAACAATAAAAACATAAAAGGAATATAGAATATCTAATTACACAGTTTGCTGATGACACAACAGTGATATTAGATGGAATAGAAAAGTCTCTACACCACTTTAAACACCCTTGCATTTTTTGCTTGTTTTTCAGGCCTTAAAGTAAATGTCGACAAAACTAAACTAATTTGGATAGGGTAAAAAAAAACCATAGATATGTAAAGACTGGAAATTTGACTGAACAGAACAATTTACTTTATTGGGGATTAACTTTGATATTGACTTGAAAAATATGATAGAAAGTAACTTCAGGGCTCGACCTTAGCGGTATCCTGGGGTGTTTTGGCTACCGATTTCTCACGCAGACTACCAGTTGTCTAACCCTGGTAGTCCGCTGGGCTACCAAATGTTTTGGCTTGTCCAGTCACTCAACAATCAACAAGACGTGTCTGAAATTCCACCTTTCATGTGCACGCTCTCTGCTGTCAGGAGTCACTGTAACTGTTAATTGCTCCCCTAGTGTGACCCACAGGTGGCGGTTGCACAATATGATTTAGTGAAATAAAGGAGTATATTTGCCAGTGGTAGATTTTTTTTAACATAGCGGACCAAAACAAATAATTTGATGTAATCCAGTGGCCAGATATACTTGGTTCGTACGGGTTATGGAATTTTCTTTTCGGTAATGGGTTAACTATTCATACTCATTTATGACAATCAACAACACAGCCCGTTGTTTTACGCCTACTTATAACAAACGCTATGTATGATCAAGACTATTTGCTGCAGCTGAAGTCTAAACTAAAAGATAATTCAATCACGGTTTATTTCCTTCTAGGCTACCTATGTAAATTGTCAAATTATTGTTTACAAAATTAATATCTATCACTATGTTAAATAAATGTATAAATTAACGAATATTTTCAATGTTAAAAATATTAATCTTTCTTACAAATTAATTTTAATGAAATCTCTCTTATCGTTTGCTATTGCTTTGCACGATAACCTCGCTAAAAATGACATCTGACCTTGTCACGTGATAACACAAACACACATGGCGATCCCCTATCTGGGATAATTGGCTTTCGGCATTTACAAGTTTATTGTCATCAATAAAAACTGCTATTGTTTTGGAATAAAGGCAAGTTTTGTTAAGATTCTTCAAAATTACACCTATTGAACATAGTTGCAGCCATTTTAAGTATTAAAATATGCAATATCGATCCGAAGATCGTACGATTAGCAGACAGCTGAGTTCTACTCGTGAAAACCGTATGAAGTATTTCAATAATATTTTGTAAGCCTTCATTACGAGATTAGGCCTAAAACAATAAATAGTAATAATAATAATAAATACTATTGTGTATTTCTGGAATCGTACCAAAGAAGTTGGTTGTTTTGTTTTGTCCATATGCTCATGATTTACAAAAACCCACCCTAAAACATTTAAATAAAAATAAATTATTTTTCTTTTTTCTCTTTTCTTTTAAAGAACTTTGTGGGGCTACCAATTTTTACTAAGGGCTACTAGATTTTATAACCTGGTAGCCCGGTGGGCTACCACTGAAAAAACTTACGGTCAAGGCCTGAACTTTGAGGATAAATTTAAAGCTATTGAATCTATTTTAAACATTTGGTCAAGTAGAACTCTTACACCATTGGGAAGAAACATAGTTTTAAAATCTCTTGTTCTTGGAAATTAAATCATTTATTTTCCTCTTTGGAAGGGAAAACCTGACAGAGTTAAACATATACAAATGAATTATACTATTAGAGATGGAGGAATTAAAGTACCAAATACTCAAAACATTTATTATGGCACAAAACATTGCTTGGATTAAAAGGCTTGTATGTATAGATTTAAAGTGAAGATCTCTTAATAGTCTTATCCTTGGTGAAGTTAATATGATAGAAAATATTATGGAATTTGATTCAAAATATATAGAAGAAAATCTTTTACCAAAAATAAACAATAATTTTAGGAGAAATACTATTTTATCTTAGTGCAGCTATCTTAAATTTTTTTTAAATAAAATTGTTAGGGAAAATGATGTCCAGTCTCAATATATATGGTTTAACGGTGACATTAAAGTAAATAACAAATCAGGAATAAAAAGTGTATTATGCGAGCCTCTGGTGAGCATAATACATTATTTTTATTCCTAATATATGATATTGACGATACCGAAATACACGAGGGTAATAATCTGTTTATCATATAAGCTCAAGCTTAATACAATGTGTTTTTGTAAACTATACACGCAACTTTAATTCCAGTCCGCCATTACTAGATATTCAAATGACGTAAGAATATGTAGCGTGGTGTATTTTTGAATGGAAATTACTTCAAAGTCAAATGACGTCATTTTGGATGTCCTTACATTAAAATAAAGTTATGCCTAACGTTTTTTGTTTTCTGAACACTGGACAGCTTTCAGTGTCAAATTGCCATTGAAATGTTTTTATTTGATGACTATGAATGTACGTTTGCTTAAATGTCAATAAACCTAGTGCCGAGACCTCGACTAATTTACATCTAATTTGCAAAGTTATCAAATTCTTAAAGTATGTGATCTGAAAAATATCACATACTTTGATTGCACTGAAAATGTAAGATATTTTATTTATTTATTTATTTTTATATATATATATATATATATATATATATATATATATATATATATATATATATATATATATATATATATATATAGATAGAGAGATAGAGATAGACAGATAGACAGATAGAGATCTATATCTCTCTGTATCTGTATCTGTATCTGTATCTGTATCTGTATCTGTATGTGTATCTGTATGTGTATCTATGTATGTGTTCCAGATTAAAAATGTTGGCCAGTATCCCAGTTGGATGCTGACATTTGACCAATATATATATACACAAAATAATAAAATTCCAGGACTTTCCACAGGGTTAATTAATTTTCCAGGAGTTTTAAGCACTTGCCAGGATGAAAATAAAATGTAAGCACTTTCCAGGGTTTTTCCAGGATGCATGCTTACCCTGTTAACATCATACTCCCCTATACAATTCTGTAATGTGTTCCATAACAAGTTATTTTTATTAAGTAGACAACACTATGGGCCAATATTTAAGCAGCTTGTTTTTTTGCAAACACAGGTGTTTAAGTATTTTAAATATATGTAGTTACACACATGTAAGACTAAAAACTGACTTTGTAAATTCAGCCCGATATGTCTGCTGCCAAATAAGCAATGTAGACAAATACTGCTATCCACCGATACTACTAACTGCTCACCGTGGTCTCCTGAAGACAATCCCATACTCCTGGCACGCCTGGCCCACTGTGGGTGTGTAGACGATAGGCATCATCAACTCCACATGCTCAACCAGCACTCGGTAAAAGAGCCGTTCGTTCCTGTCCTGGAGCGCCTTCAGGTAGATGTAGCGGTCAAGGTCATTGCTCCGTTTGTGGAAGTTGGTCATTGCCCGTACCACTTGATCATCCTGGTGACGAATAGCTGGAGGAATCAGGCCATGGATGCCCATCAACTGACGCTCTTTCAGTGTGAAGGCTGTTCCCTGAAAAGCAATATTTCAGTTACTGTGCATCCTTTTTTTCATTTTCATTTGGGGACTAAAACATTTCATACTATCTATATAAAAAAAAAAGAAGTAGGCACCATCTGGCTTCTAGATGAAAAAGTTAACGTAGAGGGCTGATAAATATATTATATTTCTATAGGTATGCATCTACTTAAGCAATTTAATGTGCTTTTAATGAAATTAATGTTCAATCTACATATAATTTGTTGAGGGGGGAGAGATGGTACAGACATATGCCAGAAAACAGGTTCCAAATAAGAAACAGGATACACTTCAGACTATTATTTTGATTTTAGATGTCAATGAAACACTTCTTGCACTCATGATCTGAGATGTATACTGAAAAGTACTTGCAATGATTACCTTGTTAAGTTTTGGATTTCGGAGAATGTCAATGCCTCGAATTCTTGAGTGATTAATAAGATCTTTGGTGACATGTTTTTTCTTTGCTAAACACTGTCCCGATGTGTGGTACGCTGGCACTCTGTCAAATAAAATTATAATAATCAAACAGTTGCACATAACAAAAAGGCAAATATTACTTAAGGGGTTGGTTAGAATTACTGACTTATGAATGTACAAACTCAGAGCGATCACTTTTTAAAAACATATTGATAAAGGTAACTCTCACAAAATCAACATTTTTGGAGTATGCTTTTAGGATGGGAGACCTTTGTATGCTTCAGAAACTAGACAGCCCCTATTGTCTTTTTATTAGCATGTTTTTTTTCATTTACATTGTGGAATACTTATACAAATAATAATAAAAGGCAAATAAAACAATTTTAATAAACACAAATTTTGCTATCATTGGATATGTCCACCCGATTTGTGAGACAACATACAAGTTTAAAGGTGGTTTTACAAATGTACAATATCTGTGTCCATCAACTGTTACATGCAAAAACCATTAAACTTATTGTACCCTTTCCATAAGCCCATCACATCATCCAATATTTTTTTTGGTAGATGACCTGGAATTCCCGACAATCACACCATTTACCAACACAATTCTGAAGAAATTAATAACTTGTACAAAACATTGCATGACAGATGACAAATAAAGGATGACAAATGACAGATGTTATACATATGGAAAAACCACCTTTAAAGCATTTGTATTTTAATACAATGTATACCTAAACAGTCCTGAGACAATATCTGTACGCCTTAATGGCTAATGTGCACTTTTATGTGATGTACATGTATCGTGAGGAAAGGAACATTTAACAACACCTCGGCACATTTTAAACTACGGTTAAATGTTGTCTAATATATTGTTATTTCAACACTTTGTTGACAGAGAAGGAAGGAAATTTTTATTTAACGACGCACTCAACACATTTTATTTACGGTTATATGGCATCGGAATTGTTGACGGAAAAAGAAAAACTGCTGCTGCCACATGGTTATTGCACTTTACATTTAGACAGGATAGTACACACCAAATTATTTGATGTATCAATCACACATATCAGCTATCTGGACTGCATGTCCAGGGCACTCAGTGAATAATTGGTGGTTAATGAGAGGGAGGTCAGTGTAATGGCCTTACATATCTCCACTGAGTCATAGAACCTCAGTCTGGGTGGGAGATAGATCTGGGATTCGAACCCAGTGCCCCCCAGCCTCAAGTCTACCGACTTTACAACAATGCCACTGAGGCCGGTTTATGGGGTAGCATTGTTGATTAAAAAACTTTCTACAAGCTAACCATAAACTGTTGGTTAATCATACAGCCCAAGTCCAAATGATTTTACATGCCCATATACATTGGTGTTTAGGCATGTCCACTCTGTTCCTGTCTCTGGTATGACCAGTGACTTGAACTGACAAATTATTATCAGAGGTATCCAAGATTTATTGGCAAGGTCCTATGTCTGATGGGATTAGGAAAATTAGTTCAATTTAATTAAAACTGAAATGTTGTTTAAATGCAATGCACCAAGTGCTGTCAAATTAATTTATGACAACAGATATAATTACAAAAATATTTACACATCAAACTGGGAAGAGATAGTACCACTTGTTTTTGGGATGGGACACAAAGTCAAGATGATAAATGTTGTTCCCAAAATACCTATACAAACAATAAGCATTCCCAAATTAATTACGACCATGCTGACAGTCATCCTAATATTAGTATGATAGTCCTGATTCTGAAATGTACACGGTCACTATTCTCAACATCTTTAATCATACATGTACCTCAAATTAGTTTTAAATTACAAGAATGTTTTTAATATGCAATCAGACTGATTAATATACATTTTGCTGTATTGTCAATCATTTTGCATATATATCAAAATTCCTTAATATTTTTGTCACATACTTAAAAAACCCAAACCCAGAAATATAATTTAAACAGTTGTCTGTAAAAAGTAACTTCAAACACTGAAATTCCTTTCATGCTGGGCACGATCATACCTTCAAAGATTACACACAACTAGATGCACCCAGCAGTGTATATTTACATTTCCTTCAATTAAGTAAATACTATGTAGTGTGTTTTGTTTGAATATCCTCTTTTACCCACTAGGTAGTGCAAAGAGTTTTGTATAATACTTTTATGTTGTAATATAAGAAGTACCAGTCACATAAAACTAAAGTAAACAGAAACTGAACACAGTCTATTTACCCTAGACTCTTAAGCTCTGACCTTTATTGAAGTATTCTAACCAATGGCTAGGTTGTTCCAAAAATAAAAATGATGTTGGAATTTAAAAGCTCACAAATTTCAGAATATTTGGATTCCACATATTATATTGTTTAATGCAATCATATTTATTAAAATGATTTAGTTCTTTAAAATACTCATCAAAACAAAAATCGGTAGATTCCTAATTTATAGCTGTAATCAACTTTCATTGGTGTCAGTCTGTGTACTGCATTTTAAAAACATGAAAATAATTATGCATTGATTAGGCAGAATTTGCTATATAGTATATAATTAGTAAGAAAACAATAATATAGTCAGGTTAAAAAATTAAAACCAAAAAGAATAATAATACTGGAAACAGTATAATGATTTACATATAGCAAGGTAACAATGATAGCTAACCAGTCAACAATTTTCTGGACAATTTAAGTTTCATTATACATGTGCATACTACAGATTATTAGGAAATACACCAATACATTATGATTTTGGTGGAATCAGTTTAATCAGTAATAATTATGTAGTTAGTGGAAAAGACACACAAAAAATAATACTAAAAGTAAATATTAATGACAATAAAGCACTTGTTCTGGATTAAAATAGGTACCGGTACCTATTCAAGCTTTCTGCCAGAAAATAATTTGAATGTATGTAATAAAATCAATAAGACAATACAAAATGTTATCTCCTTTCATTTTCAGTAAGCTTGAACAAAAGATTTTAAAGAATATTTATTAAAATATGATATTTAATGACAAGGTATGCAATGTCGGTTAATGTCCCTTGTCTGAACTGATACCCTAGGTATTAGGTATTGTTATAAATCAATTTTCATTGCCGATAACATTAACATGTTCTAATAAAATTGATATAATGTCATTGTCAATATTAATAATGTTGCTAGATTGGTGTATTTACAGGCCGGTGGAATTTTCTTTTGTTTAATACCTGCTAAAATTGGCCCGCAGATACTATAACTGTGTGTGTGTGTGTGTTTCACGCATGCGTGCGTACTGATGCAAAAAATGTGTGAATGAATTAAAACTTAATGTTGTGTTGTATAACATACATTTTAAATTAGTGAGTAAACCGTATAAAGCAGTTTGTACATAAATAAGCATTTGTGAATTTAAAAAGATAGGTAAGTATACCATGAGAGGTATGGGGTGATAATTTTACTTAATCATAAATGTATTACATACTTGAATAGAATATAATTATCACTAGAAACCATTTGGGATATTTTATGTACTATATTTTTTTTAATCTGACAAAAATATTCAAACAATATATAAACTCAAATTCACAAAGTTTATTGCAATTACAAAGTCTGAAAATTATATGAAAGTTGCACAGACAATTTTGAATGTACAATTAAGTGGAATCATATCTTAATTAAAACAAACAAAAATTATTGCGGAAAAAAAAATATGAAAATCTCATTTCGATCCAAAGAAGCATACGCTAATCTCGGAAGTCAACATCATAGAACTAAAAACTGAGTCACCCGATGGGCTAGTGGGTTTTGATATTGATTTGACCGGTAGTTTTTTGTTAAAGTTTCGGGTGAGCTGGCGAGGGCAATTCCGCAGCCCTGTATTTACAATTTAATATTGAATGATTAAACATTAAAACTTTTAGAACTAAATTACAAATTATAATTCAATTCTCGCATTGACTTTCTAATACAGAGAAGTTTATCATTGCTTGAATCCAAGACAGCAATCAGCAAATAAACACAATACGGTTGTATGCCATTTACTGTCCTGTGCCCTTTCAGGCTGTGATACTGCTGCTATGATATACAGGGTTACAAAACACATGAAATTATCCTGGAAGCATTTAAACTTATTAAATTTGGGGACTTAGATTTTTATTTTAAATGTCCATTGTTTGATAATATATGAAAACAGCAAGAATAAGATATTTTAATTACATTTGGTGTGTTTACATTGGGATAATTAAAACAAGTTGAATATATAACGTTATTATTCAAAGTTGTTTGCGCTTTTCCCTGGGTTTTTTATTACATTTCAGGTTCATGATTTATATTACCACAATGCAAAGTGACATTATTTATTACTTAAAAACAATTACTTACGGTAGGTACATCTGCTAGAACTTCTCTCTAAATAATAAATGTAGCCTACTATCAAAAGCTACCGTAACACATATTTAATAAGGTACATACGGTACATGTTTGGTTTAACATTTATAGCAATAAAAAAAATTAAATCATAAACAGTGACATTGTCTTGACGAAATCAGGTTCTGGATGACTTGGGTGTCTTTTTAATCTCTCCCTCCAGCCAGTGCACCAGTGCAGCCAGTGCTATCCTGTCTATGGGATGGTGCATATAAAAGATGCCTTGCTGCTAATCGAAAAGAATAGCCCATGAAGTGGCGACAGCGGGTTTCCTCTCAATATCTGTGTGGTCCTTAAGCATATGTCCGACTCCATATAACCGTAAATAAAATGTGTTGAGTGAGTCATTAAATAAAACATTTCTTTCTTTTTCATCTAGTGATCAATTGTTTCTCCTACAGCCTCAATGATATGTGCATACACGTTATAAAACTATATATATATACACACACACACATATATCAGTCGTGGATTCAGGCAGGGGCCTAGGGACAAGTTTAGCCTATGTATTGTGTTTCTTTGTGAACTTGTTTTACAGTCAGTATATTAGATGCCATATCTAATAACATTTTTCTATTTGTGACGGTCATTTGGGGTAATTTTTTATTTGACTATCAATCTACTACAAAGCTGTGGCAATAAATACTGTATACATTAAACACATTAAAGGAGTTTGAAATATATTTGGTATATTTCATCATTTTGGCAGCCATTTTGAATGTTGAGCATAATAGCGGCCACTTTGGATTTTGAAAATTATTTTATTGAACTGGCCATCCTTGAATCAATATAAATCAATGCAAAAAGTATCCAAATCGACCAACATTTACATATACAGTCAGACCTCGTTACGACGGCCACGTTTGTCCCTGGGTCACTTCGTTGTTATACCACTGGCTAGAATGAGAAATAGCCCAATGGTCCCACCGACGGGGATGGATCACAGACCATCATTAAATACTAAGTATTATTAATCAAAGCACATTAACAGTCAATCTAATCGATTGGTACCTACTTCGTTTACGAAATGTCATAAAACTAGTAGACTTGATTGTTCGAAATTAATCCTTTAAAGGGACATTTCCGAGTTTGCTGCAATTTTAAAGATGTTATCGACTAACCGAGACTTTTTAATGATTGTAATTACATATCAAATATATTTTTCTGCATAAAATATTAGTGGCTGTATATTAAATGTGTTTCTGACCGTTCTAATATTTGTACTAGGTTAAATTTCATTTTATTTCCTAACATATGGTTTTTTTTCGTACGTACGAAATTATTTGAAGACAAACTCCAGTTTAGGCTTCTTACAAATATTAAGATGACCAGAAACACATTGAATATACAGACACTGATATTCTAAACAAGTTAATATATTTAATATGTAAGTTTAATCGTTGAAATATTTTATTAGTTGGAAACATCTTACAATGCAGCAAACTCGGGAATGTCCTTTTAATAGTGTTTTCCCTAGCTTGTTTTAGCATGGTGCAGCACCATGCCTCATTAGTCTAGCACCATCTTGCCTTAATCAGCACCATGCTGCCCTGAGATTAAACAAGCCTTTTTCACTAATTAATCCTAAAATTGCCTTTATAAAACACCCAAAAATATATTATTAATTAATAAAATATGCTTTTTATATCTTTTGCCATTCATTTATTAAAGCAAGCACATAAATTACATTAATGTTTAGTTCGATTAATTTTTTTGTTTTTTCTAATGCCCCCAAAATGGTGAAAATGCCCCAAAAGTCTACCATGCCTTACCTAATTTCTAGGGAAATCACTATTTAATTGAATGACGAAAGGCGTATGTTCAAAAGCAATACACATCTACAGTTAGCTGACAACAGTAACTCAGACATCATGTGACACTGTCGGCTCACGACAAGATCAAGGATGCCAAATGGCTGTGTGTACTGCCAACATCTGTGATTGAGTAATTTCATTGTAAAGAGGTGTTTAAAGACGTTGGGTACACGTTTGTTCCTAATTTGTTGGAAGATGTGAATTCCAGTGTAATGAACAGAATAACATTGGTGTATGTTTGTTCCCGACAATTTGTGGTCGATGGTGTAAATGTTGTTGTAACGACGGTCGTTGTAACGAGGTCTGACTGTATTATAGTTAGTTTTCATGTTGACCATACAGCAAAAAAATTGGGTGGTCAGACTTTACCAAAAATCTGGTTGGACACACTTTATCAAAAATCATATTACTTGGAAAAGATCCATTTGGAATCAACTTCAAACATTAAGTAAACACTTTTCCAAAAGAGACCAAATCAAATACTGACTACTGGGCAAGTGAAAAACACTGTGAGAATTTCGCAGAGAGGCATTATATTTAACAACAATTTTTTTATTTTTTTTATTTCTTTATATATGAATAATACAAAGAACATGGCACATTTTAAAACATAAGTAAGAAATTTTCAGTCGCTTGTCATCCTACAGTACATCCAACAGGAAACGCCTTTTTCATGCTAAGTAATTTACTACAAGTTATTTATTTCTGAACTGATCTAAATTGGACAAAAAAAATTAATTTTTTGTTATTTCCAAAACCAAACTGAATGTATTTACAATTTTTTTTTTTTAGGATGGGACGGTCTATAGGTTGTGATCCTATGATATGATATATTTGGCAAAAGGTACTTATTATTTCTTTCATCTTTTGAAACTTAAAATTAATATTTTGTCCAGAATTATGAAAAATAACAAAATACCAACCTGTAAACAATGTTGTCCGTTTGTTATAGAAATTTGACAGGGGTCATGGTTAGTAGACCAGTTTTTATTTTAATGTGGTGAAGCATTGTAATAATATAGCTAATTTTGAATTTGAATGATGTCAGTATTCCAATGACGTCACTTTGAATCACCTTACAATAACCATACACTGAGTACATGACGTTTCAGTTTTAAGAATGCTGGAAAAATTCAAATGCAAACTTACCATTGAAAAATTTTTGTTTGAACATTACTAATGCATCTGAATGTGTTTGAAGAAAATCTTGTGATTAAAAAATTGTACCTTTTATGAAATATGGATTTCAAGTGAAATTACGGTAAGATATGCCATATTTAGAAAATTTGTTTCTAATTTTCATTATTATTCATACTTACCTAGTGCTAGCACAACAAATATGCTATTCAACCTGAGTCATACCTACACACTGCAGAATTCTCTCCCTTGCCGGATATGCGCAATGCTATCCTTGCACGGGCTACCTGTAACTTCATTCTCGGTTCAAAGTCCACCCACCGAGGGAAAGCCTCATAGGGGTGGGTGGGAGGTATAGTTTGTTGTGCTAGCACTAGGTAAGTATGAATAATAATGAAAATTAGAAACAAATTTTCTAATAGTCTTATTCAACTTACTGTGCTAGCACAACAAATATGCTATAACGGACGTGCAATGACACCGTTAGAGCACGTGAATTCAACATTAATGGGAGGAGGTAAGAAAATAGAGGACTTACCCGTACCCAAAAAGCTCCTTTGAAGTAATGACATGGAGATAGGACGAACCACGACATACGGTAACAAGGAGTCAAAAAACTTTTGGGAATAAAAAGGGGCTTCCCAAAAGAAAAACTCATCCCCATGAAAAGGAGGAAAAACATCTCCCCAGGGAGAGGAAACGGTAGACAACACTACAAAAAACCCCATCCCTCAGAAAAGAGTGGAGTGTTAAACATGTCCGAAGTGTGAAACGATGGCAGTCGGACGGAAAAGAGGTCGACCCCTTTCCGTTGCCCTGCGCACAGACACGACGTGTTGAGCCGCAATGACTGTCTGGATCCTACGCGTACCGTCAGGACCAACCGCCATATCCCGGAAATAGAAACGGTCAAAAGTGTGCCGTCCTTTCCAAACCCCTGCATTCATGACCTTTATAATATCTAAAGAGTCATGAAAATTCAGGGAAGCAGAAATGGCTCGGATCTCATGTGGTTTAACAGAGAAATTCCGTAACACATGATCACCCGCCATCTCATATGCTAGCTTGATGGTAGCTGCTATCCATCGAGACAAAGCATTTTTTGTGACATCACCCGGCCTAATGGTATAAGAAATAAACAATCTCTTTTTACCCTGCCGCCGGTTTTTCGTACGCTGCAAATAATACTTCAATGCTCTCACCGGGCAAAGAAGTCTATCCGAGTTATCAGATGACAGTGTACGAGATAAACTGTGAATGACAGTAGGTGGAAACTCTTCCCCTGGAGACTGGTTTTTAGCAACAAAGATAGGGTCGGTACGTAAAGTGACAGACCCGTCCGAATTGTAATCAACCAAGTCATGCAAAAAAGCATGTATCTCACTGATCCGACGACAAGCTGCCAGTGAAACCAGAAACAGAGTCTTCCACGTCAAGGCACGAAGACTAGCAAACCTCAACGGCTCATAAGGCGCACCCTTAAGAGCATGTAACACCAGAAAGACATTCCATTTCGGAATAATGGAAGGTCGTTCAACCGTGGATTGTAATGATTTAAGTAAATCATGCAACACCAAGTTGGTAGAAAAGTCACGACATCCACACTGTTTAAGAGTAGTGAAAATCGCAGCTCTGTGACTTTTCACTGTCGTGACTTTGTTTCCTTTCTTGGACCAACGCCAGAAAGTACTCCGCTAAATCGTTGACAGTAGGCGATAAGGGATCGAAATCCCGTGCGTTCGCCCAACGAACCCACATACGCCAGTGACACTGATAAACCGACTCGGTAGATTTGCGCTTTGCTGAAGAGACGAGATGCGCAATTCTTGTCGAAAAACCTCTGCGTCGCAAGGAAGCCCTGATAACCTCCACGCGTGAAACCGGAAGACCTCCGGCTTCGGATGCCACACCGTCTGACTCAGTCGCTGGCTGAGTAGATCGGACAACACTGGTAATCGGAACGGGACTGCCACTAACAGTGACAGGAGCTGTGGAAACCAGGGCTGCGCCACCCACAGAGGAGCTATCAACGTCACGTGACAAGGTTCCTGGACCACTTTGGTCAACACCTTGCCGAGTAAGACAGGAGGAGGGAAGGCATAAAAATCCAGTCCCGTCCAATCCATACTTAACGCGTCGTACTCCAACGCCAATGTGTCCGGTACCGGGGACACGAACACCGGCAATTGGTTGTTCAACCGTGTGGCAAACATGTCCACCTGTGGACTGCCCCACACCCGAAGAACCGCTGCGACCACCCCTTTGTTCAACATCCACTCCGTCTGAACAGGGGTATGTCGACTGAGGGCATCTGCTAACACATTCACCGATGAAGGAATGTGTTTCGCCCACAGAGTGGTCCCTAGTTGGTCGCAGAATTCCAAAATCGCAAGAGCTTTGCGACCCAAAGTCTCCGATTTGGTTCCACCCCAACGATTGAGATATGCCACTACCGACGTATTGTCGCATCTCAACAGAATTCGACGGTGTCGAAGAACACACCGGAAATGAAGACAGGCACGATGCACTGCCTCCATCTCCAAACAGTTGATATGAAGCTTCCTCTCGGAGAGATTCCATACCCCTGAAATGTGTTGATCCAACAGATGCGCCCCGTACCCGTGCAGCGACGCATCCGTGAACAGGATCAGATCTGGAGCAGGGGGGTGCAACGGAACCGATAGGGACATGCACTTGTCCGACAGGCACTCCTGTATCGGATGAGTGAACCATGGGCCCAGAGGCACTATCGTGTCCCAATTGTGACCGTCCCACCGTGGGGACAAATGCCACTGGAGTGGTCGTTTGAATCGTCTGAACCGCACGATCAATGAGGCCAGAGATTCGAGGTGGCCCAACACCACGTGGAGAGATCGTACCGTAGTACTTTGCTCCCCCATCAAACGTCGCGCCGACGTTTGGAAATTGTGGATACGCGCATCGGTGGGACGAACCGACGCTACCACAAGATCGAAGACCACTCCGAGATATGTGAAAATCTGAGCCGGCGTTAACTCCGATTTCACCCAATTGGGAATAAAACCCAATTGGAGGATCGTGTCCAAAACCAACCCGACATTGGTCTGACACTCCTGTTGCGACGAAGCTGGGATCAACCAATCGTCCAGATAGGTATGCATTCGAACCCCTAACAAATGAACATGACCTACCACCGCTTTTACCACACGTGTAAAAGCATGGGGACTCGTCGCCAAACCGAACGGGAGCACACGAAACTCGTACGCTTTCCCGTCGAACAGGAAGCGCAGAAACTTCCAAAACGCCTTGTGCACCGGGACATGGAGGTATGCGTCTTTCAGATCGATCGACACAGCCCACTCCCCAATTTGAAGCAGGTTCCGGACCGAATGAACCGTTTCCATTTTCATGGAAGGAACATCGACGTAGACGTTCAGTGGCTTCAAATTTAGGATTGGTCTCCATTCCCCATTTTTCTTCCGGGCGAAGAAAAGATGAGAATAAAATCCCGGAGTGTCCAGACTGACTCTCTGGATGGCCCCTTTGTCGAGAAACTCGGCAATCATACTCTCCACTAAAACGCGCCGATCCGCGGACGGTAACGGCGGCATTCTCGGAGTGGAAGTAAGAGGGGGGCTCGAAGAAAAGGGTATTTTGTAACCGTGTCGAACGACCGACAGAACCCAGGGGTCGAGACCAGGCAGCTTGCACCAATTTCGAAGGAAATGGCGGAGCCTGCCCCCCACGGGTATGGTTGCTAACGGTACCTCCGAAAGCAACTGCCGATCGTTCACGTACCCTCACCCCAACCGCTTACCACCCGTAGGCGCAACGCCTTTGGTGGACTGAGAACGGAACGCAGTACGACGTTTGCGTCCTCGCTTAGCGGAAGACGGGTTGTTACCTGGTTGCCTCCTAGTGTCAGGAACCCTAGGGATCTGATCCGACTGTAAAAAAGCAGCCTTTTTTACAGGAGGAGGCTTGAACCCCGAAAACGTGGACCGACGTTTACCAGAGGTTGAGGGTCGAGTGTTCGGGACTGGTCGCGACAAATCCTTGTCTAGGACAATATTAAAATCGGGACCGAAAAGTAAATTTTCCCGTACCGAACGTGTACGAAAAAACGTCTTCGCAACGTTTGACGCACTCAAACCCGCCAGGTAATGGTCACGCCGTAACAAAAGACTGTTCGCAAACAATCGGCCAGATAACTGAGCGATATGCTTAGAGGCTTTTGACGCAGCCTCCAAACAGCCTTTCGCCATCGCGGGAAGGCTCTCGACAGCCTTATCCAAGCCAAATAGGAACGTACCTAAATGGTTATTAACCTGGAACATCGACTTAGCCAGCCGTTCGAACGATTCCAGATCCGCGATTGGCAATGACACATGCGGCGATGGGGAACAAGCGGCTCGGACACTAGCGGGAACGACCGCCGGATGTTCGAGAAAATCCGCCCCCAACGTCTCATAGGAGTCGGCACGAAAAATGCGCGCTCCCGTTAGGATTTTCCCCGTAGGCAGTGCCGTTGGGTACTCATCAACACCCACTCCCAGGATACGATCACTGCCAGTGATCAACACATCAATGTCACAAAGTGAACTGTGCGCCTCCTGTGCAAGTGGTAAACCCGACTCCTCACGAGGAGTGACCAAATTCAAAGAACGGTTCCCGAAGGAGACACCCTTGAATGTAGGCTGGGCCTCAACCTGAGGTATAGCGTCCCCGCATACCTGTCGGACCTGGTCCCTGACAAAAGCCAGAACCGCCGGATAATCGCACTCCTCCTCTACCTCCGAACCGAAGTGAGAGAGAGCTGGGTCAGCGACAGAATCCGGTCCAACCGACGCTTCCTCTGAAGCCAGGTCACTGTCCACTGGATCCCGAAGATCGATATGGACTCCTCCCCCTAATCGAGACGCCCCTGGGGCAGCGTCTCCCGAGACGGAAACAATAGGAACCGAACGACAATCCCTAACTGCATCGTCAAACTGCTGTCGAGACGCAGTTTCTGCTGGTTTTGGCGGAAAACCAGGGGGGGGGGGGGGGGGGAATGGGAGCCGCACCCGTCGGTCCCGTCTGCGAAAGCAATGATCCCAACTGAGGCGAAGCGTTCAAAAATTCCACAAAACTCCGAAACAACGTTTCCTGAAAACCTAACGGTCGTTCCTGCGCCAAGTGCGGAACGGTCGGAGTTTGCGGCCACAGAGTACCCCCAACCGAGGGGTATCTGCGCGAACCTCGTCCTCTATCGAGTAAAGTCGAAGAGGTAGGGACCAAAGACGGTGCAAACTGTGAGGAGATGTCCGTTGCTACCGAAGTCACCGGACCCTTGGGGTAAACATATGCAAACGGAGGACCCAAACGGGATGAGTCCTCCACCCAACGGTAAACATCGGTCGGGATGCCATCAGAGACGGATCCCGGCATCGGAACAACTGGCTCAGTTCGAAGCAAACTGGCAGAACTCTCCTCGGGCCTTGAGAATGCTGAGGTGCCGAAGCGACTGTCAGCAATCGAAGGCAAAGTCGGGGCCACCTGCTCTGCGGACGAAGCAGTGGACCTATGCACAACGGAGTGCATGTGCTCGGTAACCGATGAAGTCGTCAAAACCGGTGCCGCGACGACTCCACCCTGCCCCCCTTCTGTTTGTAAAGGTAACCGTAACGACGATGGCGACGCCCGCGACGAAGCCACACAAACAGAGGAAGGCGCCGTCACTAACGAAGACGGCTCACGTACCACGGTCACAATAGGAGCCCGGGGGGGCGCTCCCGAAGTATCTGTAACTGTACTCGTAACACGGACCGAAGAAGAAACACCCTTGTGTTTCCCCCCTTTCCGGACACTTTTCGAAGTGTCTACAGACTTATGGGACCTACCCACTAAGTCCGACTTGCCGACTACTGCCGAAGCAGACGACAAGATTTTGCTGGTACCCGAAACCTGAGTCTGCGAACCGAACCGACCCCACTGGTCAGGAGACCACGTGGCGCAGATCTCACACTGACGGTCTTGAGAACAAGACCGACAGTCCGGACACAACACGTGTGTGTCTTTACGTCGTAAAAGAAATGGACAACCATCTCGCGCACAAACTTTCCGTGCGCTAGCTGTCAACGAACTCGCGTCGGACATGGTAAATTCAACACAGAATTCCCAACTACCAACCGTATGTCAAGTTCAACCAAAAAAACAAACACAAAATTACAAGTAAAGAAAACTTTTTGCCAAAGCTTAACAGGTGTTAACAGGTGGACTGCAGAATTGAGAATGAAGTTACAGGTAGCCCGTGCAAGGATAGCATTGCGCATATCCGGCAAGGGAGAGAATTCTGCAGTGTGTAGGTATGACTCAGGTTGAATAGCATATTTGTTGTGCTAGCACAGTAAGTTGAATAAGACTATTATTGTGTACGAATCCAAAACAAGGGTGCGAAAAGTGACTGTCGTCAACCTTAGATATATATATACTAAAACGCAAAAGAAACGCAGGTCCTGAAAATGCGAAAGAATTGCACTTTGTAAAGCAGTATCTTTGGTGGAATTGAACCTCAACTGTGTTAAAGGACATGGCACACACCCACACCGCAGTCCCACCTGCGTGTCAATTTCATTACCTGTGTGACGTCACGAATTCTCAAAACACGTTGTTTGCACCTGCTGGATCATCCGTATCATGAATCCAGTGCAAACACACTCATTGAAATGCTTATAAAGCCTACACACCTGGATTTAATCGCATAAATTCAATTTGAGTAGTGACAGACAACAGAATCACATTTTAAAAATGCCGCGACTGACGCAACTCCAGCGAGGGATGGCCATCGGGATGTTGCAAGCCGGACAGACCCGTACTGCTGTAGCCAGACAATTGGGATGTCATGTTTCGACAATCGCACGCCTTTCTCAACGTCACCAAATCACTGGATCTGTGAACGATCGACCACGCACCGGCCGCCCGAGGGTGACAACCGCAGCCCTAGACCGGTACATCCGGGTGACCCACCTTAGGAATCGGATGCTGCCAGCAGCTAACACCGCTCACCAGGTGCGTGGTCCACGTGGTCCAGTGTCCGCCGATACCGTCCGACGCCGTCTGAGGGCAGCAGGACTCCGTAACCGCCGTCCTTATGTGGGACCAATATTGACCCCTCGGCACCGCCAACAACGTCAACAGTGGGCGCAACAACATCAAAGATGGCGACGTGGCCAGTGGCAACAAGTTCTGTTTACTGATGAGAGCCGTTACAATCTTTCCAACGCTGATGGCCGAATCCGAGTATGGCGACGTCGACATGAACGTTACTCCGACTGCTGCGTTCTGCAGGCCGACCGATGGGGCGGGGGTAGTGTGATGGTGTGGGGTGGGTTCTCATTCAACCACAGAACACAACTTCATGTGTTTCAGACAACGCGTTAATGCCGCTGTGTACCAAAATGACGTCATCAACAATCACGTCGTTCCCTTCTTTGCCGCTCACCCACGTGTGCGCTTGCTGCAGCAAGACAATGCCAGGCCGCACACTGCCAGGGCAACACAGGCGTTGCTGGCTCAGCACAACATCCCAACGTTGCCGTGGCCAGTCTTATCACCGGACATGGCGCCTATCGAACACGTCTGGGATGAAATCGGACGTCGCCTTCAGGCTCGCGGACAACCTCAGAATATGCAGGCGCTGGAGGCAGCATTGGTCCATGAATGGAACTCACTCCCTCAGGCATTCTTTCAACGGCTTGTCAACTCAATGAGGAGACGTTGCACTGCCTGTTTGAATGCCCAGGGTGGTCACACGCGATACTGACTTTGACAATGCTACAGGTCGTCTCTTTCACATTTTTAACATGGACCCCCACCCTACTTTATGACATGAAACAATAGCCAAAAAGGAATTCAATCAAAAATTTCCAACACCAATGTGTGCCGAATTGGTGTAGCTCCAAAATAAATGTTGAAATCTTCATTTCGTTTTGTTTTTTTAATATTTTATATCCAATTTAATGAGAACCTGCGTTTCTTTTGCGTTTTAGTATAGATATGATTTTAGGTGGCAAACCTTTTACAATAGGCCAGGTCTATTTTTCAAAAAGAAAAAGAGGGTTTTGCCCCTTGGGTATGATAAAATTTATTTATTTTTTAGCCGATTGTTTTCTAAATTGCACACAAAAATACTGGGGGTTTTGGGGTTTTTTTTAAAAGAAATATATACCATCGACGTCCCAAACTGCGTTCACCTAACAACAAAAACACGAATACGATATTTACGGAAGTATTATTATACGTGAAACAAAATAGATTGTAATCATTTAACGTAAAAAATCAACAATTTGGATGTAAAACAAATCCATTCTAGTAAACAAAAGTGAAACACCCTACAGTAAACAGGAAAAAATGCAACGTTTCTAACTGCGTTCAGGCGCATGCGTTTGCAAAAAGTATCGTAATGTGTATGTGCAGTTCATCATTTTCCATTTTTAAGACAACTACATAAAAAAATAATATGTTTCTTAATTATGCACAGTTGCCAAACACTTAATTTAATTCAATTTGTCAAGCGTTCTGGTCTGGTCCGTGTTTTATAAACACACACCGCTCACACTTGATGTCAATACTGATAGGCATTACGTCCATACCTGCGCATAGTTTGTGAAATAAATTTTTTTTAATTAATTGATTTTAAATTAACAAAATTTATATACTCAAAATTATTTATAACTGTTATGAATGGATTATGAATACTATTACTACAATAGAGGCACAAAAATGTAGCATACCTTTTGCAAATCGAATATAATAATTGAAAACAAATTCTAACAACTGGGGTCTTAAAAATCGTAAAAATTAAATTCTTTGGCCTTGTTGATCTGGTATGAGGTCATGTGACACGCACCATGTCATGTGGATCCGATATCGGTAATTTTAAGGAATAAATAAAAACGACTTAGTAAAATTAATGGTTTTAGGGGTTTATAAAGTTTTGTATTTAGATACTTACTTTTCTCAACTTTATTGTTTATAAAAATGTTCCTGAACTGTGAAGAAAAACCTCATAAATGAACGACATGCCGATGACAACAAATCGGATGTTGATTGCGCGAACCGTGCACGAGAAAACAAAGTGAACGGAATTTGAGTCATAACGCAGTTAGGGACGTTGACGATATATATATATTTTTAAATTCCAAAACACTTTTACTTTTCTTGTTGTGTCAAATAAAACTTAAATTATTAGCAAAAAACATTGTTCATGGAGGCAGGGAAGGACTGTCAGTGTCACTATGGTCTGTGACTTACAAGACTAAACTGTATATAAGTGCCCTTGAAAGTTGAAAGCCAAGTCAACTGTAAAAGGTTAAAGGGATGAAGCAAAATGTATTTTCAAAGTGCACAATACATCACAACTACCATTACCTTTTCCCTGTAATCAATGGAACTGCCTTTTTGGCCAAATGACGACATAATGACCCAGACATTCTCAGAATTCACATTCAACGAAAATTCACACCGAGTCAGTGCAAGAATTACAGTAACTTTCCTACGTTCAGCCAGCCGTTTTTCGCTAAACGTTTTCAAAGTATTTTGACTGGTTTACGAAATTATTATTCGGTTTTATGTGCATCGTAAACACCAGTCTATGAAAGCATTCGCAAACAAACTGCTGGCTGAACGGTTATCAAGGGAAGTAACTTGTTCATCATTTGATGTCACTAGCTACTCGTCTTGCGTCTTTGTGTTTTGACACTGACACATTATTCAAGTACAAGACATTTTTGTCATTAAAATTGATGATATCTTTAACGTGGACTTTTTTCTTCACATTTCACTATATATCCGTAACTAAAGCTTAGACCTAAACTTTCTTTTGTTTCACGACTGCACTAAAACTTTGATTAAATTAATCATTGGCTATTTGATAGCCAACATGGGATAAACAGAGGATAATAAACGAGTTACCATTTATTATCAATTTTATGTCCCTCGTGAAATAATGTTCAGTTGTCACGAACTTTAGCGAGTGCTAAATGGAAATTATTTCACAAGGGACATAAAATTGATCAATAATAACTGATAACTCGTTTATTATTCAAATTATTATCTCAGCTATTTTTTTCTCTAAAAGCCTTTATTTTCGTATATATGCATGTACATGTATAGAAACGATGTAAACAACTTTACGCACTGTTCTGAATATTAATTGCTATAACTTTGTAATTTAATCACATCCATAATTTTCAAAAACAAGTTTTCTTTATTCTGGTACAAAATCTATAATTAATTTGTTATAAATTGTAAACTGATGGCGAGTATGTTCTGTATTGTGATTGGTTAATATTTTATTTTTAAAAAAACACACCCAAAAAACAAACAAAAACCAACCCATCCCCCCCCCAAAAAACAAAAAAAACAAAACAAAACAAACAAACAAACAAACCAACAACAAAAAACCCCACCCCATTATTTTTGTGTGCAATTTAGAAAACAATCGGCTAAGAAATAAATAACTTGTATTATTACCCATGGGGCAAAACGTTTTTTTTTTCCTTCGAAAAATGGACCCGGCGTGCTATAAAAGGTTTGCCACCTGAAATCATATAAAGCACTTGTTTAGCCTTGTAAATCGCAGACCATTTAAAACCTCTGCCTCCATGCACATTCTTTTTCCGCCAAACAAATAAATCACTACTTTTAGTATGGCCTTTTAATGCAGTAATAGGGCATTATAACGCCGTATTACAGCGTTATAATGCCCTCTTACGGCGTTATAACGCACTATTACTGCATTATAACGCCCTATTTTACGGCATATTAACGCCATAATTTACGGCGTTAATTTACTATAATAGTGTAGGGGCAAATGCAGCTAAAATAGGTCCCGTGGGAATTTCATGTTAATTTTTGGAACCAATCATATTAATAATCATTATTGTATACAGATTCAGAAAAAAATATGGTGCCATTTTTTCTAACGAATATCAAGGTCATTTTGAGGTCACTAAAGGTCACCACTATAAATCTGTTCAAGGCGCTAATTAAAATAATGTGTCACCGTATACTGTCTTTAAAATACTGGCATGTAGTATGTTAAAAGACTATTGTTAGTGACTATTTTTTTAAATGCAGCAAAGGGCCATCATTAACGTACATTTGCCCATTTGGGAAGGGATTTTGGCATTACAAGGGGAAGGGGTACATACGCCAAAATACATTATTTTATTGGTGTAAGATGGATGCGATCAATGCTCCTAATTGTATCCGATGTACTTTTCAGCGTGAAAGATCAACGTTGCCCTCAACGTGTGTGTGTGTGTGTGTGTGTGTGTGTGTGTGTGTGTGTGTAATGATCAAATGTACAAAGCATGTACCTGAGGAGGGGTGATAAAACAATACTTGATTTTGAAAAATAATTACTTTATGGATGGTCTCCAGTTAGTAGTCTGAGAATGCCCTACTACCTATTTTACAGTGGAAAGATTGCACACATCTATATCTATCTATATCTATCTATGCCTAGTCGATGCCCACATTGTACACACTATCAGAAATGTATGTGAACCACTACGTCTGAGTTACACTGAACAGACCCTTTTTGACAGACACTAAATACATGTACCATTTTTTAAAACAGAAACTGCAAATTTGTGGTTAACTTGACCAAATATGATATAACATCTAGTAGTTAGAATATTTCACCCCCACCCCCCCCCCCCCCTTTTCAAATTTCTATATCCGCCCCTAACAACAATAAAACAAATATTTACTGATGTTTTAATGTAGTGGTTTCCTTTCTTTTAACATACTACATGCCAGTATTTTAAAGACAGTATACGGTGACACATTATTTCAATTAGCGCCGTGAACAGATTTATAGTGATGACCTTTAGTGACCTCAGAATGACCTTGATATTCGTTAGAAAAAATGGCACCATATTTTTTTCTGAATCTATATACAATAATGATTAATATCATTGGTTCCAAAAATTAACATGAAATTCCCACGGGACCTATTTTAACGACATATGCCCTTACACTATTATAGCGAATTAACGCCGTAAATTATGGCGTTAATATGCCGTAAAATAGGGCGTTATAATGCAGTAATAGTGCATTATAACGCCGTAAGAGGGCATTATAACGCTGTAATACGGCGTTATAATGCCCTATTACGGCATTAAAACGCCGTACTAAAAGTATTTGTTTGTGGTAGAAAGGTGTGGGTAAACATAATATAAGATTGCAACTTTTTAGTACTGCGTTATAACGCCATATACAGCATTATAATGCCCTATACAGCGTTATAACGCCTTATTTTACGGCATTACAAAGCCCTAAATTAGAGCGTTGTAATGCCGTAAAATAAGGCGTTATAACGCTGTATAGGGCATTATAATGCTGTATATGGCGTTATAACGCCGTACTAAAACGTAAGTTTGTTTGGCGGAAATCAGCCACCATAGGATCGAGATTAACGGCGAGAGTTACAGGTTGCATAGTACCAAAGAAGAGAGTACCGTGTCAAGGTTCGACATTTACGGAGTAAAAGCAGCTGTGGGTGTGATTGGTAGTAATATGTGACATTGATTATTTGTGCAAATACTATTATCCATTGAGAATAAATAAATACACTTTTATTTGTTATACAGTTGTTATGCAGTATATACCAGAGGTTGAAACTAATGCGGGGTACCCCCAAAAATGGAACTGCAATTTTCAGCAAAAATGACGGTTGCTATTAAAAACATAAATTAAATCTCTTAAATGATACGTGACCCCCCATTTTCTTGCAGCTAGATTAGATGTGAGGTGCCACACTTTCTATTGTTGTACTTCCTGGGTGTGTTGAAACGCGGCTTATATCAGTTTTATTAGTAAACGTTAACATTATCGGCAATAGGAATTGATTTGGTCTAATGGAACCTATAGTAACGCGCAAATACCCCCCCCCCCCAACAATGTCCGCCATGATACAGATGGCTGGTCAATATTTTAAAGCGTAACATCATTAAACGATCAGTTGAATGTTCGCCATTTGTTGACATTGGCAGCAAGTTCATTTATTTTGCGTATTCGGTCAGTTTTGTTTAGTGATTACCAGACTCATTAACTCTTAGTTTATTATTGATAATGAATTTATATATTTATTGATACGGTATTTTAATATTTTGTGTTAAATTTTCCTACTTTAACTGTTTTGCTTTTATTTTTTTGTCACCTAACGACAAAAACACGATACGGAAATACTATTCTACATTTTGCAACTAGGATACGTGAAACAAAATAGATTGCTATCAGTTAACGTAAAAAATCAACAATATGGACGTAAAAAAAATCATTTTAGTAAATAAAAGTGAAGCACCCTCCAGTAAACAGAAAAGAGTGCAACGTTTGCAAAAAGTATCGTACTGCGCATGTGCGTTTTTTAATTTTAATTTTTAAGACTACTACATGGAAAAAAAAGAAGTTTATTAACAATACACAGTTGACGAAAACTTTGTTTAGTATTTTTTAAATAGGAAACATTCAGTTTGTCAATCGGGAAAGACTTCCAAACGTTCCAGCATGTATGCTAATACATGTAGTATGTACTATCACTAAGGTCATGTCCCACGCACTGAATGTTAATTCATGTTCCTCTATTTTAAGTCAATTTCTACAAATCATGTGGACCCGATATTGGTAATTTTAAGGAATAAACAAAAATGACTTAGTAAAATTAATGAATGACAACAAATCAGATGTTGATAGTGCAGACCATGCATGAGAAAACAAACTGAACAGAATTAGGGACATTGACGATACCACTACCAGAACCAACAACGTCCCAAACTGCATTCGGCTAATGACAAGAACACAATTAAACCAAAAGAACCCCCAAAATCACATGGACATAACATTCTAGTAAACAAAAAAAGTGTAACACCACCAAATCTGGAAATAAGTGACCAGGCACGGACACTGTCCGGTACAAATTTGTCGTTCACAAACTTAACATTAGCAATCATTTTGTGTCGACCCAAGTGGACAGCGCATCTTTTAATACAAAAATGTAACCAGCAAAACTGAACAGTGGACAAATAATCTAGTGCCATTGTGTTTATTTAATGTAAATTGTACATCTGAAACTGCACGGTCCTGTGGGTAGCAGTCATTATTTACATTGGCCGAATAAACAGGTAGTGTTATGTGTGCAGGCTTTGGGTTAGCTGTCAGTCTATAATTATCAACAGTACCTTAGTTTGTGTTGTGGTTCTTACGAATGTCAATTAAGTGATCATAATTAAATGAAAACAAGTACACATTGTTCAATACATTTATTAGGTGCTTTGTTATTATAAAGTTGGTGACATATAAACTGGCGTCGGTTGGGAGTGTCATCGGTGGCAGTTTGTGCTGGCGGATAAAAATTACTGCCGTTTGGGTCCTGGTTGGAGTTAATGGGCATTTAGTTAGTACCACGTGATGGAACTATATTAAGTCATGCGCATACCCTTTGTTGTTGTATAATATATGTTCTCGCTGCATTTTGCCTCCTTGCGTTCTTTTTTTTCACACTGAAAAACATTGATTAGTCTGTACACTGGACATCAAAGGAAAGAAGCCACATTGTGTACGAAAGTGTAATTTACGAAAAACTTCAGTAGCTTACGGCAATTATCGTAACGGAATTTAACACTATTTTTAACAGCCTCTGTTGTGTCCCATACCAGTATCCATTTGTATGTTTGATATACACAATAACGGTTATATTTTATTTTAACAATGAAAACATTTTATTTTTATAGTTTTGGTAATCTCCGACTGAAAAAACTACTTATTTGGTGCAAAATTTGTCACGTGATCAGAACGGTCATTTTGTGTCCACTAACTCGTGCCTGATATTTTAACCTCAATTGCAGATTTAATTGGTCGTAACTGATGATTTTTACTTAATGTCATTTGTTTATTCAGCAAATCCTTATAAACATATTAGAAACGTTTAATTTTTTTGGTTGGGGGGATATCACCGCTTACAAAAACGGAAGTGGTAGTGTTCAATATTAAAATCATTTATCATTGGTGCCAAATAATATATACACCGCCTTGACAAAAACAAAACTACTTTTTATCAGCTGGCAATATAAATGCGATTGATTTAGATGGAAATAAAAAGAACATAATTTTTTTTATCCCACAGTAGGGGATTGCTTAAAAAAAATTCTTTATTATTTTTCATATATCTTAAAATCTGTATTAAAATAATAATATTTAAACTTTGATCGGTTTAGCAAAACATACCCGTGAATGTCAGACCGACACTCTGTTTTAACTGAACTATGTTTTAACTAACAGTGCACACAAAAATAAGGCAGCTTGTACTTTGTATCAACTTTTCAGTACCAGATACCAAGGAGCAAAATAAGGGATAGGTATTTCCACAAAGTCAACCAACGCACAACGATATACGGTAACCAAACGTTCCTTTTTCTTTGGGTTTTTTTTTCTTTGTTTTTCTTCTTTTTTAAAAATATTTTGGGGGGTGGTTTTTTGTTTTGTTTAAATGGTGGGGTGGGGGGGATGCGCAACCATCCTCCTTTAATTTTCATTCAGCGAGAACACTATATACAATTTAATGTCATCCATAGAACAATTTTCATGTCATATGCATCGAAAACTTGGGCAACTTCATCTCAGAAACACCAGGTTCCATTAAATGTTAGCATATGCTAGTAGTCCATGATTCCATTTATAATAAATTTTTGTTTATTGAAGTTTACTGACATAAATTGAAGAAATTTGACTACATGTACTATACAGAAAAATAACCTTTCAGTCAAGTTTATTTGCTACAAAGGACAGTTTTAAAAAATTGCCGTCGGCATACTCAAAATTGCCGTCATCAGTTTGTTTTTTAATTGCCATGGGTGATAAATTGTTATGTTCGAACCCTGCATTTTTCAATTTGGCTTCATGGAAAGATATCAACTGTATTTCATTTCCAAATGAAATTGCATAATATCAGAAAATCTGACGAAACATCAACTTGTTTGATTATGAACAAAACGCCCAATCCATGTGCCATAATTGATTGTAGTTATTTGCCAATTTATTACTTTTTCTATATTTAATAGTGAACAAAATACAACACAAACTTTTACCTCAATCCAAACCCCAGTAAGCTGAATACCTATCCAAATAAGACTTTTTTTTTCCTTTTGTTTTAATACATATGGCTCAATTTTGCCCATGGGTGTAATTCTGGATGACATCGTTTCTCGTTACCGGCCACAAGATCGCTATTATGCTAATTGAATATTTGGTATTATTATTATGTTTGAAGTGTTAGATAGATTATGTAACTGTTTGTTCACAATCAGAAGATAGAAAATGGCTTAGCTAAAATTTTAGCCACTTGCAAATTTTATTAGCAATTTTTTTTATTATTAGCCAATGGCTAATTTGGCTACCAACAGCACAAACCCTACTTTCCTTAACATGTACGTATGTAATTTAGACATGCTTATTTTTTGGTACACTTAGTTAGACCACAACGTTCCTTCCCATGACAATCTAAACAAATTATCTGCCAAGTCTGATGATTGGTTGAAGTGTTTGTCACGTTTTCACTCCATATGTTACCAACTTGTTCCATTCCCTATGGAAAGGTAGCAAAATATTGCCCTGCATCTCGCTGCTCATATGGGTAATGATTGACCCATCTGCTGTGATATGTAATTCATCCTCACAGATAATGTGGCAATTTGTACATTGATTAATTAATCATCAGCTATTGGATGTCAAACATTTTGTAATTGTGACAGTCATCAGAGGAAACCCGCTACATTTTTCCATGAGCAACAAGAGATCTTTTATATGCACTTTCCAATAGACAAGAGAAAGCACATACCACGACCTTTGACTAGTTGTGGTGCACTGGTTGGAACGAGAAAAAAACTCAGTTGAATGGATCCACTGAGGTGGTTTGATCCTGCAACACTAGCACCTCAGGCGAGCACTCAACCGACTGAGCAGCTCAGCTAAATCCCACCACCTAAAGGGGAGGATGCATCATATATGAGCCTTATGTGTTAAAAAGATGCATACCCGGACCACCAACACATATGGATAGTTTAACAAATGAAAAATGCGTAATTTTAGAGTTGATAAAAAAACTTGATTATTTCCTGCTAACTGGGGGCAGCCATTTTGTTTCATTTTCGTCACGTCCAGTACTCTAGTTTGGGGCGAAATGACGTGAGCTCCTACCAACTCCTGTATGCACAGTGAAAACAAACACAGTAATTTACGACAAGGGGCTTCCCTTTGATCAACCGAACTTGTAAAACAACATAAATGACTTAATAATATAATATACTGTTTAACTAAATATATTTCAATTTGCATTAACAGAATAAAATGGGGTTATAAGTATTTTTCTCTCTTAAAAAAATCCAAAGAAAAAATGCATACTTTGGAGCAAAAACAACTACTCAGAATACCCAAGTGATAAAGTTCTTTTCTTTGGGACTATGTAATTGGTCAGTTCTGTGATTTTAGATGGGAAAGTCTACTTTAAATCAAGAGTTTTATAGAATTATTTATGGCTGATAATGTTCATTACCATTTTAGGGATGGTAGGTTATTTCACCATACCCTGTGATGTTAATAATATTGATACATATTTTTGTATCTAGACGGTGGTTATTAATTGTCTTGTCTGGTTACCAAACAAATATATACCTGCCAATCAGGAATCACAGGTGGAGGCAACTAGACGATAGACCAATTAACTAAGAAAACACTCCGATTATCATTTCAGTATGTAGCTTAATGCATGGACAAAACATGATACAGTTATTTCGACCACTTTGACAATGGTGGTTTATTTTATATTGAAAAATAATACATAGTTATTGCTGGCTTACTGGGATGGATATTATTACAGAACATTATGATGCATACCATCATCACTAAAAAAATCAGCGTTTTATTCTTCAGTTCTAAGACTTAATTCCTGAAGTAGCGCGTTAAGTATTGTGTAACCACTGGCTCGCCAGAGGGTGCATTCACAACGAAGGAACAAAATGGCTGTGCCTGTTACATGTAATAGCTGTCACATTTAACTGTTTTATTAATTAAATATAATAATTTATTACCCATATGGGCTCAAATATACGGGGTAATATTTTTTCAATCTCTGCACAGTGTGCAGATTGCTTCTACAGCCACTGATTGGCTGGCTTTAACATCACGACGTTTGGTTGGTTGCTTTGCCATGGCCGGAACTTCACTTTCATTCATATAATTTTTTCATTCATGAGTCAGATTACACATACGTTATACGATCTACAAAGATTTACAAAAACAAATGGACTCGTAAACATGAAATGGTATATTTTCATAAGCAGCGGCTTTAATAATATATAAAAATAATTATTTTCAAATGCAAATACAGTTGTATTATTTTGTACAACTGTAAAGAGAACGCCGTTATGCTATGACGTCACTTACATTATGTCATGTAATGCGCGTAAGATTATATCACATAATGGCTGATTTTGTAGACTCCAGAGGGATTTTTACATTAAAAATCAGTTAAAATTGACAATGGGTAATAAAGAGAATAACCAACTCGCTACGAGGAATTATGAATTATCTGTCCCTCATGAATGAATGTTGTAACTCATGAATGAATGTTGTAAAACATTCATTCACTCGGGACAGATAATTCATAATTCCTCGTAGCTCGTTAGTTATTCTCTAAATACTTGTTAATATTAAGTAATAATGTGCATTATATATCATTGAATAGCCTTCCGCGAGCATTCATTTAAGTTACAAAAGTAAAATATTGGTAAAATCTATATTTTTTGCAGGAGTAGTCCTATGATGTAGAAAAGGTCTAGTTCAGTTAGTGAAGCTGATGTCTCTACAAACCGCTGTACAGAAATGTTCCACCAAGCAGACATACCAGGCAAAGTCCCTGCACTCTCTTCAAATATTTCAGGTGAAGGTTTATTATTATTTTAATGAATACAAAACTTCAAACCATGTCTTTGAAATTTTGTATTGATCTTTATCAAAAACTATTGAAAACAAGTATATATGTTTGTTTTTTTATCACCAATTGTCATGTTGACTAATGTCCTATTCATTTGATCTCTGGTTAGGGACAGGTTTTTGTAACGGGGATTCTGTGAATGGGGAGGGGGGAACCCAACAAAAAACATCTGACATTTTTAAACTTGGTATTGGTTAATTTATTATTAGTTCCATACCGGTCCAACCAGAGAAGACTATGGATTTAATTCATATTCTGTCTGTCCGTCCGTCTGTCCATCGTATAGTTTTCCGGATGATTTTTCACAATGTCTTGAGCTATTAAACTGAATTTTTTTTTATAAAGTTATGGCCATTGAATTTAGGAGATACAAACACTTATTTTTGCAATGCCTCAAGAAATTGAACTAACATTTTATGTTTAGCTTTATCATGTTTTGTTACAGATCACATTTGACTTTCATGGTGATTTACCCATTTTTGACAGAGTTATGGCCCTTGAACTTAAGAACTAAAACAATTTGTTGGGGCCCAGTAGGGGACATGTATTGCTTTAGCAGTACTCAGAGTGCTTGTTATATCTAGTTACTAGTATATCAACAAAGTTTACAAGTCCTTTATAAATTTATTAAATTTTTCATTCCATATTTACACTAGTATCTCAGAGCATTTGTTAATTGGCAGAAATCGGATTTAAGGTCGACGGCAGTCATTCTTCACACCCTTGTTTTGGTTTGGTACACAATAAATATTATTTTTTGATATGATATATTTGATGAGAGATACTTTTATTTCTTTCATCTTTTAAAACTTAAACAATATTTTGCTTAAAATTATGAAAAATAAAAACTTATTGACCTGTAAACATTTTCTGCTCAATATAGAACATGGAATCATTTTTATTTAATGTGATGAAGCATTGTAATAATATAGCTAATTTTGAATTTGAATGATGTCAGTTGTCTAATGATGGCATTTTCCATCGCTTTACAATAAAAAATAAACTGGGTGTATGACAATGCAAAATTACTATTTAAAACATTTTGTTTAAGAATTACTCATTTAAAGTGATTTAACGGTATGATAGGTTATATTTATTGTGTAAGAAGCCAAAACGAGTGCAAAAAGTGACTGTTGTTGACCTTAACTTAAATAAACATACTGACATGTTGAAGTACCAAAGCTATTATACATGTTGGTGTGAGGATTGCGGTAGATCTTCACTTACTAGTACGGTAGTAAGTGTACACGTTTGCAAACTGTTCCATACCTACCTACAAATATATTTACCGGTACCTTTATCTGACACCCAATGGCTGATATGTATGTTTGTGCTGGGGTTTGTTAAACATTCATTCATTCATTCATTCATTCAGATCTACAACAACTATTTCCATTTTAAAAAAAATTAAATTTATTGCTAGTATATTTTTTATTCTTTTAAGGATTTGCAAAACATTTATGTCCATGCATATAAAGTTGTTTATATAGAGAGAATGAAGGTAATTTTTTAAATATGGCAAAAAAAACCAAGCACATTTTGTTTCAATTTTTATGTGTGCATTACTCATATAGATTATAAGTATGCCCTTTGTAAGTTTTGTTTGTAGGTAAATGTTATTTGCACATTTGTTTGTTTGCAGACTATGAGAAAATGCTACAGAATCAACAGTATATAGCAGGTTTGTTTATTTTATGTTGTCTCTTGTTCTTAATTTACAAATTCTATAGAGTTGTTTTGAGGAAATAAATATTAATTACAAATTAATTGAAATTATGTTTTAAAGAACAGATGGAAATTGTAACACTGTAGCTAATTACAAAAGTGGACTTTATTGATGCTGTTGAAGGGGGGAAAATCAGCTTTTTCAAATGATGATTGATAACTGCATTTAAAAACTGTTAATATTTAGTGATTTCTTTTAGCTTTATTCCAGGCCACTGATCTGCAGTTGATACCACGTTGGGTGGTGGTCATAATTTTTTCATGTAACCTTAATTAGTAAGTGAATGTCTCCATATAAACTGGGTGTATCAAGTTGTCTATACCTTGTAGCATTAAGCATTAATACATTGGCTACGGAATTCTGCCACTGAGAATTTACCATTGTAGAAAATATTACAATAGCTGCCCTCATTAAACTCGCCAAGTCTGCTTTGGATTTGCCTCATGCCGGGGTTGGTGTACCGTATACTGATTTTAAATATTGTATCAACCAATTTATCTTTTCGACTTGGCAACGTGATTGGGACGGTGAG
Source organism: Gigantopelta aegis (assembly GCF_016097555.1). NCBI lineage: Eukaryota > Metazoa > Mollusca > Gastropoda > Neomphalida > Peltospiridae > Gigantopelta > Gigantopelta aegis. The sequence goes on along the minus strand of NC_054702.1, from coordinate 110,328,919 downwards.
GTTGCGAACAAGTTTCATGCTACTAAGCCAGTCTTGGGAGAGTGGCAGTCCTCCTATAGACAGTGCAGGAAGGATGAAATAGTCTTGTGTCGTGCCTGCATCGTTCACTCTTACTTAACCCATTCATTTATCTTGAAGAAAGATCCTCCACCTCAGTGTGAGCATTGTCAGTGTCTTCTGACTGTGCGACACATTTTGGTGGAGTGTAAGCAGTTGTCAGCAACTCGAAAAGATTTATTTGGACAAAGAAATGTGATGGAATCATTTCGATTCCATCCAGAACTTTTATTGCAGTTTTTACGCGATACTGAATTTTATTCTAAATTTTAATTATATCTATCTGTGATATTTGTATTTTTTACACAGTCTTTTACACTGTGTTTTTATTTAACTGTTGAATTTTTATATTGATGTTGATCATCACTTTGTTTTTCCATTACCATAGTTTGACACCCAATAGCCGATGTATTTTTCGTGCTGGAGTGTCGTTAAACATTCATTCATTCATTCATTCATTAAACTCAGTAGACTTTGCAGATCCTATCCTAATGTTTTCCACTAAATTTATATTTAACATGTTTAAGATTTGTGAATCTGATCTGACTGCAAAATTAATTTGCAAGGAGGAGTGGATGGCAAGTGTATTAAAATGAAAGACACAAGTCTTTTTTTTTATCCTGCCCCAAGGTAATTGTTTACAGTTCATCTTAAAATTAGGAGTGGAAACTCATTTGACCTTCCACAGAAATAAATTGACATGGGCATTGTCTAATTGTCATGGGGTTACTAAGCTATTAGCAGACTGCAATCTTTGTGTAGCACGTGAGTAAAATTAACGGTAAAAATTTATAGATACAGGGAATTTATGTACATTATGTGGGGGTTAGACGTAGCCCAGTGGTAAAGCACTCGCTTGCTGCACGGTTGGTTTGGGATTGATCCTCATCTGTGGGCCCATTGGGATAATAAATTTCATTTCAGCCAATGCACCATGACTGGTATATCAAAGGCTGTGGTATGTGTTATCCTGTCTGTGGGATGGTGCATATAAAAGATCCTTTGTTACTAATGGAAAAAAATTGCAGATTTTCTCTCTAATGCTATATGTCAAATTTACCAAATGTTTGACTTCCAGCAGCAAATTATTAATAAATCAGTATGCTGTAGTGGTGTCATTTTACATAAATCAGTATGCTGTAGGGGTGTCATTTTACATAAATCAGTATGCTGTAGGGGTGTCATTTTACGTAAATCAGTATGCTGTAGGGGTGTCATTTTACGTAAATCAGTATGCTGTAGGGTGTCATTTTACGTAAATCAGTATGCTGTAGGGGTGTCATTTTACGTAAATCAGTATGCTGTAGGGGTGTCATTTTACATAAATCAGTATGCTGTAGGGGTGTCATTAAACAAAGACATTTCTTTTATTTTACAGAAATTAGTAATTTTAGATACATGGTATTGTTAATTGTTTATATTTACAGAAACAATGTGAAATATAAAGACTGCATTATCTTTATTAATAAGATGTATTGCTATTAATATAAACTTCTCCATATAGTGTCACAGCTTTTCTCTGATCATGTACGATTGTTATTTGAAGATAGCACTTCGAAACCGATATCACACCAAAATATTACTCAGACAATATATTACATATTTGCGTGGTCTATCTGTTTAGGCTATCGAGATGTTCCTAGTGGTTCCCAGATGTTGATGCCAACACCATCTGTGCGAGGTCCTAGTTCAGTGGATTCTGGTTATGAAACACAGAATTATTCCAGGAGACCTTCTAGTAGTGCAAAACCTTTTGGGAGAACTTTCACTGGTGTTGATGTAGACAGTTCAGCGGTCACTCAGTCTTACAATCCAGGGAAATATGGAGTTGTGACATCACAGCAGTTCTATGATACATCCTATTTCCCCAAGGAACTACAGGTATATACTGTTGGTTTTTTTTTTCTCAGATATATTTAAATTTTATTCATAACTATCCAGAGTGCAGAAATGAAAAATATTTCACTAGTCCACCGGACCAGAACCAACTATAATTTACTAGTCCACCAGCCTATTCAACAATATATTAATTATTATTAATAGTATCTTTATATATAAACAATATTGTAGCGAAACTGGCTTATTTAAGGCTAGTTTCTCAAAAACATGAATGTTAAACAAATAGAAACCGTTACATATTTATTGTACTAACGTAAATAAGTTTTACAACCAAATATTATACAAAATTATCATAAATGTTTTTTTTACATATCTAATTCTATAACAAATATTAGTCACCAGTAGTATAAACAAATAATTATCGCTAAATTAAACCTTAAATAATATTACAGTGTATTTAAAGTAAAGTTAACCTTACGTTTTGAGCAATCGGTGATCAAGTGATGTAAAGCTGTTGGGTCACGCTATTTATAGCTGGAAATCAAATGACGGTTACATCCCAGACCCAATAACATATATGTATTTCGTTGCAAGTGTTGTTGCAAGTGTGTGCAATGTTATTCACAGCCAAAATGTCTATTTAAATCGGAAATGTTTAAAAGATGTGTAATTTAATGTATACTTATAAAACGCGGTCACAAGGTTGGTTGTCAAACGATATGTCATTTAGCTATTTTCGTGACTTAAAAATTGGAATAATTAAACTTTAAAAGTGACATTATAATTGAAAGTCGAACTATAAACATGTCGATATATTAATTTCACAACAAATATGTTTATTTTTAAAAAACAATATGTTTTTTTTTTCCATATACATACATACATACATACCAGTGTTCTCGCTGCTCCATTTAAGCGGGGCGTCCCGCCCCAGTATTCCATTTTGCCGCCCTCCTTTCACGTTCCCCGCCCTCCTTTATTTTTTAGCGCCCCTCTTTATTTTCCAGCACCTATCTCCGCTATTTCCAAATGCAAATTTTGTTCCACACAAAAATCAATGATCAGTCTGCACACTGGACATCAAAGGAAACAAGCTGCGTGTGTACGAAAAAGCAACTGATGAAATATTTATGACAGTTACCGTAACATAATTTAACAGTATTTGTAACAGCTTCTATTTTGCCCCATATCTGTATCCATGTGTATGTTTGACAGACACAATAAAAGTTATATTTTATGTGAGCAATGAAAACATTTTATTTTTTATGAATTCAGCAATCTCCGATTGAAAAAGACCTCACTTATTTGGTGCCAAATTTGTCACGTGATCAGAACGGTCATTCTGTCTTTTGTTTCCACTAACTATCGTCTGATATTTTGTCCTCAGTTGCAGATATAATTGGTTGTAACTGATGGTTTTTACTTTCTGTCATTCTGTTTATTCAGCAGTTCTTTATAAAATATTGTAAACTTTTCATGCTGGGGGATATGAACGCTTATAAAAACAACAGGAGTGGTAGTGTTTATCATTAAAATCATTTATCTTGAGTGCCAAATAATATATACACCGCCTTTACAAAAACGAAACTACTTTTATCAGCTGGCGATAATATTTTATCACAGCGATCGATTCATGCGACGAAGATGGAAATAACAAAAATGTATCCGACATTAGGAGATCACTTTACAAATATCTTTATTGTTTTTCGTATATTTTGAAATCTTTATTAAAAATAATAATATTAAAACTTTGATCGGTCCAGCAAAACCGGAACTGCCCGTGAATGTCAGAACGATATCATCTTCGGTTCAATTAAAAGACGAGTCTGCTTGTATTTCGTATTTATGGTATTTTGGTTTTTTTGGGGGGGGTTTGGGTTGTTTTTGTTTTTTTTAAGGGTGTGGTGCCGAGCGGCCGCCCTCCTTTAATTTTCACCCAGCGAGAACACTGCATACACACACATACACATACACACACACACACACACACACGCACACGCACACGCACACACACACGCACACACACACACACACACACACACACACACACACATACTATCAACATCACATGGCAAACGAACGAAATCAAATCCCTGACCTATTTTGAAATATTCTAATCAAGGCTAGGTTTTTTACATTTCTTTCATGTAGATATACAAAATTTAAGTATTTAACAGAAGAATATATTCAAAACACACCAGCAAGATATTTTCAATGTAAACAATTCATTATTGTAGGAACTGTTGACCTTTGACTGGGTCCGTTTCCGATGAATGAGGCTAAATCGGAATAGCTATCAAAATGGAACCATTTTCGTTGTTTTGTTTTTTATTGGGTTTGGGTTTTTTGGGGGGGGGTTTCATGTGTGTGTTTGTTTTTGGGTTTGGTTGTTGTTGGTTTTTTAAAGCTATAACAGCATTTTAATGTATTAATTGGCAAAAACGGTGTTGAGGTGTTAAGACTTGAAAATGTTTGGTTCGAACATCCATTATTAAATGTTGAATAATGTAAACAATGCATGTTTGTAATGCCGTTTTAGCCATACTTTTAATTTTTACTTCTGTTTAAGCCATACAGTCATAGATCGTGGTGCTGTTTCAGCCAATGATAGATTCCGTTTTGTCCAGTTTGGTTCCGTTTTCATTTGAGGCCATTTTGCCACAGTTCCATTTTCGCTATAACCCGTTTCCGGAATGTTGTGTTTTCGCAGTTTGGACCTCCAAAGCAGTCTATTGGCAATGCGGTACATGCATTGTTGTGTATTTCGCCATCATTCTGTACTGTTTGTTTGAATGGTTTGGAATTCTAGCATGGCTGATGCAGAGTTGTGGATTCAATCAATGCTAAAAAATTAAATAATAAAATAAATAAATAAAATTACAGTCGGTCAGAAAACCCCCAGATCGCCCGTCGGACTAGTAGTTGCATTTTTAACTCGTCCTTCAAAATTGTTACTCGTATTTGGTGAGTGGCTGAGTACTTTTTGCACCCTGACTGTTCATTTGTAAGAAGAAAGGCATATTTATTCAGAGAACATTTTCATTAATGCATCATGATTTGCTACACTAGCTTCAAATAAAAGATCGCTACACAAAGACAATTGACTAGATATATCGTTAATCAAGATTTTCCGAGCTGGTTCTTTTGGTGATGTATGTATAATATAAATATTTTCAAAAAATAATATTGTACAATCACATTTTAAATGCAAATGTTTTATTGTTTTATGCTGTTTAACTTGTTTCCTGGTGTTGAAAAAATTGCATGTATGGACCTGAATTATTATTTTTCAGTTTACAAGTCTTTTTTCCTTTTAGTAGATTATAAGAATTTGTCATATTTTTTTTATAATGCTAGAATCCAGTTGCCAGTGTTGACTATCAGAGTCAAGGTATACTGAGAGACAGACATTCATACACCATAAGTGACAGACAGCATGATGCAGACCATGGATTCCATAGTGACAATCAAATAAAACAACCATACTCAAATGTGTATGTAACAGACGAGCAGCAGACATACTCAGTAAATCAAAGCACCTACCCAGCAGGACAAGACCAGGCAAGAAACCGACATTCCTGCCACGGAGAGGAGTATGACACCGACTATACATCGCCGATGACAACACCTCCGACACTGAGTGAGCATAATATACATTCCACTTATCAGTCTCCGGTGAAAAGCCAGTCGTATGTGAGAGCTGACTACTATGATGTCGCACACGAGCCGGCTGGCTATGGCAGGTCTGCGAGTTCATCTAGTCTACAGCAGTGGCAGCAACAACACAAGGACCATCTTCTCCAACAGCAGCTGGAATCACAGGTCAGCACTAAGCTTTGTCATTTTAACTTAATGTTTGTGTTTCTATCCAATTAAGTTTCAAGCATGCTTTCCTGGGCTATTTATCCATGATTGTGGGTTAATGTTTGTTAGTGTAAGCGGAGTAGATCAAGTCACCTTCCATAAAGCCATTAAAGGTTACTCTGGGTGGGAGCTGATATCTGTATGCAAACCCAGTGGGTTGCACCATACCATTCACTTTATCATGCATTTCAATACAATTCCTATGTCAGAATATATTCTGTGAAAAATATGACAGTGTTGAAAGGGTTGTGTGACTGCATTTGCTTTGTAATTTCCATCAGAAACAATCAACACCATTATTTTTAGTTATTCATCCTTATGCCAGAGCATGTATGATTAAACAGATTTTAAACCAATTAAAAGTTTGACACAGGCCATGAAACTGCAGTTCTGAATAATATTTTTAAAAACCTCTACATGTTTGGATAATTATTATTTTCATCAATTCTTAGATTTAGAATCTAGTCTATGTGCAAGAATCTAGGTATGTAATTATTAGTAAATGTATGATTAAACAGGTTTTAGGCAGTACTATTTGTGTACCCAAAATGTGTTTATCACCTCCAGCCCACCACCAATTAAAAACGTGACACGGGCCATGGAATTGCAGCACTGATTTAGAATTTAGAAACCTCAACATTTTTGTACAATTATTATTTTTGGTCAGAACCTAGATTTAGGATCTAGTCTTTATGTACAAGAATCAAGTGATAAAAATGTTTATTATATAGCACTGTCATTCAGGCTCTGTATGGAGGAAGTCAGACAAGCATCGAGGGAGTTTTCCAGCAACTCCGACTGAAAGAGGAGGATTCGGCACGACTAGACCCCGTGCGTCGTGCTGCTGACAACATCATCAGAGAAAAGGATGCCGTTATCAACAGGTGCCGTTTTATAGTCTTTCAATTTGTTTCTCTATATGGGTTTCCTGATGTTAAGTGGACTGTCCTGTGTTTGCAGCCATTGTAAGATGTTTTGACAAATAGAGCCTTTTTGGCAACTATAACTGCATATTAAATACATTTTACTTCTTTAGAATGCCAATGTCTGTATATCCAATGTGTTTAGAGTCAGGTGCTAATGTTTGTAGTAATATTTTTGATTTTTCTTCGTGTGGGCAACAACAAACACATGACAGGAAAATATCTCTAATATGTTATTTTAGTCATCAAAAAGGATCTATAACTCAAACTCATTAAAAAAAAGTATTTTTTATCTCAAAGCCTTATTTAATTTATTTGTTAGAAATTATTGTAATTTATTTTGGTAAATTGATTTGGTTATAAAGAGTATTTTAATTTTAAGTAATAAAATGGCATTTTAATTTTTATTAAGAATGTAACCAATGAGTGTTTATTGCAGGTTGAAAAAGCATGTGTTTCAGCTGGAGGATGATAAGCTGTCCCTGGAGAAGAAATTGAGACATTCTCTCACTGGCAGAGAAGGCAGGGAGGAATCTGGTCAAATGAGAATACAGGTGAGCTGCGAAAACTTCACACTTACATCGGAAAGAAATATTTCTTTACGGAAACCTCGGCATATCTGTTTAATGAAACCTATTTTAGTGGACTGGTCTTAACGTCCAAATCAGCTGAGTGACTATAATGCTCCAGAATACCCGAGGTATCCACTTACAGTCACGTGATATCTTCTTTCTTCTGTCTTCTTTGCTCTTACGGTTCAAGTTTTCTCTTTACAGTGTTTGTAGCTACAGGTGCTAATTTCACAAAGCCTTTGTTCTAGTAAAACTGCCGTATATCTTCGCCTGTAAGTCGATCTCGGCTATAAGTCGAGTCCCTAATTTCAAGCCCTGAAAACGTATTTTTTTATTGACCCGTTTATAAGTCGACCCATGAAAAACTACTTATAAATATTGAAATATTTCTTATTTTCAGCACATGAGAACAATAATATTTGAACAAAAGAACATTATTTTACAAACGGTTTTCACGTTTTGTACATCGCAATATGATCAGACTATTCCAATCAAACTATCATTATTACATAGCATCAAAACGAAATATTCCCTTAGTAGAGAGTGAAAGCTGTTTGACTGTTACTGTATAGTACTGTACAGATGGTTTTGTGCACAGACAACAACTTTATTTATAAACACTGACAACAGATCACTACGATAAAACTGAAAGTATCACGTTTTGCCGCCATATTAATACATGTAAGGAGGATAACTCTGGAAAGTACACTGGTTTTTGTACCAAATGATGTGTGTCCCTATTGCTCTAGATAAGTGAACTGCAGAGATCAGTCTATTTTAAGGGAAAGCTTAGTAATATTCATGAAGTTCATCACTGCCAAAACATTGTTTGAACAACCATTAATGCCAGTGACCAGATTTCAAAATAAACTCAGGCAACAGGTAGTTAGTATTGTTTACATTTTTACTATTAGTTATGACTGTTAATTTAACTAAGTGGACTGTTGTCTTGGCATGTGAGTGAGATCGTACGCCTTTTCGCATAACCAAAACCGTTCTAATACCAAAACAAATAGGTTATAAAAAATAAATGTGTCAAATTAACATATTTGAGTATAAATACATGGCATACTTCAACAATAAAACTTGTAAAATAATCCCCAAAACAGTAATATTTTTTAGGTGAAATTTTTTTACCCTCTTATACCGTATTTGACCGGAAATAAGCCCATGTCTTTGAATAAGACCCCCTCCGTTTTGATAGCATTTAAGAAATTAGGCCCTCATTCGTAAATAAGCCCACCCCCAACTTCGTCACCTTATAAATAACATGAAATTGCAAGTTTGCTCAAAGTTCATTTACCTCCTGCAGATAATTAAACACAAATGTAACACAATATTTTACCACCAGTGAGATTTAGCAGTCTAACAATAACAGTGTGTAACATTGTTTTCAATTTCATGCCTGCAGTATTTCTCTGAAGTATCCAATCCCAAGTATGAACTAAAAACCAATGTCTATTTTTACCACAACACTGGGTCCACAGTTAATGCTAATTAAGCAAATACCTTATTCTGATTGGCTAAGAACAATGACCTTAGATTGATAATTCTTTGTAGTGTAAGCTGGCTGCCTGTGTCAGAAACGTGTATATGCTATTGGGTTTGTTGTTAATTGCTGTTGTTTTAAGTCTTCTCAGCATTAAATTTTGGATGTAAATAAACAGCACTGGTAAGTAATTGTAACATAGAAGGTGTGTTTCTGATAATTAGATACTAGTAAAAAAACCCACAATTTAATTAATAAACAATTATTATTTATTATTAACAAATTAATGGAACACTAATTAATAGATGTGCTACTGAACGTTTTTTGTTTTCTTCCTAGTTCATTTAAGTATTGTTATTTATTTTAATTATTATTATTAAAAACAAATTCAACAAAACTGGCCCCTTGTCTGGGAATAAGCCCACCCCATGCTAAGCTCACAATGAGTTGTCTTGGCCCCCTGGGCTTATTTCCGGTCAAATACGGTAAGTCGACCCCCCAAGTTATAAAATAATTTTTGGGTGAAAAAAATTTGACTTATAGGCGAAGATATACGGTACTTGTATCATGATCGTGCACACATTTTGACTATTTCTTGAAGTGTTTATTCAAAGATTTGTTAAAATGTCATACGTCTACGACAGCTTACATTTTAATTGTATATTTCAATAATAGCTTCAGTGGTTAGACGTAAACATGTCTGCAGCCTATGACGTTATGCATAACGTGTGACAAGCTATAAGAAGAAATAGAATTTTACAATGAAAACATGATTGCGAGATACAGACTTTCATGTAATAGAGTTGTGACTTGTTGGATGACGATTTGAGATGGGATATAGTTTTTGCAGCACTACCGTCTTTTTCAATTTTCAATCTTTCCTTTTCTACTTCTAGTAGACATTCTTGCCCATCCAATATTTCTTGATCCAGTTTTAGTCTGTTTTTCTATATCCGCGAGTGGATGCTCGATCTTTGTTTTACTTTTTAAGGTTTTTGAAAATGTTTTCAAAACTGTTGAATTGTTCATTTGATGAACATGCCATATGTGCAGACTTGTTAGTGTTTTTAGTGCGATCATTTGAAGTGTTTGAGGAGCTGACAGGTTTTTTTTGTTCAGAAGAAATAGATGTTTGTTGAATTTCACCATCGATCACATCCAAACTGTGTAATTTCAGTATCATCTATTAATGAAGTTTTCGCATTGACATTGTTGCCATAAATTTGTATAATCTTTTCATCAGTATTTGATTAATCTAATGGCTTTTCCCCCACCCGCTGTGCTTTAATAAACTCTGTTGATGAAATTAGTGTCTCTTGGTAAGGCTGAAAGAATCTTGTCATCTCTTTTTCACTTCTGATGCTATCCTTTGTTGTCCAACATTAACAGAATTTACCTTGTTTTGTTATGGTTGCCCACTCTCTCTATTTTGTAATATTGCTTGTTGTATTGTTAAATTTAGCAAATATTATAGAACATATTTTTCTACTGCATACAGTAATCTTTCATTTTCTTCTTTGCTCCAATTTTGTTTTTTCTTTACAGTGGACATACGAGTACATATTTACGACGTATGTATGAACATTTTATGAAATATTTGTACAACAAATAGGAGAAATGTTCTTCCATGCATACCGTTTGGCAAATTGGACCCTGGTAACATAAATATTATTTTTTATGTTTGTTGTTGTTTTTTACTCCATCTTTATGATATTTTTAAACTGGATAAACTAATTTCTTCTTTACCCATGTAGGAGTTGCAGCATAAGATTGCATGTTTGAAAAATGAACTAATTGCTTCGAGTACACAGAAAAATGAAGACATAGATTCACTGGAAAACAAACTAGGGTATGTTGATTGCGTTATCTGTGTGAAAAAGATACTTATTGAATCTTTTGACCAGATATTTTATAACATACTTCAGGATTTCTGCAAGCTACAGTTTATTGGTGTTCTTTAATTGGTGTTATTAATTTTTCTTTTGTATTATCATTCTATATATCGGAGAATGAATGAATGTTTAATGGCACAAACAAAATATTGGTTATTGAGATGCAAACATATCCTTGAAATGTATTTTATAGAATTTTATTGCTATCAACATTTCCCACAAGGTGTTTTCATACATGTTTTTAATAGCTCTTCACTTCTCAGTACATTTTCATATGATTAAATGTATTTGATAATTCATTTAAAATATATTTTAGTTTAGTTTTTTCAGTATTTCACATTCAAATATTTATTTACAGCTTGTTATTTAATTAGAAATGACCACCACTGTGCTGTAGAATCCACTCTCTAGAAATGCAATACAGATAAAGACATAATTGGAAGTGGATATATTCACAACTTATGAGTTAAATAGCATTCACCTTTTGATATTTTAATTCTTATGTTATAGAGCAAATGTGAAGAAGAATTCATAAGTTATATTGAATTCACTATTTGTGATATTAATTCTTGTGTTGTAGAGCAACTGAGTTTGAGAATTCACAACTGCGAAAAGCACTGAAGGAAAAGCAAGCACATGTAGATTCAAGTATTTCACAGGTATCACATTTTAAAAGAAATATTTTAAAAAATCAGATTTGTTATTCAGTCAATAAAGATGTAAATCATTCATAGTGTACATTAATTGTATAAGAATGCACCTCAGATTTTAAAAGGGTATTTAATTTGGTATCAGAACTTAGATCTTATTATTAGTAATAGGAGGAAATTTTAAACTGCATTGTCCTATAATAAATTAACAAATATTTTGATTGGTATAGATTTTGTATGCCCTTGCTGTAAAAACATTCTGATATACATGCAGGGCTAGCTCTGCCACTCGCCAAATTCGCCAATTGCGAATTTTAGGAACAATTGGCAAATTTTATTTTAATTTGGCGAAAAAAAATTCATGCAATAATTGATATTTGCTGGAAAATAACCAAGTTTTGCATTTTTGGACATAATTTGGCAAAATGTTTTGCACTCCCAGAGCTAGCCCTAACATGTATTGATATGGCTGTACTAATCCAGTTGGCAAAATAGCACTATTCTGGGAAAGGAGAAGTCGGTTCCAGAACTGTTTCAATTGTGTGTGTAATATTACCAGTAATTGAGAAGTGAAATGCGTGCATTGTTTCAGCTGTCTGCTCTGCAAGGCTAAATGGGTAGGTGTAAACCACTTGCACCGATCAGTGATCCATAACTGGTTCAACAAAGGTCATGGTTTGTGCTATCCTGCCTGTAGGAAGCGCAAATAAAAGATCCCTTGCTGCTAATCGGAAAGAGTAGCCCATGTAGTGGGTACAGCGGGTTTCCTCTCAAAATCTGTGTGGTCCTTAACCATATGTCTGATGCCATATAACCGTAAATAAAATGTGTTGAGTTTATCGTTAAATAAAACATTTCTTTCTTTCTTGTTTCAGCTGTCTGAGAAGGAGCGAGAGCTGGGAGAGTGGAAGTCCAAGTGTCTGGAGATGAAGGAGAGTCACCTGGAGGCGCGCAAGAAGCTGGACCAGCTCGAGCTCTATCTCGGGGATCTGCCCACAGCCGAGGCCATGGCGCAAACAGAGATGAAAATATCCTTTCGTTTCTACTTATTCAGTATATCAACATAACTACAGAGAAAATTACAATGCTAACACAGTGGACCACATAGGTATATTTTGTCCACTGAACTCTGTTATATGATCGTAGGTTTAGATTTGTTAAACCAGAAGTAGAAAGGAGTGGCATTTCTACAAAGTAGTAATGATGTGTAGGAAAGATGTATCATCCTGGGAGTGGCAGTCCTATAGATGAAGCATCTGTTGATGATTCAGTAATTAAAACCTCAATAAAATACCCTTTAAACTGCCCTGTGCAGGGATACTCTTTGAAATATATGTTAATAGTTTTGTTGTATATATTTAGAGGAAAAGCCAATATTTGTTCATTTGCATGAGTTTTTAATTCCAAACCAGCAGTTATATATTTTCAGATGTGATTTAAAAGTCATAGGTGTAAACCAAATTGGTATTGGTGCTTTATTTACACCAGACTCAATTCCAAGTTGTTATATGATGTTATGCATCTTTAACGCGTTCACCTGCACAAAGTGAAGCAGCAGCACCAGCAGTCGGTGATGCAGGTCGAGGACCTGGAAACGAAGCTGAGTGACACCAGGAAGCAGCTGACCGCGCGGGACTTCACCGAGCAGGAGCTCCAGCTGACGGTCAAGCGGCTGTCTGACCAGGTGGACGACCTCACCAGCGAGGTGGACAGCCTGCGGTCCGAGGGAGTGGGCGCCACACTCTACCAGATTCAGGAGGAGCTGCAGGAGATGAGGGAAGAAAAAGAGAGGCTCGCTATTGACCTCGAAAAGGCTAAAAGGGTATGGACAATTTTTTATATTGAGCAGGATGTTTTTTTAATTAATAATATATTTGGTTTTATATCATAGACCTTAGTTTTCAAGGTACGTACATTTTCTGTTTGGACAGATACTACAAATACACTATGCTAAACTGATTGGGTTTTTTATTTTTGCAACCAGTGCACATTACTGGTCAAAGGCTGTAGTATGTGCTTTCCTGTCTGGGAAAGTGTATATACAAGATCCCATGCTTCTAATAGAAAACTATGTGTCAGAATTACCAAACGTTTGACATCCAGTAGCCGATGATTAGTTAATCAGTGTGCTCTACTGGTGTCGTTGACTAAAAACAACCAAACTTTAACTTTATCTACAAATACCAATAATGTGTAATTAAATGGTAAGCAGTTGTAAGTAATGTGTAATTAAATGGTAAGAAGTTGTAAGTAATGTGTAATTAAATGGAAAGAAGTTGTAAGTAATGTGTAATTAAATAGTAGTAGGTTGTAAGTAATGTGCAATTAAATGGTAAAACATCTGTAATAGTCTCAACATCCTTTACACTGTCAGGGTCTTTAATGGCTGCAACTTGGATTAATGCAAATTATTTTATGATACAATTATTTTAACTTATTAGACCATGCAAAAGGCTTACATTTTTTATTTTAGAAAAGCTTCTAATTTTAAATACAGTCAAACCCGCTTATTTGCATACCCTCGGTGCTGCTCGATTTTGTGCAATTAACCGGGTTAGTCGATTAACCGATAGAGTACCGACTTTCACTTTGTAACAGCCATCCAACTACAAAGTGGCATGGGAGACAGTCTAGCATAATGCGGTACTTCATACCGGAACTATTACAGTTAACACATGTCACATGCAGTTGGATATATATAAATGTAAAAAAATATATCTATCGATATATATAATTAGCATGGCGTTTTTGTTTTAATCTGCCAGACCAGAAATCATTTTCTAAAAAAACCAACAACGTCTGTCACTGGGCGTCGTTTTCTAAAAACACAAACTGGCGTCGTTTTCTAAAAACACAAACTTTGTGCATTAAAAAAAAACCCACTGACCATCCACTAGTGTAAACAAAGTGTATTAGCCATGTAGTTAATGAGATAAACTTGAAACAACAGAACCATCAAAAAGTTCACGTTTCATCGGTGCACGTGTTTACAAAATGACGTCAGTTTCCGGAATTACCGGGCTGTTGATTGACCGAATAGAATTACGTGAACTTGTATGCATTTGCTGGTATGGTGTTCTTTCCATCCCAAAAGATACGGCAAGCTTTGGTATTATTTGTGATCCCCAAATAATGACTTTGCTATTGTTAAGCAATTAAAGTTAAGCTCGGCTAGTGAGTCGTTATCAGTTCCAGCAGTCTGCATTGCATGCATGACCGGTCTAACACAATTGACTGACCTTCATGGTGAGGTCCGAATGATTGGTGTCTAACAATATAGCAGAAACTTAGGGACGATCCATAAATAACGGTCTTTGTTATGTTTGTTTTTTTGACGACCTCCCCCACTAGTCTTTTTTTTTTCCGCTACATTTTCCGGGAAGCAAGTGATAAATCGTTTCTTTTGCGTTTAACAGATATAGCGTACACTGCATCTAATGAATAAGTGAACAACAACCCTTTCTCGGTCACATTTATTAAAAACATAACCGCCTAGGACGATTGATCTGTAATCTTTTAATTATTAACAAGGCTTCTCAACATAACGTAATAATTGATACAGAACAATGATTGCCCTGAACACGTCAATCGAATAGGGCCTCAATAGTTGAGTGCGCATGCGTACAAGCGCACAGGCGGTACTTCTAAAAATAATAGTCGGAGAGTTACTTGTTATTGAGATGGCCTCTGATTAACAGCAATATATTGCAAACAAAACATTAGGTCTTAGGTTTATTCAACTTAATTATGTCATTCTTAAATCTTGTAGTCGGGTATTGTGATTCACCAGTAGTAACGTGCACACCATCTCATTTGCATGTCACACGTCGACTCTGTAAACAGCGATTACACTTACAGTCGGCTTACCACACAGTGAGCTCAAACAAAACAGATTAATCGGTGATTTATTTGAGTTTTTTTGCCAAAGTTTGATAGACATTCTCAGTCATTTGTGACATTAATTTAGCACCAAAAAAAAAAAAATCGTTATTTATATGTGCAAATAACCGATATATAGCCTGTAGTCTGTGCAATTAACCGGATGTTTTGTAGTGTTATAAGGGCAAATGGTTCCGTGTTGGGTGAAAATAGTCGATTAACCGAATTATGCTATAAACCGATGTGCAAATAAGTGGAGTTGACTGTATATGGATTTATTGGTTAAGAATTAATGATAAACTAAATGTACAAAGTTTAAAAAAAAAAAAAAAAGCCCAGTCTTTAGAAATCCTGATTATAAGTATTTGTTTTAATAAATTATATTTTTGTCTTAAATTAGTTGCTGGAGAAAACTGAATCCTGGTTATAAGAATTTGTTTTAATAAATTTATATGTTTGTGTTAAATTAGTTGCTGGAAAAAACTGTGAGGAACTTGAGACGATCTGAACAAAAATATCAGAATGATGTGCGTCAGCTTTCTGAACAGCTGAGCCATGAGGAAGAATCCGTGACTTTGTTGAGGGAAGACATCGCCAGTAAGGATGAACTCATTGAAAATCTCAGGAAAAATATCAAAGAGGTGAGTATCATTTAGGAATTTCTTACGTGCACATTACAAAGAACAGTGTATGCTGTTGTTAGTATAGCACAACGATAGCAAATGTGTGGGATTTTGATTTCAAGATGGCTGATTGGACAAACAGGAATGCATCACAAATAGGTTTTAGTTGGGAAAATATGTTATTTATTTTTAAACCTGTTTTTTGATGATATGATGATGGAACACTGCACATGTCTTACAATGTTTAACATGTATCCAGCTTGCTTTTGCTCAGAAGATACCTTTTAGTATTCTCTATATTGTAGTTTCTAGAAATTCAAAAGTATTAAAAATAAGGAATAAAGCCCCCTCACTACAAATATATATTTTTAAATTAAACTTTTTTTTTTTTTTTCCAAGATTCTTAGTGAAGAAACCCACAGTCAGACTACAAACTAGTACATATTTGTAGTCCAGGAGTAACAGATTGTTGTCTTCAAGCAAACATTTTTGTTATTGTTCTCAATAAAGACAAAAGTATTACTTTTCCTTCAGCTGGGAAGTGAGAACCAGGACCTGATGGAAGAGAATCTGATCACGAAGGAGCACCTGCAGCACTTTGAGGCGCAGCTCACTGATGAAAGTGTGCGACTCCAGCGCAGGCTGATGATCGAGCTTGGACTGTGTTTCTCCAACCTCCAGTCCCTCGTACAGATCTGCATGCAGCGCGTCAACGGAGAGGACCCCAACATGTCCATTCTCCTCGGAATCAATTGTACTCCAATCTCTATTCACTAGGCTCATTTCAGTTTCAGTTAATTTAATGCTTTATTCAGTTGAGGTTCAAGCATTCTGTCCTGGGTAGACTAATCTATCTGGTCTGTGTTTTACGGACAGTGGTTTTGTGATTAGTAAGAAGCTCTACACCTCCCCATTGAATCATTAATGCTTATTTTGGATGGAAAACGGTACCGGGTTGTGAACACCAGTACCTGTTAGCCTTAAGTCCAGTGACTTAACCTCTTGTCCACCAAGACTGATATTACTCTCATAATAACATATATGCAGTTATAGCATTTCCAGAATTTATCATAATGTGTGGGTGGGAGTTAGATTTTTCTAGGACTCTCCAGGTAATTAATTAAAAACATTCCAGCAACAATTTTGGTGCTTTGTACTGCTATTAATTTGTTTGTGAAAGAACACGTACTGCTTTCTACTTTCTGATTATTGGGACTTTGTTATTTAAAAGGTAGTCAGTTTACATTTTGTTTGTTTTCAGCTTCAAGTTCTGAAGCAGATGATTTACCGACGAAGGTTGAAGGGCAGACACTCAAGCACTGGCTGACGAGGGTTGCCGAACTTCGAGAAGAGATTGACAAACTAAGAGGAATAATCTGTAACAAATACGCTGAAGATATGGGGGACAATTTGACGTGTAATCCACAATAAGGCTGCTATTCACATTGTCAGTATAGGGACAGATCCAGGAGAATGTGTTAGGGGAAGGATACACCTTACCACCAGGAACATCGGAGTACCCAAAAGTACATTTGTTGTCAGGGAGATGTTTCAGGGAAAGATTGTTTATACACAATGCATGTTATTGCACTTAGAAATATTGAAGTTATTTCCCTTCTCTAAAATAAATCCTACATTAACATAAATCCAGTATCTTCAGTAAAATAACAGATATATCATCATTAGATCTGATATGCAGTTACTGAGTTTGTTTGAGCACTCTGTGATACTTGAGATTTCCAGTGATTGTTTATCAGTATTCAAGTTGAAGTATATGTATATACCCAGTCTGTCTCAGGGATCATTTATAGTGATGCTCTACAATTGTTACTACATTATCATTTGCCTCTTTAACTTGAAATCCATTTTCTAAAGATCAAGAATACATTTGATTCTCATTTTTTAAATTTACCGTGGCAAAATGCCAAGTATGCTAAATGTTTTGCAGTATTTGTCATCTGTAATTCTTGCATCTTTTTATTCTATTCCTTTGACTGTGATGCCACGATAGTTATGACCACAGATGGCAGTCGGGCATAATGACCCATCAACTTTGGAAGAGTAACTGGCATTTTACTTTTTTAATACATTTGTGCATTTAGTCTCTCTCTTATTTTTTTAAATTGTATTTTCACAGGAAAATACTATATGAGTATTATTTTGGTAATCTGTATTGAAGAGATGATATGTTATATAATTTTTGTTTTTCTATAATTGTTTGTGACATGAAAATTTTATATTTTATTTGGAAGTCATTAGGTTAATTACCTCAAGACAAAACTATGCAATTTGTGTTTGTTATTATATATTGTAAGATTTCTTTACAATGACAAATCAAATCATTATATCCATCCACAAACTGCCAGGTCCATTGGTACAAGAGATTTCAGACCTTCCAACATCACTCATGAAAGGGACGCATGTAATTACCAGTGTCATGATTGTAAATTCGTTAAACAAATTATTATACTTTTCCTACTGATTAATATAGTAACATTACAATAAATCATCATGACCATGACTGATCATAGTTTTTCAACAGTGTTCTAAATAAAAAATAATTACATTGGAATAGTTAAAAGATGAATGTGTTCTGTTTTAGACATTGTTTACCACTAATATTTTAAGTTCCCCCTCCTCCCACATGATTATTAGGAATGAAAATAATTCATGACAAATCCCATACCATGGCAGATTTGTTATAATGTCAGATGTGAGCATGGAACAAATGTGGTCATTGTAATGAGGTCTGACTCGTGTTCATATTGAACATATAATTTGTTGTAAATAGCTCAAATGTACAGTGAATGGTATTATCACAGAACACCAATATTTTCCTAGTCGGTTGATTTACAGTTCATTCTTCTAGCTTAACTTGTATGAAGGACTCTTTGCTTTGAAGGCCATACGAGATTGATTTCAGTTTAATACTTTAGCAAGAATCGAAGAATCCTGACCAACATGTTGATCTCGTTTTCCCCAACTCTTTACATTTTAAATACTAACAACATAAATATGAGTGGGTCTAACATATGGTAATTGCGATACTTTAATGAGAAGAGAAACCTGCAGCTACTTAGGCTGCTCCTTCATTCACTTTGGATAAGGCCAGTTCTGGATGTCAGCCTTTAAAATGTAGGGAAGAAATTAAACTTTTGGTATCATTTCTGGGATTTTCCATATTTAAGCTCATTAAACTGCACCATATTTAAGTCCATGGACTATTATCGTAGTTGCAAGTAATATATTTAATTATTTTCACATTTATGGTAAAAAAGAAAAAGTCTGCAAATTAATGAACCCCATACAATTTTTGAATAATTAACTTGAATTTCGTAATATCAAAATTGTAATGTACTGTCAGTGGCTTTGCCAGAAATGTTTAGGTAAAAACAGAAACTACACATTATTAAATGTATCCATCAAGAACCCATCTTCATAAATCAAGGCTAATATTCGTTCCTCGTATTCAGCCTTGATACATGTCAAGAAATCGTGCCACAAAATGCTTAAATTTCATTGAATGCGATGAGATCTGATTGCAACGAATCGCAACACTCCTTATAGATTCCCTTGTTATTGTAAACAGAGATGGCAGCGTCGGTGTCCAGCGGTTTTCGATATTGCTTTCAAGATTGTCACATGTTACCGATGCTGTGATTGGCTAGAATATATGCTGCCACCTCGAGATGAAGGCAGTTTAATAGCAGCCCCACAAAATCCCAGTTGATAGCATCTTCTGTGACATTTAATATTGAAATTGTTTTACACATAACAAAGATTGTCAATCAGCAATATGTACTCCATTCATATCCTAACTTACACTTCTTTTATTCAAATATGAATATTTTTCAACTTCTTAATTTAAGCCCTGAGCCTAATTTTGGATAATTCTTATCTTTTCCTGTGGTATTTTCCATATTTAAATCCAGGGCTAAAAAGGAAGTATTAAAATAGAATAATAATGCATTCAGGCATTATGTAGGTAACAATATATTTTAAATGTAAACTTACCATGTACTGAAAAATAATAATATAAGCATAATTAATAGATATTTTATAAATAGTTGTCCATTTTTAGATGGTACATAATTGTTATTGATTATAAATAGTTAATTTAAACTGTTATGTTAGTATAGTATCATCTCATTCAGACTATGTCTGTGATAACAAGTTTCTGTGATTGACATGTCAAGTATTATTTCCATGTATTGTACAAATTGTATTTTTGTGTAATATTAATTTAATTATAATACATATTATTTCAACACTTACCCTGTACAAAAACATTCCATCCATGCTGACACTGGTGCTAGTTGTTTTAGCAGGAACAACTTATAAGAATAACTGTACATTTACTTATTTAAAATATAGAACCACTTTCTTGCCATGTGTATTAAAAACTGGTTTCATGACATAACAGCTGAGGATCCATTCTCATCACACCACCAAGAGAGGTAATATGGGATTTGAAAATAGTTCAAATACTTGCTAATTGTTTGCATAGTACACCGGACAGTCCCAGGATCATACCAAGCTGAAGATAATGGAGGGATGGGGTGTAGTGAAAAATATCTGTACTGTTATTGTCTTTCCTCCAGCTACACAAAAAAAAGCACACCTAATGTAAAAGGGAACTAAATCGGCATTATTAATAAATTAGAATTGTCCAAACAAAAAGTAAATAAATAAACTATGAAAATAACTCACGATAATCATGGGGGGGGGGGGGGAAGGAGGGGGACGGGGACCCCACCCCCAAAAACCATCATCAATGCATGTAAGATTTAAAATAAAAAGAAACGCAACCTTTTAGAACCAACATGTAGAACAAGAAACAATAATCGGTTTTTATCGGCAAACATTGAGATTCTAAGATAACTTATAAAATTTAAAATAACTTGTCTGTCAGTCAGTGGTTACTTTAAAATATAAATCCAGCTATCAACTGTAGTTTTCTTGTAGTTATGAATTGTACGGAATGACAACATTCTTATTTCTGAATGAAGACATTTTTGTATTCTCTCTCAGTTTTACGATGGCTTTAAAATGCTATCGCAAATCAATTTTAGAGTAGCTTTTGCTATAGCATTGCCAGTTGTTGCCATGAATTTCAAAGGGTGAAGACTGTAACGAATTATTGTCTGTATATTGTATCTCATTAGCCATTGACTGCGATTATTAGTTCTTAAACATTCCAACAACGGGTGAAACAACAGGTGAATGTTTATAAAGAAAAACCTGCAAGTTTGCTATGAAAATACTGAATGCTGTCATCAAATAGTTGTATTTAATTGTTTTATTAATATGTTGTATATGTAAACATGTTGCTATATGTATATTGTTTAATAAAATCAAATGATCTGTTTGTGTTTATCTTTCAAACATCATTCTACCTACATCATCTACTGTATTCAAGATACACCATTTCATCCACCGTCAGAAATGGATGTTTCAAGTACACTTACCCATCTTACTTTAGCCCAGTGGTGAAGTGCCAACTTGATGCGCAGTCAGCCTAGGATTCATCCCCGTCAGTGGGCCCTGTGGACTATTTCTCATTCGAATGGAATATCAAAGGCTGCGTCATGACAGCTTGCGACCAGTCGCAACCGGTTATGCAATTGTCAAAACGACTATAAATATGGTGCTCTGCCAGAGTGAGTTGGAGCTACTCTCGGCTTACTAAAATCCAAACTTATACGTAGCTCCCTACCATTCACCTTCAGAACGACCATCAAAATTGCGCCAAACTTCCTTCATTAAAATGCGCTCCATTTCTCAACGGGACATTCCAAATTGCATAGCACCATACCACCTCCCGCTTATTACCAACTTCAGTTGGACTGCTGGTGCTCCCTTGCACCTACCAGTGCAAGCGGTTCCTCCACCTCCCCCTGTCCTGAACGGAGGAACTGGCTGAGGCCAGTACTTGTGCCCAGGACAGGTGTGTGCTACAACAGCTTGCTCTGAATGTGCATGTTAACCTTTTTGGAATTGGAATTGGAGCGAGTCGTCAGTTCTCCGCACCTCTGAAGCTTTCGAGGTAATGGTCTAGCAGTAAACACTATCGAGACTGGCTGGAGACTGATGCTGCTCAGGTCAGGTCAGGTCAGGTCATTGGGCTTTATGTGCACATTCAGAGCAAGCTGTTGTAGCGCACACCTGTCCTGGGCACAAGAGCCGGCTCCTCCGTCCAGGACAAGAAAGGGGGAGAGGAGGGACTGCAGGTGCAAGGGAGCACCAGCAGCCCGACCATGGTCGGTAGCAGGCAGTGATGGTGCTATTGAATTTGGATAGGAGCAAAGTATTATACCAAAGAGAACAGGTGCGCAATTTGGGTATACCCCCACGACTAATTGTACGACCATCGCGCAACAATGCACGAATAGGCACACAACTAGTCGCGCATCATTGTGCAACGGTCGTTCACAATCATGTGACGGTCGTACAGTATCCGGTGAGACTGGAGAGTCGCGCGACACCGCAAGATACTATCAAATCGGTCGCAGCCAGGTTTTTTTTTAACATATTCAAACACCTCGCTTTGACTGATTTCGGTCGTGCCACGACCACCAGTGACTTGTCGCACGATTTTTTTACGATTGTTCGCGATCCGTAGACCATCATAAATTATCATATCTCTCAGTGTAACTGGGGCATTACGTAAGTATTTGAAATGCTTATTCCAATCAAGGTGCAAGCATGCTTTCCTGGGGACACGGTCCAGCAGTGTGAACTGCCTCTCCAAAACTAATTAAAATTTTGTTATACATGTATTATGTAACTTGAAATAGTTATGGGAATGTTTATAAATGTGAATTTAAATTCCCAAGCCTAGCGCTTGCCCTGCCCATAGCCGCTAAATTTTATTTAGTGGCCTATATATAGGTATAATTTTTTTAATTGTCCATTTTGTATGTGAAATTGGCTACAACCAAATTATTCCCAGTGTGAGCCCTGCAATCCCACGTCTAATTTGTCTGGTGAGCAAACCTTTAAAAAGTACTGCAAAATAAACATTTTTTAATCACAAGCAGTATACCATCTTTACAACTATAATCCCAAATTTAACACAAATAGATGCATAGGTACTAACATAAATCTTAGTACATAAACAATGATAATTCAAATATCCATTTATTCAAAGATATAATAAGACTTGGTGTTCATCACATACAATGTTTTGTCTAGTTTTTAACTCGATTCGTGATTTACATAATGGTAACAATGATTTGGTTTATTAAAAATGTTATTATAAACAAATAAAATTTTGATCCATACGGTAGCTAAAAATGTGTGTGTACCATATGTGCGAGGCAACTGATTAATAAAAAGAATATCTAAAATGGACAAACATTCAGATTGTCCAAAGTTAAAACTAATTGTATTGCTGATATTCTTGATAAATGTCTAGAATAAATAATACTATTTTAAAAAATAATAATACTCTGTATAATAGCATCATATAAGCTCCTGGGACAAACGCAACCATGATCATTTTAAATCGATTCAATGCTGCTAATCAAAAAATTTAAAAACAAAATATTCACCAACATTGTCTAATGTGTTGACACCACCAAATCAAACCCATAAACAATAGTAAAGCATGGCAAAAGATGCTCCATGCAATTTTATTATTATATATATATCTATCATATAATATCTTGCATTTTCAGTGCAATCAAAGTATGTGATATTTTGCAAATTAGATGTAAATTAATCAAGGTCACTGCACTAGGTTTATTGACATTTAAGCAAACATACTAGGGTATTAGGATGACACTCCATAATTGACGTATGCATTCATAGTCATCAAATAAAAACATTTCAATAGCAATTTTACACTGAAAGCTGTCAAGTGTTCAGAAAACAACAAATGTTAAGCACTACCGTATATCTTCGCCTGTAAGTCGATCTCGGCTATAAGTCGAGTCCCTAATTTCAAGCCCTGAAAACGTATTTTTTTATTGACCCGTTTATAAGTCGACCCATGAAAAACTACTTATAAATATTGAAATATTTCTTATTTTCAGCACATGAGAACAATAATATTTGAACAAAAGAAAATTATTTTACAAACTTCGGTTTTCATGTTTTGTACATCGCAATATAATAAACTATTCCAATCAAACTATCATTATTACATAGCATCAAAACGAAATATTCCCTTAGTAGAGAGTGAAAGCTGTTTGACTGTTACTGTATAGTACTGTACAGATGGTTTTGTGCACAGACAACAACTTTATTTATAAACACTGACAACAGATCACTACGATAAAACTGAAAGTATCACGTTTTGCCGCCATATTAATACATGTAAGGAGGATAACTCTGGAAAGTACACTGGTTTTTGTACCAAATGATGTGTGTCCCTATTGCTCTAGATAGTGAACTGCAGAGATCAGTCTATTTTAAGGGAAAGCTCAGTAATATTCATGAAGTTAATCACCGCCAAAACATTGTTTGAACAACCATTAATGCCAGTGACCAGATTTCAAAATAAACTCAGGCAACAGGTAGTTAGTATTGTTTACATTTTTACTATTAGTGATGACTGTTAATTTAACTAAGTGGACTGTTGTCTTGGCATGTGAGTGAGATCGTACGCCTTTTCGCATAACCAAAACCGTTCTAATGCCAAAAAAAATAGGTTATAAAAAATAAATGTGTCAAATTAACATATTTGAGTATAAATACATGGCATACTTCAACAATAAAACTTGTAAAATAATCCCCAAAACAGTAATATTTTTTGTTGAATTTTTTTTACCCTCTTATAAGTCGACCCCCCAAGTTATAAAATAATTTTTGGGTGAAAAAAATTCGACTTATAGGCGAAGATATACGGTAGTTTATTTTGATGTATGGACATTCAAAATAACGTCATTCGGGTTTGACATCATTTCCATTCAAAAAGACACCAAGTCACATATTCTTACTTCATTTGAATATCTAGTAATGGCGGACTGAAATTAAAGTTACGTGTACAGTTTACAAAAACATGTATTGAGCTTGAGATTATATGATAAAGAGATTATTACCCTGGTGTGTTTCGGCATCTTAAATATCATATATTAGGAATAAAAATAATGTATTATGCTCACCAAAGGTTTGCACAATACAATTTTTATTCCTAATATATGATATTGATAATACTGAAAAACACTGGTAATAATACTGATGCAAATAATTACCGGTATCAAAATCAGGTAAAATATTATTACTTACAGGAAAGTAATCAGTATTTTAAAAGGAGGTTGCTACTTTAAATTCACCAAAGCGCACCATTTTAACATGTTTTTGACTACTATGAATAATGAAAAAAGTCACTATTTGCATGTTCCCATTGAAGTCTGTGTATATGTAACAGTGCAAGAGATGCATGTGTCCTTGAACATGAAAGTGATCGTTGGGGAGGCGTGTCATGATGTTATGGGTGGTATTATGTTGGGGACATCATGTTCAACCTGTAATCTTGCAGAACAATGGAGTTGGTCGTGGTGGGGGACTGACTTCTAGGCGGTACATTGATGAAGTGCTCCAGCCTGTACTTGTGCCATTCGTGGCTGGCCGATGGGACATGTTTTTTCAACAAGACAACGCCAGAGCCCACTTTTGACACGGGATTTTTGGCTCGAAATAACTTTATTACAATGGACTGACCAGCTTTAAGTCCTGACTTAAATCCCATAGAACTGTGGAATGAAATCGAATGTAGGATCCATCATTGTCACGTGCTTCTAGCCACATTACAGGAATTGACCAATGCTGTTTTACATGCCTATAACATCATCTCTAGAGGATTCATAAGGAATTTCTTTCAATCCATGAGACAACGATGTGCTGCAGTGATTGAAAACAAAGGTGTACTTTCTTTAATTTGTGATTTCCAATTAATTATGTGAAAACTGTTGTGTTTGCAAATTAAAGCAATGAATTCATTTATTGAGTAATTCAATGTAAGGTTTTATGATATGATAGTTGACATAACGCCAATGAGAACAACATCTATGTTTTCCAGACGAAGTGTTATAAGAAGAGAGAGGATACTCAAAAACAGGATTGTTTATGAAAACGAAAACATGCAAAAAACCGTACTTGAATTTAAAACGAAATAATGTTAATAAACACATTCAATTAATATACTGGCGTAATACTTATAAATTATAACCCACAATTGCACATGATTGCATTACGATTTGGAATCTTGTGTTTCTTTTGCTGTTCAGTATATATATATATATATATATATATATGCACACACACAGTCAGACCTCGTTACAACGACCACATTCGTCCCTGGGTCACTTTGTCGTTTTATCGAAATTGCCATTATAAAAATGTGTTTTGTTTAATAACACCACTAGAGCACATTGATTTATTAATCACTGGCTACTGGGTGTAATTTTAATATAGTCTTAGAGAAGAAACCCGCTACATTTTTCCATTAGTAGCAATGGATTTTTATATGTACCATCCCACACACACGATAGGACATACCACAGCATTTGATATGCCAGTCGTGGGGCACTAGCTGGAATGAGAAATAGCCCAATGGGCCCACCGACGGGGACCGATCACAGACCATTATTAATTATATAATTATTAATCAAGGCACATTTAATGTCATTCTAATCATTCCTTGGGTAAATATATCTACGATTGGTACCTACTTCGTTTACATAATATCATAAAACAGTAGAGTTAATTGTTGGAAATGGATCCTATAATTGAATGTCTAAAGGCTTATTTTCAAAAGCAATACTCTTCTATAGATTTAGCGGACATCAGTAGCTCGGATAGCATGTGACACGGTCGGCTCACGATGAGATCAAGGATGCTAAGTGGCTGTGTGTGTACTGCCAATGTGCTACGACATCTGTGATTATGTAAGGTCGTTGTAACGAGGCGTTTTCAGACGTCGGATGCACGTTTGTTCCCAAGTTGCTCTGTCGGTGTCGGAAGGTGTGAATTCTGGTGATATGAACAGAATAACATTGATGTCCGTTTGTTTCTGACAATTTGTGGTCGGATGGTGTAAATGTCGTAATACCGACGGTCATTGTAATGAGGCCTGACTGTATATACATAATGCAACCCGTACCCTTTTCACTACCCTAGTTACACACAAAAACTCTCATTCTAATTTTAGTGGGACCCCACTTTTCACACACATATTAGTACATATCAAATTACCTGAATGCATTGGACAGATGAAACAACACCACGCCAATGAGTCCAGTCAGTTACATATATCACCGATGAGTCCAGTCAGTTACATATATCACCGATGAGTCCAGTCAGTTACATATATCACCGATGAGTCCAGTTACATATATCACCGATGAGTCCAGTCAGTTACATATATCATCGATGAGTCCAGTCAGTTACATATATCACCGATGAGTCCAGTCAGTTACATATATCACCAATGAGTCCAGTCAGTTACATATATCACCAATGTCATGTGTGGCCATATTTAAAATGCTATATAAAAGTAAAGGATGGTACATTTTGAACGTAACCTGGTAAAATGCTACTTGCTATATCGATACCCGTAAGCTTGTATACATGTATATAATCTACTAGCTGTCATTTGTAAAGTTTTAAAATAAAATATGTTGAGAGCATCGTTAAATAAAACATTTCCTTCCTTGTAAAGTTTTTAAGAAGAAAAATTTCAATAAAAATAGTTTACTGATAATCTAAGAATTATGCAATAAAGCTGCAAATCTGTCTAACCACATTGTAATCACATTGTTACTAATGGGAAAAACTCAAAACTACAGTCATCATAAATGTTTGTGCCATCATATTCAATGATTATTCAGAACTTCATGCAACGTATGTCTGTTACCAGTCCACATACATTGTAATAAAAGTGGCTTTGCATTTCTGTGTCAAATAATATTTTAAGATTGCTTAACTTAGAACTAAACAAAAAATGTGTTTCCAGAAACATGACCCCAACTAGAAAAAACACACCTGAATTTTTAAAGTAATATGATGAAAAGCAAAAAACAACTACAGTTTTTGGGGGCATGTTCCTGGGAAAAACATTTTTTGTAAGGCCTTGGAGGAAAAAAACTTGATATCACAATTTGGACAGTTCTTTATGAGTGCATGTCATCACAACTTCTTGAATACACAATAAGCTCTACCATGGTAGACCCCTGACAAAGCAGGAAAAATGTATTGTTATGGGAAGTGGCAGTCCTACAAGTCATGGGACCATTCTCGACTGTCAAAACATCCTTTTCACTCTGTCTTGTGCAATTTTTGAAAGAATGGCTTTGTGGTTCAGATTAGCACCTACACAAAGACTCAACCATGTTTTTAAGAAGACTCTGTTGAGCTGTCTGCGCGGTTGTCTTCCTCACTGACGCCGATGTACATGAGCACGATGCACACCCACAGCAAGAAGTGAAGAAAGACGCCCACCACGTGCATGACAGCTACTGGCACTGACATCTCTACGTGGCGTCTCAGCAACACGATGTTGGATGCAAACGAACACGTTCCCCAAAGCAAGTTCATACCAGCCAGGAGAAAGGCAACTGAACAGTAATAAAGTAAGAAACATTAATACTAATAATGTAGTAATAATGTGTCCAAACACAATATTTTTTTAGAAAAATATAGTATCTTTTACCATATTTCATCAACATTTTTTAAACAATTTTCATGAAAGACCAAATTTATGTTATAATAATAAGACCAAATTGTCTGTGGATACATCTACGTGCAAGCTACTTTTAAAAAATAAGTAAAATTAAAATAATCTGGTCCATAAACAATAACGCTCAATAAGACAACTTGCCAACATAAAATGACGTCATCAGACATGACATTCCCTGATGATGTAATTTTTACGTTCATCAAAGAATGAACAAACTCCCGTTGCTATGTCTGGCCCAATGGGATGAGGTTATATTGTAATAAATGTAATGGACATTAAATTATTTAGCTCTGCAATGAAAAAGTCTGAGTGACCATTACCTTCTGCTGCATGTTGAGACATGGCGAAGGCTCCTTCAGCCTGCATAGCAATCCCAACCATCGTCACCAAGTACGTGTTCCGACACCATGACAAGTAGCCTGTAGGAGCAATGAGCCATTCATCAGATGATTTACACGAATTATCTTCAATACATATAAAAATATGTATAAACGATTATGTTGTTGGTTATTCCAAGATGATAAACTGTCACAAGTAATAGTCCAAAGTGTATGGTACAGTAGTAAACAAATAATACTAACTACTAGTAACTGTAGATATTGTCATAAATAAAAAGTTATATTATATAATGGTGGTGAAAAAATGAATACTAGTTTCTATAAGTAATATTATAAAGTTTATAATAAAAACATGAATATCAATTACAGATACCAGTAACTATAGATGTAGTATTAAATAATATTCAAAAGTTTATTTATTACTATTTTAGGTAGTGATGCTAATACAGATAAAAGTAAATAAGTTAAGTAACTGTTGTGAAATAATGCTCCCTTTGCACACCTACCATTTTCATTTGCTAGTCGAACACTCTGGAAAGTAAAAAAAAGGACAAAAAATTAACATCTTTTAAATTTTATTATAACAGGAATGAAAAATAAAAGACAATTCACTACTCTACCTTTCTCGTTAGAGATAGCGACACATATGCCCATAAACTGATCCGTTTATCAGACGAATTCAACAAACTATGACACTATGAGTCACACATATATCTGAAATCATATCTGTAAAACCAAGGATTACAGAGGACAACTCTCCAGATTCCAACACACCAAGGTGTCCAAGTGAAAACTGATTTTATTATGTTCTTAACAACAAAGAGCCTAATTCACAAAGATCTCTTAGGCTCTGCTAGACAACACAGCATCCTCTTTGTAAGTCTTTTAGCATTGCACTGCGAGATCGCAAAGTTGTGAGAGTTTAGTGAATTAGGCCCCAGGAATATAAAAAACATGCAAGTATACAAAGTAATCTAGTATGATAAGGTCACAGCTTTGATCTCGGGTCAGAGAATCTCATACTGTGCCAATTATGTGTGTTCACAGTTAAATGATAACAATTCCCCAGCCATTGTTAATCCCAGCACCGAGACTAGAAAACAACAATTTCCTAACACAAGGTCTTTGCCAATATGACGTCATAATATGGGAATCCTTGCTCCATTAATGGCGCGTAAATGGAGTATTTACAACCTCTGTGCGAAATGTCTGTCAATGAGATCAGACAAATAAATATTAGACATACACATGTGTGTCAGTCTTCATTAAAAACCACTCATTCAAAATCACCCATTAGCGGATTTGTTTTACGGATGACAAACAGATCACCCGTTAGCGGATTTGTTTTACGGATGACAAACAGATCACCCGTTAGCGGATTTGTTTTACGGATGACAAACAGATCACCCATTAGCGGATTTGTTTTACGGATGACAAACAGATCCAATATTAAACAAACCATTAATGGATATATGTGTCACTAGCTTAAGGTTCCTGTACTAGACAGAGGAGCCGGCAAGAGCCAATACCTGTGACCATGACAGGCATGCACTACACATTAAACACTACTAAAAAAATAGAAGTTTCCAGTCCTCAAAATAATCTGTAAACAACCAGTTAGTATGTTTTGTGGTATTTTGCAGTCATAGCTGATTCAGTTCCTGTTCTAGAATCAGAATGCATCATCAATACTAAACATCCTACAAATGGTTCATATTAAAGGATCATACTTAACATCAAAATGTTTGGTCTGTAAATTTGAGTGTGTTTGAATATTTAACAAGACCCACAAGATGAATTCCTGCAATGTTAGTGGGTCAGTAAGAATTAGGCCAATAATTGTCTGACTTTCAAACACCCTTGGACAAACCACACTACCAAATTAGCTTGCCTTTAGTTTAAATTGTACTAACCCAGCCCAGGTTTGATTCAGAAGTTTTTTCCCTCATTCTGTTTTCACTCATTCTGTCATCTCCATGGTGACTGTCAATCTCATGATGATAATCACCTCCAATACCAAGTCGACTCAATCTCTCAGCAGCGAAATAAAATGTTCTTGAAAGTGAAGTTCCCCACACAGCACCCTTTCTGTGCACATTAACATGTGGTAGTGTACTTGAATAGAGGCAGCTAGTTTGACAGAATATAGCATTTTGTCTTGAATATGTTGAAACACTGTGTAAATTCCTCTGAATGCACCAACAACATCTGTTGAGAAAACGTGAAATCATCTTCATTCCAATTAGAATCTAAAACAAATAAAAAATCAACAAGATGTTATTAGAGGTTAATCATACTGAACATTATCACCCTTACCTCCTCCCTTCTAAAAAAAAAAAGATTTTGCAAGGGTTATTTTAAGTATTACATTTTTTTTTTTTTTTTTTTTTTTTAAATGAGTACACTTACCATAAACCCCTATTCCCCTATCTCAGTAACTGAATTATACAGACACTGATATTCTCAACGAGAAAATGTATTTTATATTTAATTGTGATTTTTAAGATGGCTCTGTTTCACCACAATAATGGCAACAAACTCAAAACAGTCAAGTTAATGAGGGAGATATAGCCGGAATACTCTGCCCTTTGAGAGCTAGATGGACATTTCGACAGTTATGATTGCTATCTCAGCCAGAACATTATTAAAAGGGCCGTCGGGTTTCTTCATGCAGTGTGGTATGGTGCATATAAAAGATCCCTTGTTACTAATGGAAACAAAACAAACTTTATTAGGTGCTTGTTGGGCACTTGTCTTGTATGAAACGGCCCCTGGAAGACGGAACCACTGAGTGGGCGATCATGACCTTAAAATTCTGCTGTCCGAAGTTTGGTGAAGCTTAATTGAATGTGGGTGCTGTTGGGTTTCTTTCTGCAGTGTGTGTATTAGTGATTAATATGTGGATTTTTTTAAATCATGGAATTCGAAAATGATCTATGTAAAGGTATCAGGTGGGCAGCAATTGAAAGAAAATTACATTGCTTGGTCTCTGACTGTAAAGAGAGCGTATAACCTTCCAAATGTCCATCTATTGTCCGAACTAAATTGTTAACAACTACAAAAAATTACTCTCCTACCTTTAATTGCCGTTAGATTTCCTCCAAAGTTTGTCCAGACACAAATCGCAAAAAAACCACTACAAATATACAGATTCCACACACGAGACTGCAACGATGTCGCCGATATGGTCTTTGCTGAGATTGCATAGGGAAAAATACATGCAGTTTTCTGCCGTCTGCCATGTTGCTTGTTTATGGAATACTCTTCAAGAGGGGTGAAAGCCTCCAAAGTATGTGACACAATTAATATGAAATCAATGATCTCTAGTGGTATCATTAAAATAATAATAATAATAAAAAATATGACGTCATCACGTTTGCTTTTATATCATAACATGTTATGACGTTGTTAGATTAAATCCTATCCTTTCACCCCTCTTGAAAAATATTCCATAAAAAGTCAAAATGGCAGCTGACTCAAAATTACATGCATTTTGCCCTATGCGCTCTCAGCGAAGTCGATATAGGTAACATAGTTATCATCTGGTATGTGGAATCTGTGTCATTATAATGGTTTTTTCAAGATTTGTGTCTGGACAAACTTTGGAGGAAATCTAACGGCAATTAAAGGTAGGAGAGTAATTTTTCGTAGTTGTTAACAATTTGGTTCGGACAAGCTCTCTTACAGTCAAGAGCACTCGGGCTAACTTTACAATTACCGTTACTACCGTATGCTTTTATAATAATGCTCTTCCTCTGGTTTGAATATATTTACATTATTATAGCGATCACGACAGCCTGACAACAAAGTCGAAATGTCGGTCTCAAAACGGCAGGCATGTCACATGGACTCAGATCATGGAGTCAATGGACCGAATCATAGTCACTTCGTACCCAAGTCATATCGTACCATCCATTTCGTACCATGCTGCCTGATCATTTCATACCCTAGTCATTTCGTACCTTGGTCATTTCGTACCATTGCAAAAAGTCATTTCGTAACTTTATTTTGACAGTTTGAAAACCAGAACACGTTATTGTGCAGCATATCGTTATCGATACCCATAATACCTGTAAACTGTTATTTCCATTTTACCTGACAAGAGCCGTATATGGTATTTACTACTAACTGCCAACTTCGATTTTGTGTGAAATGGCTCCAGATAATTAGTCAAAAACAACAAAACAATATAATGGACCAACAAAATATTATTTATTAGGTCTTCTTTTCAAACTTGCTTATTTGCATCTTATTTGTTTAAGAAATAAACAATAACAGCCATTAAAACATTAACTACCTTACTGATTGCCAAATTAGCCAATTGCTAATGTTTATACAAAGTGGCAATAATTTTTAGTCTTTTGATGATAAAATATCCCTTAAATTAACCACAAATTTGTAATTTAATGTTATTTTGTAAAAGACTTTACCAGGGTGATTGTTATAAATTGTTATACCATGGTACGATATGACTTTCAGTTATGGTACGAAATAACCAAGGTACGAAATGACTAGGGTACGAAATGACTTTTTGCAATGGTACGAAATGACCAAGGTACGAAATGACTTTTTGCAATGGTACGAAATAACCAAGGTACGAAATGACCAGGGTACGAAACGACCAAATTAGATACGAAATGACTATGGTACGAAATGACCATGGTACGAAGTGACTAGCAACCAATGGACCTACGAGTGCGTGTGACACTGACTGGGACTGATCAAAGTCAAGTCTTTTCACATTCATGAAATGACAACGCAGCTTTTACATTTGCTGTTAATCTTTTAACACAAAACCAGCAAAAATGTTTAACCTGACGTTAACAGACAGAAGCAGAGATGATCAGCAGAATTCTTTATTCTGTGACCGCTGCTAGAAACGTAAAACGAAACTGCATTTATTTAAAGGGAAGATAACTCTTGATGGCTTAATCTTTCACTAATAAGGTCTCTCGCCTGGTTTCCAGTTTACACTGGAAATGTACCATGTTTGTTTTGTTTAACGACACCACTAGAGCACCTTTATTTATTACCTGGTAATCATCACGGGCTATTGGATATAAAAACTTTGATAATTTGATTGGTTAGAAAAGTATAAACAGGAGGAAAAAATGGTTGCTCATCACTTTGCATAAGTGTTGTCACAACATACGAAATAACAAAATGACAAATAGTAAGCTATTTAGATCTGAGTTTTTGAATGAAAATTTACAGTTTACAAACAATTAAATTAAGATTTTTACCTACATTCCTATTACACCACTTTTGGCAAGTTCATATCTCAGTTTCACTTAGGCTGCTTATCTACTGTGTAGTAAATAAATCTGAAATAATGTTTTCTACCATTCCTGACTTGTTCCTTTTGTTAGTTGAGGGGCTTACAATATGTACCATCTCACAAACAGGATAGCACATACCACAGCCTTTAATATACCAGTCATGGTGCATTGGCTGGAAAGATAAATAACCCAATGAGTTCACTGATGGGGATTGAATCCAGACCGTCTGCCATGTAGTCTACAACATAAAATCAAAACACCCTGCTTCTGCAATTGTACTGAAAAAATTAAGCTGACAGTCACAATAAAAAATACGCAATATGCTAGAATTCCAAAATACATGATGTTTTGTTTAGGTTTGTCAGATAGAATGTTTCAATGTGTACTGTTCATGTCTTACTTTTATTAATAATTGCTAAATATTTAGAAGGCTATGGTAGGATGACGTGGTATGGGATGCTTAGGCCTATTAATTAAAATAGTGGCAGAAAAACAAGAAGATGGCTTTGTAATATTGTTACATGATACATGCATTTTGTAGTATGATCTAGGATTTATTTTTTTATTTTTTCCCCCCATTTAAACAAATATACCACTTCTACACTAAATAGTTTCATCATTCAATCTAAACCCTTTCAAGACCAGCTTCAGTAATGCATATTTAATGTCATTCAAGATGTTTTAAGAAATAAGTAGATTGTCATTTTACAGTGTATAATTTGGATTCGAAGGGATTAATCAAAGTTAAATACCGGCCTCGGACATGTAGGTACAGGGTTCGCAGCTCGGTACTGACTCCCACCCAGAGCAAGTTTTAACAATTCAATGGGTAGGTGTAAGACCAATACACACTCTTTTCTCTCACTAACCACTAACCCACTGTCCTGGACAGACAGCTCAAATAGCGTGCTTAAACTTTAATGGGATTTAAACATGAAAATAAGTTAATAATAATAATAATCAAAGTTAATGGCAATCATATCATATACTGTATTAAATTATTACTGAACTTTGACAAACCATTCCAATTACAAATATTATAAACTAAAATATATGACAATATAAATAAATTCTGAAAACAGTTCCCCTTTTCCACATTTTTCAAAGCCTTTATAGTTTGTTCTTAATTTTTTAGTTTTTTTGTGTGTTTTTTTTATCAAATCTAATGGGAAAGACCGCAAACCTTTCAGATTCTGGTCCTGCCATTGTTCAAATGAATGTAATGGTAATGACTGTACTTTTCTTGTAGCATTACACACATGCACCAATCACTTAATTTAAACATGGCAGTGATCACAGCATGTAAACTGACAACACTTGAAAACATCATTCTATGGTATATCCGGTTATCAAGAAAAAAATTTCTGATGTGACTTTGTGAAATAACTTGTACTAGAAACAGAATGGCAAATAATTTAATTACAAAAAGTATTTTATTTTCACAAGTAATAAAGTGCCATATTAGTTTTCATTCAACACTGTTCAGATACTGTCAAAGAATATCCTTCTAACACAACGTCATTTTCACTGCTACTGTCCATTGTAACGATGGCCATATTTGTTGATAATGATGGAAGTCAGTTTTCTTTTAATGTTTGCATTCACATTGTGTAACTCAGTGTTTTTTCGTACAGCAGTCTGAAACAAAAAATCAATGCATGAATAAAATTCGTAAGTTGATTAAAAAACCCCACCCAAAACCCCAGATGTTACAACAACATCCCATTAATATATTATTCAATTAACATTTTCAAACAGTAAATGTACAGGGGTATATCTTAACACATTTTGAACAAAATGTCCTTTTGTAAGCATAAAGCTTTACACCTGCGAAAACTGTGGTTGTCAACTATATGCACATCAGCTTATGGACTCATTATGGTCTAGGAGTATATTCTTTGGTCACACTTAAGTGTTATAATTTCATAATCTTAAATGGCTGGCAAAAGACTGGTACACAAACCTCAATATTCCAGAGTAAGTCTACATCCCACAAGTGAGTCACAAAGTTGGAGACCAGTCCATTTGTCCTACTGCTAACTCGTCCCACACGACCCGCTCTGTGAATGTAGTCAGACATGAAGAGTGGAAAGTCAAAGTTGATCACGTGCTGTACCTACAGAGATATAAAATGTTACCTACAAATACAAACTGGTGTTGTGGTTAAGCCATCAGATTTGGGGTTAGTAGGTACTCCCACCCAGATCTAGTTTTAATGACTCTGTGTGACTCAATGCCCACTAAACTGACTTCTTTCTCACTAACCACTAACAACTAACCACTAACCCACTGTACTGGATAGACAGACTAAGTAGCTGATGTGTGTGCCCAGGACAACCGTAATTGGATATAAACATAAAAATAACTATAAATGAATGAACGATTACAAAATATTTATAGAAAATACACATTTGGCATAAGATCATTTTCGCTTCCAGGTCTAACAAAAATCCAAAACCATAACATCCAGCTTTGTTCCCAACTGGGAGTTAATAGTTAAAAGGGCTGAGACCATCTGACTGCTCTTTCTTACAGTTCTGTAAGTTGTTGACCACCATTTTAACTGAGATTTTGTCCCAATAAACTTTGGAGTGTGATGTAGTCCAGTAGTAGAGTGCTTTTCTAAGGCAGGTTCAGCCCACCCCCTCATGTTCCAACTAGTGCATTTAGTATATTCCTTACAATAATGAAACCTTTAAACTTGAAAACTCACATTTATAGTGTCCAAGCCTCTAGATGCTATGTCAGTGGCCACCAATATGTCTGTATGGCCCGATTTAAAACTCTCATATTCTGCATGTCGTTTCTACAAAGATAAAACCACATAATATTTATAGCCAAATAATCTACAACACATATATCAGTGACATAACATATATTCAATTGTGTACCTTGAATTCATTGCATACTTATCTCAATCATCAGGGCCATGCCTAGCCTAAACTAACATGGAGGAAAATGGGGGTGGGCGGGGTATGAAAAACCAGAAAAGAATTAGGACATTAAATGATCGGTCCTCTCCAGCCAGGTAAAGAGGTCACTTCTATAAAAAGCATGTGATAATCATTGAAAAACAAAAGCTGAAAATTATCTTTTAAAAAAGAAACATTTATAAATAAAGGTCATATTTAAGCATTTCAGACCAAATCGAGTCTACTTTGTGAATATAATTTTGGGCAAAACAGCTGAAATGAGATAAAAAGCTGAAAAATCACATCCCTAATTGTATTTTTCTGATGAAGCAACTGCTAACATTTCCCAATGATAGGTATTGTCCTGACTATCTTGCAGTGAGAGCCATTTACCATACAACAAATTAAATAAAAATGATATATAATAAAGAACTATTTGTTTTTTATATTAACAAGCAAAACAAACTAGAATAATGAGATCCTTGTTGACTGGCTGCTATAAAAACATTGCAAATCTATGTATGTTTTTCTCTGCAACATTTTAACTCTTGGCCATAACTTCTGATAACCTTTAAGAATATAGTACCTGTCTTATTTACAGATGTAAAATGTACCTGCTCCTGCATGACTCCGTTCATGAGAACGTTGTTGACTCCCATCTCACGGAGGGTTTCCGACAGCCAGAAACAGGTGTTACTCTTGTTGCAGAAGATCATCGTAGGAACACCTTTCTTATGACTATCACTTGCCAGCTTGATTATCATTTCTACAAAAGAAAACAAAGAAAATGATAACTCAACAGTATGACATATTTCCGGTAACTTTGATATACCACTAGCAGTTTTGGTTCAGTAAACAACACATTTGTAAATAACACAAGTATATTTGTAAACAACACATGTACATTACAAACTGAGATGTGCTTTGTTTTATTGAATGAAAACAAGAAAGTGTTTCATACCTGCTTTCTGAGATGGAAGAAGTCTCAGAAACTTCTGTGGAACATGAGGCATAATATAATGGAGGTGTGATGTGGTTACTTTCTGTAGGGATTCTGCCTAAAGAAGTAAAATTGAATAATTAATAAGAAAATTTGAACAAACTAATAAGAAACACTAAAAGTACATTACTTGCAACATGATGTACAGAAACAATAAAATAAACTTATGTAAGTAAAATTATTATGGTTCATTAGCATAATATGGAGAAAAACACGAGCACATAGGATGCGAGGAGGGGTGGATTGGCGTCTCATTCCATCACTTTAGGCCCAAAGCATTTACTTTTTTATGGTTCCCATATATTTTAGTTTAAGTTTTCTTGTCCCCAACTTCACATATCATTCCTAAGGGTTTCACCACTGCTTTCAAATATTTTACAAGTATGGCAAAATGTAAAGATAACAAAAAGCTTTCTATTTTAAAGTACCATCAGACCTATGAAACTTATGCTCGTTCAAGATGTAAAATCTAAAGTCCATAAAAATTATTTGTACTAAAAATGTTAGTACACTCTGACGTTCTAGTTTTCCAGTGTTTCTATCATTAACACATATAACAATAGGACTGTCTGAATTTAGTGTTTTCATTGCATTGTGAAATGAATGCTCATGGATACCTAACTTGTATCAAAACATTAAAAAAATATTGATCAGGGAAAAAAACAGGGAAATGTATCATTAATGTCATTTGTGCCACCAGAGGCCTCAAAATATATCTAATAAATAGTAAAAAATAGTTTTTTGGCAGGAGGGTGGATCTTTGCTCCATGCGATTCCCTACTACCGCATTGCTCTGGACCTCATTGGGTACCTGCAGTTTCTGGACCCCAGCTTTATGGTGGATCTCACATCTTTAATCATAACATTTACTGGTTGACAGTTCTCTCAATTAATTTTTATAACAAGATCAATTGTCACTTGAACATTCATATGTGCCGAGGCTTAATTAGATTCTAAAGACAATACAGCAGAGTACACATCAAATTATTAAGAAGAGCCAAGTTCTTACTGGAATTATTTCCCCTATGACCTGTTCAATGCTGCGTGGCATAGTAGCACCGACAAGGATAAACTGGGTATCCATGACAACGCCCAACTGAGAATCGGTTCCTCCACCACCTTTAGACAACTACAAAACAAAAACTGGAAATAACATTCAAAACAAGACAGCACATCAACTTTATTTCTTTACTACAATATACTGGTTTAAATTAAAGAGAAATATATATCTAGAAATACTGATTATATCAATATGAGATGACAATGATCCATAGGGAATTCTGAAAT
Source organism: Gigantopelta aegis (assembly GCF_016097555.1). Classification (NCBI taxonomy): domain Eukaryota; kingdom Metazoa; phylum Mollusca; class Gastropoda; order Neomphalida; family Peltospiridae; genus Gigantopelta; species Gigantopelta aegis. The sequence continues at coordinate 110,289,633 of NC_054702.1, read as the reverse complement.
GTTTGATAATAAACCCTTCTAAACTGGCAAAGTACAAAGTCCAATTTAAGGGGTTATAGTTTAAAGCAATTCTGTTTTGTTCTAATATTTTAAAAATGTCTGATTTGGGGGCAATTCCTGTTTTGTGAGGGTCCGGTTTTAACGGGTTTCGACTTCTGTTGATATTCTTACAGAAAACAAATTGCAGACTACTGGAATCCAATACAGTTAACATCAATGCTACATATTTCACTGCTGATTTTAACTCGTGTGGTTAATATAAAAGAAGGAAAAATGTATGGTGATGGTTCAGGGCTCCCCAACCCTAATATCATCTATATTTCTGGGGATAAAAAACAATTAAAGGAAAACGAAAACCCCCAAAACCCCAACATAACATCAGTGATACATGTAAAGAAATTTCAATGCTTGGCTTACACCACATTGAATTTTGTTCTTGACACACCTGTTATATTTTCTTGTTACCCTAAAATACCACTCATAAGACAGTGTGGTTGACTACCTGAATGAGTGTGCCCCACACCCCAATGTAAAATACTCACCAAGACCATGTGGTTGACTACCTGAATGAGTGTGCCCCACACCCCAATGTAAAATACTCACCAAGACCATGTGGTTGACTACCTGAATGAGTGTGCCCCACACCCCAATGTAAAATACTCACCAAGACAGTGCGGCGGACTACCTGAATGAGTGTGCCCCACACCCCAATGTAAAATACTCACCAAGACAGTGCGGTTGACTACCTGAATGAGTGTGCCCCACCCCCAATGTAAAATACTCTCCAAGACAGTGCGGTTGACTACCTGAATGAGTGTGCCCCACACCCCAATGTAAAATACTCACCAAGACAGTGTGGTTGACTACTTGAATGAGTGTGCCCCACACCCCAAATGTAAAATACTCACCAAGACAGTGTGGTTGACTACCTGAATGAGTGTGCCCCACACCCCAATGTAAAATACCCACCAAGACAGTGTGGTTGACTACCTGAATGAGTGTGCCCCACACCCCAATGTAAAATACTCACTAAGCCAGTGCTTTGTTTTATCTTCTATGTTACAGGAGTTTGAAATAAATCTCTGTACCTAATTATTTTAAATATTTCCATGTTACAGGAGTTTGAGGTAAATCTCTGTACCTAATTATTTTAAATATTTCCATGTTACAGGAGTTTGAGGTAAATCTCTGTACCTAATTATTTTAAATATTTCCATGTTACAGGAGTTTGAGGTAAATCTCTGTACCTAATTATTTTAAATATTTTAAACATTTGAATGGGACTAATTAATTTTAATCAGAGTACATACCATAAACTTTCAAAATAGTTTTGTTGTGTAACGGACTCCTCACCCCGTCGGTGGGCCCATTGGGCTATTTCTCATTCCAGCCAGTGCACCACGACTGGTATATCAAAGGCCGTGGTATGTACTACCCTATCTGTGGGATGGTGCATATAAAAGATCCCTTGCTGCTAATCGAAAAGAGTAGCCTATGAAGTGGCGACAGCGGGTTTCCTCTCTCATTATCTGTGTGGTCTATAACCATATGTTTGACACCATATAAACGTAAAATAAAAAAAGTGTTGAGTGCGTCGTTAAATAAAAAAAATTTCTTCTTCTTCGGACTCCTCACCTGTAGTTTTCTCAAAATATTTTTTACATCATCACTGAACGAGTCATCCAGCAAAGTGTCGGCCTCGTCTAAGACAATGTGCTGTAGGTACGAACGGTGGATCTTATCTAGGTATACAAAAACAAGTGTATGTACAAGAATCAGTCTGTCTCTTCCAAACACGGTGAAACCTGTCGCAACTGGACCGTGAACAAACTGGAATCCTGTGAAAACTGGCCAAGTTTCCCAAATTCTAAAACGCCACTCTCTAAAAACCGGATTCTGTCTAAATTGAATAAATATTAGGTCCCCGGTGTAATCTGTTTTAGACAGGTTTCACTGTATACAATTTCATAACAATAATCTGACAATATCACCAGTCTTGAATAAAGTGATTTATACATCTCCACCCCCATCAGAATACTTTTGAAATGAAGTCACGCTAACACTAAACATTTAGGCCAGTTTCAAACTCAATTATTTTTCTGGTCATTATTTGAAACTTTTTATTAAAAATATATTTAAAATTAAAGACTTCTGTTAATAAACAAGAATTAAGGGAATTAAATGTCTCACCAATCATAATCATTTTAGGAGCACTGTTATGAAACTTTAATGTTAAACATTAAGACAAAAGTTTACACCATCTCCAATGCCAAAAATGTAACACATATATCTTGTCTATATTCACTTTGTAAAGGCAAGACAAAAGTGAATATTTTCCTACATTTAAAGTAACACGTATTCTCACACATTTCCAACTACAAATAATTTAAGTGTAGTTGGAGGTTTTATTATGAACAGACACAACATGCCAAAAATATGTTTCTTATTGAAGCCTAATCTACCGTATACGCAAATATTTTCTCGGCTAAAATAATTCACGATCAGGCTTTCATTTTACATTTTCGCGAGGAATTATTTTCACGACTGTGTCCCCCGATAAAATCAAAATTACCCATATTTCATTTTCCAAACTCTTTTCAATGACTATTTCATGCACACACTTGGACATGCTGTCAGCGAGACGTCAATGTTGTATGTATGTCTGATAATACATGTTATCGAAGGAACACGCACATGCGATACAGAAAATTGAAAAACGCAAATATCAGAAGAAATAACTTTTATTGATGGTACCCACAAACTTCAATTCAAGGTTACAAAGAAAACAAACAAAACTGAGATTACGCAACAACAGACTTACACCCAACTGTGTGTCACTTCGATCAAATCCACGTGACCATGCAGGTTTACAGAACCACGTGACCTTGTGGATAATTTGGCGGTAAAGACAAAGTGCATACGAAACTCAGTATAAATGTAACAGGTACCTCTGACTGCTTGTCTTTTGTATCCATGAAAATTATACCAAATAGGAAATAAGTTCGCGTGTAATTAAATTCGCGATGCTGTCAACGTGTTCGCGATTTCCGCGGTATATTTTATTCGCGAACATTTTTGCGTATATGGTAAGTTAATACAAACTGATATGACACATATGTAGATATATTTCTAAAGTAAAAGGTTTTAAAATAATGGTTGTGGGACGTAGCCCAGTGGTAAAGCACTCGCTTGATGCATGGTTGGTTTGGGATCGATCCACATTTCTCATTCCAGCAAGTGCACCATGACTGGTACATTAAAGGTATTGTATGTGCTAGCCTGTCTTTGGGATGGTGCATATAAAAGATCCCTTGCTACTAATGGACAATATAGTGGGTTTCCTCTCAAAGACTACGTCAAAATTACCATGTTTGACATCCAATAGCCAATGATTGATAAACTTATGTGCTCTAGTGGTGTCATTAAACAAAACAAGAAAGAAAGAAATGTTTTATTTAACGACGCACTCAACACATTTTATTTATGGTTATATGGCATCAGACATATGGTTAAGGACCACACAGATTTTGAGAGGAAACCCAGTCGCCACTTCATGGGCTGCTCTTTCTGATTATCAGCAAGGGATCTTTTATTTGCGCTTCCCACAGGCAGGATAGCACAACCCATGGCCTTTGTTGAACCAGTTATGGATCACTGGTCGGTGCAAGTAGTTTACACCTACCCATTGAGCCCTGCGGAGCACTCACTCAATGTTTGGAGTCGGTATCTGGATTAACAATCCCATGCCTCGACTGGGATCCGAACCCAGTACCTACCAGCCTGTTCACTGATGGCCTAACCACAACGCCACCGAGGCCGGTTTAAACAAAACAAAGTTTAACATTTAAAAATAATGGAAAATTGACAGAGAAAAATAAAAGTCACATATTACTATTAGAAAGTAGTTTCTTTAGAATCCCTGGGGTAGAAATCAGAACATCCATCGGTTTCCATTCATACCAAGCAAGTCTTTGCTGCAAACAGAAATTAGTCATATCACCCTTAGATGAAACAAGCATGTAATATATGAATATAACATTTCTGAGAGATATTTGCATTATTACTTGTCTTTAATTTTATTTTTTACAAAACAATAAAACGTAACTCAGCACTGATATGATAAATATATATTCAATATGGACAAACCTTAGTTCCTCTACCGCCAACTGCAGTATGTGTGATGATGCCACTGTATGGTGCTAACTTCTCTGCAACATCCTAGAAATATAAGACAAATGCAACAACAATGTCCAAAGTCAATATCCCTCATTGTTAAATTTCACTTACAATATTAAAAGTTCTCATAGTGTTACAAAATTTTATATAATCTAAAATAAAACTCCTTTGTTGATGTAGGCAAAAATATTTTTTTATGAAATAATTACGGTGGATAGTGCTGAAATGAACAACGCCCAACACTAAGTTATTACCACAACTTATGATGACACTAAAATAAGCGATCAATATGGGTAGAACTCACCATAATTTGATCTGCAAGTTCTCTTGAAGGCACCAAAATTATTGCTTTTGGGCTGTTCTTGGATATTTCTTTTGTCATCAGCTGATTTTGTTGATAAATGATCTCCACAAGAGGTAAAAGATATGCTAGTGTCTTTCCACTGCCTGGTAAATAATAACACAGAATTAAGTGGAGTTAGTATAAAGTTAGTGTGATAATGAATAAATGAATGAATGAATGAATGAATGAATGAATGAATGAATGAATGAATGAATGAATGAATGAATGGAGTCAGTCGTTAATTTCTTGTTACTGACAAAGAATTAAAACAAATTAACAAAATGTTATACAAACAAATTTATCAACTCACATAGGTAAAGATCACCGACATTACAACAAAACTCTTACAAATAATCCAGAAAAGATGCTAAGGTAGTTTCTGCTGAATTCGAATTAGTATAAATATAAAAGCCAGAAAAAAGAATAGAAAAAACTCCAAACTAGTGTTTTCATAGGCTGTATTTGTTTTTATCAAATAAAAATTGAAAGTGGACAGAAAGCACAATCAATGTAGTAATACAAATAAACAGAAAGTATCGGGTACAAGCAATATTTGTAAAATTATACAGTAATACATGTGATATTTACCTGTTTCTGCAGCACACAACACATCTCCACCTTTCAAAATCTTAGGAATTGCCAGGGACTGAAAATAAACCACACACCGTTTAGTTGGGAAATGTATTCTGTGCTACAATTAACAATATCCTGTGTCATCAACAGATGAACTAATAATTTGAAGAAAATGTTATTAACACGTCTTACAGTCTAAACATAGAATTAAACTGCAGTGCCCAAGTAACAACCAATATAAAACTGTCTTTCAAAATCTATCTCTATTTTGATCTTTCTATAACCCTCTATACTTTGAAGCATTACCCTGTGGCACTTTTGATGCACAGTAGTGAACATGTACATACATGTTAATACCTGTATATTAGTGGGAGTATGGAAGCCAAGTTGGTGTAAGCCATTTTGCAGTCTGTCATTAAGACTAAAGTTTGCAAAAGATAATTCTGTTTCCTCAGTCAGCAATGCAGGATTCTGAAAAAGAGATTCAAAGAAAGACCAATTAAAACAAGTTACAATTTATTTTTACTTATTTGTTACAGTAACTACAATACAATTTTAAGTTAAGCTTTGATAAATAGATATTTGTAATTCATTATTTCTTTTCCTCTTTTATTAAGTAGATATTCAGTGTCTATTTATTTCTTTTAGATTTTCTTTTGCCATTGCATGCATGTGTCTAAATGAAATCTTACTGCTATTGGCATGACTAATTCAGGGAACATTTTGCTTTCAAAATCTTGATTAGCGATATTTCTAGTCAGTATCAATTTCAGCAAAGCGATTCATCGATGCGATACTGAACAAAATGTTCCCTGTAATTAAATTGTACTGACAGTATCATAAAATAATTACATAAATACTGTTTTATTATTATTTACCCGCTCACGGCACATAACAGTGAAATGGTCTCCAGCAGATTTTCTGTGTTTCCATCCATGTGAGGCGAGAACTTGTGGGTCGAACTCATTGTACGTCTGACCTCGGTGGTGGTTGTACTCTGTCCGTTTGCAAGAAATTACCAGTGGAGATTTGAATTTCAGTGGTTTCTTTTTTTTAGCTGCTTCAACCATTTTCTTGTATTTAAGCTTTTCTATTTTTGCAACCATTTTCTGAGGAACGGTAATCTTTGTTAAATTTGCTTGGTCAGCCAGTGTCTGAAAAAAACCCCACCCACCCACAAAATGCATAATAACTTTCAAATATTCAAGCAAACAGTTTTTGATAAGTTTTTCTGTAAATTATCACAGACCCAAATCAGAGTTCTAGAAGATCTGATACCATATTTTACCCAAAATTCTAAACATAAAACTATGACATTACATAAGACATTAAGCAGTAGGCCTACTTCTGTAACTTTTACTATGATCTTATACCAGGAACATATCTGAATAAAGTCTCAGGTTTGTGAAAGACTAACAAAACACCCCTTTGAAATCAGGTACAGACCCATTTAGTAATTATATGCACTTGAAAAACATTGCTTATGATTATTAGATGTAGTAAGTACAACAATATCAGCTATCCATTCCTTTGTTTTGCATAAATATTCAACCTAAAGGCAGTGATTGAAATGAGAATAATTTTTTATTAGTCCACCGGACAAGTACATCTGGAAATATACTTGTCCACCAATATTCTCATTTGTCCAAATAAATGTTTCATTTTATTCAAGTACAAGGACCATATTTTTAATTGCTCAAAATGAAACATTGAACAGTTTACTTGTCCTCTGGACAACAATTGAAGTACATTTTGCTTGTCTGAGCACATTTTCACTTGTTGGGACAAATGGACAAGTGCTTATTTTGAACACTGGATTGCAGACCTGTATATACTTTAACTGATTCATGATTTTTCTGGAAGATTGTTCTTAACGAGTATTAAAATATTAATTAAAAATATATTACACAGTGCATTCACTGACACACCCCGTAATTTTTTTTTTTAAATCAAAAGAACAACAACAAACCATTGCTTGTCTTCTACACACTACCAGAACACTGCGACAAACACACAGCAAAGATGCCATCCTGATTTTTCTTTTTAGTATCTTGTAAAATCAACTCTTTCTTTCAGGAGAAAACATTACTATCATCCACTGAATACCAATCTGAAACAGAAACCAAAAGTTTGGGAGTGCATGTTTAAAGCATATATTATATAGTGATGTTGTTTAACTTAATACTATACATTTATATATAATATATATATAATCAGACAATAAAATAGTAGAAGGTGGCAGACATGCAACATCAATTATTTTATATAGTGAGCTCAGTCAATATATATATTTTTTTACATTTCTATTAAATACTGATATATCAAATAATAGCCCAGTAGTAAGGTGCTCAAATCTAGAATCTACCCGTTGGTGGACCCATTGGGTTATTCTCATTCCAGTCAGTGCACCACAAATGGTATATATGAAAGGCTGTGGTATGTGCTATCCTGTCTGTGGAATGGTGCATATAAAAGATACCTTGCTACTAATGGAAAATGTATCAGGTTTCCTCTGTAAGAGTCTTAGACTGTATGACAAAACTGCCAAATGTTTGACATCCAATGTGTTCTAGTGACCAGTGTGAGTGGTGTCATTATACAAAACAAACCAACTGTTTTCGATTGGATAGTCATGAATCATGATGATTAAAACTTGGATGTGTCAATATAATAAAGGATTAAATTTGCATTATGGATTGCATCTCAGTAGTAGAGTGCCTATGTGAGGTATGATGTCCAGTCTATGGGGAAGTACATAAAAAAGATCACATGCTGCTTTCTAGTAGTGAAATGATTAACTGGTGTCTCTCTCTATACCAAACTTGTGCCAAAAACAGCTTAGGTGCTTAGATGTATTTAATCAACAATTCCTTTCCTTTTCTTTAGAAACAACTCTCTCTCTCTCTCGCTTGCTCTCGCTCTCTCTCCTGTTTACAATGAATCTCTAAACCAAATTTGCTAAGATCTATATCGGTATTTCCAAACACTATGAATGTTTTTCCCATTATTGTATTTACAAATAATAAGATACAGTTAGGTAAACTTAGGTTTTCGTTTTCATTGTTAACTTTTATTCTACTGCTTCTTAATAGCCTTTGATTCTCACTGTTATAAATGCCTTGACAGGCAGATTCAGGATATTTTGCAGGGGATGGGGGTCCATATCTACTTGTACATGAAACGTTTTGCCCTTACATATAAGCACTTTAAAATTAAATTAAATTAAGCTATCGTAGTGCTACATCCAATGGTCTTATGATATTGTAGCGCTGTGATTGTTTAAAAAAATATAGACCCTCAATGTTTTGCGGGGGGTGGGGTGGGGGTGGTGGTGTGTGTGTGTGTGTGTGTGTGGTTAAAACTACATGAGAATAAAATAAATTTAAGTTTTGCTCTTATGTATAAGCACTTTTAAGGGTTTTTTTTTTATATGAAAGCAGGTGGGCTCGAGCCCCCCACTCCACTCTCAAATTTTGAAATAGGACACATCTAGATCTTCAAATGAGGAATGCGGATAGCCCGGTGCCACAGAGTTCTTATAGTGTCACTTTAATAAACAACTGTCAATATGTTGTTATTATACCATTAATACAGCTCTTTTTAATGAAATTGGCTGTTTACACTTCAAAACATAATGATGTCTATTATTTTAAGTTCAATAGCACAGAGAACAAAAATGCACATGTATTTTGACAGCATCCGGAAGTTACAAAGAGACCAACTGGTACTCTTGACTCGAAACCACCACAATGTATTTTTATGGTTTTTTGAAGCGTAACTTTAATTTAAAAAACAGTGGAGTTTCAAGATGGGTAAATCAAAAGATACAGAAGTTTTAAATAGTTTTTCACCAAAAATTAAGCCGTTTGTAGAAAGTTTAATTATACAGGGGAAAGGCACAGTATGCTCTGGAAACATGCATGTATTTGATGCACATAACAGGTATATCGCAGTAGAACCGTCTTTAAGATAAACCTCGTCTGTTACCTATTGTCCGAACCAAATTGTTAACAACTACGAAAAATTACTCTCCTACCTTTAATTGCCGTTAGATTTCCTCCAAAGTTTGTCCAGACAGAAATCTTGAAAAAACCCACTACAATGACACAGTTTTCACATACCAGATGATAACTATGTCACCTATATCGACTTCGCTGAGAGCGCATAGGGCAAAAAGCATGTAATTTTGTGCTAGCTGCCATTTTGACTTTTTATGGAATATTCTCCAAGAGGGTGAAAGGATAGGACTTAATCTAACAACATCATAACATGTTATGATATAAAAGCAGACGTGATGACGTCATATTATTAATTATTATTATTAAAAAATGTTTAATGATACCACAAGAGATCATTGATTTCATATTAATTGTGTCACATACTTTGGAGGCTTTCACCCCTCTTGAAGAGTATTCCATAAACAAGCAACATGGCAGACGGCAGAAAACTGCATGTATTTTTCCCTATGCAATCTCAGCAACAGCGATATCGGCGACATTGTTGCAGTCTCGTGTGTGGAATTTGTAGTGGGTTTTTTTACGATTTGTGTCTGAACAAACTTTGGAGGAAATCTAACGGCAATTAAAGGTAGGAGAGTCATTTTTTGTAGTTGTTAACAATTCGGTTCGGACAATAGTTCCAGTTCCTGTATTAGTATAGTCACATAATGATAATAGTGGCTTGCGGTGAACTCGTATGAAAAACTTACGTGTATAGGGGGAAATGCAGTGAACTCGTATGGAAATCCACAAGTGAACTCGTATGGAATATTTACTCGTATGGGGGAAAATGCGTATGGAAATTACAAACTGATTATCTATTCGAGCAAAAATTGTCTGGTCATTCGGGCAAGGATGCTCTTGACATCACATTTCATTCGGGAAAAATGTGCCCATACGCCTATGCACGAAACCAAATATATAACATGACACCAAAATAGGTGACCATGGGTGACATGAAAATAGGTGACTGCCGTTGACGCACAAACTGCGGTTGACACGCAAATAGTTGACTGATGGTGACATAAATAAGAATCATGTATACAAAACAAGTGTCATCATACACATTTAAGAGAAATATCAAAGTATATCTGCATATCCATACATCCCCATACGAGTTCACCGTTATTTTTTATATACGAGTTCGTTTTCCATACAAGTTTTCTGTTCCTACGAGTTAGTTTCTATACGAGTTCACCGCATCCCAGTATAGTTGTGGTGTTTTTATATCCAATTCCAAAGACCTTAGCCTGGCTTAGGCTTTGGTTTAGTTACTTCCGAGTTCACTCATAGCATTGAGCTAATATATATTTCTGATTAATATATGTGCTATAAGAAAAACCCCAATGCCCCTGCACAAAAGACAGAGTTAACCAGTTTCGAATACAGATTCGTGAATAGAAAAGGAATACATTTTTGGAATCCGAATAGCTCGAGTAACCTCTATGTTGATATGTTGTAGAGAGAACTGTCTACTTTGGCAGTTGTCGAATGGTAGCCAGCTACTGTGTCTGAAATACACATTTTTCCTAAATTGATGCCGAAGAAACCCAATGCCTCTATGCGAAATGAACGTTACATGCACTATAGCCTACTTTCTTTTCTTGTGGTGACTTAGAGCAACGTGTGACACGTTGGTACTGGTTAACAACATGTAAGTTTAATGTCATGACTGAATTTGAGAATAATCAAACTAAGTCTCTGTGGCATCAGATTTAGTAAAACATTTGTATTTTAGACACAGTAGCTTGCTGCCATTTGGTCGTTGATGATTGCCGAAGTATTACACACTTTCCTCTCTAGCCCCCCCCCCCCAACATATCAATAAGGGGAGGGCTAGAGGTTACTTGAGCTATAATCTGAATCTGCCGTTCAAAATATTTGGCATATTAATGACTAATACACAGACTACAGGAAGAAACACGTCAGTGCCTACATATTTAATCGAAACATTATTGAAAGAGGGTGCTGTAGGGTTTATGTAAAATATTTGTTATTGTTGCATTAAGAGTGGGAATCTTTGCTTATCTGGCAGCAATTCTGTGTTTTCACTATACAGTTATCTCAGACTCTGACTGAAATAATGATCATAACGGTCCAAATTACGGAAGAGTACTCTCGCTATATTTTGGAAATAACAAATATAAATGTGCAGTTTGTAAAAAAAATTATCAATATATGAATAAAACAACAATACTCTCCCATGGTGAAGAATTTCATTTGCTCACAATTTAAAATTATATTTTGATTAAAATTCACACAATCAAACTAATCAAAATCTTCCCAATTCTCATGGTAACATCTGCATTATAAACTCCTAAAATGGATGGGTTACTGCAAATCACAAATTTATAACAATGGTCACAAAATGCTCATTGTATTTATTTTGCAGTTGCCCAACAGTAGTCCAGGAAGCACAGTGTGACAGATTTAAGCTTGTTATCCCCTATGCTGGACAATCACTTACATGTGAGTATTGTATAGGAAGTCATTGTATTTTCTTTATAGGGGTCTTTTTCTTTATTTTGTTTTGTTGTTTTGTTTGTTTAATTTGTAAATATTATATAATTTAATTTTTCAATTCCAAAAGTGACTATTATTGGATAGATATATTACTTTTACATTTATGACTTTAAATATTGGTTTTCAGAGAACTTGACTCATTGGTGATATTTCTATTAAATGTTATTTCATCAACAGGGGAAATTCTGTTTGACAACACTTTTCCAGATGAGCCTCCTGATTTCATTTTTGGTCCAGATGATGAAGACTTTTTACCAAATCTTGAAAATATTACGGTAATCAGAAAGTTTTTATTTTCATCTGCATTTTTCAGAAAAAAGTATTTCTCACATTTTCAAACTGTATTGGGCTTTGTTTGTGTTACAAGTATTTATTTGTGAATTTTGTATGCAAATATATTCTTTAATGTTTTTTGTATACACTTTGTAAAGTGCATTATAAAATATGTCATGATGTATTTTTGTCTTGTCTTGACAAGTCAAAAGGTGACATTTATTTCTCTCAACCTATAAATGCTACATCAGTGAAATTCAATGTTCATCCCAGTGCATATTTAAAACATATTTTTTTTTTTTTTTAAATAGTAATATTTTTTTAAGCACTGAATTAATCTGTAATGTGACATCACAAATGATTTCTTTATTCACAAAGTGATTGAATCAGTATAGATGGTGGTGGAGATATTTACTTCTATGGAATTGTTGTTTCAGAGTTTGACTAAGTGGGATCCATCAAACAGCAGTTCATTGTCAATGGCTGTCCATGAGCTTCTACGTGAATTCCAGGTGTACAATCGGCGCTTGGTTGAAACCAGTTCACGTCTCAAATTTGAGTTTTCATCTCTTCTAGAACAGACAAATTTGACACCAGAAGATATAGAAATCTATGTCACAAGATCAGAGGTCTGCGCAATTAGAATTTGTTTCAGAATGTATTATTCCTCTTACTTTCTATGTAGACTGTTGATTACATTTATGTGTAAAAAGGTACCTGGTTTTTATAACATTTATGTTTATGTGGTATGTTTTCACTTGATGCGTTGTTAAGAGCCTGGGAAATCTTGAGGTCGACAAATTGTTCTGTGTCATCACTGACATCAGTTTCACTAGTTCTAAATTATTATGTTTATCCCGAACCACTGATAACTTTTCCTTGTTGGTTTTAGTTTGACTATGTAAAAATATCCTTTATATGCCCATAGTAATTGGATGAAAATATATTCAGTGCAGGAGATGTCAGATCTGAATATTTTTTACCTAATTTTATAAACATTGATATTCACAGTTTGATTGTTCTTAACTTGGTCATTACAGTGACAGACTCTATAAACACTCTGACATATTTTTCACCATTAAATCCATTTTTGATCATTTAAGTTAGAAATACATGTAGTTAAATTTCATTATTTAGAATATTTGTTTGTGTACATCTGAAGTGGTTTTGGTTATCCAAGTTTCAAGCCATAGGATTTCAAACTTCACAGGAAATACTTTTTTGATTCCGTGCCTTGTGACCATGGGAACCCATTGGAAACTGTTAATATATTATTTTCGTTGAATAGTCGTACTCAATATAATAATCATGGGAAATAAAATTTTAGTTCCGTGATTTTACCGACACAGTACTGGAAACAATAGTTTCTGTGAAAAATGAGGACCTGAGGTTTTTGTAATACCCCGAAATGCATGTTTCATCATTCTAAAAATGCACATTGTCTGACAAGTAATGGTTATCGAGACAAGCTCTAGTTATTAGTCTCCTACCGGTCCAACCGGAGGGGACTATTGATTTCATGTCTGTCCGTCTATCTGTCTGTCCGTCCGTCTGTCCCACATGTTTTCCGGATGTATTTTGCAGAAGGCTTCGAGATATTGAGCTGAAATTTGTATAGTTTCATCATGTACTGTTACAGATCAAGTTTGACTTTCATGATGATTTACCCATTTTTGAGTTATGGCCTTTGAACTTAGGAGATGTGAAAGTTTGTTTTGCTGATGTTTTTTTCAGAAGACCTTTAGATATTAAACTGAAATTGTGTGTATAGGTTTATCACGTACTGTTACAGATCAAGTTTGACTTTCATGGCGATTTACCAATTTTTAACGGAGTTATGACCCTTGAACCTGTTTGCAATATCTGGAGATATCAAGATGAAATGTTGTATATAGCTTTATCATTTGTATAGCTTTACAGATCAAGTTGAAGTTTAGTGGTGATTTACCCATTTTTCAAAGTTATGACCCTTGAATTTAGGAGATATGAAAAATAGTTGGACCTGGTAGGGTCATGTATGTATGCTTGTTTTAGATGGTATTTTCCCATTTAAACATCACATTCCTTAGCTTCTCTCTGTTTCTTCTATCTAGATGTGTTGCATGTTTATAGGTTAAATAAACTTAGTGTACATTTTCACAGGCTGAAACTAGGGCCTGCACCTTTAAGATATTAAATGATAAAGTGATTTTATTAGATTTGTTTCATGCTGTAATATGTTTGTATTTCTAATCCTGTTTTCAGAGATGTTATTATTTGAATAGCTGCTTGATTTATATCATACTTTTTGTTGTCTAGGGCAGAATGGGTTGTGTAAAATTTTTGATAAAGTTACCAGTCGACTTCAGTCAAATTCCAGCATATTTAACAAAGGTATGTCTTTACTGGTTTAAAAAATATTTATTCCCAATTATAATGCTAGTTTGGGTTTGGCCAACAGGCAAAATGCCTATAATAAGGTCTCTCCCAACAATTTGAAAATGTAATTCAGATTTACACAAGATGACAGACCAATGATTCTAAATCTTAAGGCATATTCCCACGGGCGAGTTTACAAATCTGTTTGCAACCCCAGGTCTACCAAGGATTATAAAGAAAAGTAACCTAGATTACTACTAAGATGGAAGAAAAGGTGGGTTATTTCTATAGTCATGTGACAACCCCCCGGAGTGGGGGTCTATATGCCTTCAAGAGTGGGAAACAAAATATAAAATCAAAATCATACATTTTAGATATAATAATACATGGTCAATAATTCCCCATTACTATTACCTAATACTTGTATAACAAACATTATGTGTGGAAACATTGATATGTTTGGGTATTGTTACCTACACACACTTATAACAAATATTGCACTTCCATATGTTTCATGTCCACACCAGTACCTCTGGAAAATTCATACATTTAAGTCAATATACTAGTACAAGCAAGTAGTTGTGTGGACACCTAGCTACTATAGACCAGCACGCAGGTGACAATAATTATAAAGTATTACTAAGTGCATTAATTGAAATCAAAAAGGTTTGAAGCAGTTAGAAATTCATGAATTGATTTCACTATTCTTAAATTTATGAGGATAGTAATTTCTACCAAATACCACTGTCTTGAGGTCAAAACCACTGTTGTAATAAAACTTTGTTTGGCGAATATTATCATACAAAGGACATGTAAACAGAAAATGAAGCATATTTTCAAACTGATAACCACAACTGCATGACAGATTGTCACTGATACATCTATTGAACCTATGTCTCTACTGTAGGCCTATTTGGTCTTTTTGTAATTATAGTTGTGAGACACTGTGATTGCATGGTAAGCTGTTTAATAAAATATACATTAGACCTGCAATGATTATGTAGATAATTTGAGTGAACATTTGATTGATTTGAAACATAAGTAGTGGAGCCCATTATACTTGTTACAATTTGGCTCCTTTATATTATTATGTTATTAAATATTGTGATAATTTATAAAATCTTGAAAACTGTGGACCAAACCACATGAAATTCTTATGTGATATAGGGCATTATCTGTATATACTTATATAATTATAATTATTAATAGTTTAGCAAACAAGATAACTTCCATAGTAACATCGGAAATATGGATGCAAGCTTGGACACTAAACAAGGATTAATGTGTATTATTTTAAAATGTCTCTGAATTCAACGCACATACAAATTATAAAGAAACATTTATTATTAGTATAATTGCAAAGAAAGTATATTAGAGCCGAGTTCATTCAGACCAAGCAGGAAAACATTTAGTAAACTGTTTTGCACTTCTCAGGAACATTGGGAACCAATCATGTCATTTGCAAATTTTGGCATTGCTCACTGTTGCTGAATGTTTGAGTACAAAGGTCCATTATATGTTTTTTGGTATGACCAAAATAAAAAATACATCTTTTAAAATGGCTTTTATAGCTTTCTATCTGTTACTGAACCTACCTCCTTGCTGCTAGCAGCTTTGATTTATTATTGTTTTTAGGATAACCAAGCAAATGAATTGACCATTAATAAACTTCTGTACCTATGTTTTGTAACTGTTTTCAGTATAGCACTGACTGTTTAGTTTGATATATTGTTATTGTTCAGGATAACCCTGGAGAAGACTCGGCTGTTCTGTTACTGACGTTCCAGTCTCCTGAAGGAATGAGAGTAACACCACAGCTGTTTCTCTCACCCAGAGTAGAAAAGTAAGAATAACTCTTATTTCCCCATGTAGAAGGACATTATAGTCTGTTTGTCTTTATAGCCATCCATCCATCTCTCTGTATTGTTTTCTTTTTCTTTTTCACAAGCTACAGTCTATGGGATGAAATGAGTGATCTTTTTCAGTTCTCCTCTTAGTGTGTAAGCGAGTCTTAATAGGCGACTCAGATTGTCTCGTTCTTTGATACATGAAATATATCCATGTCTTTTTTATCTTTGTTATTATACATAGATAGTGTGGGTAGCCCCCCCCCCCCCCCCAAAAAAAAACCCCAAACAAATCCTGGCTGTGCCAGTGCACCCCTCACCCTTAAAGTAAATCAGAAAAAAATGGGGGTTACGCTTCTCATTTCAGAGATAATGGTAGCATCTATATCTACCCTAGTTCTGCACAAAAATTGTCATGCTATTTTTAGTAGGACCCTGGACATGTTTTAAGCACAGCGGTAGTTGATACATTAACACTAGTTCAAATTAAATTACAGAAATTTATGGGGCTGATATAACATTTTACAACAACAAACAATCTCACATTTATCACCAATGGCAGGACTTGTGGTATTAACTGCTCTATCAAAAATTAGGTGCACCTTGAACTCTGACCCAGCCAGATATTATTTGGGTTAGTACTACCTGTAGTTTAAAATGTTCTGAGGTGTTGTTAAAACATATTCTATTTCTTTCTTTTACACAATGACAGTGTAGTAAATTTGTCATTTATAAATATTTATTGTAGTGTATTCTTACCATATATATATATATATATATATATATATATATATATATATATATATATATATATATATATATATATATACATATGTCTTATTTTAATACATTTGGTTCACTTTCATCTTCATGAATTTCTAAGTTTTCTTTTTTTCTTTTTTCTTTTCCAGTGCTCTAGGTGGTTCTTGTAGTTTAAGAATCCCAGCGTTTCCGTCTGGGGCACGTCTCCTTGATTATGTGCCGAATGTGTTTGAGTTATTGAGGCGCAAGGTATGAACTGTTTTAGTGACAAATGCTAATATTTTCTGATGTAAGTCAAAGTAACTCTTGTTTATTTTCAAAAACCCAAATATTTTGAACTAATTTAAATTGTAGATCATGAACTGTTTTAGTGACCAATGGTGATATTTTCTGATATAAGATAGAGTAACTTTTGTTTATTTTGAAAAACCCAAATAATCAATAATTTAGTGTTACGTTGGCAGAGAAAGAGAAGTTATATGCTGTATAAATTAAAGTGGGTTAAATTTTATATTGCTTTTTTATTTCAGGTTGATTTACTGGTGCAAAGTCATGAAAAGAAGAAGGACTATGTTGCAGCATTTCTTAGTATGTTTGGAAGGTTTGTACATTTCATGGTATTGAATGTAGATTTCTTCCTACATCAGTCAAATGATATCCCAAAACTCCCATTCTTTCACATCAGACATCTGATTTGATGAATCTTGTTCAGGGCTTAAATAATGGGGTGGAGAGTCGGTAAAAACTAATTGAGACACAGTAATGTAAGATAATCTCTGGCAAGACAAAAAGACTTTTAAACATAAACATTCTCATTTTGTGTTTTCACTAATATCCCACCTCATCTTACTCTTTAATTATGGCCATGATGGTTAACAAAATATGGAAAGATGTATGAACTCTGTAGAACTGTCAGTTATAATAATGATTTATTTTAACAACTGTTTTACCTGCTTTACACATTTTAATTTTGATGTAAAATCATTTCAGGTCTGTGTTGGAATACGATATGGAGGCCTTCAGTACGATATCATTTCTGTTTGAATGGCACGACTTCTACTTCATAATAAACAGTAAGTTTTACAATCATCTCTCATTTAACATAACCTGCATACAAGAAACAGTAATAATTTCAGTGATTCAACAGAATAGTAGAAAAAAACAATGTCAGCAATGCAAATAATACAGTATTGTAGTTGGGGAATATTCAGTATAGAGGCGAAAATGTTCAACAAAATGTGGATTCCTGAAATAATGAATGAATCGAAGGGAAAGCCATACATGCAAGTTTTTGAGAACTGTCTATACAGTCCTAGATGGAGTGGAACTTGCAAATTTGTGTTTGTTATAACATTGTCATACTTCCAAACTGATATACACATTGATGAAAATATCTATGATCATTGCAATTTACATGTAGGTAAAAGTCACATATAAACCACACCATTATATAAACAACCCCTTTTGATTTGGAAACAAAAATAGTGGGTTATATACTGCAAAATATGGTAACCTATGCAATTTGGTGGTCATTTGTAAAGAATTTTTTTTATTTATACAGAATTAGTATGGGTTTAAAATGTAATACTATAATTTGATATGAATTTTAATGTTATTCATTATAGGGTTACATTCCAATTCTTCGGTCTTTTGATGCAAAGAGACTATATACTTTCTCTTCTTTTTTTTTCCTTTTTAAAAAATATATAATTTCCTTTTTCATAATTGCAGTTGAACTGCCAATGTACTTCCCAAAAGAACAGCCACAATTTATGTTTCAATCGGTGTACCATGAATCAAAGGGAAAGCCGTACATGCAGGTTTTTGAGGACTATCCATACAGTCCTAGATGGAGTGGAATAGAAATGGCAGAAAGAGCAAGGTAAAGTGATGTATTAGGGTTATCAGTTGGTACCATTCAAATTCAAAGTCTGTGGCATAATTAATTTTACACGTTTTTTTGTATTTAGATAAAAGTTTGGTGAGTGAATTATATACTCTTGAAAACAAGTAGGGGAATGTAGGAAATAACAGCTAATTAAAGAAGCATAAAGAGGTATCACTGTCTAGGAATAGATGCATGATAATAATGAAGGAATTGGGAAGAAATGACAACAGTTCATGTTGGCAGCAGGTTGTATGTATGGTTACAAACGACCTTGAAACAAGATAGGGATGACGTGAAAATGTAGGCATCTTTTGATCAATAATGGGTAATACCCCTATTGGCAACTGTTTACCAGTTGGCATTTCATTAACAGTTGCACAACACGTGGTCGCCAAGCATGCAGATGAGCTGCATGTAGATGATTTCTAATCATCTGACCCATCACTCGGACCCCAATAGACTGGTGTAACTGTGCAGCAATTTGAGTCACTGTTTGAGATCGATTTTGTAGAACTTGGGTTCTGATGAATTGATCCTGGACTCATGTGGTTGTCCTGGGATGGGGTCGATCATCAAAATTTTGGGTCTGCTGATATCTGTTCCATATTCTGCAGATCACAGATGGCGAAACATTGAATATATTAGTTACATCACGCTGAATTCTACCAGTTTAAAGCATGCCAATAGCCCTAATGTGTTCTTAACGTCATTGACACCGCATCAATAATTCAAAGACCAACAATGCATAACATCCAAAGAATAAAGGTTAATTGATCATGAGATTCAGTAAAATTAAAAATAGTAATCACTCAAACAGATTTATAGACTGCTCTGAAGTGTCAAAATCACAAATGACTCCCTACCCACGTGTATGGGGCTACTGCGTATTGCATATGAAATTTTTTCGGCTGTGTTTGAATGTTAGATTGTGCGTTCTTTCTTAGGCAGTCATTTTTTAAATCTGATCTCTGTTCCAATCATTGGTAATCACATTTGCATTTGAAATTCCCCTAAAAATTTTTAAAGAGTATAATAGAGTAATTTATTGATTCTCTTACCTCACAGTAACACATTGTCATTATTAAAACAATAAAATACAAAAAGAAAATTAGGAGCAACTGTTGTATAACATATAAAAAAAAAGTTTATTTTAATCTGCTTATACGAAAATTATTTTATAAGGCGGATTATTGAAAACACTAAGTAATGATCAGACTTTTGTTAACGCTGTGTGCTTTCTGAAAAATTACTATTTAAATGACTTTTTGGGGGATTTATTGAATTAGAATGGGGATAATCAGGATATTAATTTGCTAGTTTTCAGCTGTAGCACAATTTAATAAATGCAGTAGCTTTTTGAAAAAACAATTTGTATTATGTAATTATTTGTAAATGAGGAATTGTTTTACTTAAAGTAATATATTAAAATTAGGGAATAACTATGTTGTATTTGACCATTTGTGGACATTATTGTTGGTTTTACTGTCACAAAGTTTTACTAGCAAAGTGGAGATGGTAAAACTGATAATTGCTACTATAAAACCAGCATTAACTTATGAAAATGGTCAGATACAACATAGTTATGTACAGTGTTTTGTGAATACTACAAAAATATCCGAGACTCAATAGGACCTGGTAATATATTAAAATTTGGGGATTAACTATGTTGTATTTGACCATTTGCAGACATTTATACTGGCCCCTTACTTTGATGGTAACCTGTCTTACTTATAAGATGCACATTAGAAATAGGCCTAAAGACAAGAGCTATTTATTTAATATGACACTGTCTGTTTCAGGTCGTTTATCCTGGACACTATTGGACAGTTCCAGAAATCTTCAGTGTTGTCGGGATCATTGTGATATTTGCCGGGGACTATCATCTATTTATATTAAAACTTAAATAGAATTTCTGTAATATATTACCATGAATGAAACCTGACAATGCATCTCTCAGTTACTGAAATGACAAATGCTAAAGAAAGGCAAAGGTTTTGCATATGCGAAAGTGTTGAAGACTTAAATGTGTCCAGTTTGTGCCAAGTTGATTTCTCTACGGAGACCGACTGGAAGGTCTTTTAGGATGATTACTTTGAACTCACCATCATCTGTACATGATTGTACATTATGAGGGTAATGTTTAGTGTCTGTTCTGCTGTAGGTGTCTTTGTCATGTACTGCAAATATTGTGTTGTGTATTTTACAAAAAAATATATAATGAATTGCCATCAATGCTCAGTCTTACTGCTGAATATGGTGAACATTCTTAAAAATAACCTCTTTCTTAACCTTAATGACTTGATTCACCTGAGCAGGACTTGTATGTTATACCAGTGTTCAGTTGTTGCATTAAATGTGCTATGTGATCATGAAAATTATGTTAAAAAGCAAGCTGGTGTTCCTAGAACATATTTTTAAACTCGACAGATAGAAATATAAAATAAATCAACAATTATACAAACCTTGTTCTTTGAAATTAGTTCAAGGAGAGTAATTTTTAGCTCTCAATGGCATATTAACTAAAGGAGGAGTATCATGAAAAATAAGTGTTCTTTGTTGGAAAGATGCCTATCCAAAGTTCCTATATCAATATACACATTAAATTTTTTAAAAAGGGCATTACCAGAATTCATAAAAATACCTGATTATCACTACTTTATGAAGATTGCCATTTTTACGAAAGGGGTGGTTTCCCCAATAAGTGGATGTGACGTACAGAGCTCGACCTTAGCGGTAGCCCAGGATGCTTTGGCTACCAATTTCTTACTGGGACTACCAGTTGTCCAACTCTGGTAGTCCGTTGGGCTACTAAAATGTGTGGCATGTCCAGTCACTCCACAATCATCGGTGTTTGAAATTCCACCTTTCATGTGCGCGCGCTGACTTACAGGTGGCGATTGCTCAATAAGAGTTAGTGAAGTAAAGGAGTATATTTGCCAGTGTTAAGATTTGTTTTTTTAAATAGCGCACCAATACAAATAATTTGATGTACTTCATTGGCCAGATATACAGGGTTCGTACAGGTCATGGAAATCCTGGAAAGTCGTGAAATTTTCGTTTGGGTTTATTCGTAGTCGTTTATGACAACAACACGGCCCATTGTTTTGATGCCTACTTATAACTAACGCCTACTTATAACTAACGCCTTGTATCATCAAGACTATTTGCTGCTAGCTGAAGTCTAAACTAAACCGTAACTCTAGACTACCTATGCAAATTGTCAGATTATTGTTCACAAAATTAATATCTATTATGTTAAATTGACGTGACTGCTGAAATGCAATTTCTTGACCTACAGTAGTGTACGTTAGAAGAACCACACATTCTACATCCCTTCGGACTAGACCTACAGTATACAAAGACAGTCATTAAAGTCATTAACAAATAAACAAAAAAGAAAAAGATTCGGAGATAAGATTTCTGATTCAACAGCGATCATGATGAATTTGGTATAAAAAACACAGTTTATGGGTGATATTTTGCAGTAACTTCAGTTGGAACCTGTAGTTACAGCTGCTGACGAACAAACAAAGTAGCAAGTAACAATGTGATGGTATGTCTTAGCACATCGAGACGACAGGGCAGTACAAGTTGGTGATTACTAGTATGTGGCCACTTTATACTGTCTGAATCCAATGTGTTTGGTGTCAGAAAAACATGTGGTACTAAACTATACAGACCATTATCTTTGACTGACTGTAACCGGATCGATCCGATGTAGCAGAATTAATGTGTTGCCCACTCCCTGGGTGGCATTCATTGTTAAAAGCTAAAACAATAGCTGTGTCTACTAAACAATGAAAATGTCAGCGTTTTTATCATTATTCAATTAAATATATTTTTTTTAATTGTTATAAAAAATTGTGTTAAATATAGTTGAGACTGGTCTAATTACCTGTGGTCCAACTAATGCATTTCTTTCTTTAATTTACCTGTATATAACAGCCGCCTGTTCAGGGTGGCCACTTTTTTTTCTTTTTTTTTACCAAAATGAATGGATGAACCTGCTACAGTGGAAACAAAATTACAATGATCACTATGTTTTGTCAGAGTTGAACTTGTCATAATGCAGGGCTCACACTGGAACAAATTTTGGTTTAGCCAATTTTTAAATGTGTACGTGTATGACGAGTATTTCCTTGAAAATTATTAAAATGTGCTTAATTTAAGGGATATTTTATTAGCCAAAACCTAAATGTGGCCACTTTTAATAAAAATTAGTAATTGGCCAATTTGGCCATATATAGGGTGAACCCTGATAATGGTCACAAGATATATTCCAAGGTGTGCAATTGCTACTAGTCAGACAAGCAGTTGCGACAGTTTGCTACAATGTTTGTTCAGCCATTGCCACTGGCCTCGTTATTGTACAGCGACTTCTTGCCTGGAACCTTTTGCATCTTGTGGACCAACAGAATGCAGTGGAAAGCAATCAAAAGGTGAATAGTAGTGACTTTTAAAAAAAAAACGTGATTCAATCAATGTATGCTTTGAATAAATATTTTTCTCTTATTATATATTTTTGTGATGACTTATAAGTGTTAACTTATGCATTCCAGTTTACTAGTAGCTTTCATAGTAAACTATTTCACAACTGCCACCTGACCTCAATTCCCACTTTTAGCAGATCTCTCGAGTGGCCGTTATATACAGGTTTGACTGTACAAGGTATGTCACATTTAAAAATTAATCTAAAATATTTATCACATTCTGATTATATTTAACGTGTAGACTTGATGGATGAATTTTTGCAGACTCAAGATTTTGTCACAGAAGATACATGTATGTCTAATCTGGCACATTTTGTTCATCCCACCTGCATCCGGTTTAGAATGAAGTCCACCGATTTATTAATCATACTTTTGTTAATTTGTGACGGGTCTTAGAGGAAATCTATATTTTTCAGTTAGTGGCAAGGGACAGCACATACCATGACCTTTGATATACCAGTCAACACTGGTTGGAATGGAAAAACCCCCATAGGAGAATGGGTCCTTTGAGGAAGTTTGATCCTAAATCACAAGCACTTGAGGTGAATGCTCTACCAAATGCCCTTATCTTTATTAATGCTTTTATTTTATAATCCATAATTGCATGAAAACAATTCTTCATTGTTAAATTGAAAAAAACAACAGTTATTGAAGCATAGTTTATTTATTGAATAACAAATATATTTTGAACTTGAAAAGCTTTTAAAGCACAAAGTCACGAACAATAAAAGGCAACAAGTAAACTGAAAGAATATAGGTAATGCTGAAATAAATTCAACGTGTATAAATTTCCACAAAATTGTTATTTTGTTCACAAGAAAAACAAACACTTGTATTAATCTACATGAATGTAGGACATGGAATACTTAAATTTCCGTAACTGGTTAAAATCGTATGAAATCCAACAGATCAAGCAACATAATTCTACTAAACTATGTACATTTTATTCAAATATTTTTAATGAATATCTCAAGATAGTTTACAACTTCTGAAGCACTAATCATACTTTACTGTTATAAGATTATTAAAAAGAGAAAAAGAGAAAATTATCCTTCAGCAACATAAATACTGAGTTTGAAATTATAAAAACATATTAGCACCATACAACCTTTCATAGAAAGTTTCTACATACCTGGTAATTTTGAAGAAAATCAATAACCAATGTTCACACCAAATTAATTCTGTTACTTATATTATGAGTGCCCGCTTTGGTAATAAATAGAAGATAATAAACCAGTTACCAGTAATTAAGTTTTATAATAATTGGAACCAAGTTTGGGTTTGGTTATAGAACATGTCCGCCACCTAAGAACAACAATTTACTGTACACTAAATAACGAATCTGTAATTTTTGATAATTTTATATACTCTGATGATTACTAAAATAAAGCCAATAACCTGTTCAGACATTTGTACTTATTTTTGGCGATCATAATATTTCCGAATCGGTCATTTTACATTAAGTCGACCACCATTTTGACTGCTGACTTCTTACAAATGCTACGCTATGCCGTGACCTGATACTGGTTGGTCTATTGTTACAGAGGAAAAGAAAGAAAGAAATGTTTTATTTAACGACGCACTCGACATATGGTTACGGACCACACAGATTTTGAGAGGAAACCCGCTGTCGCCACTACATGGGCTACTCTTCCGATTAGCAGCAAGGGATCTTTTATTTGCGCTTCCCACAGGCAGGATTGCACAAACCATGGCCTTTGTTGAACCAGTTATGGATCACTGGTCGATGCCTGTGGTTTACACCTACCCATTGAGCCTTGCGGAGCACTCACTCAGGGTTTGGAGTCGGTATCTGGATTAAAAATCCCATGCCTCTACTGGGATCCGAACCCAGTACCTACCAGCCTGTAGACCGATGGCCTGCCACGACGTGTTACAGAGTAGCGTTGATAGCCTACATCTACAGAGTCATTAGGGTTAGCAGGCAAGGGGGGCTTGTGTGTGTGTGTTGGGGGGGCTAGCCCCCCCCCCCCCCCAATAATTCTAAATCTCCAATATTATGTCAGGAACTTTTCTTCCTTTTCCCCCACAAAAAAAACATGACCCACTTTTTTTTTAAGAATCCCCACCAAAAAAAATCTGTTTTTACAGGATAAGTGGCGGACAGATTCTGTAACCGCTCCCAATTTAAACAACTTTACACAATATTCTAAATATTACTATATCTTCATATTTTATTCACAATCGCAGATAGTTTTTTTTAATTAACGTTTTATTTATTCTGTTAAAAAATGTAACAGATTACATTAAAATAGCATTTTATTACAAATTTAACAATAAAAACAGAGGTGTAAATTAACGTATGTAACATCATTGTGTACGTTTGCCAGTCCAAAATATGACGTCATCACGATTTGGTAAAGTCATTGGCTTGTAAGCGCCAAATCGTCCAATAATATTGTACTTTACAACAATACATGAGAAATTATGATTTTTTTATTTCCCGGTTATTTGTCCCCATTGATTATTAGAAATAATAATGTTAAACATCAACCTAGTTGTAATTATTAAAAAAAAAAGAAAAAAAAAGTTATTTTAAAATATTTTCTTTTTAATGATGACCAGTTTCCAAAACTGCACTACATTAAGCTGCCTGCTAAAGCTATTAACGACATAGCATTTAGCGGGGTGATGCCGTAGAATATATCCATTATCCACTCTGAATTAATTTGGTTTGGTACAACCCGCATTCAAGGCAATACATTTTTGGTTGGCATCTTTAAGGTATCGGTATTATTGATATGAAGTCAGGTAGGGTACCTTCCACAGATCTGAAGTGAACTGGAGCTAATAATTCTCTTTAAAACCATATGACTTTTTGAAAGGGGTTCTTTTTGTAAGAACTTCTACATTTTATGGCTAATGTTTATGAAGTAAAGAACTGTAAAACCAAAATGGAAAGGAAAAAAAGAAGAGTAATTAGGGTATTAATTCTTACACTCCCCACCCACGATCATGCACCTGCATTTTCTATTAAATAGCAAATAAGAGTGTACACAAAGGAGACCTTTAGAATCTACATTGTTGGTGACTATTTAATAAAATCCTCAATACTAATCTACTGATTGTGCTAATATAACAGTCTGCTTGGGTTAATGAAGACTTCTAAACACGGTTTTATTTTCACAATTCTTCAGTATGAAAGACGATGGACGAGACGGATCAAGATTGTATTACAAGTTTTTGTTTTTTGGTCCCTCTAGAGTTTCACAAACATTTCTCACCATTTAGTATTCATTTATACCTATATCAGTTTTAATTCTTTGGTATTTCATAAACAATGACACTGAAAAATAATCAATTTTGCACAATTGAAAAATAATTCCAAAATGGCACACAAATGGCTTTGTTTCTTCTCGTTTATGTCAAACTGTTACCACTTGTGTGACTTGTTGTTTAACCTTGCCAGCATAAATACAGATGGAACAAAATGTTAACCACAAAACAAACCGTAACAAAATGTTTACATGTTATTCAACATAATGTGAAAATGATACACAACATAATAAAAAATATGCAAAATCAGATATATAAATAAATAAAGATATGATTTGTTTGAAATAATTTTAATATTAGAAGTAGGACTAATATGCATTTATGTATTTATTTTAAACAAGTAAAGGTCCATAAAGTTCAGCTCATCTAAATTATCAGTTTTAAACAATTTGCTGACTAAACTTCTTCGGGTATATTGTTATACATTATTTCCCAAACCACCAATGTTAAGAATTTTCAAATAGGAAAACCATACAATATGTAATTAACCACAACATTGCTAGAGCAAACATAAGCTTAAAGTTGAAGCATCAATACATGTAGCACTTAACACTATCAAAAAGCATAATCCATATAAATGCATATTTAAACTCTACATGAGTAACTTATTCTCGGTAGATAATTCTGATACACTTGTTGACTATGGACGACAAGGACGTAATACAGAACCTTCATCAACTGGATATGAAGTCTAGTGTTTTAATAGTGCTACATTACAGTGTGCAGAAAACACTTTCAAACATAAATGCTTGTTTCTGTATCCACTGCTACACTGTTAATTAACAACACAGTGATATATGCAGATAGCAGCGTTCAATAGGTCATTTCCATGACGATCATAAAGCACCACACATACATGGAAAAACAAGACAGTGGAGGCAGGTCGCTCACGGTGACACAACTTCAAACTTGATGTTGTTCTTCGTAAGTCGATCTATCAGATCTGTGTCCGCGAAGGCAGCACCAGGTGTGTACACACCACCCCTACAAAAGTAACGAAATCATAACAATGTTCGAAAATATATATCTAAATTTACATTTCGTGATTTCTTTTTTAAACACATATATGTTCAAAACATTTTAGGTACTAAGTAATTTCTTGTGTCTTATTGACAGCAATCCCCCCACCCCCAAAAACAAACAAAAAAACACACACACCCAAAACAACCTAAATTGTTTTCAATAACATTTGATAAATTACGAATGACACAGACTCAAACATATGTAAGTGTTGATACAAGATCTGAGAAATCAGGAAAGAAATAAGAAAACACAATTACCAAACACTTTTCTTTTTCAAAATTTATTTCCAGATAAGTTGGCAGTGATACACTGATATAATTCTAAACTCACACTACTTGTATACATATACAATCTGACCTTATGGCATAAGAAATATTAAAACATACTACAAAATATTCTCTTTAACCCAGATCCAAAATTTTCCATTTATACTCAAAATTCAACAGGTTACTTGCCAAACTGTTTTTGAAAGGTAGCAACTATGAAAAATAACACTCACTCTTTTGGAAGTTTGTCTTTCTCCTTGAGAATGCAGAGTGCTGCTTGGACAATGCAGATGGGTGTTGTCACATAGCCAGGTTCTTTAAAAAGAATATTATTATTATAGATTGACTGAAGTTTATTTTGAGTACAGCAGGAAATCAATTTCAATCAAAACCTATCTACAACCTTATTGTACAACTACTTCCACAAATTGTGTATGAATAACCTAGTATGTTGGCTGTGATATCTGTTGACTTCATCAGTGTTATGGCCCATAAACAACTTGGCTCCTGACAAACATTCTATAAAGTTTACTTAGTAGCTATTTCAGTTTAATGTTTTGCCATGTTGTATACTATATTGTTAAGTAACCATCAATCTCAATGTTTGAATTATGCTCCTTGGCCCTTGTATTTTCTTTCCAAACAATCATCTCAGTCCATCAATGTCCAATCTGAAATCATTATATTTCTATGTAAAACTACTTCTTGAAAACGTTCAGGTGTCTAGTTTTAGTGGTTTCGCTGTATATCCTTATTACCAAACCAACAAACCTGGTCCCATAACCTTAGTGGTGATGGTTTTATCAGGCACTTCGTCGTGTGTGGCCGATGGATCGTCCAGTTTCTTGCTGTAGCCACGTCCAATGAACGTCAGACACACAGACGTACTCTCTATCTGTAACAGCAACAGGAAAAGAACTTAAATTTGTACATTTTTAGTGGAAGCCAAACAATTCAACAATATATTATCAGTGGCGTAGCTTGAGGGGGGGCAGGGGGCCATGCCCCCCAAATAATATTTTTTTATTTAAACTATTAAATTTTATAAAATCATACATATATATATATACATAGTGTGGGTTGCCCCCACCCCCCAATATAAAATCATGGCCATGCCAGTGTTTATTATAATATGGCATTAATTGTTTTTAAATGCTTACAAACAAAAACATACCTGCTTTTTGGTTGGTCCCTGTTTGGTAAAAACACCATTGGTGAAGAAGGATGGGTACTGAAAGAAAAATAATAAATAATAAAACAGTTATTAAATTTAGTTTGACTGAATGGATAAAACAATGTCTACTATAAGAGATATTAGCATTATATCAGACACTGATTGGACCTGAGGTTAGGGTCATTCTTGAAACTATTACCATACACTAATTAATCTAGGACTGAAAATGTAGATGTTCTTTTTCCCTTCCCAGAAAGAAGTTTCTTAAGTCGGCGAATGGAACCAGCGATTGTTGGTAAACCACAACTAGTTTTCACTTCTATTAATTTATTGAAATAAGCACCAATATATCATAAAATAACATTTGGGTTTGTGAGTTAACACGAGTAAGTAAGAAGTAAATTTGTTTTAAATTCTATTTAGTTTCAGAATGTCAACTGTTTGGTGTTTTGTCTACATTCGTTGTGGGGACTATTTGGACTACTGTGGCAACGCAAAACATTATTGTTTTATCGGTACATTTCAAATTGTTTTATTATGTTCCTCTTTCATTTGGAAATTTACCGTATATTTCTGTGTATTAGCAGAGTTTTGAGGTCCAGAAATACTTTTCAGAAGAGAGTAGGCTTGTACACAGAGGCAACAGATTGGTTCATGAAATTCTGACTGAAAACACACCCGATCGCAACTTATAAATTTTGATCAGACCCTTAAAGCCTTTCACAGCTTATGTAACAATAATTTGTGCACAGTATAAATAAAATATCCCATCATTCAATATTATGTACTTTTGCTTGTTTTATTGTCATTTCATTGGTAAAAATGTGTTGTTTCATCCTGTTTGCTATCTTTGTTTGACAAGACCAGTCTTTCATATAGCAAATTTAATTTATAAAACAGCATTTTCTCTTTAAAAATTTATTCTATTTCTAATATCATTGTTTAGTTAGCAGGGTACAACAAATTGTAAAGTAATTCTATTAAAAAATTATGCTCATTATTAACTATTGACATTAATTTCATGATAATAAATACTCACATTTGTCACATGACAATACCATATGACAGTGAACAAGTAACTGGGTATCTTTTGTGTTAATGGGGGTGGGGGTGGGACTAGGATTAAACATCCCTAATGAATTTATTTTCTGTGGTTCAGTGAATAATTTAATTACTTGTGTGCATGCAGTGATGTATTGATACAGCTTGAATTATTTATTTTTGTAACAACTTGGCAATTTCAGACAATTTTCGGCAGAAAAAAGTGCTATTTTGCCTGCTAGATTAGTGCCAGATTGCACAATGAGAAAGGACTATAGGCTGAATTTACAAAGCCTGTTTATGCCTTACATGCGTGTAACTACAATGCTTAAACCCTGCATTTAATAAAAACATGCTTCGTAAATTCAGCCCAATGTTTTAATATTTAATGATGCACTCAAAACATTTTAACTATGGTCATATGGCTTCCCAGATATATGGCTATGGACCACACAGATAATGAGAGTGGAAACCTGCTACTCTTTTGATTAGCACCAAGGGATCTTTTATATGCAATATCCCATAGACAAGATAGTACATACCATGCCTTTGTTATACCAATTAACCCACTGACATGGATCGATCCTAAACATACCATGCATTAGGCGAAAGCTTTACCTCTGGGCTACTTCTCGCCCCCACCCCAATTTTACCAGTATCATTTAAAAGATCTCTTGCCACTATTTAGAAAAATTAGCGTATGTTGTGGTATAATATAATAATCATATGTTAAGACCCCAAAAGTGTTTTGATGCTGTTAAATGCTCAATTCCCTTTTTGAGCTTGTACTCCAAATAATCATAAAATAAGGTCAAAAGCAACACGCAAACAATTTCAAAAGAGCCACCATGCATGCCTCTTGTGTGATTAGTCCTGGAATAGCCCAAACCAGCTATCAAATGTTTTGGCATTAAACTTTGTGAACTAAATTCTGCATTTATAACATTAAAACAAGAACAAACCTTGAGAAGTAGATTTCTTGTAAAACCAAACTTGGTCATGATTCCAAAGATAATGGCAAACAGAGCAACCATCATGGCAGACAGAAAACTTGGAAAGCAGATGTATGGGCTGAACTGGACCTATAATAATATATTTTAATAATTTTTAATCTCAAGACAACCATGGTAGAGTAATGACATCCGGCCTAGTGCTTATAAACTTGAGTCTAGACTCAGAAACTCTAATAGAGTCTGAGACACTAATATCATGACAACGCCATTCAAATTGTATGCATGTGACGTCATTAGAGATAAGAGTCTGGACTTTTTTTTTTTTTTAAAGTTTTATAAGCATGAGCCCTGATTGTGTTACAGTACTACTTGCCAGAATACCCAGTCATAATCTGTTTGCCAATCTGCAACAATGTCTTAAAACTGCTATGAATGTACAACTTCCATCATTCTGTAATCTCAGTTTGTAGCTCATTTAAAATATAACTACTTCACATTTAACACTGGTAAAGTAATCCTTATGTAAAGTAATCCTTTCGTAAAGTAATGTAATAAGACAATGAAAACATTAAAGGAGAAGTAATTTTTTTTTTTATATTGAAAACAATTGGTTGCACTTATTTTGTAACATTTGTTTATAAAAATGATTGACTAAGTCTAGAAGCTATAAAATAAAGATTATGAATACATTTAGGTAGTGGGAATTCAGTTTTGTCATTCATCTGTCTATAGGCAGAGTTTCTGGATTATAGATTACAATGTTACAAGGTACCAAAGTACATACTGGACGTTCTTTCTTGACATCAAAGTTAAATCTCTGTGTCCTGTTGACCACGGATCTGTCACTTCCTGGGAAAGGCAAACACCACTTGTTAACTTCCTCACTGAAGAAAATGAGCGACCTGTGCAAAAATAAAGTTTGTTTTGTTTAACGACATCACTAGAGCTATTGGATGTCAAACATTTGGTAAATTTGAGTCTTAGAAAGGAAACCCGCTATATTTTCCAATTAGTAGTAAGGGATCTTTTATATGCACCATCCCACAGACAGGATAACACATACCATGGCATTTGATATACCAGTCGTGGTCCACTGGCTGAAATGAGAAATAATCCAATGGGCCTACTGCGGGATCGATCCCAGACTGACCATACATCAGGCAAGCACTTTACCACTGGTTATGTTCCCCCACTCCCCACCCCCCACCCCCCCCGTGCAATGTAAGTATTACAATGTATATGAACTAGTTATAATATGATAACGAGCATGATGAACAAGTTATACTTTATACATATTAACTGAAAATGGGCAAATTCTGACCTTTGTTAAAAAAGAAAAGAAAAGGCAAGATTGCAAACATTATGAAAGTTAAAATTATTTTGTTTAACAACACCACTAGAGCACATTGATTTATTAATCATCAGCTATTTGGTAATTTTGACATATAGTCTTGGATAGGAAATCCGTAGCAAGGGTCTTTTCAATCTAATTAAACTTAGCTCCACTATTACATGTGGATCTAACAGCAGCCCGTTGGAGCTCATGTCCAGTTGACCTTTCATTCGACCAATCAAAACCTTACTTGCAAAATCATGCCAGTGATTTGAAAAGAATTTGAAAACATTCGGGTTTATGCCGAGGGTATACAAAATGATTCGGGTGAATTACGGAAGTATGCCGGAAACTAATTTCAATATAAAATTTTATGTAAAATTTGTTTCAAGCCATAAAATCTGTTTATACCAGTATACAATCCAGAGTTTATTACTGCACCTTTCCCCCTGTTTTTTCAATGTTGAAATACACCAACAAGTTCGCCTATTGCATAAATGTCTCGACCGATATTTTTAGAATTTGTATGCTCCCGAATAACGTTATAAAAGGTGAAGTGTAATTGGTCGATATTTAAATTGTTATTTATAGATCAAATGTCACTTGGACATAGGAGTCTACGCAATTTTAATCAGATTGGGGGTCTTTTCTATATAACAGTCTGGAACGAGAAATAGCCCAATGGGCCTACCGATGGGGATCGATCCCAGTCAGACTGCACATCAGCTGAGTGCTTTACCACTGGGCTACGTCTTGCCCCTCAAACATTATCAAGATATTTTCAATATCAATTTCAACCCCAACATGCTTTCATAATTGCACAATGAGAACCTTTTCTGTAGTTTGTGGTTACTCCGGGGCAGCGGGGTTGGAAACAATGTTTTTCTCACGGTAGCCAATTCTCCCTGCATTGAAAACCCATGGACTGCAGATTCAAATGTTCCATAGTTAACAGCAATCGACTGCAAATATAAAAACATCAAAATCAAATAAACCAGTTCATGGGTATCTGGTCTCTCATGGAATTGTTGCAATGACATTTCACACCACTAATAAAAATGTTTTTCATTTCAGAATGATTTGCTGGGCTCATTTCCATTTTATTCAATTTAGCACTTTCATCAGTGCATGAAATAAGAATTTGTATCGCAAACCTCTATTAGATATAATCATGTACATGATGAGGATCTATCCTAGACGAACAACTCATCAGATGAGTACTGGGTTAAGTCCTGCTCTGTGTCATCAGTTTAAGACACACATATATTTACCTCTGTTGTTATGCAGCTCACAAAACATTCAATAGAATTCAGATCACCTGCAAGAAAAACACATTTAAAAAGTCTTAGTTTATATAATAGTTTTATTCTTAGTTTTTATGTTTGCAAAAAGTGTTGAAATGATTGACATTACATCTTTATCAGTCTGGACAATATGGTATCCTTTAAAGTGCTTAAACAAAACATTCAAAATCATATGCTATATTTTCTTTTTCACGTTTAAAACTTTTATATTCTGCCCAAACATTTAATGTATTTTAACACATTAATCAATACAATATGCTTATATCTTATATTTTACTTTAGTTTTCTTAATTATGGCAAAGCACACCCGGTACCAGAGCGAATTCTTAAGGGCCACTACACCCTCTTCTCTCTCATTAACCACTAATAACCAACAACTAACCCACTGTCCTAGATAGACAGCCCAGATAGCTGAGGTGTGTGCCAAAGACAGCGTGCTTGAAACTTAATTGGATATAAGCACAAAAATAAGTTAAAATGAAATTAAATGTACTGAATGAGCAAGATCCCCCACAATGAAAATAATACATTATAGTGTGCCAATTAAGAAAATGGAGTGAAATTATCTTAACTTCAAAATGCATTCAACCCCTGCAATTAAGAAATGTCCACGGCAATAAAACATACCATTGAAAACAAAACTGAATATAGTCCAAAGGTAAAAAGTACCATGGAGAATGAAAAACTCCATAGCAATCTGCACAGCAGGGGTTGTGCATTTGTTGACCAAACATATCCATTGGTGTCATTTATTTTTGTGTGTTACTATAAACTGTTTATTATCATTCACAAGTCTATGGGTCACACTTATTTCTCATAAATTGTATTAAGATTACCACATTGAGTTTTAACATTAATTAACTTCTTGAAACTGAATTTGTCAACCGGAAACAGAATATTACCACTTTTAATAGTAGTTAGCTTAAAGAAACATGTTCTGTTCTTTTCATTGGAGGAACAACAAAAGCGTATGTGTATATGCATTTAACCAAAAATGAATATGATGCAAATTTAACTTTTGTACACTGTATAATAGATAACGGGCAACAAATTGTTCTGGATTTTGAGGTTGTTTTTTTACACTTTATATTGTTTCTGGGCCCTTATTTACTACAAAACAAACTATGATATGGGTGTAAAATCTTGTTAACGTAAAATGCTTACCATCAAAGTTTTTCTTTGTGAAGACGACACCCATTTCAGCTGGAATGCTATCAAAGCCACAACTCCCCACAATGTACACACCAGCTTCACGTGCTTTGGCAGTGTACAAGAGTTGGGTCTTCTCTAGATACTGTGAGAAAAAAACCATAACAAAATAGCCAAAAAACATTTTAAAAGAACTAGTTTTGAAGCACACCAACATACATGTAATCACCAACTTGGAAATCTATTTACACAAACTAAATAATGGTTTCTGCCAGAAGGTACAGAGGGTAAAAAAAAGCAAGAAAGAAAGAAATGTTTAATTTAACAATGCACTCAGCACATTTTATTTATGATTATATGGCGTCAGACATAATATGATTAAGGACCACACAGATATTGAGAGAGAAAACCAGCTGTTGGCACTCCATGGGCTACTCTTTTCGATTAGTAGCAAGGGATCTTTTATATGCACTATCCCACAGACAGGGTAGTACATACCACAACCAGTTGTGGTGCCCTGGTTGGAACGCAGAGGGTAAAATTACATACCCTACAATTTTGGAAATTAATGGATGCCGGTACATTTTTATACTTTTTATACAGAGAACTGCTGTTTGAATTGTCTCAAAGTGCATGGAATGCCGTGTCCAATTTCAAAACATTTCAAACCCCTAACCACCTAGTAGGGGCACTTATGATCTGTTTTGTTTTTATTATGTACCCTCAAATTATTTTCTGGCTGAAAGTCAGTTAATTACCGACGACCAAGTGTGTAGATCTGCCTCAAACTCATCCTGTCTGTTGTTTACTTTGAATAATACACAGTAAACGTGAACATTATATACTGATGTCCAAAAGAAACTTTACAAGGCTTGAGACTGTATGATAGAAAAACGTCACAATTCACTTATTGATACATGCGAAGTGTTTGTAAGGTTGTTTCTAAATTGGTTCTTTCAATTAGCAACAATATTTATCAAATTATTCAAATTTTGTGTATGTAAAAAAAAAATTGGACATCAGTTTATGTCATCACTTTCAAAAACAAAGAAACAACCAAACATGTGTATCTATTAGAATTGCTTTTAATTTCAGAACATATTGGTTCACCATGTAACTGACTCGCAGTTCGCCTGAATGCAAGGTTGTGTAATCAACATACAAACAGAATTGAACGATGGTATGCATGAAATATCATGCCTTGTTATTAGATGTCCAACATACCATGTTTGAAAAATAGATGAAATAAAAAATAACTCAATGGGTCTACCAAGAGGAATCAATCTCATCAAGGCGAGTGCTCCAATCAATGAACTGTAGTCCGTCCCATCCTTCTACAAAAATGTTTTTTGTAAATAATTTCAGTTTGATTTGACGTAAGAAGAAAAGTAAAAGTGTTTTGGAAATAACAAAAAAACAACAACTATTTGTGTGTGCAATTTAGAAAACAAATGGCTCAAAAATAAATAGCTTGTAGTTAATTCCAAAGTATGAAAAAAAGGCATTCCAAGTGGGAAGGACTATAGATACCACTCTCCCCTCACCTATCTCTATAGAACATATTAAAGCTGAACTCTTGTCACTGACTAGATGTAAATGTTTAGTCACCAACATGTTTTCATGGACAATGTGTTGGTGGACTTTAGCTTCACTTACCGAGGGCTCTCCACTGATATCAACATGACTGGCCTTTGACTCAATACAAGCTTTGATCACTTGTTCACCATACAGATTAAACTGAAGAAAACAAAATGTATATAAACAAACTATGCACACCTGGAAGTTCAAAATGCATAATTTCTAAAGATATGTATTTCACTTTTATTTTTTATAACTATTGTGAAATAGTACAGTTGTGGTGTGAAACATTTATTACATATCTTTATAGAAAGGAGAAACTTCAAACCAATGATGCGAACAACAATATTTACTGCAAAAATAGAATTATAATTATTTTTCTCAGATCTGGTATTACATATTTGTTATGCCTGGCAACCAAATGTGTAACATTATGCTTTACGGTGTGCAAAACAAACTAGAATGAACCTTCCTCATTTTAAATGCTTAAATGTGAAAAAAAGGCATTGTTAACTCAACTAAATAATTTTTCACTTTGAGGAACGCAATCTTTTACTCTATTTTCAAATATACCTTCAATAATGTGGTTGTCAAAAATACAATATATAAACAACATTATGGCAGTAAATGGTCAATACATGATATAAAAACAAATCAATACATCAGATACTGCCAACTGGAAACTTCATCTGTGACAGGTACAATCAACGTTAGTATATTGATTAGCCCAACAAGTGTTAACCAAAGCAACATGTGCTGTGGTATCTAATCAAGCTAAAGCCATCTGCCACCATGTGTCATCATTAACTATTTATTACAAATACTTTCCAGCCAGGTACCGATCAGTGTACATGTAGGAATCATAAACATCAACCTTGGGTATCATGCACAAGATGAAGCGATAAATGGTGATGAAATTTAGTTATGTACAACAACCCATCTACAAATCAACCCAATACTGGATTAAAAGATATATTGATTTGACTTGCTAAAACCATCAGTGTCACATTTGTTTTTTAAAAACTTTTTAAATACCTATTTACAAACTTAAACAAGAATTCTGTAGAATTAAATATCTTGTCTACCATAAATGTATTCGAGGTCACTGATAATAGCATCCAACCTGTCCATGTCAATGCATGTTAAAAAAAACTAACTTGAAAAAAAAGAAAAGAAAAAAAAAGATTAAAATTAAAATTAAAATTTTAACAAATTTTAATGTAATAAATATAAAATTTGTGTTTACATTGGAAGTGTTTTATTTAATGATACATTCAACACATTTTATTTACAGTTATATGGCATCGGACATATGGTGAAGGATAACACATATTGAGAGAGAAAACCCGCCATCACCACTTCATGGGCTACTCTTTTCGATTAGCAGCAAGGGATCTTTTATATGCACCATCCCATAAACATGATAGCACATATCACAGCCTTTGATGTACCAGTTGTGGTGCACTGACTGGAGCGAGAAATTTGTGTTTACACACACTAATATGTTACACAGATGTAACTATAAACAGAGTTTTATTGATCTAGGGTATGTGTGAAGTTTGCGTGATATAATGCTATGAACAAAAGGTTTTGTCGAGGCCTTCATCATCGGAAAATGCTTATATCTCACCCTTTTCTTTGTAAAGGGGAAACAAACAGTTTACTATGTACAACCCATTAAAATATTTTTTTATGGCTACTATTATAATTTCTACTTTTTATTTTTTCTTCATTTTAAAAAATAATTATTTGAAAATAAATAAATATATAAGTGAAATAAAAATACCTGGCAACTACTGCTATCACAGTAGAATGATTTATGGCTAATGTTTTTAAAGAATTGGCACACTCGACACATGTATAGAAATTATAAGAGCTTGTGTATCGTACTGATTTTACTAAAGAAGTGTCAGGATTCTTATATTGCCCAAGCGAAAGTGAGTAATACATGAATCCTGACAAGATTTTGGTAAAATTACTATGATTCACACGCGATTGTAATAATTTCTTTATTATCCATGTTATTTTTTTAATGAATAACAAGTAGAAGATGACAAAATGACATTATATTAAAAAAAAAAAATTTGCTAAGCGATTAAACAGAGCTACATGCAAGTCGGAGAAGCCACATTATGTTATGATGTCGCTTCCGAAAATTATGTCATTTGTTGGTCACGTGATTTCATTATGACACACGTGTCATAATGGTTATATATCCCTGTATAAGTTGAACTATAACAAAAAATTTACTCACTGGTCCCACACAGTTAATGACTACTTTAGCCTGTTGACACATGTCCAAGAGAGACTGGTAACTGCTCACATCGGCTATAATCACTGGTACGCTGTCTGAATCTTTACCTGTTAACAAATACATTTAATTATAATCTGGCAGATGAACACACTTTTGCATACT
This sequence comes from Gigantopelta aegis, assembly GCF_016097555.1. Taxonomy (NCBI): domain Eukaryota; kingdom Metazoa; phylum Mollusca; class Gastropoda; order Neomphalida; family Peltospiridae; genus Gigantopelta; species Gigantopelta aegis. The sequence goes on along the minus strand of NC_054702.1, from coordinate 110,250,868 downwards.
TTCATTTCTGAAAACCCAAAATTTTATGGAAGGGAAATCAGTCCTACAGAGATTTATCCAGACATTCTGTGGTACCAAACATAGGCTTGAACAAACTACAGTTAAATGTGTTTCTCTATGTAACTTGACTACTAAACTTCCACCCCATCCACGGAAACAAATGGGTAACCTGACTTTAATGACACTCATAAATTAAAAATCATCTACTGCCCTTTACATTTTGGTTTTAACAAGATTTTTTTTTTTTTTTTTTTTTTTTTAAAGGCTTAATTTTCCTCTTTTCGTTTCCAGCCTCCTCATATCCCTGGTGGGTCAAAGCTTCCCACAAAATTTGAAATTGGTCAAATAGTTTTGGAAAATTAATTGAAATAACAGTTTAAATGCATATTCTCTATAAAATAGTAAATTTCACCTCCTCTCAAGGGAAAAATGGGGGATCCAACATTAATGACATTAATAAATTAAACATCTATTGTCCTTTACATACATGTATATGAAGACTATTTGGTTATAGCTTTTCTGGAAGTAGAGATTTCAAAAATAATAAATTACAAAGTAAAATCTACATATCAGCTATTACTTACATACTAGAAGTGAAAAGTACAAGGCCATTCAAATATTACGTAACCCTCGAGGGATGGGTGTATGACCAAAAAACATTATGTAGCATTACAGGGGTTAGGTGGTTGTACTGAACAGCATTACGTAACATTTGTGGGTGGGGTCATAAATGCTCTGTCATGGCAATAATTATTTAACAGACCTCTTTTAAGGTGCACAGGTGTGATCGCGCTCGTACAGCGAACGTAACTTCAGTCTGGCGAGTGTGAAAAATAACTCATGTTACACTTAATAAACAATGCATGTAAAAAAAATTGTCTATTGATTTACCTATGTAGCTGATAGAAAGATCCGTTTAATAACACCAGAAAAAAATGCAAGATTTTAATATGACTGTTACTTATCTTTGCAATACAAATCAGAAAACACTGGTTTAATAGACATGTTCGAAGACGTACCAATACGGTAAAAACTTCTTTGCCTATTTAACTTATTATTAATTAGCAGGCCTGTAGCCAATGGGGGGGTGGGGGTCGGGTGGTCAGTCGACCCCCCCCCCCCCCCCAGTGGCTTTTTTTTTCAATTGCCCCCCCCCCCAAGCAACTCAGGCATAAGCCTCACCATAAGCCTAAACGACTGTACCCTACACAAATGAACTCGTTACGGATATCAGCGAAGTCGGTAAAATTTTCTCGATTAGTTCATAATACCCGTCACATTCTACTGCAATCACGCTGGTGCTCCCACTGCAACCTGAAAAGTATGAAAGCATGAGGCAAAGCGCAGTAAGGTCTCTGAGAACGATTTGGTGATGCAGTGGAAACTGTCAAGGATGGGAGAGGGTCGCCATGAACTACCTTGAGAGCCAAACCTCGGCTGGTCGGCGCTCTGACGAGAGCGGTATAATGATGCAGTACAGACGCCATGGCAGCACAAAGCGAACTACATGAGCATATCGTGGACGTAGCAACAACGAATACACCACACAACAACACAAAGAAGCATCTTGGGGTTGCACAAATTGTCCCCTGTGACTGGTGTGCGAATGCTGATCGCTTATTGGGCTCTCAATATGTGCCTCTCCCGTTCTTATTGCGTTGTTACTGCGCTTCTACTGCACTTTATGGGCCACCGTAGAGACTAATAGAGATGGCCTTCTTCGACACCTGCCTCATCCTTTGGACAGTAGAACCTTCCCTTTGGCGGCGGACTTCTTGGTTGTCAAACATACTGAGAGCGTAGTGAGAGCACAGCTAAAGCGACTTGAACGCACTGAGAGCACACAATGCATAGGGTGGCAGTGAGAGCATAATAAGTGAGTCAAGATCATACTGTAAGCTGTCTGGTGTCATGGATTTCACAATTTTCAGCGATGTCACTGCAAACATTTCAAAGTCCAGGAGCATAAAGTGGTAGCCGGCTGATCACAGCAGAGTGTGACAAAACTTATGTGAGGTCCCAAAAATGGCAATTGTGTAATTTTATACTTTCTTTAAAAAAGAAAGAAATGAAATTTAGACTAAGACAATTCAAAAGTAGACGGAATAATAAAAAGAAGGAAAAGAAATGATAATAGGTATGTAGGAATAAGCCTAGGTATTTTTTTTAACGTCTATTATTTTTATTTTTTATTTAAAAAAAAAAGATTTCAAATAAAACTTCATTTAAATATTTGTATTTCAGCCAGAGGTTAATGAATATGTTATTTAAATATGTATATATGTACACTATAATAACAGTAATCAATGATCATTGCTGACTATTTAATTTTTATTTCATTTGTTAGAAAGTCATAGACCATGTGACTGGAACATGATTCGATGCTCAATACTCTGTGGCATACTGACCAGAGTTATCTGGGTCAGATTATTTTTACTCTTGGAACTCTGCACGCACACGCTGGTCTACTTGACAACTTGTTACGCATTGATGATGATGTCTAAAATTATGAAGGGGGGGGGGGGGGGGGGGGTATTATCTTTCTTATGGCATCCCAGATTTGGAAATCCTTTGTAATGACAGATTTTGTCAGAGTTTTTATCAACAACATTGGGGCCATTCTAGATCAGTGATGTAATGCTGACTTGACAGATGTCAGAGCCATTCCAACTATCCTAATCATGTTCGTTGTACATAATAATGAAATTCAAGACAAGTTGATTCCTACACATGTTTAACTGCACATTCATCAAACCATCTAACACTGAAAAGGTATATATATATATAATTGTTTGCATCAAATTATCTGAATAGTACATATTGTAATTTAAAAATCAAATTGTCTGCATCAGTGTATGTCATTATATTTCCAGGGTGTGCACTTTATGGTTGCCCAATCGCCCATGGTGAGTCAAAATAGCGTCGGGCAAATCAAAACCGTATCAGGCGTCGTCCACCTGGCGACCCAAATTTTCTGCCTATTGTATTATGTATCAAAATGCAAATAACTAATGTTTGTAAGAGATCAGAAAGTTACCTCGGACACATAAATGTATTTGTATGTTCAATCGGAACACCCCGGCCATGTCCGTCTTTACTTTCCATTTAGTTACAATCGGAACAACTCGTCACATTCCGCTACACCATGTTTTGCAGAAAGATTTTTTTACGAGCCTGAGGTTTTCCGAAGTTACATTGTGTTGGAACGTTTTCATTTCTTACAGAATATACTGAGTCTACTATAGAAACGTTATCGTTATTATCCATTTCATAATTAAATAGTGACTTGTGTATTTATTTCTCTAGTGGATGTGATTATTGTTTGTATAGATTGCTGTCAGCTTTGTATTTTGTTAATTCCTCTTCATACGGCCATAAAAGCACCTTATTCATTCTAAGACTGAGCCTAGGTAAAACATTCCAGATGCTTGATTGTGTAGGTTCCGTGACAATATAATTATAATTTAATTACAATAGTTTGTAATAAAACTAAAACAAATTCTGTTTTCTTCTTTTGTGTTGTTATTTTTGTTTGTATGATATGATAACATGTTTTTAAAGTGCAATTTAAGTAAGTTCATTTCTTTTTAACGAAATTCAGTCGCAGGCCATTCAAAAGTTGTACGGGCGAGTCAAAGTGTTTCTGTGAGTGGCCCGATTAGCCAGTAAAAAAAATCCAAGATGCATACTCTGTATTTCTATAGTACTACTCATGAAACTTTTTAATAAATTATAACTCCATTCAAGAAAGGGAAAAGAACTTAGACTAAACTAATGAACCAAAAAACATAAAATTAGAAGAAAAAACATTATTGGTTTATTGATTCATTTTTGCAACATATGTCTCTGCATTTACATGCACCATTTACTTCATAAATTAATAATACTTGGTTTATACTCACTATAGCATTTTGACGAGTGCAATTTTTCACTCGCCTAAGTGTTTTGAGGTGTGCGATTTTTTACTCTCCTTTGTTTTTTACTCTCCTTTGTTTTTCAAAAGCAAAGGACTGATTTAATGGAGATAGTTTCAGCAAGATGTAAACACACAACAATGAAGTTATATTTATTATAATCTAGTTGAAATGCCATTCTATGTTATCCCAAATCACAAAAGAGGACATTAAAATTATATTGCCCAAGCATGACTTATTTGTGAAGGGTGTGTGTCTCTAAACGTAGCGTTACATAATATTTTGGGTGTGTGTGTGTCTACTTTTCACAAAAATAGTGTTACGTAATATCTGAACAGACCCCATATTTATTTATAAAATGAAATCAAACATTCTGTAAGTACCCAGCACAACAAATTTTTGTTTCTCCTAAATTCAAGGACCATAACTGTGAACAATGGGAAAATCACCATTAAAGGAGATGACAATTGAGGCATTTGGCCTGGTATGCATATTCAACAATATATAATGCACATTATTGCTTAATACCAACAAGTATAATCGTATAGTTAATTAATAAAACGGTTAAATGTGACGGCTATTATATATAACGGGCGCAGCAATTTTGTACCATCCCAGTGAATACGCCCTCTGGCGAGCTGGTGATTATGTAATACCTAACGTGTCACGTCAGGAATTAGTGTTCGAACTGAAGAAACAAAACATACCTGATTTTTGCAGATGCATCGCAATGTTCTGTAATTATTATATCCATATATACATAAATTAACCCTCGTACTGAAAACAATAATCGGAGTGTTTTCTTGGTTAATTGGTCTTTTCTTTCCATGGCCTTTCTGTGGTTCCTGATTGGCAGGTGTATATTCAGACGGTCCCCAGACACTGTGTCTAGACACACTAAAAAGACGTGCCTCTTTTATGAAGATCACAGGGTATTGTATGATAACAGCACGGATACACCTCAAATCATAATGGACATTACCAACCGCCCTGCTTTATTACTGTAAGTAATTCTGTAAAACCCTTGATTAAGTAGACTTTCCCCATCTAAAATCACAAAACTGACCAATTACGTCGTTGCGTCAGTGCAATATTTTAGCATTCAGAGAAAATGCAGACAAAAGGGTGCACTAAGTTCATATTATTCAAACCACTCTACCCCAGGTCCAAACCATGCTAAGCCACTGAAAGGTATGTCCACTGGAACAGCAGCATGCATCCTAACTGGAATTGGAAAGCACAATCACCTGCACTGGTAATTGATAGCTCAATGCCACTGGACCTAGACTGAAAGAGATGCCATAGCTTGTCATCCTTCCAGTTTTGAGCAGAGTTCAGGGCTAGCTGCCACAAGCCATAGTAACCAATTGCGAGTGAATTTTATTTTAATTTGGTGAAAAAATTAGTGTAATAATTGCTATTTTGTTGGAAAACAGCTATAAGTTTTGCATTTTTAAGAAATTCTGGCGAGATTTTCTGACTGATCACCCAGAGCTAGGCATGGCACTGAACAAGATTACATACTGCCCCCCCCCCCCCCCCCCCCCAAAAGCATCCATAAATATATGTGTAATAGGATTTTATATTGTATTGTGTTTGTATTTTTTATTGTGGTTATATGGATGGATGAGTTGATGATAATTAGATCAAGGATACATAACATTTTATTGACACTTTTTTCTTTCTTTTTTAAACCATCTTGACAATCTGCACTTAATTACCTTGTTACTATGGTTACTTCAAATGGATAAACTGCCAGATGGTGTAGACATGCATTAGAATAGACAAATGGGGCCTGCTCAAGGCTAAGACAAAAACTATTTCTGACCAATCCACCTTGGAAAAAAAAGTATTGCTTTCAATGGCATTGAAGTACCTTTAAAATAAAATGAAATGAGGGCTACTTGGAAAAACTACATTTGGATAAACATTACTAATCACATATTTTCTGTAATATATATAGTAGATGAAACCTAAATCAGGCCCCATTATGTAAACTTCTGTCGGCAGCTGTCAAACTGAAAATACAATGCCATTTGGTTCAAGTCTACCCAGCCTAAACGAGGTTTAAATGTTGTTGTACTAAATAACTGAAGTAAGTGCAACAATTAAAATTAATTGTTCTTTGAACAAACCTGTTGTGGAAGTAAGAACTTTCTGGAGTTTGTCCATAGTTCTCCCAGCCACGGCCCAAGTCAGGCCTGGTTCCGTCTCTGTCGTCCGCACCAGCTCTTTAACAACAAACTGTCCTGTAAAACCAGTTGCTCCAAATATGACAACATCATAACGCTTCTTTGGCACATCACCCTCCATTTTTCCTGTTCAATAACTGACAAAACACCTTCGTTGTCTATCGCCAGCCACGGAATGAAAAGTGCACAAGTTCCCGGAAATGCAAATGTCACGTGCAAAGATATTCACAGGGCCAGTCAGTTGATTTGGCGTTTTAAAGGTGTAGGCTCTTTTCTCCATTCTTATATTATAACTATTATTAATGCAAATTACACATAGAAATGCAGTTTTAATAAAGTCCTATGGGTTTTTTTATTGACAGTTTGTGTCGTTACTTGGCGTAGGCGTAACTAACAAGTCTCGTCAAATAAATTACAGCTGCTAATTATTATTTTTTAATAATAGGCCTAGGCTAATAATAAAATTTAAATAATAATAATAATAATAATAATAATAATAATAATAATAATAATAATAAAATAAATAAATAATAAAATAAAATAATAATCATCTATTAATCGTTGTAGACCGTATAGTCCTTGGGTCAGACCAAATATCGGTAGGCCCTACCACTCAAGGTAGCAAAACTTCAATGGTGCCAATTTATTTGTTTTACCAATATAACTGATCTCACCGCAAAATATTCAATCCTGGAGAACTTTTCTCAAGGCAGCTCAAATCCAGAAACATGCACCAGTTTTAGAACTGGCAAAAGATCATCCTGGTGGACAGCTTCCAATAATCTTCTTCCATAAAAAGTGCCAAAGTCACTTCACCACGAAAAAAAACTTTCATCGATGGCATCCTTGTAAAAGAACAATCAGGTCAGCCCATAACAAAGAATCAGAGATCTACCAGACAAGCCCTAAGAACATCCAAGACTTATGATGCAGAGTGCATAGACAGCCTTTGCCAAGATGTCTCGCAAACATTCCCGAAGCAGGTCCTTGAGCTCCTGTGCACGTATCATGGAACAGTTTGAAGTCTACCTAGGGTTCCTCCGAAGTGAAAACGGCAGCCTTTCAACATTTTGGATGTCGTGCATGGACATGGTTGAGATTTTGTGGGTCCTCATTCGAGCATCCTGATAGAGAGACTGGATGCTACACGATACATCCATTCAACACATGATCCCCTGATGCTTCGCATATGATAGGTTGAACTATGCATGCTACCTCACATATTATTATGCTCAGACATCTCAACTGCTCATCACACACCCAAATACGTTTGCTGAATTCATGCAGGAGTGTGGGAAACAGAACCGCACACAGGTTGTCGACATCACCAAACTAACAAGCTCAATAGGAGACATCATCAGTGACAGCCTAATTGGTTAAAGGCAGTGACATCGTGAGGCCCTTTGCCGGTCGTGGGAAGCCGAGTGTCCTGAAACTCGTGTAGGACAGCACCTAGCAGAAGACTTTTAGTCAACTGGGTTACTCATGGGATGTCAACCCACAATTATTTGAGAAGTTATAGAAATTCACCTTATAGTTTTGGGCCAGACCAAATATTGGTACCACTCAAGGTGGCAACACTTCAGTGGTGCTAATTTATTTGTTTTACCATTATAACCGATCTCACCGCAAAATATTTAATCCTGGAGAACTTGCAACACTAGAGTGAGGTGAATGATTTGCGCAACCAGCTTTTCTTCACCAAAAGAGTAGAGGTTGAGTCCTGTCAGCTGCCACCATGCACGTCCTTCACGCCAATTGCCAGGCTGCAATTTGGAAGTGCTGTCTGCAGGCTCGCCCCGCGGTGCTAGAGCTTCCTAAGTGCGGATGGACAGATACTGATGGCAAGCTCACCATTCACTTGATGCGGTCACCACCACAACCCAGGTGTGGTCTGTGAATTGTATGGCTTGCAAGTGTGTGCGCTCCTGCAAGCTGCCAAATTGGACGTGCCTGGCAAATGGACCAGCATGCACAGGCATGTGCAAGTTGCAAGCCTGTGGTAACCAAAACCTACAGGAAGATGAAGGTTCCAACTTTGAACTTGGAGACTCAAATGATGATGTAGTCGAACAGTTGGATGATTGACGTTGATGTTGTCAGTTTGGTATATTAATCAATCTAATTACAATTAGCTCCATTGGTTAATTACTATTACCTGTGGATCTAACAGCACCACGTTGGAACTCATGTCCAGTTGACCTTTCATTCGACCAATCAAAACCTTACTTGCAAAATCATGCCAGTGATTTGAAAATAATTCGAAAACATTCGGGATTATGCCCAGGGTATATGAAATGGTTCGGGTGAATTACGAGGTATGCCGGAAACTAATTTCAATATAAAATTTAATATAAAATTCGTTTGTAGACGAAAACAAAAACAAAAAACCGTGATGGTATAACCATAAAATCTGTTTATACTAGTATACAATCCCGAGTTTATTACTGCACTTTCCCCCTGATTTTTAATGTTGAAATAGACCAACAAGTTAGCCTATTGCATAAATAGTCTCGCCCGATATTTTTAGAATTTGTATGCTCCCGAATAACGCTAATTGTTATTTATAGATGAAATGTCACCTGGACATGGGAGTCCACGCAATGCTGTTAGATCTACTAGTAGACCAGTAGAGCTAATTTTAATCAGATTGGTATATTAATGAGCTCAGTATTATGCTTTTGGAACCTGCTTTTCTTCATAAAACACATATTAGGGACAATTTGATAATTGTCTGACCGTTTAACATGCTTATTTGTGTGATTCAACTTCTGTGACATTCAGTATTGTTATTATGTATGATCAGTTAAGTATTATGCCTCTTGATTTACTCCCCCATGAGACAAATCTCAGAATTCTCAGTAAGAACAGTTTAAAACCACCCTTAAATGCTATTGAATTATAAGGAAAAGTTTGATAATAATATTATGTTTTGCGCTATTTCATCTTCATGTTAATGTGTGATTTTCAAATTTTTTAAACAGTCAAATATGTTAGTAGCTACTATGACGTTCCTTATGATATGATCATAAAGATTACTTTTGGAACATACGTTGCCTCTGTCTAAGTACTTTCCGAATGGTATGCCCTGTCCATCAGTCCGAAAGCCAGTTATAGGGTGTGGGTATAAAAAGAGTTGATAACTACTACTAAGCTGCCACCCCGCAATGGCTGTCACATCAAAATATATCCCACAAACATGGACTATACTAGAATTTGCCACCTCAAGTGGTACCAATAACTGAAATTTCTGATCCAGGCCCATGGACTATTAGACCTATATATTAATCAAGGTATTTTTCCAAGGAGTTTAGTAATAAGAGGCAGAATCAACTGTAGAACTTCTATTCTCCAAGTTGGTTTTTTTTTTTATAGCGATACACATGCACAGGACATGTGAATTCTGCAGTCAAATTCCTTCATTATCATATTACCCCAAATAAACGAACTGTCTATTCCATGTTTAAATTATAGCATTTGAGTGTGACGTAGATTGTAAATAAGAAGAAAATAAAAGTATGTGATCTATTCTAAATGATTGAAATATTAATAACATTTGATTAAAATCTAGCTTTAAAATCTTAATGCTATACGACAGCTGTGGTGGCAGTCCTCATGACGGGTGCTACCGGCGGGGCAGGATATGCTTAACTTTCGCGAACACCTGATATCACCACTGCTATGACCGTGATTCATGAGTGCATTTCGTTACAGCTGTATATATTCTAATGTGCTCTGTCCGGTGCTAGTTTCGATTTAGTAAACTAGCCTGGGAGTGGTCATCCTATTTTGGCGGTGCAAGAGGGACAAAATATTCAGAAACGATTGCCCCAGGGAGTGGCTGTCCTCTTAAATAGAGATTCCATCAACCTCTATTTTATCAAATTCCAATTGGTCTCTGAATAGTACAGAGAAACGCAACCCGTACGTGACAGGTTAGTATCTAATTTTATTTGTGTTCTTACTAGCCTATGGCAAACTGTGTGGTCTTTAAATTAATAGCTTAATGTATTTAGCGTATATATATATATATATATGTATTACACATTTATAACGTATTTGCAGCCATCATATTACGTGTGATATTTTATAGCTTATTACGTTTTCCTCTTGTATTGAAAAATGCATATAAAAAGAGTCCTTGCTAAGCATATTTTAAGCATTTCTTCAGTTTCACAATTTTACACGTGTAATATTAAAATTTGATAAATCTTGTTAAAGTTATATATCATAATTACATTTTTCGGCAATTTTCTCTACCAACGCTACCATATAGCGAACCCTTATAAGGCCAAACAAATAATAGTTGTGGTTCCGATTACCCGATTGTCCTTAGAAAAAGTTTTCAAAGAAAATCACACACACACACACAGTCACACACACACACACACACACTCTCTCTCTCTCTCTCTCTCTCTCTCTCTCTCTCTCTCTCTCTCTCTCTCTATATATATATATATATATATATATATATATATATATATATATATATATATATATATATATATATATATATATACTTTTGCACAGTATTCAGTTGAGAATTAAATTGCATTCGGTTTGAAAAACCTTGCTCTCTTGATACATACAACTTAATATAAAATATTAGTCTTAACAAAGTTTATTCAATGCCTATCTACCCTAAATAATTTACCTAAAAAAATAATAAGCTTTCAGCCTACCTACACTAATCTTTCTGGCTTATGTAATCGGAACCACACATATTATTCTGTTTGGCCTTATCACACGGACACTTTTTTATCTTTCTCATTTCAGTAAAACAAAACAAACATAATATAAATGAGCCATGCAAGTTTAATTATACTTTTTAAACAAGTGGGGTTTTTTTCCTTGAGTTGTTTTAAATAGTAAATGGTGCGTGTATATGTGAAACACCATTTTCTCTTTGAAGTGCTTTTTATTTGAAACCCAGTTACAAATGGTATTCATGTCACGTTCTCTCAAACAACACATAGCAGGATCGCTTGGGAGAAGAATTCCACCAATCTGTGGCGTATAGGGTTTCACACACTGATATACAGGCTACGTGGGTACTACTTTTGTTAGGGTAACGCGGCCTCACTTGATTACGCAACCAGAGAAGAATGATGATGTATTACCTTTTTTGTGATTTACACTGTATATCGGGTCAGGTTAGAGAAGCACCAAATGTGTTATGTGTTGAAGATCGCCATAAGCGTACGAGACAGGAGGCATGGGGGGTGGGGTTTTTTTGTGGGGGTGGTTTGGGGTGTTAGTGGGGCAACTATGTCCAATTCGACCAAAATAATACAGATATCCAGGCAAAATGCGCTGACCTGAAACAGTTTTACCAATTTCCATCATTCTACCCTAAAAGTTGTTTGTAATCTATGTACCTATGTGTAGTGATTCATTTGCAACCCTATATAACTGTCTGGCAGTAATTCTATATGAATAAATGTCATCCAGATTAGGGCATTTTCGTTTAATTCGGGCAAAAGCCCCCCTCCTACAAAAATAGGAACCCGTACGCTTTTGAATATCAATATGGCAAAATATAGTGGGTCGTAGGCTACATAAGGTGTACTTTTCTTATTCAAAGAAACAATTTCGAGGACATCTTTTATATTTAACAGGGCAGTACTTGGCTAAGGGCCTAACCATTATCCCGTAAAAAAAGCAATTATTAATGCCCTTTTTAATTTTTAAAAAAAGAAAGAAAAAAAAGTAAAAATATTCGCCATATGAAGACTCAAATACTGTTAAGTTGCATAGCTGCATCTAAAAGTTTGGACTTGGGTGTACGTGGGGTACATATTTAGCAACCTACTCTTGTTCCAATACTCTTTCTATAGTATTCTCGATACCTCGCACAAGTATATTAAAATCTCTTTATCGAAAATATAGTTTTGTTTGATCGACGTGCGGTCTATTTATTTTGTGTTAGCTGGTTTCTAAGAATGGACCATTAAGCTACTATACGGTTTTGTTATTTCTAGGCGATGGGAAGATGCCTGCAATTGGAGTTCCCAATAATCTTACAGTGCTTTCGATTATGTCTTAAATAGGATCACACGTAGCACATACATTACACTGCATGGTCATGGTTAGTTCATCAAGAATAACGCTGACTGCAAGTCGAAGTGCAAGCTCAAGTCAACGTTAATCTTGATGAACTAGGTGGAAGATGGGGTCGCCCGCGTTGGCATATGCAAGGGGGCACAAGCAGCCTGACCAGGGTCAGTAGCGGTCATTACACTGCAGTGTCCATTGATGTATTTATACTATTCTACTAATATATAATCTACAACTAATAAAGTGAAAAGTAAACAGTTTAAAAATAAATGTTTAAATGTATAAATTATATTATAGTTAATATAGTTATCTAAGATTATTAGGGAGATTATTGTAATTTTGCCTAACCTTTTTCAGATAAATGTTATTATTATTATTAGTAGTAGTAGTAGTAGTAGTATTTTATAGTGTATGCGAGATCGATCAACGAATATCTGAAATACTTAACAACGTCCGTTTTTCAAGTGTATCGATTTTCTCTGTATGACACCTTTTATTCCATCTAGCCGTTGTCTGCTCGTAGATGAGTAAATCCCAAAATAAAATATTCAATATTTGTTGATAACCTCAGACGTGATCCTGCCCGTCGTTAGTCGATCGACCGGTGATGTGTGTACACACCGCCACTGTAAAACAAGTCCAGGTGTGTGTGTGTGTGTGTGTGTGCGTGTATGTGTGCGCGCGCACCGCCACTGTAAAACTCCAACTCAGGCAGGTTTAAATAGTGCAGCTTATTTTTTTAAAGAAAGGCTTTTTTAATTGATATTTTGATACTAGCATATTATTATCATCTTTTTTCCCTGGTGCTTTACCCTGTTAAGACATCGACCATAAGGGTGGGTTTGTGTTGTTGTTGTTGTTTGTTTGTTTGTTTGTGTGGGGTTTTTTTTTTGTTGGGGGGGGGGGGGGGGGGTATGGTGTTGGTGGTCCAAGCGAATTTTGTTTTATTTTTTCAATGTATGTACAGGGGAAAGACGACCGACCTAAAAACGTCGCTTGTCACAGTATTGACCCCTAATGACACAGTTCTCTGTACACTCGTCTGGTTGCTCCCATCCCGGTAGTGTCTCCCATCCCATGCAAGGAACCGGTGGGCTGGAGATAGCGGCTTGTGTATTCGCATCTCAAGACCAAAGCATTTACGTTTTATTCGTTCTGCTGTATATATTAAACTTTTAAAATGTGTTTGTACCCCATCCGCTTGGACATGTAGCCTCACCCCTTCGTCCATTGTTCCTATATGGGCCCGCAGAGTGCGTGAATTTGAATGACGCAGTTAAAGCGGAAGTATCCGGAATATTTTTATTATTTAACCATATAGAACAGAAAATCCAATTACGTTTGGTGCATATATGACGCCGCACTCCGCATTGTTTTCACTACGCTGACTTATCCAGGTCAAAAACAAAGCCAGTATTTTGAAAGTGGGACACTTTTGACGGGCTCCTACCGATCTCGGTTTTCATTGGCTTATCAATGTGTGGAATTTCAATTTTGTTTAGCTTGGGCAAGTAAGGGTTTCGACCTCCAATACCCTCCCCCTGCACATGCACCCGATTCCTCTCTAAGATTATATGTCAAAATTACCAAATGTTAGACATCCAACAGCAGATGGAAGGAAGGATAGGATATGTTTTATTTAACGACGCACTCAACACATTTTATTTACGGTTGTATGGCGTCGGATGATTATTAAATCAATATGCTCTAACTTTGATGTCGTTAACCCCCCCCCCACTAACTTTACCCTTTCCAAACGAAAAAATATTTATTTGAATTTGTCGATTTTAACACGTAAAATTAAGAAGTGAAAACGTTCATTGTCATGGGCGTACATGGGGGGTGGGGGGGTGGGGGGGGTTCGATGGGTTCGACTGACCCCCCCCACCCCGAAATGGTTTTTTTTATTATTTAATATATCTGACATTGATATCCGACATTATTATATACTCTTCAAAAGAAGAAACGCAAAACCACATTGTCGTAACATTTGGAGAATTGATTTAATTATTGAATGGTGAGTCCGATAATTACCAAATGTTGCAGGATTGTTCACAATTCACTCTAGTCCATTGTGAGTAAGTGATAGGACACACCACCAAGGTCAAGGTCATCTGGAGTCAATACCGGGTGTGGCCTCCGCGTGTGTTGACAACTGCCTGGCACCGCCTGTCCATTGAAGCAACCAGAGTACGGATGACGTCCCGGGGGATGGTGGCCCACTCGGCCTGCAAGGCTGCTGCCAGCTCGGGCAGGGTCTGGGGCTGTGGTTGTCGCTGTCGGAGGCGTCGGTTCAACTCGTCCCATAGATGCTCAATTGGGTTCAAATCCGGTGATATCGATGGCCAAGGAAGGACATTAATGTTGTTGTTCTGTAGGAAAGCCGTTGTGAGACGTGCTGTGTGAGGCTTGGCGTTGTCATGTTGGAACACTGCGTTGGCGTTGGCCATAACTGGAACGATGTGTGGCCGGAGGATCTGGTCAATGTAGCCCTGTGCATTCAGGTTGCCCTGCACGTGGACCAGGTCAGTTCTGCCAGTGTGTGAGATGGCTGCCCACACCATGACACTACCCCCCGCCGAATCTGTCCACTTCCTGCACGCAGTTTGCCGCATAACGTTCACCACGACGCCTATACACGCGACATCTTCCATCATGACGTCGGAGCAGAAATCGGGACTCGTCACTGAACCACACCTGTCTCCATCGCAGTTGAGGCCATTGTCGATGAATCTGGCACCACTGCAGTCGGAGTCGACGGTGTTGTGGTGTTAAGATGACACCTCGAACTGGAATTCCTACCTCACGTAGGCGGTTCCGTACGGTCTGGTCGGATATCCTGCGCAAACCTGGTATTGTTGCGGCTGTGGAGGTGGCAGTAGTCAATCGTTCCCGAAGGTGGCGTACCTGGATGTAGCGGTCCTGCCCGGGGGTAGTGACCCGTGGTCGACCGGATCTAGGGAGGTCACGTGTTGATCCATGTTGCTGGTAACGGTCCCACAGTCTGGAGATGGTGCTTGGGGACACATGGAATGCCCTGGCAACGGCCGTTCTGGATTCGCCTGCGTCTAGTCGGCCGATGGCATTGTTTCTCTGCGGTTCACTGAGACGTGGCATGTCCTGGATTGTCAACTGTCGGCCAGATACAGAGGCCAGGCAAGCGAACACCCTGCACTTTTATACTGTCGGTGTTCATGTTGCACGTGCAGACAACGCACGTGCAGTGGTGACATGGTTTGCACGTGGCTGCGTTTTTGCGAATATTCACATTTGTACCCTTTTGCGTTTCTTTTTTTGAAGAGTATATATACATGATCAATGTGTTATACAAACTAAACTTTGAAAGTTCTACTAACACTTTGACGATCTCCGTTCACAGCGAACACACACGAGTTTTTTAAAAGTGCATTTGAGCTTGTATTTCATATTTGTACATGATGTTATAATATGGTAACCAGAGAATGTAATTTTAAGAGGTGTAAATCATTATAACAACTATCCACTAATAATGTCCTGATAACTAAGGTGTGTGCCCAGGACAGCGTGCTTAAACTTTACTTGGATATATAAATAAAAATCAAGTTACAATGAAATTATAAATGTCTACCTTCTGCGACACACTGGGCTATTTTTCATTCCAGCCAGTGCGCCATTCATGACGTATATCAAAAACCGTGGTATGTAGTGGGTTTCCTCTTTAAGACTGTTAAAATTACCAAATGTTTGACATCCAATAGCTGATGATTAATAATTCAATGTGTTCTAGTGGTGTCGTTAAACTGCGAAACTGTTAACGTATGGCAATACAGTAAACATTCATCAATCTACCAATTAGGCCTACAACCTTTCCTCAACAGGAAAATGAAGACATTCCTTACATGTATTGGTAGACGGCTTCAAATAACCATGGACACATTCACAAGTCGAGGTATTCAATTATACACATGTGCAGTTAGTATAGGATAACGCACGCCTCCGAGGTTATGGTTGGGATAGTAAAACAGACTTCGGACTCCTGGTAATGAATAGGTCGACATCTTAGAAATATTAGGATTACTTTTGAAGATATACGTACGTGTTTGCATTCCAAATACATACATACATACATACATACAACTCCCATCCCGATCAAATTCCTGGAAATACGGCAAGTAAACAAAAATGGTTTTCCTTAGATATATAAAAGGTGCGGTTAGTAAAAGGACTGAATGTTGACAGAAGAAGAAAACAACTGATTTCAGTTTCCGTTTTGGAAAGATCTAATACGGAGAAGTTTAAGTTAAGTTAATTTTATCAAATTAAAATTTCCTTGTGGTTAAGCATGGATCTTAGCTTTGACGGAAACACGGACGGACCTGGGTTTGTTGGTATTAGATTTTGTAAAGAATGGTAGGTTTTTACAGCTATTTAGCCATTATTAGTCTATTATAATGTATTTCCGCTATAAACACGTCCGTCCATCCTCACCCCTCTTGGGGTATTGGATTTGCGTGGTTACAATTGATTACAAAATATGAACATGCTCATATTCTTGAACCACACTTGATCCTAACTTAACACTAATATTAATAACAATAAATATACTATCAACCAGAAATATTTTGAAAAGTCACTAGCCACAGGGTTAGCGGGTTTGTAAAAACCACTAGCCCATCAAGATAAAGCACTAGCCCAAATTCCTGATCAATTATAACTGGATTTTTATATAATTTTTTGTAACATTACACATTTACGAGTATAACAGTAAAATAAAACAAACACTTAAACCATGTTGTAACTTTCAGTTTTTTGTCGTGTCGTACGTTTGGTCTTTTGTCAAGTGATCCATCGTCATTGTCCCGTTTTCGCTTTTGCCCTCCCCCGGGGAAAAATAATTGAGCAAACTCATGGTTGGTATCTAAACCCACTATCAGAATAATTAAATTTAAATAAGGGTACGACAGTGTGACACATGGTAATAGATGGTTCAGGGTATTTGGTAGTGGGTTATACATTTAGGGCCTACTATTTAGGTCACCAGGAACGGTGATGCCAATTGCTCAAATACAGGGCATTATCCCGTGTCAGACTGATATCAAAGAATATAACGGTGACATGAAATCCATTGTTAATTGATGAACAAAAAAGGTATTATCTTGTATCGGCAGCTGTGACACATTATCCAAACCACTATACATAATAGGCCAAGCCGAGTCATTGCATGTGCAGTTACCATTAAAGTAAATTGTTTTCCTGATTGCCGATAGCCACATGTAAGCAAAGTGTCAAATTAGAAAACAATAGATAAATAAAACAAACACTGAAATTCAAAGCATGACTGGGGTTTACTTGATTAAGATTAACCTGTCGTCGCAATTGGTGATTTCCAAGTTCTTAGCCTAAGATATATGTGCAAGATTAACTACCATGTGATGTGTCCAACCAATCAAAACACACATGTCATTAGACTTAGTTCCTGTGCCAGAAACTCGAAAGGGAAAAGTAAACAATGCATGCTGTAACTGTGACGATGTAGAGATAGCATGTTACAGTAACTTACTGCAGTTTGCAGACCTAGTTCAAGTGGATTATTATATACTGATTGCATTGTTGATATTATTTGATGACAAACGTCACAATCACTTTATTAAAAAATTTCCCGAGACTAAACAGCCACAGGCGTCGGGGGGGGGGGGGGGGAATCTAGCGGATTTGTCGAACTCTGCATCAACGTATGTGTTTTTTACAGTCAGAAACATGAATAATAATATGATACTTAAAAAGAATATTCTACATTTTTTAGTTACAGTACATGATATAAATTATATTCCAATCAGCGTAAAAACATCAACAACGTAGACGTAATACAAATCCATTCTTATAATAAACAAAAGTGTAACACTATCGAGTAAACAGGAAAGTGTGGTATGTTTCTAATTGCATTCAGGCACATGTATGCATTTGGAAAAATAACCATTTCACTCGTGTGGTCTGTCATTTTAAATTATTTTGGCTTTTATATGAAAAAATATATGTACAATGTGCATGTATGTGAGACATGTACACAGTGCTCATATTCTCTGACAACGTGTTTATAGTGGAAATACATTATAATAGACTGATTATTATATTTTTTTTTTATTTTTTATGTTAATTAATACAGATAAGTAAAACTTTCATACCAGTGAATAGTTTATAAAATATCAATTTTGTAATTCATAATTAAAATAATTTATACACTTGAAATTATTTGCAATTGTTCTATATGGATTATGTCACTAGTCTAATCACTATAGTTGAGGTAAAAAAAAATGCAGCGAGCCTTCTGCAAATTAAATATAATAATTTACAAAAAACATTCCAACAATAGAGGGGATGAAAATAAAAAAAAATAAAAATGATTTGGCCTTGCTGATATGGCATGTGACAAGTACGGAATGTTAATTCATCTTACTGCACTTTAAAGCCGCACATCCTAGTTCCATCCAGCGAAAATAAATTATAATTTGGTTAATCTACAAACCTGTAACACACTTAGATCACGTTTTTATCAAATGGAGTGAAAAAGCAGGTTTTATATCGATAAATACCATGGGAATCCCCATGTCCCAATTGCTTGAAATAATTTTGAAAGTTAGTATTCTGATGTCACCGGTAGATGTCGCTCGAAGCACAGCAATGCCTACGTCACGACAAATTTCACAGACTTGGGGTGCGTTCCTTTCACCTCTCCTGGACATGTTCCAACTGTTCTGTCCTGGTTGTATCCCCTCTCCAGATATCGTAAGACTTAGCAAAATTATTGGTTTTAAGGGTTTGTAACGTTTTGTATTGAGACACTTGTCTGAACTTTATTGTTACTAAAAATTTTCACGAACTGTGAAGAAATATCTCACAAATGAACAACAAGCAAACGACAACAAATCGGATGTTGATTGCACGAACCGTGCACGAGAAAACAAACCGAACCAAAATGATAACGGTCACGTGGTATACCAACGTCTGTGACGTTTACACAGGAAGATTCCCTCTAAAAATAGATTGGACCTCGCTTGCTTAACGTTTTTTTCTCAAGTGCGCGCGGCATTTTAAGAAATACAAAAAATGCATTTCGTGGTTTTACAAACATCAGGATTACCAAAAAGCACTTCAGGTGAATGGAAATGTGTACATTCTAAATAATAAAATGTAAGTAAAGTGCAATTTTATTTGTGAAAAATTGGGTTTAATAGCGAAAAACAACACCGTAATGGTTAACAACTAGCCGTAACTATGGCGTGTCCCTTTAACTGTTTCTAGGAGTCAAGTCGACCCGATATGGGTAATTTTAATGATAAACAAAAACAACGGAGTAAAATTAATGGTTTACTCTTGCTTTCAAGCAATATTGTTTAGTTTTATAATTTAACAATATTTGACAGAATTTTTAATAAATAACAATTATATTTATTGTTTTCAGCAATAACATGCTCTACCCTAAAGAAGATAAGGAGAATAAAACATTGCTGTATGCTGTAAGTACAAGCGATGAAGCATTCAAGGTTTATCCTAGATCAGAAATACTTTAATAGCTGTAGCTAAAAAATTAGCCAACTGGGATTTGTATTAGCCACAAATTATAATGAAAAAGTTTGGCATTCAATAGCCAATGATTAATTAATCAATATGCTCTAGTGGTGTTGTTAAACAAAACAAACTTTAACTGTTTTTGACTATATACTTGAAATCAACAAAGACTGAAATGAGTAAACAAAATTAATTTCTGCATTCAAGCTATAGTTGATCATGCTTTAGATTTCGAATCAAGTTGTGGTGATAAAAAAAGCTGTCTCTGTCGAGTCTTCTTTGGAACCCCAAAGCCAGTGTTGCTCCATTTGGCCAGTGCTTTATCCTGGCTTCATCGTCTTTGATGTTTCTGCATGTTGACCAGTAGCACTACTCTATCTACCCCTGGCTTTAAAGCTGACAGATCCGCTTGAGTGGACCCCTTCAAGGCTGGAGACCCGGCACCGTATCCACCTGGCTTTGGTCCATGGGGACGACACCACTTTAATATGTCCATCTGTTTCATGATCATAGAGCTTGGTGCATGTACAGACATTTCCTTTCAGTTTCTACACTAATGCTGATGCATAGCTTCTGTACTCTGACTTCAGTGGACTTGGTTTGAGTTTGGAGTTTTCCTTCTCCTAGGAGAGTTTCCTTACTAGAATTCTGAGTCTCTCTAGCCCAGTTTTGATTTTGTAGTTTGCTTCCCCCTGACAGTTGTCTTTCTTTGCTCATGTCCTCTGTCTGTCTGTCTGGTCCATATTAGTCTAGTCTCTACCCTTTGACCAGTCCAGCTTGGGTGACCCTACCAGGAGCTGATGCTCCAGCTGGCATAGCTCTCCAAGTCATTGAGGCATGCAAGCTACCTGACCACGTCAAGGAATGGACCATGAGATAGACTCTGTGTTGTAAATTACATTGCTTTACCATTTGACAAGACCTTTAGTTGTAATTGAAGGACTCACTATGAGTATGATTGGTTACGTTCATAAATCATAACTGAAGAAAATTGTGTTTAAACTAAAGGGTTTTAAAAATGAAAGGTTTTCTTCTGTGTTTGTTCTGAATTGATGTCACAATATGAATTTTATGTTTCAGTGTCGAAATTGTGATTATCAACAGGTAGCTGACAACCGATGTATTTATGTGAACAAGATCATGCACGAAGTTGAGTAAGTGAACAACAAACACATATATATATCTGATCATATATTGCAGTTGCCCACATGGAAATTTAGTCAGCAAGTAAATATATATACATGCTTAAACATTCCAGGTAGTCATTACAGCCTTTGCTGTACTGCCATGTGTCTTTGCCATGGTGAAATGAGAAATACCATTTACTTTACAGCTATAATTAAAATAGCAGTGCCCATTTAGACATGCTGCTGTGGTGACCATTTTATGTGTATGTGTTTATTCCCCAGGATGCTCAAAACTGAATAAGAGGTGGTGCTTATTGGGATTTAATTTGGTCAGTAGGCCTACACACAGCATATATGATAGCAAACACAATGTCATCAACATTTTTTACTTGAATGCATTATATAGGTCACTTATTAGTGTAACCCAAATAAATAATTTTTCGGGACATTAAAAAGCAGAAAAGAAAAAAATAGATTGGTATAGATATTGTGACTAGTATTGTTTAGTTAATTTGCATTTAATTATTTGTAAGTGTTAATGCTGTTTTTCTGTGGGTACCAATATATATTGTTTTGTTTGTGTTCAGTGAACTGACCCAGATAGTAGGGGATGTGGTGGCAGACCCAACACTTCCTCGCACAGAAAATTACACCTGCAAAAAATGTGGACACAAGGAGGCGGTGTTCTTTCAGTCACACAGCACGAAGGCTGAGGTTAGTAGAATATTTTAATTGTATAGACTTTTGGGGGGGGGGGGGGGCAATGCCTCAAAGGTAATGAGCTGAACTTTTGTGTGTAGCTTATAGGGTTCTGTTACAGATGAAGTTGAACTTTCAGGATGATTTACCCATTTGTCAGAGTTATGGCCCTTGAATTTAGATATAAAAATTTGTTTTCACAATGCCTGAAGATAGGGAGTTGAAATTGTGTATATAGCTTTATTGTATACTGCTAGAGATCATGTTTGACTTTCATGGCGATTTATCCATTTTACACAGTTATGACCTTAACTTAGTAAATATGGATGTTTGTTGGGGCCCTGTGTTACATGTATTACATTAGCAGTACCTTCAGAATGTTTGGATGTTTTATATCAAAGCATGGTAGAGCACTTTCTTGCTTAGGTCTTGGGATCAAATTTTCTTGGATAATCTATTGAGTTTTTCTGTCCCAACCAGTATCACACAACTTATATATCAGAGGTCCTGGTATTTGCTGTGGAAAAGTGCATATAAAAGATCCCTTGCTGCAGTTGAGAAATTGTGGTGGTTTTCACTGAAGACTACGTGTCAGAATTACCAAATGTTTCACATTCAGTACTCGATGATTAATTAATCAACATTAGTGATGTCATTAAACAAAAGAAACATTACCGTTTTTTAAAAATTATATCAAGCTATGTCCCAAAATTTATTTAAGTATTTTAATTATATTTCAGGAAGGAATGCGCTTGTATTATGTTTGTACCAACAACCAGTGCTGCCACAGATGGACAGAATGATCTTGGCCAATAAGACGAGTAATCACCACAAACAATGATTGTCAAGTTTCAAGAACTATTGTTAAACATGCGACAGGAAAAAAACAAGTGATGGCCGTTATGTGAAGATTCAAATCAATCACCAGTATACAAGGTTATTAGAATCTAATAATCCAAGATGAAGTATAAATATTTACATTGTGAATATGTTCATTTCTTTTGCTAGGTGTGAGGAACAAATTATTTGTTTTTAATGTTGAGAGCGAAAGGAAAGCAGACATTATCTTGTTTTTGAAATGCCTACAGATTCACCTGTGGTGGAGATTATACCAGTGTGCCACCAGTCTGTTTTGAAGACACAACTTTGCATGTATTGAGACATTTTTGTTCATGTTGCCTCCTTTGATCAAAGTCCATGAATGGGAAATAAAAACTGTTGTGTAAATTTGAAATATTGGTTTATTTATGGCATTATTGGATGGCACTTAAAAGGCTGCCTATGTATGTCCTGGCCCAGATATTTGTTAGTCTCAGTATAGACTGAAATAATACATGTTGGGTTGTTCATGCAAGCACTTGTTTTTTTCTCAATTTTAAGAATTAAAAAAAAGAAAAGAAAAGAAAAAAAAGAATACAGCACAACAATACAAGTTCATGATCTTCCCCCAAATAGCCAATAAGTTTTGTTGATGTGTCAACACGTAAGGCATTAAATTGTGTTTCTCAGAATCTAATCCAACCCAGAAACAAAGGCAGTCATGTATTTGTAGAAAAGAAATTTTTAACGAAGCACTCCACATATTTTATTTATGGCATCAGACATATGGTTACGGATGACACAGATATAGAATGAGGAAACCCTGTGGCCACTTCATGGGCTACTCTTTCGATTAGCAGCAAGGGATCTTTTATATGTACCATCCCACACAGACAGGATAATACATACCACAGCCTTTGTTACAGTTGTGGAGCAATTTATCTGGACCTGTAGGGGTGAATATAGTTTTTTAAAATTAAAACACAAAATCAACTTTTTTTGCCCAATTTAAATAAATTGTTAAATAAAATACAGACACGTTAAGTGAAAACAAACACTGAGTTGAGCTTCAGTTTTATTGACCAAGCTCTACAGACAGATCACC
Organism: Gigantopelta aegis; assembly: GCF_016097555.1. Classification (NCBI taxonomy): domain Eukaryota; kingdom Metazoa; phylum Mollusca; class Gastropoda; order Neomphalida; family Peltospiridae; genus Gigantopelta; species Gigantopelta aegis. The sequence continues at coordinate 110,227,410 of NC_054702.1, read as the reverse complement.
GTCATCTTCATGAACTTTCTAAGTTGAATGCCGCCATTCATTGTTATTATCTTTACTACAATCAGTCGCACATCAACTGGGATGTGCATCATATCTGATAAAATAAACCAATAATAGGAAATTATCTATCTACATAATAATTACACATGGTAACCAACATATTTACATTGTTTGAATCTGACAGTGCCAGTTAAAAAGACAATGGATACTAACGTAATGACTAGAAATGTCTAGCATATCACCTGGGTTTATTTTATTATTTTTTTTTAGTACAGAAAATCTTTCTAAAGTCAGTCCAATCATGTAATGAAGGAGCCAAGTGAATGCCTATACAATCCTCCCAAAAAAATTACTAGCGGTACCCACACCTTTGACACTGGCCGAGTTATAAAACTTCTATCCAGAGACATTTATTTCCCTGAACACAACTGTTAACAATTATGATTTGTATCATCTATTATCCATTTTCAATAATATCACTAATTATAAAATGTTTAATTTTATTAAAATATATTCAGACAGGACAAAACATATTTTACTGTATATAATGGTAAATAATTCAATGTAAAATTGTATACAATTTACTCACCATTACCAACATAGAAAAAATCAATCATGGGCATGCTTTTGGGGCATATGTTTTGGCATTTATTGTTAAATATTTTTATGAAACTGGTCTAGGGAGGACAATAAATCTGTCTCCCCCCTGCCCCCCCCCCATCCCACCAGATATTCAGTTTAAAAGTGCAACTCGTATTTATTTCCCCCGTTGTTTTGGCTACCACATTGTGAAGTAATGCAGCAAAATAAATGTATGCACTAATAAAATAAACATTAAGCAAAACAGACTACGGTAGACAAAAACATAAAAATTTCTAATCCAACAACAACAAAAAAAAAGGAAGAAAAAAAAAGAACAAAAAAAGGCAGCTCCATTAATAATAAGATGTTCATTTTAATTTATTTTTTCAAATCAGAACCAAACTGAGTAATGTGTGACCTGAGACAACAGTCTTATCACGAAACCAAAATTTGGTCCTCATTTCAAGACTTGGTCCCATTCAGAATGATATACTCTCATTATCTACATGAAGCCCAGTCCTGTGTGCAGTTCTACATCGCAAGGTACCACACAATTAGATATGTAAAAAGTAAATTTGTAACATGATGTATGAACCAGAAAGGCTGCCATCGTTACTAGAGTACACAACAGTACTAATATATACTACTCAACTTTTGCTCGGGATATACAAAATATGTCATGATAAACAATTTGCGCAACATCTGATCAATGAGACTATGCTCCTTGGATGTTCAATACATCACAGTAGTAATGCATTGTGAAAGTTAGATTTGTCATCCATCAAATAATAAATGCAGTTGCTTTACTTACAATGTTTTTTTAACAAATCCCTAGTGAAAGTTGAGTAGTTTAGTTCCATTCAGCTGACCTGTCAATATATTTGACGTGTAAGTCATCTGAGGTTTTTCAGAACTCAACAACAAAGACAAATAATGAACCCATATCTATATAAATATATTAATATACTCGTCCATGCAATTCATTGCAAGATGTCACCTGGATCAAATAAGCTACACAATCAAAAAGTGACCTTTACTGGGAAAGGATGAAAACTGAACAAAACTATGTAATGCTTTAAAACTGCAAAATCCCAAACCATTTCTACTGCTGGTAATCTAATGCATTCTTAAACTTGTTTCAGTCTTTACCCTATTTATCAGTTGTCTAATTATGTACATAATAACAAAAATGTATAATTTCTAAACTACTCTCTCACTGCAATTATGCATCAGCACCAATCACCATGGCAATAAAGGCAAACTTTCCTACTTAGTTCATAAATATGCTAGTCAAAGTAATCAACACAAGAATCAATGTTTTATCTTTGTGCCACTTTCTGGTCGAATAGTGAAGCACTCATTAGAATAGCCATTGCTTCAAGAGGGCATCTCACAAGTTATAGTACAGATAAATTGTGTTGATATTAAAAAATGAAAATACCTCTCACAATTGGATTCAAAGTCTACTTTATGAATATTTTAACCAATTTGACTGCTTTGCATAGCAGAAACATTTTTTAAAACCAAGTGTCATTGGTGGAGAATGTTGACCAAAACATTAACTATTTAAAGTGGAATACGCAACCCATTATGTGCCATAATGAAAGACTAATAATTGTCTTATACAGAAGATTTACAATATGTCACCATAAATACATGTTTATTACTCTGACTATTACTTCAGCAGTTTTCATAAATTAATTTTTGTAGTCTTCATGAAATCTTTCTATTCTGGAGAATAAAAACAACTATATTGCACTTTCTTCAAAACAAGACAAATTCACTACAGTAATCAGAAATTTGTTGATACAAGAAAATTCATCAAAGACAAATTTTTAATCATTTATAGGCAAAACAATTTTTTATAAATTTCTTTGCTAAAGTTATCACTGAAAAATACAAAGAAAAACACTTTGTGATTATTCACATAATGTACACAACTTCAGCAGAACAAATATAACAAGAAATAAATCACTGATTTAAAAAAAAAACCCATAAAAAATCATTAACTATTCCAACAGTTTAGAATACCAGTACTACTGTACTGTATTCTACGTGTTCACAATAACAGAACTACTTCTCATCCTCGGATAGGAATTTTTCAAATGGTCTGTCCAGCAATTTTAGAATGTATAGTTTAATGCAATGACAAGGACACAGTTTGATTGAGAATCACGAGTGGTAAGTTATTTTGGATGATTAGTCGTCCAATACATGAGAATGCTGATGTGCATGTTTCACAAATAAGCCTATCCAATAACGCTTTAGAACAAGATTAATAAAAAGTACAAATGTAGTATGATACTTGTATACTGTTCTGCAGTACAATTATTGTTCATATTGTGCTACAATGTCATTATAACCACCACCAAAAGTAACACTGAGTAAAATAATTTATAAAACGATTTCATAACAAAGATTTTGTTAAATAAAGTTTCACAATAGACTGAACAAAAATCACTGACATGCATTTTATCTAAAAGTTGGCAAGACGAGACCACACGCACAAATGTGAACAAATACAAAAACATCACAGAATTAGCTGCTGTAGTTAGGTGTTTCCGCTAGGAAACTAAATGCCATTGCTGCTAAAAACATGCCACAAATTTAGCAAATTATCTCAATTATGCTTAACAGTTTATTATACACAGCAGTGTCCTCATTAAACAAACAAATAATTAATGTTTAAAATGTTAACTTTGCAATGCTTTTAAGGGAATCATCACCCCATACAAGACCATATTTAGAAAACCCAAAACATTTTGCTTACAAAACCCCCAACAAACATGACATGTGCCATTCATTTCAATATTGTTTTAAGTTATGCTTTCAAGAACTAAATAATAAGCCTATGAATCAAACCAGGTTTAAAATATGCAGTTAGATTTTAGCAAATTACCATGTTCTGAAAGCTAATCTTTAAAATACAATGAAAAAAAGAAGAAAAACACACCCTTTTCTTCATTGAAGAATCAATGAAGTTTGCTTAATGCAAATAGAAAAATACGTATGTCTTCCTGGTAGTTATTAAACAAGAAACAACTCCTGTGATAGGTTATTTACAAGCACTATTTCTCTGAACATACTTTCTTTAAAAACATCAACAGTTTAGATTATGAATTTATAATAATATATGTTGACAATTCTTTGAAGATAAATAATGTAATGAACATTTCACAGCTAGAAATTATTAAAACGGTATGAGCAAACACTTTAACATCTTGTCACATGGTCCCAGATTAAGCAAGCAAGAAAACAGGCTCAACAAAACATGATAAACAAATGTCAAACAATTTAGTAATATTTAAAATTTCATCGATGAGAAACCAATTTATTCTACAAGTTTAAAACTACTTTTACATTAATGTGAAATGCTTTAAGATTTGTATTTTGATTTATCATTCACCAAAATGAAAAAGGTTAAAAAGGATAACCACAAAGAAATATTTAGCCAAGTTTTTATCTGGGTTAAAGTACCAATTAAAATATTGGCCAACATTTAAAATAGGAATACAAAATTTGTAGTTTTTTGGTGAGGTTTTTTTTTTTACCAATTCACTAATAGAAAGTATTAAATAATAAATTAAGAGCTAATGACTTTTTAAAACTGAACCATATTCATTATAACAAATGATACTGCCAAACTGAAATCTAGATATGTCTATATGAAGATATGTCCAGACTTTAATGATTTGTCTTATTTGGTAGTTTAGCACGTCTCATTTAAAAAAAAAAAATTCATACTGAAAACAAAGAGACTGAGACTAACACCACTAACTGGTAATACTACTGTAATAACATTATAAATGTTAATTTGAAGTATGCTATATACAGTGCAAGAATAGCACGCTGGTTAGTTTGATCATTAAAATAATCTGCTTCTAGGGAAGACAAAGTGAAGTGAAAAAGAACTAATATGAAATCAGATGCATCGTTTACTTGTGAATCTTAATCTGGCATCTCAACTAGGTTTCTTTCACAATGCAAAACTTAGACTTGCTAAACTTCAAATGTTTTTTCAGAAATAGAGATTGTCTATCCATCTGTCAAAGAATATTGCCAAACTGTCATGCCAAATTAAAACTGAAAAGACATTAAGGCTTAAACCCTATCCAATTGATATATTAAAATCAATTAATGAATAAACTTCAACCTTACTGGATACAATACTGAGATTTTTTTTCATATATAAGCTGATAAAAGCTTTTAAAAGACATGTTATGCACACAAAAAAAAAAAGAGTATACAAAACAAAAGAACAAATAAAATAAAAATAAAACAACCCAGTGGTACTGTAAAAAAAGAAAAAGAAAAAAAAAAAAAGAAGATAATTTTACCTTTAGGTAAGTCATTAACAAATCTAGTCATGGAGTATGTTCTCCATTAGTTATTATGTTTACCACAGGAAGACAAGACACTGTGCACACTCGGTAATAAATATGCATGTACCAGTTTGCCATCTTATTGTAAGTGTTTAAACTACATGTACGTATATGCCATAATGGATAAAAAGTCCACATTAATGATGATCTATTTTTAAAGTATTTGAGATTGGTCTGGCATGAGATGTAATGTTGGTTGGTGATACGAGACATTCATCATTGGAGCAGTTGAAGGTCGCATTCAATGTCATGGGCAATGAAGCAAGTCCACGGTTAGACGGATGTTCCAACATCATTTCCCACTAAAGCAGTCTGAAAAAAAGAAAAAACCCATTTATAAAATGGAGAAAATATAAACAATTTAAAAGCCTCTTATTTGTGTCATTGCTGTAATGCCTTGATCTCTAGATATAGTTTAAGTTTCCTCTCCTCCCCCACCCCCACCCCCCACGAGTTCTATATCAATGACAAAGATATTTTTAATTAATGCACAATTATCACTGTAATTATCTACTTTTATATGATCCAGATAACTAGCTGTGACAAGCAGTACTTTTAGTTAAATAATTTATCACTAAACATGTTTTGTTGGCTATGGTGACACTATATTTAAAGCGGGGAAAGCCAGCTATGATTCGGTTACTAGTATATATACACCAAAATATTACCACCTAGCTGAGCATGACGACAATGCAGCTGTTGAATAAAGTACACGTATATTTTGTGACAAATTAAATTTATATACTTTCAGACAGTACTTTGTTAGAACTTCTGTATGTGGTATTATGCCTTTAAAGGAAGTATCTAGAAGAACAATTTACTGAATCAACCAGTCATAGAAATCTTAGAAATCATCAATTAAATGTGAATAATTTTAAGCTTTTATATGCTGTTAACACACAAATACAAAATTTGAAAGTTAAGATTTGCCAAATGCAAATACAGAAATTTTATCAAGAGTAATATTTGATTTGAGATATTAACTTTGTAAGTTTGTTAAAACCTAGTAACCTAAACAGGTATTTTAACTTACAAGAATTATTCTAATTATTTAAAATTATAAAACACTAGTTAAATGAAAGTATTAATTGTCAAAAGCTGTATTTTTAAGCCACAAATTAAATATTTAAAAAGATGGCCCATATTATTATATTTTTTATGCCAAACTTGCACCAAACGACAACCTGCCCACATTCATCACAATACAAGCAGCTGAAACTTTAGAATCCTAAAAATGGTTACTGAATCGGAACCACCAACAGTTTATCAACTGAAAATAATAACAGTTTAATAAAGTTTAAGACAAAAGGCCGCTTAAAGTAGCATTGATAGAATGTTACATTTCATTCCCAAGCGTAATGTGACAAGCATAATACATGCAGAATGACATTCTAAAACCATGGAAACCATGCACATGAAATAAATATAATACAGTCATAACAGCTTAAAATACAAGGCATTCACATTAGCAATTTGCCGTTCAAGGTTTTGTCATTGGTCAAATGAAGGTGGCATTAGAAAGTCTAAAGATCTATACATAAATCAGTGTTCTTGCTGCCCCCCCCCCCCTCCCCCCACACTATTGCATTTTGCCGCCCTCCTTTCACATTCTGCTGATATGTGGTAACCATGCTTTCCTTTTTTTTTTTTTTTTTGAAGGGTGTGGTGCCGTGTGGCCGTCCTCTTTTAATTTTAACCCAGCAAGAACACTGCATAAATGTTACATCGATTTTAGTTATGGAAATTCAATTTTTGATAGTACTTCCATATTCACTTTTAAAACAATAAAATGTGTTAAAATCATACTAATTTTAATAAAAATTAAACTATCATTAAACCATTCATACTTATTTGAAAATAGTACGTAGATTTTTACATTTTACATTTATGTTAAACTTTTAGCATATTAAGACTGTATTCAATCAATAAGGATTGTTAGTATTTAGTATGTTTATTGATGCGGACAAAGTTTAGTAGTTTTAGTGATATGCACCCATTATGAAATGTGAACTTATCTTGGTAATAAATTGCATATACTGGTGTTAAAACAATGGACAAATCTAGTGTCTTTTCAATTACAACAGACAGTTGATCACAGTGCATATAATTACAATTAGTACAACAAACAATGGTATAAAATACATAAACACTAATATGAACAGCTCAAATATAATAAATTCCTACATATAGTTTTAACCATCTGTCATTTAATATTTTTGTCACACACATGATGAACATCCATAGGTGCAACTATAAAATAAAGTTTTATTGATCAAAGACTTATAGTTTGTGAGAAACTAATGAGAAACATTAATGGTAAACTTCAACACAAAAGTTGAAACTGTCAACACTGCCATCAGAAAAGTAAGACATATCTTACATTTTTACTATGTGAAGGCGAAACAAAAACCTTAATTTCCATACCAAATATAAAAGCTATCCATGAAATAAATCAATTGAATGTAATCCAGAAAAATTAAACCAAACTAACTTTCTAAATGACCTAGACTTTGGGACATATTCATGAAGCAATTGAACGACTATCACTTGGTGCATAACTGTACCAAATATGAAGGCCTTCTATTAAACAATTCAATAGTCAAGGCAATTAGAGAAACTTTGAGCAAATAGTAACCCTGCTTAATCATGCTTGCTATATATAATTCTGAAAATACCTCACAAAATATTCCTAACACACATGTGGTAGAATGGTATCTATACTTTAACCAAAATGTTACGGTTAACGTGGTCAGACGGTAATCACTCACTTGTATTATCCAAAAATACCAACAAAAACTGAACAGTGTAGGAGATGTAAAAAGCTAAAACCATTTATCATTTACAGAAGACATTTAAATATGCCAAATTGGACCGTCATCTCAACAGTGATTGCTTTATTCCAAAATATCAACATTTAAATTTACTGAACAGTATTCTAGGGAATTTTAAAGCTAATTCCACATGATTTCAAATACAATTCAAACCAATACGAGTTCTGATTTTAAATATGTGCAAATCAAACAATATTTGAAAAAAAGAGATGATATATTTATTTGGTGGACTGCATGTGTCAAAACAGGACCTATGCTGGATAAAAAAAATATTGTTAGTAGTTTGCAGCCTTTAAATTTGATAATCACAATCAACATTACCTCTACAAAAGCTGTTACAAAATTGATTTGCAAGTACATTTTAATTATGATGAGTTATTTGCATTGTTATTACTCGTAGCAAGTAGGCCTACTGTCACACAAATATCTAAGATAATTTTGAAAATATGCAGCCAAAGTCAATTTGTCTTAATAATCAATCAAAATGTGGGGAAATGGCTGAATGAACATGCTAATTTTTAAGTTCACCAAATTTAACTCCAATTCGCATTTGTCGATTTGGTAAAGGACAGCTTATATCCTGCAAAACATTAATTCTTGTATATTTATTTTATTATTACTTTATTCTGAAGGGGGAGGAGATAGTAAATAACATTTAGCAGTTTACAATGTTTTTTGTTGTTGTTTTTTGCCACAGTTATGATGAAATTTAAAAATGAACAATGATAGCAATGCTTAATAGTAAAACGGCATAGTAAGATAGAATAATACACCTTGTAAACCAAAATGTATTTGTAATAGATCAAGTCCCAAGCCAGACACTTGTAGGAAACCAACACCTACGTTACTATATTACTTGAAACTGAAATGTAGAGTACAAAGTGTATTCAGACATGAGTAGCGATGAAAATAAATTCAAAGTATAAACGTTTTGGTTTTTTAACAAAAATATAACCACAGAAATAAATTCCTATAAAAATATAAATTGCAAATAGGTTTTAAAAAAAAGGAAAAAATAAAAGGAAAAAAACAAAAAACAAAATACATCGGCAGTTTAATTAAATAAAATAAAATTAGGTAAAATAATACTTCATGTTAGATCAGGAATGTATAAATATTAAAAAATAAATACAAATGCATTGACTATCGAGAAAAGAAGTATTAAAACATTTAAAAATTCAAACCAAACTATTATTATAGATTAAATATATCAGCAAATTACTTATGATTTTGAGGTCCAGCTAAAACTCCTGAAAATCCCTAAATAAACAAGTATAATGTAATACATGCCTTAAATCCCCCACCTCCAACAAAATTAAGTGTGTTTTGTTTAACGACACCACTACAGCACATCAGCTATTGGATGTCAAACATTTGGTAATTTTTTAATTGTGGTCTTGGAGGAAACCTGCTATATTCTTCCATTAGCACTAAGGGATCTTTTATATGGACTTTCCCACAGACAGAACAGCACACACCATGGCCTTTGATATACCAGTCATGGTGCCCTGGTTGGGATGGGGGGAAACCCATAGGTAATGAGTAAACTGAGGTGATTCAATCCTATGCCGCATGCACCTCATGCGAATGCTCTACCATCTGAGCTAAATCCTGCCTACCCCTCTCCAATAAAACAGTGAAATAAAATTAAATTGAGATCCCCCCCCCCCCCCCCCATATTTAACTATTTAAAATACATGTAAACAGTTCTGTATAAAAATGTTATTAAATGAATACCACAAATAAAATCTTGTAATTCGTTCTCAGAAGACAAATATGTAAGTTATTGAGGTTTTAATTGTAGTAAGTTAATGTGAAAGTTTGTTTTGTTTAGCAACACCATCAGAGCACACTGATTTATTAATCATTGGCTATTAGATGTCAATAAGTAATTTTGACATATAGTCTTAATGAAGAAACCCACTACATGTTTCCATTAGTAGCAAGGGATCTATCATATGCACCATCCCACTGCCCTTGATATCCAGGTCATGGGGCATTGGCTAAAACAAGAAATAGTCCAGTGGGCCCACCAACAGGGATAAATCGTAGACTGACCATGCAGCAAGAAGTGCACTATCACTGGGCTACGTCCCACCCTTTAATAATGTGAAATGCAGCAGTAACTTTTATTGCCAATAAATTCACAAACTGACAAACCTTTATATTGGTAAAAACTGCACGTTAATACTTCAAATATTATTTCTCAAGATAAAATACACATGTAACAGCTATTTCATAAAAAATAAGAAAATAACATAAAGAGCAATACAAGGTACCTGTATTTAAAACGCTAAGCTCAAATAATGAAATAATGGAGGTTATGATTTAATGCCAGATGTATTGGGGTAAACATGGAATGATGCTAACAAAAACCTGCCCCAGTTACTTACCGAAACCCCTAGTTGAGCCTGCGAAAAACACAACACACTTGAAACTTATAATCTATGTTCAGCTTGAGTAAACCAGCATTTTATATACCTAACATCTGTACACTATGCTGCCTATTTTGACACATTTGAAAACAAATCCTGAATAAAATAAACAAAGTACTTGTGTCCAGACTGATTGGTGATTTCTGTAAAATTTAAGTTTATGTTTCAAACACCAACAAAATTTAGTTTCACTATTATCTAAAGTTTTGAAGTTTTGTTTAACGACACTATTAGAGCACATTTATTTATTTATCTTCGGCTAGTGGATGTCAAACATTTGGCAATTTTTACAGTTTTAGAGAGGAAACCTGCTACATTGTTTCATTACCGTAGTAGAAAGGATAATTTTTACACCCACATGAAGGATAGCACATAGCACAGCCTTTAAGATAACAGTGATGGTGCACGGACTGAAATGGGAAGTAGCCCATTAAGGCACAACAGCACGGATCGATCCTAGACTGTTCACATATCAGGTGAGCTATTGAGCACTGGGCTACCTCCTGCCCCTTTCACTACCGTCTAAACCCTTTGATAAAAACGATGCATAGTCTCTATAAACTGCATAGGCCAGAAAGATTTAGTAAATAACTCATACAAAAGCAAATAGTACTGAAACACTTTAATCTTTAAAAAAAATAACAAGGTTTTTCAATTAAAAATTATAAAACATTTCAACTATTAAGACTATAAAAAATAATAATTTGAAAAAGAGATTTTTTAGCCACCTTGACAACCACACAGTGATGGAAATGGATTTCAGGAAAGAGATGCATGCTTAGCATGTTGCGAAGGAGAGAGGGAGTTTGTGGTTGGAGAAGGGGATGAGGAGTGAATGAAACAGAAATGTCTCAGGACCCGGCTTTTTATGTGTGTATATACCATTTCCATCACTGCAACAAAACCCAGAACTTACCAATCTCTGACTAAGTTGTTTATTAGCAGCAATTTCATGGTCAAGGAGTCTTTCTTTATCAGCAAGTTTAGCTTTCAACTACAAGCAGGAAAACATTAGCTGGGTCAAGCAGCTGTTCTGTCTCTACCTTGGTCAACCTCATACTTGTCTAGTTTTAACTTACGATGGATCATCAATTAGTATAAGTATCTTATTGTGCTATATGAACTTGTTACAATGGAGTATACAACATTAGTGATCAGAAAAACAGTAGTTAAATCAGAAAACAACAGGTTACTGGTATTAAAAGATGACAGAACACAGGTTATTTAATAATACAATATCAACACTAAAACATGCAGGAACAGAAAAAATAGTTATCATTTTTGTGCACAGGTAATTTCTTGCAACTTATTTTAAGCAATAGTGTAACATTTAATATTTAAGACGAAACTAATTTTCATGAATTATATTATTGATCTACCTGTTCAGCTTCATTGTCAGCAGTTGTACCAGATGCCTGGGAAAACAAATAATTTCAATTTTGCTACTTTGTGATCAGTGTATTAGAGAATATTTGTTATCGTTCAAAGAATAAACTGTGTATTCAGAGAGATCTACTGCAGCTGTAATACTTAGTGTAAACAGTAACTGGTGTGGAACTTACATTGGCTGGTAAAATCAGCCATTTGCTGTAAATTTGGAGAGGCCAGCAAATAAATAAAATTTCAAGATCAAGTATATCCAATTAATGACAAAGCACATTGTCCTCAGCATGAAACTCAGTTGCTCAGACAACTTGCTCAGAAAAGAGTTATTAAGACTGTGTGAGAAAGAAAACCCACTGCAGCCATATCACTGTGATATATACCCTGTAAATCAAAATACTGTCTGGTTTAAGCTTCTCAACACTTCTCTCTTAATGTAAAGGAAGTATTGATTCTGGCTCAACAGTACAAATTGTGCAGCAAATATTTTCAAATCTTAGTAAATAAAAATAATTAAAACATATTTTGTTGCATTCCTTTTTTTCACTGAAGATTTAAGCACAGCTCTTGTCGTTACAAGCTCTAAGCTTTGCAGAAATCTCTGCACAGGAAGGAATTCATTCAAATACTACTATATGTTAAACTATATTATGTTTAATATACTAAGAATTGTATTTACAAGAAGAATGCTGATACTACTTATTTACAGTGCATGCAATTAAAATACTACTAAGGCCATCCTTTAAAAAAAAAAAAAATTCTACTGTAAACCAAATGACTGATAAAAATCATCCCATCTATCCCAGACTCAGACTGGCCTAGCCAGTGACTTTGTCTGGGACACACAAATCATACTTTCTTTTATTATTTTTTTTCTTTCAAATTTTCAAATAAAAACAAATAACAGCCAATGGTTAAAACGGTCTATCAACTTATAGTAAACCCATTTTTTAAAGGTTTGTTAAACTAAATTTGTATACAAACATCAAATGTCCAAGACAAAGCATCTAGTTACTACAACGTGACATACATCTAGTCTGGTTCTACAACACTAGACTCATGCTCAACTTACTTCATTTACCACTGATACTAGTACACTGAACTACAACACTAGACTGGTCCTCTGCTTCCTTCATTTACCACCGATAATAGTACACTGGAACTACAACACTAGACTGGTGCACTGCTTACTTCATTTGCCACTGATACTAGTACACTGGAACTACAACACTAGACTGGTGCTCTGCTTACTTCATTTGCCACTAATACTAGTACACTGGAACTACAACACTAGACTGGTGCTCTGCTTACTTCATTTACCACTGATACTAGTACACTGGAACTACAACATTAGACTGGTTCCCAGTTTACTTCATTGCCACTGATAATAGTACACTGGAACTACAACACTAGACTGGTGCTCTGCTTACTTCATTTACAACTGATACTAGTACACTGGAACTACAACATTAGACTGGTTCCCAGTTTACTTCATTGCCACTGATAATAGTACACTGGAACTACAACACTAGACTGGTGCTCAACTTACTTCATTTACAACTGATACTAGTACACTGAACTACAACACTAGACTGGTGCTCTGCTTACTTCATTTACCACTGATAATAGTACACTGGAACTACAACACTAGACTGGTGCTCTGCTTACTTCATTTACCACTGATAATAGTACACTGAACTACAACACTAGACTGGTGCTCAACTTACTTCATTTACAACTGATACTAGTACACTGAACTACAACACTAGACTGGTGCTCTGCTTACTTCATTTACCACTGATAATAGTACACTGGAACTACAACACTAGACTGGTGCTCTGCTTACTTCATTTACAACTGATACTAATACACTGAACTACAACACTAGACTGGTGCTCAACTTACTTCATTTACAACTGATACTAGTACACTGGAACTACAACACTAGACTGGTGCTCTGCTTACTTCATTTACCACTGATAATAGTACACTGGAACTACAACATTAGACTGGTTCCCAGTTTACTTTATTGCCACTGATAATAGTACACTGGAACTACAACACTAGACTGGTGCTCAACTTACTTCATTTACAACTGATACTAATACACTGAACTACAACACTAGACTGGTGCTCAACTTACTTCATTTACAACTGATACTAGTACACTGGAACTACAACACTAGACTGGTGCTCTGCTTACTTCATTTACCACTGATAATAGTACACTGGAACTACAACATTAGACTGGTTCCCAGTTTACTTCATTGCCACTGATAATAGTACACTGGAACTACAACACTAGACTGGTGCTCAACTTACTTCATTTACAACTGATACTAGTACACTGGAACTACAACACTAGACTGGTGCTGAGCTTACTTTATTCTTGTCCTCCAGCTGTTTCTGGAGTGCCTGCACAGCATCCTGCTCCTGTTTTAAAGCATCCTGTCCCGTCTTAATTATGCCGTTCAGTTTGACAAGGTTAGTCGACAAATCCTTTGTCTTTTTCTTCTCGAGCGCCAAAAGCTGTAATGAAACGGGTTAATCCCATACTAAGAACCAACTCCAACATAGGAATGGACTATGAAGGGGGGTTATTTCAGAGATGAAAATTTACAAATTTGATGGTGTATCCATCTTCTTCTTTTTTTCATTCATTATTTAAGCATTTCAAGGCAGTGAAATTGCTGCTGTTACTTATATCAGTTTTAAAACCTAGCACATAATAGCTAAAGGAAGTCATAATCATCCAAACAGATTTTTAACTGAAAGGACCATTGTTTGAATTACTTCCAGCTGAACTATTGTTGTACATATTTGAAGTAATTGGATGGTTAAACAAGCAGACTAACATTACTTGTGTCAACATTAATTTATTGTAAGAAAAGTTAACTTTTATTTCGGATTAACATTTCTGAGACAAGACAGGCATTTCTTACCAAGTTATATTAATACCTGGATTAAAGAATCTACTGTGGTGTCCAAAAACAAATTAGCTATTAAAATTATATGGTTAGAAAAAAATACAATTGCTGGAAATAATAAAGATTTTAATAATCAAGAACATGATTGTTTTAGGAAGTAATTAACCAGCTTACCAAGTCTATATAATTGTAAGTTATTTAGCACATATCTAGTTGCAAAAAATGTACCACAAAAGTTTGTTAATAAATTGTGCTACTTTGAAAATGAGATGAATTGGAACAGTGCAAAAGTGTGTATAACCATGGTTAGTAACAGATGACTGGTGTCAATGCACTGCAAATCAATTTGTTTTTCAATGCAGAGATAAAATGAAACATAAAACCATAAATGTAATTTTTTCCACTTGCAACCCATCAAATTGTATATTAACTAAACAATCTATTGTATTTACATGAAAGTAAGATTTATATTTACTCCAACCCACTTCTACGTAAACTAGTCCATTGTAGGGATGTTTCATGTCAACAACAATATTCTTTTAAAATAAGCAAGTCTTACCCTCTTCAGTTCTTCCAAATCAGCAGTCGATGAATTAGCTGTTTCGATCTGCTTATTCAAAACAATTATTTTCTCTTTACTCTGAAAAAATTAAATAGATAAATCAGATACAAAAACACAGTAATAACAACTGTGGCTGCCATATACAAACAAATTTGTTATAAATAATTATAAAGCTAGTTTATTTTGTTTAAACCACCACCACTAGAGCACACTGAATAATTAATTAATGGCTACATTTGGTTATCCTAACACATTCTTAAGAGGAAACCTGCTACATTCTTTCATTAGTAGCAAGGGATCTTTTATATGCTCTTTCCCACTGGCTGGAATGGGAAAACCCCAATGGGTTTGCTGAAGAGACTAGATCCTATGACCCACTTTAATGAAAGAAAAAAAAAAAATCAAATAAAAAAACGTCCTGCCCCCTAAGAGATCAAAGCTGCACAAACATGTGTTATCAGGTGTATGTAAACATTATTAGATTCATTACAAAACAT
The DNA here is from genome assembly GCF_016097555.1 of Gigantopelta aegis. Classification (NCBI taxonomy): domain Eukaryota; kingdom Metazoa; phylum Mollusca; class Gastropoda; order Neomphalida; family Peltospiridae; genus Gigantopelta; species Gigantopelta aegis. Next base: position 110,211,811 of record NC_054702.1, on the reverse strand, counting down.
CAGGAACTGTTTTATTTAACAATGCACTCAACACATTTTATTTACGGTTATATGGCATCGGACATATGGTTAAGGACCACGCTGATATTGAAGGAGGAAACTCGCTGTTGCCACTTCATGAGCTACTCTTTTTGATTAGCAACAAGGGATCTTTTATATGCACCATCCAATATACAGGATAGCACATACTACGGCCTTTGATGTACCAGTCGTGATGCACTGGTTGGAGCGAGAAATAGCGCAATGGGCCCACTGACGGGGATCGATCCCAAACCGACCGCGCATCAAGTGAGCACTTTACCACTGGACTATGCCTCGCCCCCTACGAAACATTAGATTCATGGTATTAAAGACTAAAATTACATCTTGAGCTTCTTTCTGTAATGATGAGCACGTTTCTTCAGCCATCTTCAGCTGATTCTCTAAAACTTCAACCTTCGATTCCATCTAAATGAAAAAGAAAATCTGAGCTTTAAAAAGATATTATACTTTAAATGAAGATAATTATTGTCAAACAACATTCCTCTTGTATGACATTTTAAATGGATGCTTTTATGTATGAAATATCTATAAGTGCAACAGCATAACTAAAGAAATACTTCACTGCTTAAGAAGCGTTACACTTGCAAGCTATTTTCTAAACTATAAACATTACTAAAGTGACTTTGGACTAGTGTAAATGGTAGCAAAACAACAAGACCTATTCTGTCATCAACCAAATATAATAAATTGATGTCAAGATGCATGTTTAATACCACTAAGTCTACACAATTTACAACCACAACTTTATGAACATCGGTTATTTCGCCATGTTGGTAATAAATATAAAAATTGTTTTAAATACAAATTATGCTTTCTTTTCATATCTTTCAGTGACATTATCAATTATTTAAAATGACCATGTCATAAAATTTGTAATTATCAGGAAAAGAAACCAAACAAAATGTTATTAGAAAGTGATGATTAGACAGCATACATATATGTATGAAATAATTAACATATTTTAAACCAAAACAAATAATGTCCCATTCACCCAGGATAATAAAATAAGATAAAAACAGGTTATACTCTATACAAATCTAGAAACTAAGCTTCCACGTGATAAATCAAGATGGATGTAGTAAAATAAATCCAGAGTTTTTATAAAAATGGCAATACTGAAACAAAATTCAGCTGCGACATTCTAATATAATTAATATCTTTGATCAAACCTTCACCATTACAATAAATACAAAATTTAGCTGATTAATATTCATGTCATAAATTTATTTGACGTGAGGGGAGTAAAAAAACCCCTTAAAAAAACCCCCAACAGACGAGGATACAACTGATTTAACAGTTAATAAATGGTAGTTTAATGAAAATAGTCTGTAGTTTGTCATAAACGGCCAGTTAGTGACATCACTAAATGAGGGAAATCATGCACCACAAGCTGGGTCAGGTATAGCAACATGCTTATACTATTATCCTATCTCCAGCTTCAACTGGTAAACCACAAAAACAGCCAAAAAATTCTCTTTTTTATAAAACCAAAACATTTCTTCAAATGCTGTAGCCGTAGGTGATTATATGCACTGTTTAGTAATATTGTAGTTGTGTAAGAAAATCCTGAAATAAAGTGATATCAGATTGTGTAAAGTGATATAACATATTATGCATGCATTAGTATAATGGCCAAGCCTGCAGGGTCATGTAATAAAATATTTCATGCTTTAATAATAATATGGTTGCATGCAAAATGACACATGACCAGTGGGCAGGAAAGTCATACCTCTTCTATAATTAAAGGAAGGCTTTTTTCTACACATCGATAGGCAAAACCCAAATCAGATACATCCTACAATGGATGAATGACAAACATGCTACATTTATACCACTAAAATGAAGGGAAAATTGTATATGTCGGAACAAACCTAATGCATCGCACGAAGGAAAACTAATCTGGATTATTCACATCAACATATTAAATTATTTAAAGCTTAATGTAGGTATTTCAACCAAAACTAACATGGCTGGCATCAAGTTGACTTCATTTAACTCAGACATCCATGTAGTAGGGTTGGACTTAAGGAGGAGTTTGATTTGTTTAACAACATCACTAGATCACATTGATTTAATAAACATTGGCTACTGGATATCAAACATTTGATAATTCTGACAGTCTTAGAGAGAAACCCCACTACACTTTTCCATTAGTAACATGGATATTTTATATGTACCATCCCACAGACAGGATAGCACATACCATGGCCTTTGATATACCAGTTGTGGTGCACCTGCTCTAAGAATGAAAAATAGCCCAATGGGATCAGGGATGGGGATCAATCCTAGACCAACTGTGCATCACGTAAGTGCTTTACCACATGGCCAAGTCTCACCCTGGATGGACTTGAATGCAAGCCTGATGACAGCAGTAACAAAAGACTACTTTCAATGTCTTCAACATACTAAGTTTGTTATATCAACAGATGGTTGTCTTCTCAATAATATCTTTTTTTTTATATTTAAGGGTAAATCAAAATTATTGAAGTACAAATTTAATTTATTTGATTTGATTTTATTATTTGATTATTTAACTTATTAGTGTTGAGTAGTTATATTTTAAGAGTATTAAGCAATCCAAATAGACTGCCTCATTACTAAGATCATCAGTGAAATTAAGAGGAAAATGCATGCCAATATGATTTAAAATGGTATTCAGACAATTCAGGCAGATATATGTGATAGACAAACATTCTATCCATTCTGGTTACATTCATGTTTATGCCACAGTACTAAATCTCAATGCAACATAACAATAGTGATGTGCTACCTCAAGCAAACCAACAGAACTACTAATAATACAGACTATATGGCACTGATAACATGCTGATACAGATAATAATTAAAAAAACCCTTAAAATAAGGCAATTAATTCCTTTGGCAAACTCATAATACTACAATTAATTTCAAGCAAAAATAACAACTTCAGATCAGCTGTTACAAAACAGATACATATAATAGTGAACAAACAAGTCAAGCCAAACTTTTTGAGGAATTTTAAGTAATTATAACAAAACCACTTCAAATACAAATAAAAAGTCAATGGCTACAGATGACATCTTCAGTTGACACCGCTAGAGCGCTATTTGATGTCAAACATTTGTTAATTTTGACACATGGTCTTAGATAGTCAATAAATTTTTTCCATTAGTAGCAAGGTTTTTTTATATGCACTATCCCACAGACAGGATAGCACATACCACACCCTTCGATATATACCAGTCATGGTGCACTGGCTGGAACGAGAAACAGCCCAATGGGCCCATCAATGGGTACCGAGCGTTTTATGTCCAGTCCCTAGAATGTTCTGTAAACCAAGGTAACTGAACACACTGAACACATAAAACTATGCACAACTAATATTCACCTCAGTACTGCCTCTGAACTTCTTTAGCTGCTGTTGCAAGGTTTCAATCTCCTCCTTGGACTAAATAATAATGATAATGATAATTAAAAAAATGTAACAATAAGAATAAAAAGAATACTGTGGAATTTCATTTAATCATGCACTGGCACAGTTTCTTACTTAAGGTTCAGAATACACCAAACAAATGTAGTGATATGTCATGGGCATCACCTGCACTTTGATTTACAATTGTGTGAATCAGAATACTTCACTCATGCCGCTTTTAAGTAAATATGCAAGGTTTTCTTCTGATCCTTTAATTACAGAGGAACCTGACAATGGAATGTTAATTCAACCAAAAAAATCAGCACGTTATATAATTTGTAGTTAAAAAAAACATTAACATCTGACGACTATAGGTGCCTAAAAAAAAGGTTAATTACCTATGGCTGCTAGCTTTCACTTATCGTGACCCAGAACTTCTACATATTACAAACTGTTACTAAAATTCAGATAAAACACTTTTAGCATGATGTTTATATCTACCGTATATCTGCCTATAAGTCAAATTTTTTTCACCCAAAAATTATTTTATAACTTGGGGGTTCGACTTATAAGAGGGTAAAACAATTTCACCCAAAAATATTACCGTTTTGGGGATTATTTTACAAGGTTTATTGTTGAAGTATGCCCTGTATTTAGACTCAAATATGTTAATTTGACACATTTATTTTTTATAACCTATTTTGGGGGGCATTAGAACAGTTTTGATTATGTGAAAAGGCGTGCGATCTCACTCACATGCCAAGACAGCAGTCCACTTAGTTAAAATAACAGTCATCACTAATAGCAAAAATGTAAACAATACTAACTACCTGTTGCCCGAGTTTATTTTGAAATCTGGTCACTGGCATTAATGGTTGTTCAAACAATGTTTTGTCGGTGATTAACTTCATGAATATTACTCTTCATGAATATTACTGAGTTTTCCCGTAAAATATCTTAGACTTATCTCTGCAGTTCACTAGAGCAATAGGGACACACATCATTTGGTACAAAAACCAGTGTACTTTCCAGAGTTATCCTCCTTACATGTATTAATATGGCGGCAAAACATGTGATTAACCGATGATACATGTACTTTCAGTTTTATTGTAGTGATCTGTTGTCCGTGTTTATAAATAAAGTTGTTGTCTGTGCACAAAACCATGCTGTACAGTGCCATACGGTAACAGTCAAACAGCTTTCAGTATCTACTAAGGGAATATTTGGTTTTGATGCTATGTAGTTTGATTGGAATATATTATAGTGCGATGTACAAAACGTGAAAACCGAAGTTTGTAAAATAATTTCTTTTCAAATATTGTACATTATTGTTCTCATGTGCAGAAAATAAGAAATACTTCAATATTTATAAGTTGTTTTTCATGGGTCGACTTATAAATGGGTCAATAAAAAAATATGTTTTCAGGGCTTGAAATTAGGGACTCGACTTATAGCCGAGATCGACTTACAGGCGAAGATATATGGTAGTGACACTACAGTACCTTTTTTAATGAAGACTGTTCCTCCTGTAACCTTGCTGCCCACCTCTCCTCCTCCTGTTTAGCACTAGTCTCAAGGTGAGTCAACTGTTTCTCCTTTACAACAGAAAATACAACCCAATCAGTATCTAGTATTTTGAAAACTTAAAGGCTATTCTAGACGTAGAGACAGCAAATGGTACCTGCCTCATAATTCTTTTTTAATGAATATACAGGAAATGTTTTATTTAATGACGCACTCAACACATTTTATTTACGGTTATATGGCATTGGCACCAAAAAATTCTGCCAGGTTTAATATACCAGTTGTCAAATATTAGGAGATATTATGTACATTTTCATTTCTAATAAAGGCTAAAAGAAAGAAAAAAAGGACCAATGAATTAACTCCCTTAAATAGTGAGGTATTTAATGTACTCCCCCAACCCACACTGCAGCTGTGTAGTGTAGGTACTAAAAATTATCTAGAATGACGTCAGTTATGATTTATGAATAATGATATCATTATTGTTTTCAAATAAAGTTTGGAACACTTAGCTTATTTTGTAAAATGCTTTCCGGCACTTACTTGACATGTGGTACTTAAATGAAAACAAAAGTAGGAATAACATTTTTTTCCTTGTTATGGGGAATTCAAAGTACAGTTGAGAATGGTCTAACAGTCACCTGTATAGAACAGTCACCTGCCCATAACGGCCACCATAAATCCCGCCCAATGCATTTTCTTCTTTATTTTATCTGTATATACCAGCCACCTGTTCAATGCGACCAGTGGCCACTATTTTGTTACCAAAATTAATGGATGAACATGCTGTAACGGCCACAAAAGTATAATGACAACTATTTTTTGTCTGAAATGGACACTTGAACTTGCCATAACAATCACAAGATATATACATGTATTGACCTGTCCCAGTCACACTATATAAAGTTATTGTTTTACTTAAGTTGAAACAAAGCATCATTAATAGTATTTGCATGTTATATCGGTATGATTTGATCGGTCATTTAATTTGCAAGGCGATTTGTCATTGACTTGCATCAAACTTACACATATATTCGACCTATCAACACCGACAGATAATGTGTTCCAAGGTGTGTGATTGCTGCTAGTCAGACAAGCAATTGCGACAGTATGCCAGGATGTTTCTTCAACCATTACACATTGACAAACTGACCCTTTTGTTAATGTAAATAATGATTTCTTGCCTGTAATCTTTTACATGTGCACTAATTTAAGAGATAACCAAATGCAGTGGAAGCAATCAATGATAAACAGCATTTTCAAAAAGTGTTTAATATAGTGACTTTCAACAAAACATATTAAATTTATTTTCTTTGAATAACATTTTTATGTAGTAAAAAAAAGAAAGTTTTTCTTTCTATTTTATATTTTGGTGATGACTGTTAATACTTTATGCATTCCAATTTAGGTTTTTTTTATTATAGTATATTATTTTATATGTATTTTTCTTTACTTCTATATAACAGCCACCTGTCTATAATGACCACATTTGCATGGTCCCTTGAGTGGCCGTTATATACAGGTTTGACTGTATACAGTAAAATAGATTTAAATCATATAGTTCATTGTTAATAAGTTTATGATAAAAGTTCACCTTTAAGTGACTATTTCTTATTCATTTGTTATATAATCTTTAAAAGTACTATAAACTGCATAAAATATAACCATATTAAAAAATAGCATTAAATAATATGTCAATTCTTAATATAAGAGTATTTTTCATTCCAATGGTATGTGGCAAAGTCAAACAAACACACTATCAAAGAAAACATACACCTATTTGACTTACAGTTGATGATAAAATATTTCTGTAATTCTCAATCTGTTTTTGGTATTCTGTGTTTTCATCTTCCAGTTCTCCAATTCGGATTTCGAGCTGATAGCACTGAAAAAAAAGAAAGAAGAAATTAACATTTTAATTAAAAGATAAAATGAAACAATAAACAAATTAAAAACAAATCCAGAAAATCCTGTTCTATTTCACAAGTAAATTTAATGACATTCTTAAAATACCTCCAAATACTTAACATAACTATAGTGTTTTATAGTGAATGTCACAATAGTTTATGTACAAATAAATGTTCATGTTGTGAGAAAGATTAAAACCCCCCAGAAAGGAGTAATTAACAGCTGTCATGATAAAAACAACAACTATTATTGGAAACGTATGGTGACCAATATTTGACAATCAAGCTAATATATAACTCTACCAGAGGGTGACCAATATTTGACAATCAAGCTAATATATAACTCTACCAGACGGTGCACAATATTTGACAATCAAGCTAATATATAACTCTACCAGATGGTGACCAATATTTGACAATCAAGCTAATATATAACTCTACCAGATGGTGACCAATATTTGACAATCAAGCTAATATATAACTCTACCAGATGGTGCACAATATTTGACAATCAAGCTAATATATAACTACCAGATGGTGACCAATATTTAACAATCAAGCTAATATATAACTCTACCAGATGGTGACCAATATTTGACAATCAAGCCAATATATAACTCTACCAGTACCAGATGGTGCACAACATTTGACAATCAAGCTAACATATAACTCTACCAGATGGTGACCAATATTTGACAATCAAGCTAATATATAACTCTACCAGATGGTGCACAACATTTGACAATCAAGCTAATATATAACTCTACCAGATGGTGCACAATATTAAGTTGAACACAAAGCAAGTGTGACTAAAATGAGCTTAATTTATCACTTCATATAACCTGATTTTGATGGGAATGGGTCATACCATGTCATTAAAAACTGAGTAAAATAACGCTATGTATGTCCGTTATCTTATCTGCCCAGGGTATCTTGAGATGTGTCCTATGGCAAAATTTTCTTTAAAAAATACTGTTTATTTCTACCCATCATTATCGTGAGCACTTTTTTGGGTCCTTTCATCATCGATGATAGCGACCTTTAACTGTATAAATGAATAATTACCACTTTAACTGTATAAGTGAATAAATACCACTTTAACTGTGTAAGTGAATAATTACCACTTTTACTGTGTAAGTGAATAATTACCTCTTTAACTGTATAAGTGAATAATTACCACTTTAACTGTGTCAGTGAATAAACACCACTTTAACTGTGCAAGTGAATAATTACCACTTTAACTGTGCAAGTGAATAATTACCACTTTAACTGTGTAAGTGAATAATTACCACTTTAACTGTGTAAGTGAATAATTACCACTTTAACTGTATAAGTGAATAAATACCACCTTAACTGTGTAAGTGAATAAATACCACTTTAACTGTGTAAGTGAATAAATACCACCTTAACTGTGTAACTTTACCTTTTCTAACACTTGTTTTGTATCAACAGATTCTTCCTGAGATTTGGCACTTGACTGTATCTGGACCAATTGTTGTTCCTAAAATAAACAGTTATACCAGTGTATTGGTCACATGTAGAAAGTTAAGAAAATCCAGTAAATATTCAATTGTCGGTGGTGATACAAAATGTTAATGGTAGAAGAAAATGTCAACTAACATTCATATCATGGAAAATTACACTAATTACATACCTAAAACTTAAAAGACCTATTTTATAATACTGTAATACTTACTATTTTTTCTAATTTTGTTTTATATTCCTTAATTTGTTTTTCATAAGTAGAATTGACTTTTTCCAATTCTTCTATTCTTTCTTGGTGTTTGACAGTCTGCAAAACAAGCAAAAGAATCAAATTAATCTGATATGAATAAAATATACTTCACATCCCATAAAATACATCATTTTCGCAACACTATATATTGACAACATGAAGTTTACCCAGAAACATACTCTGGCAGACACCCCATGGAAGTGATCAAATTTAGTCCTGCCTAATATTAGAAAACAAAATGGTGCTAACAAATCCTTCACATACCAATATAAACAATATGTCAAACAAAATAATAAAACGAGTTTAATCATAAATTAACTTCCTGGCAAATTCAACAGGAAAAATATTTGTCATATTCAATTTTAATTTGGCCAACTGTTAAGATCCTTCATATTTGATGTTAAATGTCACTGCGATGACAAAATCCTGAGAGAAGTCTGATACAAGAGCTTAAGCCTTACCTTTTGTGAATCACCCATAGCTTGCTGAAGTTTATCTTTCCACTTCTTTTCTTCTGATTCTATACTGCTTTCCAGCTGATGTAATTTGTTTTCCTATAAAAACAGTGAGAAAAATGACCAAACATTGAAACAAAAAAGAGACGAAGCAATTTAATAGTAAAAGTAAAAATATTTACTAGACAATGTTAAACATAAAAAGCTCTAAATAAACTCACTGTTTCTTTAACAACTGTTTTGTAGTGTGTATTTTCTGACTCCAGCTGTTGGATTCGACTTGTTTGTTCAGAAACCTGAAAATAACCAACATTTCAGTTTTAATACAAAATTATTTGACAAATAATAACTACAAGTAATTCTAAGTATTAAGAAACTACGGCATCATGGCCACAATTTTATGAGGCACAATTAAAAATGTTACTGTTTTATTATCCATGTACTAACATAAATAAAAATAAACTAAAATCAACTACAAAGCCAATACATCAATAAAACATTGTTTTAGATTATCAGATACCTAATCCTATGTAACAGATTGGAGGTTACTAAAATGGTGAAATCAAAGGATGTAAATCAACTTACTTTGGCTGTCATCACAGATGCTTGCTTTTCAAACTGCTTCACCCACTCTTTATGACTCTGAAAAAAGTAAATGATCAAATGCTACAATGGCATTTCATGTTATTCAAAATATCCGAGTAACAAAACAAAATTGAAAACAAAACTTTTTATTTTCTTAGAAAGAAACATTGCGGAAATAATTTAAATCAAATTCATTTGAGCAATACCATAGCACATAAAAGCACACAATTGTGCCATGAAATTTCAAATGGAATAAAAATTATCATACTTAGTTATTTTGCTCAATAAATAATTTATCCGATTGTTAATAAATTTATCATTACCTTAATGGCCACAGACCATAAATACAATATTATGCAAAAATTATTATCAAACACACAAAAAGAAAATAGAGCATCCAAATGTTATGAGACAATAAATTAGGCTAACTAAATATGTTTGCAGTACCACATCACCTATTAACATTTACCACACCAACAGCAGTGATAACCTCCTAACGTAATATTAATTTACTATATCCAATACAAACCTACTCACCAGTTTCTCATTTACTTTAACACTTGGGAATAGCCTCTGAAGAATTCCCTTGTCGAGTGATTCGACGTCACAGACTTCTGATGAGACCTTTTCCTATTTAAAAAAGAAACCATATTACATAGTAACCAGATTTAATTTTTAGTAAATCTTTCCTAAGTTACCTCAATAGATATCAGGTGGGATTTTTTAATTGCGAAAAATATGAACCATAAATATTAATAACATTGTTTTCCTTTTTCTTAACCATGATGTAAAAAAACAGTTTTAATGCTTAATCATGTCTATTTACAAATAAAAGATTAATAATAATGATGATGATGATAAAAATTTACAATAACAATAATAACTTTATTACCTCTCCCCCTCCATACAATGTTACAAACACCTATAGGCAGAGTTATGAAATTATTTGTCACGCCTCAACAAAGGCTCAGGTTAATGGATTAGTTTATCCACATTCGCCGAAGCTCATAATCATTATTCTTTAAGTAATAACACACAAAAATGTGTAAGCAGTAAAACAGAAAACTAAATATGAATAGCTATGCAGGGAATTTATAGCAAAAGAAAAAGATAGAGAACAAAAAATAATACTATGGTAAGAGATCTAGCAGGATACTTAAGTAATGTTTGTAAACACTTCTTATTAGTGGTTTGTACATTTTTATCCTGCACCCCCTGTTGGTATTAACCAATTATACTGTGTTTAAAGAAAAGCAAACTGCTATTAGAAAATTATTGCCTGTCACATGACGTCCAACTGAGACTAGATTTTCAATTGCATATTCTATGTTGATCATTTTAATACAATATTGTGTTTTGGTAAACAAAATAAAAATTATGTATTCAATTAGAAATTGTAAGTCATGACAAAGCTAACATCTTAAATGTTTTATGTCATACTACAAAACCATGTGTGTACAACTTGAGCACATCGAAAGTTAGGAATAACTGATTTTCCTACTGTTATTGCCAGTTGCAGGAAAAAACAAGAACAGGTTAATGACTTAGCTTATCGGGTTTATTCTGTTCAGGATGAATGGGGAATTCCATTTGGCACGCCTTGCAGTTTCCCATTCTAACTGTCACTAAATAAAGCTGATAACCTATGCCATAAACCTGTTATTCTCTATGTAAATAATAATATTTTTGCAAAAAATTATATGAAACCCAAGTAATTTGACATTTGAAGAAATGATGAGTGGGTGGGTGGTGAATTGGCAAAAGCTTTGTGAAAAAATGAAACATGCAGCTCTGATATGTATATTCATGCAGTTATGTTCTAGTTGACCAGACAACATTTTGTTAACACTGCTCATTATCTGCTGTGCAAGTTTCAGAGATCACAGTTGTCAGGGTTTCTGCCAGAGGGTAAAACGGGTATGGTGCCATACACAAATTTTTTGGCAGATATAATTTTTTTAAGTTAACTTTTTGACAAAATTAATTACTCTTTTTATGATTGGATGATTTTCTTAACCTTAACCCTAAACATGACCCATTTTCTTTCTGGGGGAGGTCCCCCATACCCAGTTGACTATAGTTGCATTCAATTCTATAGCGCCATAACCAAACATTTCTTTCTGGCAGAAACACTGGCTGTTAATTTTTTTTCAAATTCTTAATTATTAAATATACCATATTAAAAAAAGAAGTAAAGTTTGTTTTATTTAACGACGCCACTAGAGCACATTGATTTTTTATCTTATCATCGGCTATTGGACGTCAAACATATGGTCATTCTGACACCGCTGTCGCCACATAGGCTACTCTTTTACTACAGGCAGCAAGGGATCTTTTATTTGCACAAACAATGGCCTTTGTTGAACCAGTTATGGATCACTGATCAGTGCAAGTGGTTTACACCTACCCATTGAGCCTTGCGGAACACTCACTCGGGGTTTGGAGTCTGTATCTGGATTAAAAATCCCATGCCTCGACTGGGATCCGAACCCAGTACCTACCAGCCTGTAGACCGATGGCCTAACCACGACGCCTACGAGGCCGGTTATATACCATATTAATGCAGGAAAAATATTCAGTTTACATGTAACCAATTTTTTAATTGATTAGCAATAATTTCTGAAGACAATCAGAAGTTAGAAGCAATAAAGAAATCCAGTCAGAATTTGAATAGTAGCATCAATTAGCTAAACTATGAGTTTCAGAAATTAAAGGTTAATACAGATCAGACATGTTAGTTTTCTTGGTTGTGCTTGCATGCAAAAATATGAAGATATAATTATTATCTTCATAATAAAATTGTATTTAAGAGATGAAGATTGGTTGTCAACATTTCACATGCTATACTGATCAGTTTTCTCAATTCTGCTTTCACAAAAACAACTGTAGCAACTGAAACGTCAAGACCTAAAACCATACAAAAATAAACGAACAAACACAGACATATACACACATACAGAAAATGGTTGCTTAGTTCTATGAAATGTTAAAAATTCTAAAATAATCATGTTAATAAATTGATAAATGGATTTGTGAATGGATGACATTTTTTGTTTTTTTTTGTTTACAACATTAAACATAATTACCCGAACAGATTTAACAGCACTATCAACTTTAACAGTTACAGCTTTTTCAGCCTGTTCTAAAGCTTCCATAGCTTTCCAATTCTTTTCTCGTAATTCCTGAAACAGGAATGATAAATATCAATGCCATTTTCAGTTTTTGGTTTTACCAATCAAAACTAGTATTCTGAGAAGTGGATGTGTATATTTGTTGACAGAGTAATATATAATTACTTTAGCTAAACTGAATATTACTTTGCAAAATAAAACTAATAAATTATTTTTCAGTAAGCCAGAAACTTTAACTGTCTGTGAACTTTGTGTGCAATATCAAAAACATAGCAGCCCTTTTTTGTAGCTTGAGATTAAATATGTCTTAACATAACAATAATAAAAAATGGTCAATGCTTGAAAATGGAATTCAACATAAAAATTAGAGACATTAACAATTAGATATCTGGGTTAAAATGTCAAGTAATCTTCAACAGTTAAGGAAGGAAACGTTTTATTTAATGACACACTCAACACATTTTATTTACGATTATATGGTGTCAGACATATGGTTAAGGACCACAAATATATTGAGAAAGGAAACCCGTTGTCGCCACTTCATGGGCTACTCTTTTCGATTAGCAGTAAGGGACCGTTTATATGCACCATCCCACAGACAGGATAGTACATACCACAGCCTCAGTTACACCAGTTGTGGAGCACTGGCTGGAACGAGAAATAGCCCAATGAGTCCACCGATGAGGATTGATCCTGGACCGACCGTGCATCAAGCGAACGCTTTATGACTGGGCTACGTCCCGCCCCTCTTCAACAGTTAATTGTTCAGTGGAAATTTGACATTCAGACATGTTATTAATGCCAACATTAACAGTATAACAAGCAGGTTAATTGTTCAGAGGAAATTTTACATCCAGACATGTTATTAATGCCAACATTAACAGTATAACCAGCAGGTTAATTTAAACACACAAGAAAAACACACACAAATGTTGTTAATTTAAACACACAAGAAAACACACACAAATGTTTTAGTTTTAAGGTTTCACACTAATATAACAGATGGCAGCTTCCTCAACAGTCAAAATCAAACTCATCCAAAATGGTTATAAAAACTATGAAGATATGCTTCTACAGTCCAGCCAGTTAAAATGGCCATCTAGAAATCTATGTATAAATCCTGGAAATACATACTTGTTAGTTATTATTCTTTAACTAACAAGGCAAGTGGATTCACACTATATTGTATCATAAAGCAAGATGAGGGAAATCTACATATTTTCTACCCATTCACCACTACAGTCTACACTAAGAGAAGTGTGCTCGAGGGAGAGAAAGGGACGAGTATACTTTTATAACTTATGCAAACTTAAACATTTACTAAGCAAAGTAATCTTTACAATTAACTTTTTTCTTAAAGTAAAATGCAAGTTAAATAAATTATTCTTAAACCATTGTGGGCTGCTGTAACTCCACCTACCATTGTAGTATTATGACTGGTTAGTCAATATTTTAAAGGGACATTCCTGAGTTTGCTGCATTGTAAAATATTTCCGATTAATAAAATATTTCTATGATTAAACTTACATATTAAATATATTTTCTTGTTTAGAATATTAGTGTCTGTATATTCAACGTGTTTCTGGCCATCTTAATATTTGTAACAAGCCGAAACTGGATTTTGTCTTCAAATAATGTTGCACGTACAAAAAAAATTATTTTAGAAAATACGTTTAATATACAACCACTAATATTTTATGCAGAAAAATATATTTGATATGTAATTACAATCGTTAAAAAGTCTCTGTTAGTCGATAACATCTTAAAAATTGCAGCAAAATCAAGAAAGTCCCTTTAATGGAAGGAAGAAATAGGAAAAAGATATTATGACTAAAACAGAAACAAATCAGGTTGAGTGAGTTACAGCTTTTACTTCTTGAGCGACCTTTTTTAGTTAAACAGAATTAAAATCATGATAGGAAATCTTTAGTACATACATTATTTTTGTTCTTCTGAGCATCCAACTGTTCCCCTAAAGACGACAGCTCAGCTTTTGTGTTCTGAAGTTCTGTCTTCAATTTGTCAATTTCTCCAGTCTTCTCAGACAAACTAAAATACAAATAATCACAGTTACAGAAGTGTTTAAAAGTCAACACTTTCCCATGCAGTAATAAATGGAATTTTTACACACAAATTACAGTAGGTGTTCTGCAGTAAATCACAAACTCACCCACACCCTATTGCACAGCCAAATCTCAGTTGTGAAGCATAGAGAATAAAGTATTACAATATAAAACTAAATTCAGTACTTTCTAATCAACAATACTTTTAAATACTTCAGTACTAGCTACAGA
The DNA here is from genome assembly GCF_016097555.1 of Gigantopelta aegis. NCBI lineage: Eukaryota > Metazoa > Mollusca > Gastropoda > Neomphalida > Peltospiridae > Gigantopelta > Gigantopelta aegis. Next base: position 110,196,747 of record NC_054702.1, on the reverse strand, counting down.
TTTTGCCAGAATCATTTAAAGCATTCTTTATACAAAAACATGAAACAAAAACATATTCTAAAAAAGAATCCTGAAATCCATGCAACAGTTACTACAGATGCAAGAGTAAAACAAGGAGAGCTAATATCAGTGTCTTTTGAAGCACAAATTAAAGTCTCACATTTTTTCAAGGTTTTCTACATCTTTGTTCACATCTCCATTGACAGTTCCAGCAGGTGTGGTCGTCGTCTCCGCTTTAGTCCGATTCTCCTTCGTGACCTTCAACTCCTCACTCAGAGAGAAGTTCTTCTGACGCAAATCCTACACGACCAGTCAAACATTGTGAACAAAACATAAATAATTCCTCAGACCAATCTCCGTGTATTAATGTTTTTTAACACTACAGGACTACACACATTTTGTTATGTGATCTATAACAATATACAAAAAACCCCACACCAAATGTTTTTACCTTCTTTAAAATCGACTTTTGAATGATGATGGATACTACAGAGAAGACTATTAATAAGGTTCCCAACCGAAGAATGAGTTCCAAAACATATAAATTCTTTCACTTAATTATAATCTTCAGCGTTATATGAAATCCATTTTTATAAAATATAAAACTAATTTGTCAACATCCATGAGAGCAAATACCTGTAATTGTTTTTCCAGTTCTGTATACCTCTTGGTAGAATCAACCAACTGTTTTTCCAAATTCTTCACATTTCCTTCTAAATCAGACTTCTTTCTTTCTGTCTCCTTTAAAAGAAAAAATAATTTAATTCAATAACTCTGCAGGAATCATTCTGGACAGAATTTATGAAGCCTGTTTATCTAAATGTAGGTATTGAAGCATAGTAAATGTATGCAGTTACACGCATGTAAGACACATCACAGACTTTATAAATTCAGCCCTATGTTTTAACATTTTCATTACAAACATTTGAGTATTGATTAGCACTTACTATTTAATGTTATGAAATTGTGCTGTGAACTGAAATGTGCGTAGCAAATCATGACGTGAAACTGAACAAATGTTCCCAGTTCTGATGCTTTTTACAAATGATTTTAAGAACAAGTATTTGTGCTAAAGAACTACTATTAGAATTTAATTTTAAATTTATTTTGATGTGCATAAAATTGCACACATGATTTTCTGAAGTTTACTGAATTTCAAATGTCATTAGTTTCTGCTTTGTGATTCAGTATATGAGATTACTATCATGTTTCAAAGCTATTGGCACATACATTATCTGTAGCTTTGATTTCTAGTTTTATAATACATGCCAACATTTATAATTTAAATGTTGACAACATAATATATACCACTTGTTTATATTTTTTAAATGCTCTAATCGACAAATTCAATTTAATTACCCGTAATTTTCCTTCGAGTTCTTTAGAAACATCATTTGCCTTCAGATGAGTCTGAAGTTCTTCAAGTTTCGTCTTGAGGGTTCTCACTTCATTCTGAGCTGTGCCGAGAGCTTCAATTGTTTTACGAGATTCATCGCTGGCTTTGCGTTTCTCTCTCGTAAGACTTTCATTGTTGGCCTGTGACTTTCTCAGCTCTTTATTCACTTCATCAAGTTTCTTGGACAGTAAAGCAGAAGCATCTTTCTGCAATAAGAAATATTAACTACATTAATAATCAGTTCATTTTTAAATAAAAGAATCAGTTAAAACTTTTTAAAAAATCCAGAAGTCGGTACATCAGTACAGAAAGAAAATGAAAGCTGCATAAAGTACATTAAAAGAACAGAAAAAACATATCTGATTTAAAATCATTAATAGCTGCGACAGACAACTTTTACATTACTTGATTAATGACATCATAGACATGCACTTGTTATGTAAATACAATACTACACAGACATATTTTATTTTAGAGCATTAAATAAAAATGACTGGTTTTATATCATACATGAAAACAAAAAAAACATTTGGTAAAAACTTGTTTATCACTTTAAGCAAAATTGTTACAATAGGTGCAAGCAACTAACTTAGGATAAATCCCTAAACCACTATTGATAAACATCTTCCAGTCTGATCAACATCCAATTTGAGAGCATGGACTGTGTTAACAATTGTTTGTTACCTGTTCAGATTTAATTTTTTTCAATTCTTCTCCAGATTTAGCAAGCTGCATTTCCAGAGCTGACTTGGATTTTTCTGATGCATTCAGTTTGACCACATTGCTAGCGAGTTCCTTTTCCATGATTTGAACTTTCTGTTTCAAGCTGTTCACTTCAGCTGTAGCTGGGACTCTGTCAAACATTAACAATATGTTTAAACATATTACTGCATACTGAAAAAAAACCCTATACAGATCAACAATAAACCAAATCTAAAATTTTATAACTTAACTATTCCAAATCATAACAAGTATTCTGCCAAAGCAATATATTTCCCGTACCGAACCCAATACATTTTTGTATCTTCTGAGGTTAAGGACCATAATTTTGTATCAAAAATGGGTAAATTGCATGAATATCCTGCCACCACTACCATACTCCAATTATAGTGTTTTTAAGCTCTATCTCCCTCTTTAGGCAACATTATTACTGTTAGTAAAATTGTATTAACTTATAGTAAAGTAGGGCTAGTGAATTTTTAATCGTGGCTAGTAAATATTGAAAATCACTGATCCCATGGCTAGTGGGGATCATATAAACATTCTAGAAGCGCTGCATGAAAGTCAAACTTGATCTTTAACTGCACATGATAAAGCTATATGCAAAATGTTTTCTCATAATCTGGCAATACAGAAAAACAATTCAGAGGAATATAACAGACACAAAACCGTTAATCCACATTCAGTGGGACCAGTAAAAGACTAATAATGTAACAATCAGACTTTGTATTGAAAAAGAAGAAGTGGGGAGTGATTATTTTCTCTAATTAGCTGAGAAATTAATCAGAATAATAACTCCACTTAAACTGCACGGCATGGATAATAACAAAACAACCTAGTGGATTTTAGAATTTTGCAGCACAGAGTAATTTTTCAGTTAACAAGCATAAAATCAAACAATGTTTGATATTAGAAATAAAAAATACATTTTTGTAACAGCTAAATACTTACGCTGCTTTAGCAATAGTGTCTGTCAGTATCTTCTTTTCCTGTAATGAATTTTTTTTATATTAAATGAAAATAATAGAATATATCAAAAGATAAATTATGTGTATTAAATAAATAATGTCAGTTAATGAAATAATGGCTGTAAACAAAATATGTTAACATAATAACATGGTTATTTGCATTACTGGAAAATCAGTATAAATCATAAGAATTTAAGAAGCAACATGGAATCCATCAGCTTATTCAGCTGGCTATAAGAAGCCAACAAAAGCTACTCTTGAATGAGAGACTTACAGAGAATACTTTAAACAATGAGTGTAAGATACAGTTATTAATGAAATTAATGCAAGCAAGATATTAATGCAAAAAATGTGTCCAATGTATCCAATGCAATAATTACGCCTCATAATATTTTTAACCAATGTCACCACCTATTAAAAAACCCCAACAAAACATGTGCATCTATTAGAATGGAAGTGCTATTTTATGTCATTAGAACAATATTGCACAAACGTAAAAGAAATGAATCTGGACAAGCGAAAATTGTTGTTGTAAAAAATTAAAAGATTAGTGTATATAGCATTTTGTAAATGAACTGTTCCTGTGTTATGAACAGGTGTTCACCTCTTGCAGTTTCTGGACCATGCCGCGGTCGTTGGACTGCTCGTACTGGTGGATGGTGGTCTGTAGACTCTTGATCTCGCGCTGATGCTGCTCGTGACTCTGCTGCATGCGTGCGTGCAGGGCCTCAATCTCACGCGCCTGATGCCCCACCTTCTCCTGGTAACACTTCTCCAGGGTAGATAACTTCGTCTTCTCAGTCAACAACTGCTGGTTAAGCTCCTTCATCTTGCTGTTGGCAGACATCGCCAGCGCTTGCTCTGTAATGGGTGTTTTATCAATATTTATTAATGGCAATGATTCTTTCAAGTAAGTATGACAGAACAGAAGAGATGAATGTGGGTTTTGAAAAAAAACCGAACCACCTAAAAAAAACCCAGAAATTTTTATACTGGTGGTCAGTTACCAAAATTGGTCCTGGGGATAGGGTTGCACAATGGCCTAAAATGCTGAAACCATATTGTAAGTTTGAACAAAAAATATGGAAAATGTTGAACAGTGAAAAAACAGGAAACCCTGTGCATTATGATTACAAATTTGGAATTCCAGAATTGTTCATCTTTGCCAGAGGGCCTGTATTTCTGAAGCCATCTTAGCTCCAATATGTCGTAAATCCGCTTTAAGTGACTGCGGCAAACATAGCGTATTTTCGAAATTGTTGTTACTCCTAAATATTGTAAATATATCGTAGATCCTATGACAGGTTCCTATATGGCATGGCAGCTTACTTCTTATTTCATGATGATGTTAATGATAATGACGAAGATACAACAGCCCAGTTTTGTAAACAGTTTTTCAAGATAATATGTTGTGACAACCTTAGGGCCATTCAAATATTACGTAATGCTCAAAGGGGTGGGTGCATGTTCAAATGTAATGTTGCGTTACAGGGGTTGAGTGAGTGTACTGAACAGCGTTACGTAACACATCTTTTTATTACTCAAATATATAGGGTTTTTTTCATAAACACTGTCACGGCTATCTTGTGTAAAACATACACATGTATAATAATCATGACATTTGGTATAGAGTGCCCTGCTGCCACTTAAGCTACTCATACCAAAAAGCAACAATGGATCTATTGTATGCACTTCTCATAGGCAGGACATACCATGACATTTGATGTACTTTGTGGGGAATAGAAAAAAAGGACACATTGCTCCTCAAATGGGTATTATCACAGAGTTACATCCCCTTAATACCTCAACACAGAACTGTAGCTTTGGTCATACACTATAACAAAACAGAAGACAAATTCCTTTTTATCATTATTTATCTTCAGAACTGGCTATGATTTATAGTAAAAATGCTATCATGTGAATTAGGGTTGTTTTTGTAAATAATTTCAGTTTGGTTTGACGTAAAAAAAAAGTAAAAGTGTTTTGGAAATAAAAAAAACCAACCCTATTTTTGTGTGCAACTTACAAATCAATCAGTTTAAAAAAAAAAAAATTGCAGTAAATTCCATAGCATGAAAAAAGATGTTTTCTGTGCGACAGACTATAGGTGGACATAGCCAAAAATATGTTGATTCAGATGACTATATTTTAAAGCTATTCACTTGATATTCCTCATTTTACAAGAGTACGAGGGTAGGTGGATGAGTTTTTTCAACATTTCTGGGGCTAGGCGGGTAGTCTGTAGCCTGCTTGAGTCAGCACTTCACGCGGGTGATAGCAGGTTGGGGCAGTAGCCCGCCTTAAAACACAAAAAAGAAGAAGAAAGAAATGTTTTATTTAACGACGCACTCAACACATTTTATTTACGGTTATATGGCGTCAGACATATGGTCACGGACCACACAGATTTTGAGAGGAAACCCGCTGTCGCCACTACATGGGCTACTCTTTCCGATTAGTAGCAAGGGATCTTTTATTTGCGCTTCCCACAGGCAGGATAGCACAAACCATGGCCTTTGTTGAACCAGTTATGAATCACTGGTTGGTGCAAGTGGTTTACATCTACCCATTGAGCCTTGCGGAGCACTCACTCAGGGTTTGGAGTCGGTATCTGGATTAAAAATCCCATGCCTCGACAGGGATCTGAACCCAGTACCTACCAGCCTGTAGACCAATAGCCTAACCACGACGCCACCGAGGTTGGTACCTTAAAACACATGACCTATAGTATAGCTGCAAATGACAAGTTAAAAACGTAATCAAACCTTGCTGAAGAGACCGCTCTCTTTCTTCCAGCTGCTTCTTCAACAAAAACATTGGGTCTCCTTTTTGACTTTTCTATAATGAAAAATATATATTAAAAAACAAGCCTACTATTTTATGTGTTCAGTTATATTATTTCAATCAGTATATATTAAAATACCCACATTAGAATGGCTATAAATGTAATTAATAAGGTTTTCCAAATGTCAAATACAACTTTAAATAACAGTACTATGCAGGTTTGTTAAATGAAAAGAGTTGAAAACTGGAAACTCACTTTGTTCCAGTCCTTGCTGCGAGCATCAGAACCTTGACGATTCAGCAGAACATCAATGAGTGCCTGAATCTCTTGACTATTCAAAGTCGCACTCTCCACAGTGGCCAGCAGACTAGTGCCATTCAACGGACGACTTTCCTCTGAAACTATCAAAAACAGGCAAACGTAACAAAAAGTCTGAGTACTGCTAAAGCAATACATGCACCCAAATTTTCTTATCTATATTCTAAGTTCAAGGGCCATAACTGTGAAAAATTGCAAGGAAAGTCAAACTTGGTCTCTAACAATACATCATAAAGCTGAATACAATGAGGCATTGTGAAAGAAACAGAGGTCCGGAAAACAATATGTGGGATAGATGGACACACAGAAGGACATAGACAAAACCTACAGTTTCCTCTGGATGGACTAATAATCATCATGCCTCCTAAGTTTTCCGTAAAGCCCTATTAATTTTAACCCCTACCAACGGCAATGTATTGCTGTGCCCTTAATCACCACTTGCCTTTGATGCCCCTCAATAAATCAGATCATTGGTCTTAATGTTATTGGAAAACTACCTTTATTCATGTTGTCCTGGAAAACTACTTGAATTTCCCCCATCAACAAATACAGGCATCGAAATAAGCATTGTGTCTGGTAACCCATTTACAGGTTACCACAAAATATAGCCTGGTAACCTATAGGTTACCACAACTGTATGAAGTAGAAATTAATTACTTTTAACGTCCTTACACGTGTGCCTGATGATTATTTTAGTTGATGCTGCTAAAACGCGGATTCTGAAATTGTATCAGTGTGTGTGAACATTGGTACGAGAAACGAAATCTGGAAGAAAATTTATCTAGTGGGCACTGCTTAAATGCAGATTGCCGAAATTGCTTGCAATTGCACAAGTGCCCTCGAAGATCGATGCAATTTCGTACAAGAAAACGAAACGCCGTAGTAAATTCATCTAATGGACGCTGCTAAAATGCGGAATGACAATAATTGCTTGCAATTGCACAAGTGTGTGAGAACATCAATGCAATTCCTTACGAGAAAATGAAACTCGAAGTCTACATTGCCAGGTTTACAGTATGAATGAATGAATGTTTAACGACACCCCAGCACGAAAAATACATCGGCTATTGGGTGTCAAACTATGGTAATGCAAACAAATAAAGTGATGATCAACATCAATATAAGAATTCGAGATTTAAATAAAAACAGTGTAAAGCAAAAATACAAATATCAGATAGATACCGACTTTTACTCAAAATTTTGCACCACGGTGAGGTTACAGCATGTGCAGGGGTGCCAGGTTTACGTTCGGAAATGAAAATACCGTTAAGGTTGAAAGTTTTGTCTTGAAAGAAACACCGTTCTCTACTTTTCTTACATGTGGTAACCTCCTGGTAACCTGAACGACCGTACTCTGACTTATTTTGATGCCTGCAAATAACTAAACACATTGAAAGTTATAGTTTTGATTGTGGGAAGTTAAAGTTTCGTAAATGCCAACATTTACAATATGCAAGTCAGAAACTTTTGATCCGGAACCGATGTCCTGAATTAGGTGCTGTGGCCAAATTTATCACAGATAACTGCTAATGGCGCTCATGACACTGTAGGTAGCAGTATACAGTGAGCTCCCTTGTGTAACCTGCCACAAAAAGTATCTGCTTCTTGTTTTTGAATAGTTGCATGTTTAAAGGCTAATTATTTGGAATATGAAGTAAATTCTTAGGATTAGTGACAGTCAAGTAGTTATTTTTAAAACTTACATTTTTTTTATTTTTTTTACCAGGAGTGCAAACTGTTTGTCTGTAATCAGGTTTGAAAAAACCATGATTTTTTTTTAAAATAAAACAAATTATTTGATTTTTTTTGTTTTTTACTTTAATTTGGAGCTTCTGAATTGAATACTTGCTCCCTGTTAAATATACTACTCAAAAGAATTTAAGGGTCAGACGATATTTTCGACATTATTTTCTGAATGTCAATTATATTAGCTAGACCATAATGTCACGCATGGTATTGTTCCATTTTGACGAAAGTGGGTCTAAGCAACCCATAAATGAATTAAAATCCACTGTCATTGACACTGTCGACTAGTTCTAATGGCGAAAACATGCTTACATTTGCACGTAAATTAGGGCGAAAACGAAAGGTCTGCTAAGTGCCCATAACTTGCTTTTTCACAAAGCGCTTCATTTGCACGCTTTGCACGTGTATTCCATGTTCCCAATGCTGAATTTCCGTATAATTGGAGCTTGCGTTCGTGTACGGTGCACACTCCAAATTCGACAATGGTACGACTTCAACTGACTATCGAAGATCGAGGAAGGGCTATTGCTTGGCTTCAGGATGGCAATACGCAAAGAAATGTTGCTCTGAGACTTGGTGTCAGTCAGAGTGTCGTTGGGACTGTGGCAACGGTACCAAGCAACGAATTCTGTTCGAAATCGTCCACGTTCGGGAAGACCCCGAAGCACTACAAATAGAGAGGACCGCTACATCACCAATATGGCTCTACGTCAACACACAACCACTCGAGTGTCTGATCAAACCATACGCAATCGTCTGAGAGCCAATAATCTACGCTGCCGTCGCCAGGCTGTTCGACCACCACTCCTACCACGTCACAGAACGGCCAGACGTCACTGGTGCACGCTTCATCTGTGGTGGCAACGTGTTCAGTGGGGTCGAGTGATGTTCACTGATGAGTCCAGGTTTAGTCTCCAGTTCAACGACGGTCGGGTTCGTGTCTACAGACGTCCTGGGGACCGCTTCGCTGACGTTAACGTTAGACAACGTCACCGGTTCGGTGGTGGCAGCGTCATGGTGTGGGGCGACATCTCTATCCACCACAGGACCCCCCCTCTATGTGGTGGATGGCAATCTGAATGGAATCCGCTATCTGAATGAGATTATCCGGCCATTGGTTCTCCCAGGCCTTCAGCAGATTGGCGGCGGGGCAGTTCTGCAGGATGACAATGCCAGACCCCACCGCGCCAGGGTGGTAACGGACTTTCTCAGACAACAAGGTATCGCCAGGATGGATTGACCAGCATATTCGCCTGACTTGGCCTGGGACGAATTAGGCAGGAGAGTTCGGGATAACCATGCCCCTCCGGCCAACCTTCCTGATCTGGGTCAACTTCTTATGGCAGAGTGGCAGGCCATTCCCCAAGAGTTCTTCAGACGTCTGATCAACAGCATGAGGCAACGATGTATCGAGTGTATTCGCGCCAGGGGTGGATTCACACACTATTAAACGAATGTTCTAATGTGTAAAATCCATGTTTGACAACCTTCAACTTTGACAGCATGTCATGTGACTTTCTTGTATACAGTGACGTTTATTTGTGGGGTTTTTGTAAATATGGAACAATAAATAAAAAAATTGGTGTAGTTTACATCATCAATCTAATACACTCTGAAACTTATTTGGTTATAAATTTTTGACCCTTAAATTCTTTTGAGTAGTATACATGATTTGGAAGCTTCACTGCATTCTGAAAGGAAATACCTCGAACATCTAGAAATGAAGCAACAAAATAGTATTTTAATACTTTTTTGAACAAAAACAATGTGTTCTCAGTGTCGCAAACGGTATGTCCTTATGTGTTTACTTGCCAATGTCCAAAACAGTGTACCAAGTACTTAAATAGTAACTCAGTAATCCCCTGAATGCAAGATGCCACATCTTTTCTATGCATTTTAGGGATAATCGAGTTAATGTATATAAGTACTTAGTGTTTAGCCAGGATGGCTATATACGGTGATTTGACACGTGAAGTCAGTGACTTCAAGTCACATCTGTTAGATCTGACTCTAGAGCATCCCCAAATTCATCCAATTTACCACATTGAAGCAGAGTGGCTTCACTTGACACCTTCTATTGTGTTGATCTCCCAGGATCATCCCATCCATAGATTTAGGGGAATTGTCACTGATCAGTATGATTTGTTAGACTACATGGTGTTGAAATCTAATTGCAATTCAATTATAAATATATGTAAAAATAATTATCTAGCGCAAGTAACAATTGATTTTAAATAACACTTCATTTTTTGTACTGCAAGTTAATTGATAAATCACGTTTACAAAATAATCAATAAAAATAAATGCAATAATCATAAAAATCAAATGAAACAATAATAATAAAAAAAATCGAAATGGACGATTTTTTAGATTTTTTGGCAGTGATTTAAATCATGATTTAAATCAATGATTTAAATCAAACAACTCTGGCTGTAATAGGCCTGCTCTCCGTATTCACACACCGGGTTTCACTTGTGACAAAAGTGGGGTGCAACTAATCTGAGTAATTTACAAACTGATTTTGTAAAAAATTTAATTGCTAAACATTCATTCAAATGAGGATTTTGAAAGGTTTGATGAGCAAAGTTTATATATATCCGGTATCTGTTCGTATCGTAAACTACAATGTAATATTCTAGATATTAATATCATATGCAATAAAATGTTTCAGTCAATTAAAATCATTTCCAAGTCTGTTTCTATTACTGCTAAAAGTGACAGTTTACTGTTCAAAGTAAACATAACATTTTATTAAAATAAAAATTCAGAAGCAAGAAATATTTTAAGAATGCACTCTATACATTTTAAAATACATGTATGGTTCTCGAAAGATTTGACTTCCAATGTTAAATGTATACAGGAATAAAGCTAAATATTATTCTTAATGGCAACATTTGGAAAAACTTGGTTGAATACATGTTTTTACGATATTTCGTGTTCGAAGTAGTTCCAAGTGGAGAATTGTCTTTCCTGCCAGCTTTACGAGAGCTTTAAAATCCTGTTTCAAATCAATTTTATAATAGCTATTGTGCCACCACTGCTGATTACAGCTATGAATTTTGATTTTGAAGGCTACTGACTGGGACAGAAAAAACCTAATCAGTAAATTGTAAAAATAGTTTTAAAATTAAGTCCACATGTAGCATAATCAAGCCCGACATGCAGGCACATTTTTCACTTTTCTTTTTCATACCTGGACACTAACTACATGTATTTATTTAATTCAGATCAAATAATATTCTAACATACATGATATGAGTTGATTTATATTTTCCAAGTATTATAGCTTTTAAACATCATTACATGAAATTAAGATATTAGCATTTTAAAAATCAAGGCCAAATTTCACATTTCCTGTATAAATATCATTAAAACACATATGATTTTATAATGGCATAAAAACTCAGGATAGTCACTTTTAGCATATTGTACAATTTGCAGGGCACAATATTTTACGAGAAATGTTGTTCTGTTCACGTGTCTGTTACACAACTTTAAAATGATGAAAACCGCCAATCAGTTAAGTGGTGAACAATTACACTCTAAAATTAAAAGTACCATATATCAGTAATGAAAGTAAAAATCAGTTTGTTTTTAAATACGTTTCAACAACCAATGTAGCACAGAACCGTAGTTGAAGTGTTTTAGGATTAGGTAGGACTAACTCATCGGTTACGAGAACTATATATTCATGTAAACAAACAATCGGTTGCCCAAGTAAAAAGCACGTAAACTGAAATATTGTCCCCTGAATTTTGTTAAACAGAGGAAATTTTTGCTCATATATTAGACAGTATAGGGTCAAAACATGTTCCATACCATGTCCATTTTTGACTTGACATATGTGTGTGAATTTGCTTTCGAAATGGGATTAGGTCCAAAATATTTTAGCAACTTCAACACTTTCAGCAAAAAAGTGTCATTTCATCGGATAGATTAGAGCCAGACTACTTGAGTAACTATACAAAACCGTGTGTACGTAATGTCACATCCGTTCACTGGACTTAATATTCCACTTTTTGAAACAAACTTCATGAAGTTCTTAAGAAGTCTTTGCTAGTCTCAGTCATGTACAGGCATCGAAATAAGCATTGTGTCTAGTAAGCCATTTACAGGTTACCACAACTACATGAAAGTTAGAATTGAATTCCTGTTATCGGTACGACTAACAAAATCTGGAAGTAAATTTATAAGTGCAAGCAAACATCGTTGCAATTCCTAACAAGAAAATGAAACGTGGAAGTCTGGAATACACTGCCTGGTTTACATTCAGAAATGAAACTACTGTTATGTTGAAACTTTTGTCGAAACACTGTTCTCAACTTTCTTACATATGGTAACCTCCCGGTAACCTGAACGACCGTTCTCGACTTATTTCGATGCCTGCATATAGGTCTATAAAAAATCCCAAAGAGTAATAAACCTAAGATAATTTAATTTAAAGTCAGGTATGGCCAATACTGATATTGCAATTTTTATCTTTCCCGAGTGAACAAATGTTGTAAACCCAAGCCTTTGGCGAGGGACAGATAACTCCTCGTAGCAAGTTGGTTATTCTCTTTATTACCCATTGTCAATTTTTAATGTAAAAATTCCTCTGCAGTCTATAATAAAGCCATCAGCCTTTATGTTATATAATCTTACGTGCATTACATGACGTAATGTAAGTGATGTCATAGCATAACGGCGTTCTTTTTACAGCCAAATGTTTACAATACAAAATAATATGACTGTAGTTGCATTAGAAAATAATTACCATTTCATGTTTACGAAACAAATGAGTCAATTTTTTAATGTAAATCTTTGTATAACGTATGTAATCTAACTCATGAATGGAAAAATTATATGAATGAAAGTGAAGTTCCGACCATGGCAAGCAACCAACCAAATGCCGTGATTTTTAAGCCAGCCAATCAGTGACTGTAGAAGCAATCTATACACTGTGCATAGATCAAAAAAAATTATCATCTGGTATATTTCAGCCCACATGAGTAATAAAAGTAAATAATACCTGTTCCACTTTTAGCCTTAGAGCGTTTCTTATCAGGTTCATCATGCGACTTCCTTGCAGTCTCCACAGTGCGTTCTGCCTGTTTTTCTATTTTAGCAGCTTTCTCCTTAATAACCTTTTCTTCCACCTTTTCTGGTTTAACATCAGAACTCTTCTTGGAAGGTTTGTTCTGCTGTTCAGTGGTATGCTTATCCTTAGTTGCAGTTACTTTTGTATGCTCAGTTGTAACCTTTTCCTTGGTAGTACTTTGCGCATGTTCATGTTTCAATTCAACTTCATCCTTGGGAGCAATGGTTTTGTGCTGCAATTCTTTGCTTTGCTTGTCAGTAGCAATCAAGGGCTTCTCCTCTTTATTCAGAAGAATTGGTTTTTGAGATTTTTTGGTCTTTGATTTTTTAGTTGTCAAAGAAAGTGTTTCAGTTGGCTCAATAATTTCGGGTTCAATTTCCAAATTAACCATTTTTTGTTCAACCGTGTATTCTGTGTCAGAACCCTGACTGCCTTTCTCTTTTTCTTTTGACTTATCCTTCCCTTTTTTAAATTTTTTTTTATGTTCTTTCTCAGCTCTCTTTTCATTCTTCAATTTTAATTTTTCTTCTTCATTTCTTCTTCTCTGTTCTTCCAATACTTCTTCAAACGTTTTTTCTTTCATGGCAAACACAGATATAAGATAAATTAAAATAGCAGAGAGAACACATCCTGCTGCTCCAATTGCAATTATTTGAGGATCCATAATGGTAATGTTATAAAATTGATGAAAATGTTTTAATAATGTTCAACAGTATGAACAATAAACCAGATGGTAGGCCTACTAACACAAAATTGTGATCAACATTTAGGCAGGTGGTTGTTAACCACGCCCTTTGGTCTTGACGAAGTTATAGTCAATGTTCAAAACTGTATTTCACTGATTTTGAAAGTTAATGCCAAGTAATGTACTATTACGCGAAGATCGCAACTGGTTCCGTGAGGTTCTGCAAAAAGACAAAAGGTGCATTAGTTCAATCGTCCACGTAAGCATTTGTGAAAGTAGCAAGTCACTTGGCCCCAGACACCCGGCAAGTGTAAAAACACGAAATACGACACAGCAAAACACAAACGTATTGAAGGAAATTAATATATAGTTACCTTTAGCAATTTGGTAATGATTTTTTATAACTCTTTCTTATATCAAAGAATGGTAAAATACATACAATGATAATATTCTTAACTTAAAACTACGAAAACCTCACTTGCAGACCAACACACGACTTCGCCCAGGTCAACTTGTTACGTGATTTATGATTGGCTTATTTGTTGAATGGCTAGTAAATCAATTAGCCTTCCTCCCTGCCACGTTTAGACCTGTGGCATGTTTTAAAATGTTTTTATTTCTGAAGTATTTATGCATTGCCTCGAAACAAAATACTTGTTTTAATACACGTAAATATAATGATTGTGTGTCGACGTTTATTTGTTCTTCTGTTTTAACGCAACCGTGTTAAGATTAGAATTAATAATCCCCGTCTGGCGGGCACAATGTCCGGAACAGCTGAAGAATTTTAGATGGGCACTCGAAGGGTTGATGCTGCTTTCCTGATTATGTCAACACGTGGGATATCTTATGCTTTAAAAATAAGTTAACCGTGTTTTGTTCTATATTCACGTATTCCTGACATACTCAACTGCATTAAAGATTACCATGGATACATATTTTAAAATGTATGTTGCAGGTTGCTTTTTTTGCACATGACATGGGGTGGGGTGGGTGTCCTGAGACAGAGTAGTTCAATGATGGTTTTCTTGCCTGAGGCGCGATAGGTCGCAGGATCGATTGTCCTTGGTGAATTGCGGGGTTTTTTTTTTATGTTATAAGATCCCTGTTTAAAAAGTTTATAAACAAATATTTTATTTGAAAATTGTTGAGGTGTCCTATACACCTTTTTGGGAAGGTGGAGGTAGCAGGTTTACTCTGGACGAAGTGTTAAAATAACTATATATCATTAGTTTAGAATGTGCTGAAGAGTTGTTAAAGAAATTTCCATTTCATATTATCTATATAATAAATAGAAGTAAGTGCCATCTGGCTCCTAGATGGAAAGGTTTATGCAGAGTGCTGTATTCTTTGAGTTGGTGTTTTCCCATTTCAACCAGTGCCCCACGACTGGTACATCAAAGGCTGAGGTATGTGCTATTCTGTCTGTGGGAGAGTGTATATGAAAGATCCCTTGCTGATAATGGAAAAATGTAGCAGGTTTCCTCTAAAAGTTTGACATAAGTAGCCGATGTTGTTATTGTGTTGTTAAACAAAACTAACTTTTTTTTTAAAAATCACCACTTATAAGAATGCTTGTGACAGTCTTCGCCATGATGAAAATCAAGGTGAGCTGTCATGAAGTTTCAAATGAAATTCATAATTGTTTTTATTGCAATACTATAAATTTTCAGCTCTCCTAAAACTATCCAAGCAAGTGTAGAGGGAAGCAGGAGTGATCACTCACCTTCGCTGGCGAAGACTGTGTTACAATATTCATTCCAATGGAATGGTAGTATTTATATCAGTATGACGGCTCACAGCTTCTATAAAAGGGAGACGTAGCCCAGTGGTAAAGCACTCGCTGTCTGGGATCGATCTCCGTCAGTGGGTACATCAAAGGCTGTGGTATGTGCTATCCTGTCTATGGGATGGTGCATATAAAAGATTCCTTGCTGTTAATCGAAAAGAGTAGCCCATGAAGTGGCGACAGCAGGTTTCCTCTCTTAATATCTTTGTGGTCCTTAACCATATGTCCGACACCATATAACCGTAAATAAATTTTTTGAGCCTGAGATTCATTTGGGTAATTAAACTTTCTTTTGGATTTGTTTTGGTCATTTGTAGGAACGTTTCCCAATCTCGTATACTATTGAAACATTATTTGAAGCCTTTTGGGAGAGGGGCACACACTAGTGGGTGTGGAGGCAAAGGCCAGATTTGTATCTTTTTGTATACAAAGTAGGAAGAAAAACAAAACATTTTGTTATTACAGAACTTTAGTCTTTAATAATGAATATAAATATAGTATCGGACAGTTTTTAATTTGTTGTTATATAACATCGACACGTGTACACCTACAACAGAAGTCCAATATCTCGCGAATGACACTAATTTTCCTGTCTACAATTCTGACCAATGATAAAACTATTTGATTTATACACGGTGTAGTTTTTCGTACCGATTGGACCTGGGTTAGGTTGTTGTGCTTGTTGAATCCTGCAATACGTTAAAGGGACATTCCTGAGTTTGCTACACTTTTAAAGATGTTATCAACAGTAGTAACCAGGCCTGTGAAAGAGACGCTGCCTGGGATGACGAAGATTGCTGTTCGAGACGTTACTTGTTCAGCCATCGTCCGGAAATGCGCCACGTCTACACACGGATGCAGACAGTTGGGTGGTGGCCCATACAGTTACGCCAGAAACCGAGGGAGCTCGCCAAGGCCGGTTTCTTCTACACAGGGGATCACGATGCCGTCGTCTGTTACTGTTGTGGACTACGCGCCTACCGATGGCAGAGAATGGACGACCCAGTGATGGAACATTACAGACTGTCCCCGAGATGTCCCCATGTGAACAACCTGTTTAGACATTAAATGTTTTAGACACTTGTGTGCTATGTTTTCATGTTGTATGTTGTGAATAAAACCGTGAATAGCAGGTTTTGCTTTCTTATTTATGAGTAGTACCCAGGCCTGCCGGGCGCCATGACCTACTTTCCGTGACCTTGACCTTGATGACGTCACGTGACCTCGTCCTGCCGGGCGCCATGACCTACTTAGACTGGCCTTGACCTTGATGACGTCACGGCCTACTGTGTCGTGTGCAACGTCCTACTGGCCCTGACCTACTTAGACCGGCCCCTGACCTACTTAGACTGACACGAAAGAGTATAAAAAGGCTAGATACGGTTTCATTATCATTCGCTCGCCGAAAACGATCAGATCTACGTTCAATCCAGAGATGGCCTGTTCCACAAGTGATGAAGCGAGATGTCGTCTAGAACTTGGAACTAACGTCTACGTGGTGGCCAAGTTATGGAAAGGGGACACTGCTATTCACATAAGGAAATTTGACAGTGACAAGGGGAAAACTTTCCCCACCAAGCGAGGTATTGTCCTTAGTCTTAAACAGTGGATCGAACTGTGTGGATGTAAAAGCCAAATTGACGAAACAATTTCAGCATTAAACCAGGGGAAAGACGAAACATTGTTCAGACACCTTGGTGTCAACGTCCATGTCAGTGTCGACAAGAACTTTGCCGGGGTGGACCTGCGTCAGTGGTGGTGGTGTGAAGAAACTAAATCCGTGAAACCTTCGAAGAAGGGAATATTCCTTTCTCTACAACAATGGGAGAAATTGAAAGGCTGTTTCACAGTCATGTGTGACTTTGTACCAGAGCTGAACTCGATTGTGCCCTGCGCCATGCAAGACGACCATCAAAACCAGATGGGATTTCTTCAGTGTAACTTCTGCAACCCTAACGAGTGTCACCAGTGGTGAACGAGTTTTGTTTTGGACGAAGGTATAAAAGAATGGATTTATGGTTTACACTTCATTTGCTTTGCGACTGTGCTAGAGAACAGACGTGTTTTATGATTCTGACATTCTTGTGTCTTGTTGCACTCTATCTGGAACGAAGAAGATGGCATCGGGATATTCGAGCAGTGTTAGTAGCAGCAACAGTAGCGACGAGGACGACGTCTTGGTCTGCAAATGTTCAGAAAGACATACGATCAAAAGAGTGGCTACCAAACAAGAAGAACATTTCATGGATCAAACGGATGCTACACGTGACATTGGGGTTGGAACTGAAGATGGTGAAATCAAAGAAGCCACAGATCAAACAGATGCCGCCCGTGACACAGACGCTGCCTGGGATGAAGAAGACTGCTGTTCGAGACGTTACCTGTTCTGTCATCATCCCGAAATGAGACATTTCTATGCCCGGATGCTGACGTATGCTCGGTGGCCCATACAATTACGTCAAAAACCAAAAGAACTTGCCAAGGCCGGTTTCTACTACACGGGAGATCACGATGCCGTCGTCTGTTACTGTTGCGGACTTCGCGTCTACCGATGGAAGAAGACAGACGACCCAGTAATGGAACATTACAGACTCTCTCCAAGATGTCCTTATGTGAACAATGTGTTCAGACATTAAATGTTTTAGACACTTGTGTGCTATGTTTTCATGTTGTATGTTGTGAATAAAACCGTGAATAACAGGTTTTGCTTTCTTATTTATGTCCTGGGTCCATGAGTGTGTCTCTGGACGTGTCCCTATGGTAGTAACACTGGTAAAGGGTAATATTTTGGTAACGATGATTTTTGGGAGCTCGCACGATGAGATTTGTGCTTGGGAGGAGGGACACTGCTCATACGTATCACACACATTCAAACATTCCTGTACCATATCTTTATGCGTCATAAGGTATATAAGTAAAATAGTTTTGGAAAACTCGTCATTTGAGGTAGAACTTTCAGAGGAGCAACATGTCAGACCAGTACAAGTTATATGTACCCGACGTGGATAAGTGGACCCGTTTCTATGAACTGCAGGCAGAAGGTAAACTTCAACCTCATTTTCCAGTGCAACGTGGTGGGGAAAGTCAGATCATGTACAGTGTGGATCGATGTCTAGAACTCTACGATCCCACGTGGAAAAAAGAAAAAGAGGAACAGAACAAGTCCCCGACACCCAAAGTCGTCATGGTCTCCCCAACACAACAAGTGGTAGAGCAAGCCAAAGCCGATCTGAAACGGAAACAACAACAACAACAACAACAAAGTGGTACGGGTTGGAAAGCCCCGAAACGGCAGAAGCATTTCTAAATAAGCTATAAAAGGAACACTGTGGGTCAGATATCGTCATTTCATTTAGAGTCGTCATGCAGAGCACATGTTCAGAATGTGGTTTCACATTCTCGAGGAGAGACGCCATTGACAAGAGGTATCTCCTTGACGATGGTATTACCAGTCTCAGTTAGGGCCACTGGAGAATTTCTCAGAATGCCTGAAAACTATAAATAGGGGTAAACACGTTAATACCAAGTCATTTGTGACTTGTCTATCAAGCTGTCAACATCATGGGGAAGAGCTCCTGTCCCGAGTGTGGAAGGTTGTTTACCAGAGAAGATAATATGAGGAGACATAGATCTTCTTTTCACTTATCTCCTCCTCCTCCTCCTCCTCCTCCTCCTCCTCCTCCACCACCTCCTCCTCCTCCTCCTCCTCCTCCACCTCCTCCTCCACAGCAGCAGCAGCCCCTAAGATTGTTACATCCGTTCACCATGATCGTGTCGGGACCCACGTCGTGTGGAAAGACATTTTTGTTGTACAAATTGTTGAGAGATGGTAAAATCCAGCCGCCTCCCCAGCGCATCATCTGGCTCTACAAACGATGGCAACCCCTCTATGATACGATCAAAATGGTTGCTCGAGTGAAATTTGTTCAAGGTATACCTGAGAATTTGGAAAAGGATCGTTATTTGGATCCCAGAGTCAGAAATCTCATCGTGTTGGACGACCTGATGTCTACAGCTGGAAAAGACCCCCGCATCACCGACCTGTTCACAGAAGGAAGTCACCACAGAAACCTCTCTGTGATTGCCATCAACCAGAACTTGTATCACAGCAAGGACCCGACACAGAGAAGAAACTGCCATTATCTAGCGCTGTTCAACAACCCCATCGACAAGCAGCAAGTTCTGACTTTGGCACGGCAGATGTATCCTGGAAATACTCGTCATTTCATGCAGCGGTTTGAGGAAGCTACCCACAGGCCCTACGGATATCTCTTGGTGGACTTGAAACCGACCACGCCCGAACATTGGCGTCTTCGGCCTAATGGTTTAGAGACGGGGCCGTCCGAATGGTATAAAAGCACGAACGTAACGGCGAATGTCTCAGAAGAGTTGCAGCCACCGACGAAGAAAGAGCTCTACATGCAAATCATGCAAAGAAACGCATTCAAGAGAAAACTACCAGGCATACCCGCCTACGAAAGTGACGACGAAGAAGATGATGAGGTAGAACCCTATCTGAAAAAAGTCAAGAGAATGCAGTCTTGCGATACGTGTGGTCTGGTCTTTAAAGACGGAAGCGACTTGCAGCGACACGTGAAAACGTGCGAAGAGGGAAATGAAAAAGAAGAAGAGCCGTCGCCCGACCTGGAAAACGAAGGCATTCGTCTCATGGTGGAACGTGTATTCGACATCAATCGTGACTATCTCCAAAACAAGAGGAAACGCTACGAAGAAAAAAACATGTCCCAAGATGACATTGAAAGAAACATGAAGACATTGCAATGGAAGTTATTTAAAGACACGTACTCTCGCTTCCTGTCCTATATAATTACTTTGACAAAGGTCCCAACACCAGAAAATTTTTACAGTTTGTGAATCCAGACAAAGATGTGAGACCACAGATTCGTTCTAAATTAAATCAGTATCGTTCATGGATCGGCGAATATTTGGATGAACAAGACGACGACGATACCGACGATGAGGAGGACGACGATGATGAAGAGAAATGAACACTCATATTATTCACATGTCGCCCTTAAGGCCTCTCGATGTAACCCAGTGTGTGTCCATTTTATATATGTGTCAGTGATTTGTAATTTAGAAATAAATGAAAAACCAAAACATTGCGGTTTTTTTTTTTACTCTATGACTAGATTTGTGATTGGATATTACTACCGCTACTTTATAGTAGCAAGAGCTGTGTGTGTACAAGACAGAACATACCACGATCTTTGATATACCAGACATAATACACTAGTTGGCTATAGCATAATGGGTCACCGACGGGGATCGATCCTAGATCGACCACTGTATTTACCTATTTGGTAATTAAAAGATCATAGTTTAGGTCGGAGCGTCTTTTATTTCAATATCACAATCTACTGAATGTAAAATATTTTTTTTTGTATATGAACACAATGAAAGGGGATTGTTTCAATGAACTGTTACAAAGTATAACATGTGACACGCTTAGCACTGATAGCAGTCAGAGACGGATCCCTGGGGTGTGCAACCAGAGGGGTGCTGTCAAAGTACTGTCTTTTTTTTTGGAGGGAGAGGCCCCTGGTCACAGGGACCATGGTTTACTCGAATTTATTATAATAGTGTAGGGTATCACAGGAAGTTTTTATTTTATTTATAAATAATTTGTCCCCTCCTAGTTGCTGCTTGGAAAGTGTAATTATGAAGAAAACAATTCTCATTGGGTCAGGGAGATTCAAGGTTTCTAGGTCACTGACCTAGTTCTTCAGTAGGTTACTGGAACAGTGATGGGTATAAATTCTTGAAAACACATTTTTTGTTACAACAGATCAAGATGGACACCATCAATGACAACGCGTAAGTTTAAAATTATTTATGATATATACATTTTGATAAACTAATATATAAAGAAATATTTACTGCTTTGATTCTTTATTTTTTGGCAAAATGTTAGTTAAATCATGTCAAATTTATCATTTTAAAATCAGTATTGTTTGGTTCCAAATTATTTTTTACATCAAAAGTTTAGTTTAAAAATCCCATTCACGATAAAACTAATAAATGTCTTTTCTCTTTTTCAGAATAGATCAGTTTGACCTAGAAAGTCTCCTGGACCAGTGGAGGTAAGATTTTTGTTATAGCTCACTATCGTCCTAGTTGATTTTTTTTTTAATTTCACCATGTTTTATGTTCCACACGGCGATGTTCGAAAGGTTACAATATACACGGCTTTCATCAATGCTTGTATTTTTATGTAAATTTTTGTATATTTCCAGTGACGAATATTATGTGGCGTTAGCCGCGGCCACCACCACCACCACCACCGCCTCCACCACCCCAACTGCCGCCGTCGCCACCACCCCAACTACCTCCACCACCCTCACTGCCGCAGCCACTGGCACCTACCCTGTTCTGAGGGGTATGTTAAACCCCCCACAAAACACTGATATGTAAGTATGTTTACTAAAAAACACACTACCTGACTGTTCTTTTAAAATCGTGCTGGTTTGTTTTTGTTGTCTTTC
This sequence comes from Gigantopelta aegis, assembly GCF_016097555.1. Classification (NCBI taxonomy): domain Eukaryota; kingdom Metazoa; phylum Mollusca; class Gastropoda; order Neomphalida; family Peltospiridae; genus Gigantopelta; species Gigantopelta aegis. The sequence goes on along the minus strand of NC_054702.1, from coordinate 110,174,754 downwards.
ATATAATTAATATCCAGCGGATGACATGTGTCAAAGGGACGTCCGAATTAATCTGAGTGGGTGAGGGGATGTTCTCTATACCACTACAATGTCTAGACATGATTTTATAAAATGGTATTAAACTGAGTATCGTGCAATTATTACATATATATATATTAAGCTTTTCAGGAATATTAACTTATTTTGAGAGCATCACATTTGAAAAACTATTTCTTTTTTCCAGGACTAAGATCAAAGAACATCTGGACAGTTTGATTATAAAAATTAAAGAAATAAAAAATAATAAAAAAAAATAACAGGTCTATGGGTATGATGCCTTGTCAATGACACTAATCAGGGCACATTCGCATATATTTGTTATTAACAATTCGACTGAACCACCTTTACGTGACCTATGATTCGCCCGCTATCCTGTCAACGTATTATTTGCAAGGTCAACGCTCTAGATTAAACACATATTTTTTCAGGAAATAAGTGTATGATTTAAAAATATTTATTCAAATATAATACTCACTATATATATATTGTAGTAATATCCATATTTTTAAAACTGTATTGATCTTAGTTTACGTTTAGTTAGCGCCCTTATTTGCTTGCATGAAAAAACGATTGACGTGTGACCTCACATTTTTACTGACGTCACTCACTAATGCATAAAAATAAACATACAGACGACACTTCGATAGATATTTTGGGCATGATCGCCATAAATTACGAAAACTACAAATGTTTTAATTGTCATACGGGTCATGTGTTTTTGACCTATTTTGGTTCCTGTGTACAAAAAAAAAGCTATTTTTTAAGGTAACAAATAATTGGATATACATAAAAATTTCTTAGCTATTTGACTGTCTACACATCTTACAGACTTAGAACGTAAACAAACGGTAGGTACTTTAAAAAGAGGTGAAATGACACGACTTAATAGAGACAACGACTCAACAGGGGTGAGAGTATAACACGTTTATAATGTTTGAATGACGTCAGTCTTTGAATGACGTTGCATACAAGAACAACTGCTTCCGTTTTTAGAACACTTTCAATGTAAAATTGTTATTTATTTCACCGTGTTTGAAGAAAGAACGATTTTCAAAAAGTATCATTTGTTAAAACGTTGTCCACCACTGCAAACACATAGATCTTCAAACTAAATCAGTATAAGAAAATTAACTTACTATTTTCAAGTCTTGATCCAGTCGATTTCTAACAGTGACAAAATCTCTCACAATGATCCAAATGAATCTTCTTCCAACAATGACGAAATATCTCAAACGAATAACAATGACGTAGTAGATGTGGTCGTTTTCGGCGAGCGAATGATAATGAAACCGTATCTAGCCTTTTTATACTCTTTCGTGTCAGTCTAAGTAGGTCAGGGGCCGGGTCAGTAGGACGTTGCACACGGTACAGTAGTCCGTGACGTCATCAAGGTCAAGGCCAGTTTAAGTAGGTCAGGGCCACGGAAAGTAGGTCATGGGGCTATACAGGACGAGGTCACGTGACGTCATCAAGGTCAAGGTCACGGAAAGTAGGTCATGGCGCCCGGCAGGCCTGGGTACTACTTTTATGTCCTGGGTCCATGAGTGTGTCTCTGGACGTGTCCCTATGGTAGTAACACTGGTAAAGGGTAATATTTTGGTAACAATGTTTTTTGGGAGCTCGCATGATGAGATTTGTGCTTGGGAGGAGGGACACTGGTCATACGTATCACACACATTCAAACATTCCTGTACCATATCTTTATGCGTCATAAGGTATATAAGTAAAATAGTTTTGGAAAACTCGTCATTTGAGGTAGAACTTTCAGAGGAGCAACATGCAGACCAGTACAAGTTATATGTACCCGATGTGGATAAGTGGACCCGTTTCTATAAACTGCAGGCACAAGGTAAACTTCAACCTCACTTCGAAATTCAACGTGGTGGGGAAAGTCAGATCATGTACAGTGTGGATCGATGTCTAGAACTCCACGATCCCACGTGGAAAAAAGAAAAAGAGGAACAGAACAAACCCCCGGCACCCAAAGTCGTCATGGTCTCCCCAACACAACAAGTGGTAGAACAAGCCAAAGCCGATCTGAAACGGAAACGTGGCGTGGAACAGAAACGACAAGAGCAGACTGGGCAAAAACGGCACAAGCATTTCTGAGAAGGCTATAAAAGGGGGCATGGCAGTTTCAACATCGCCAGTTCACGTCGAAAACTTCAACAGTCAACAACATGAATCAGTGTCACATTTGCGAAAAAAAATATGTTTGGACCCACGACCTAACTCGGCACGTACGAAATAAACATGGACTCTTGGAATCTGAAAATGTCTTCCCAGCAGCAGCAGCAGCAGCAGCAGCAACAACAGCAACAGCAGCAGCAGCAACAACAGCAGCAGCAGCAGCAGCCACCACCACCACAGCAGCAGCAGCCCCTAAGATTGTTACATCCGTTCACCATGATCGTGTCGGGACCCACTTCGTGTGGAAAGATATTTTTGTTGTACAAACTGCTAAGGGATGGTAAAATCCAGCCGCCTCCCCAGCGCATCAACTGGCTCTACAAACGATGGCAACCCCTCTATGATACGATCAAAATGGTTGCTCGAGTGAAATTTATTCAAGGCATACCCGAGAATTTGGAAAAGGATCGTTATTTGGATTTTCGAGTCAGAAATCTCATCGTGTTGGACGATCTGATGTCTACAGCTGGAAAAGACCCTCGCATCACCGACCTGTTCACGGAAGGAAGTCACCACAGAAATCTCTCTGTGATTGCCATCAACCAGAACCTGTATCACAGCAAGGACCCGACACAGAGAAGAAACTGTCATTACCTGGCACTGTTCAACAACCCCACCGACAAGCAGCAAGTCCTAACCTTGGCACAGCAGATGTATCCTGGAAATACTCGTCATTTCATGCAGCGGTTAAAGAAGCTACCCACAGGCCCTACGGATATCTCTTGGTGGACTTGAAACCGACCACGCCCGAACATTGGCGCCTTCGACCTAATGGTTTAGAGACGGGGCCGTCCGAATGGTATAAAAGCACGAACGTAACGGCGAATGTCTCAGAAGAGTTGCAGCCACCGACGAAGAAAGAGCTCTACATGCAAATCATGCAAAGAAACGCTTTCAAAAGAAAACTACCAGGCATATCCGCCTACGAAAGTGACGACGAAGAAGAAGAGGAGGTGGTGGAACCCTATTTGAAAAAAGTCAAGAGGATGCAGTCTTGCGATACGTGTGGTCTGGTCTTTAAAGACGTAAGCGACTTGCAGCGACATCTGCGATTTAAAACGTGCGAGGAGGGAACTGAAAAAGAAGAAGAGCCGTCGCCCGACCTGGAAAACGAAGGGATTCGTCTCATGGTGGAACGTGAATTCGACATCAATCATGTCTATCTCCAAAGCAAGAGGAAACGCTACGAAGAAAAAAACATGTCCCAAGATGCCATCGAAAGAAACATGAAGACATTGCAATGGAAGTTATTTAAAGACACGTACTCTCGCTTTCTGACCTATATGCATTACTTTGACAAAGGTCCCAACACCAGAAAATTTTTACAGTCTGTGAATCCAGACAAAGATGTGAGACCACAGATTCGTTCTAAATTAAATCAGTATCGTTCCTGGATCGGCGAATATTTGGATGAACAAGACGACGACGATACCGACGATGATGATACTGATGATGAGGCCGAAGATGAAGAGAAATGAACACTAATATTATTCACATGTCGCCCTTAAGGCCTCTCGATGTAACCCAGTGTGTGCCCATTTTATATATGTGTCAGTGATTTGTAATTTTAGAAATAAATGAAAAACCAAACCATTGCGTTTGTTTTTTGTGTTTTTTACTCTATGACTAGATTTGTGATTGGATATTTCTACCGCTACTTTATAGTAGCAAGAGCTGTGTGTACAAGACAGAACATACCACGATCTTTGATATACCAGACATAATACACTAGTTGGCTATAGCTTAATGGGCCACCGACGGGGATCGATCCTAGATCGACCACTGTATTTACCTATTTGGTAATTAAAAAAGCCCTGTAAAAAGGCTTGTACTCTAGGGAAATACTTGTGTTTAAAATGCAGCTAAAAGATCATAGTTTAGGTCGGAGCGTTGAGTTGCAGTCATGCGTTCTTTCTTCAAAGCAATGGGCTGGGGATGTTTCACACACACACACACACACACACACACACACACACACACACACATTCCTTTCTTCCCTTAACACACATTCCTTTCTTCCCTTAACGCATATGCCTTTCTTTTTAACAAACATTCCTTTCTTCAAGACAAATATGTCTTTCTTTCCCTATGACTAAAACAAAACACTAAAAATTTGTATTCAATTAATCTTTATTTTACGAGGAAGGAAATATTTTATTTACTCAACACATTTTATTTATGGTTATACGGACATATGGACCACACAGATATTGATTGAGGAAACCCGCTGTCGCCACTTCATGGGCTACTCTTCCGATTAGCAGCAAGGGATCCTACACCATCCCACAGACAAGATAGTACATACCGTTGTCCAGTTGTGAAGCATTGGCTGGATATAGCCCAATGGGCCCACCGACGGGGATCGATCCCAGACCGACCCACATCAAGGGAACACTGAGCTGCGTCCCGTCCCCACAGGGTTATTAGAGGCTGCTTGAAAAAAACACCTCGTAACATAATAAATAAATAAACAAATAAATAATTAAAATAAAAACAAACTATAAATCTTCTTCGTTCCAGATAGAGTGCAACAAGACACAAGAATGTCAGAATCATAAAACACGTCTGTTCTCTAGCACAGTCACAAAGCAAATGAAGTGTAAACCATAAATCCATTCTTTTATACCTTCGAGTTCATCCAAAACAAAACTCGTTCACCACTGGTGACACTCGTTAGGGTTGCAGAAGTTACACTGAAGAAATCCCATCTGGTTTTGATGGTCGTCTTGCATGGCGCAGGGCACAATCGAGTTCAGCTCTGGTACAAAGTCACATATGACTGTGAAACAGCCTTTCAGTTTCTCCCATTGTTGTAGAGAAAGGAATATTCCCTTCTTCGAAGGTTTCACGGATTTAGTTTCATCACACCACCACCACTGACGCAGGTCCACCCCAGCAAAGTTCTTGTCGACGCTGACTTGGACGTTGGCACCAAGGTGTCTGAACAATTTTTCGTCTTTCCCCTGGTTTAATGCTGAAATTGTTTCGTCAATTTGGCTTTTACATCCACACAGTTCGATCCACTGTTTAAGACTAAGGACAGTACCTCGCTTGGTGGGGAAAGTTTTCCCCTTGTCACTGTCAAATTTCCTTATGTGAATAGCAGTGTCCCCTTTCCAGAAGTTGGCCACCACGTAGACGTTAGTTCCAAGTTCTAGACGACATCTCGCTTCATCACTTGTGGAACAGGCCATCTCTGGATTGAACGTAGATCTGATCGTTTTCGGCGAGCGAATGACAATTAAACCGTATCTAGCCTTTTTATACTCTTTCGTGCCAGTCTAAGTAGGTCAGGGGCCGGTCTAAGTAGGTCAGGGCCGGGTCAGTAGGACGTTGCACACGGCACAGTAGTCCGTGACGTCATCAAGGTCAAGGCCAGTCTAAGTAGGTCAGGCCAGTAGGACGAGGTCACGGCACAGGCCGTGACGTCATCAAGGTTAAGGTCACGGAAAGTAGGTCATGGGGCGCAACAGGCCTGGTTACTACTATCAACTAACAGACTTTTTAACGATTGTATTTACATATAAAATATATTTTTCAACATAAAATATTAGTGGCTGTATATTTAACGTGTTTCTGACCGTTCTAATATTTGTACTAGGTTAAATTTCATTTTATTTCCAAAAATATAATTTTTTCGTACGTACGAAATTATTTGAAGACAAAATCCAGTTTGGGCTTTTTACAAATATTAAGACGACCAGAAACACATTGAATATACAGACACTATATTCTAAACCAGAAAATATATTTAATATGTAAGTTTAATCGTAGAACTATTGTATTAGTCGGGAACATCTTAAAATGCAGCAAACTCAGGAATGTCCCTTTAATAATGGAATAACCGAAGATATGTTTCATATACGGTCGAACCTATGTTTGAACAGTCACTTGATAGAGATTCAAAGTATGCACTTTAAAAAAGTGGCTGGTCAGTCCAGAATATTATTTTGTCTACGACGTGTACAAGAAGATGTTACATGATATAACATGACAAGTCTAGACCTTTTGAGCTCATTTACAGCCGACGAAGAGGAATATTGATTGTGCGTGTGACATGACATGACAAGTTATTGACGTATTGTATAGATTGGGCCTACACCAGTTACAGTTCAGTTCATTTCACCCTTGGGGCATTGTAGAGTGCGTATAATGCAATATAAATATAAATATGTAATAATATGTATCGTATCCTCGTGAAATAATTGAAATCTCCCAAAGTTAAAAAACCCGACAATATAAAGGTTAAATGTACACCCATGGGGCACCATGCCCATCAACAATTCTCTGTTGTCAATTTGATAAAAACAAAAACACCCTGAAATACTATATACTTCTAGTGAAGGGGTCAGGGTGGGGAGAAGGGCAGGAGAAAACCACCATGATGACTTAAATTGTTCTGTATTCTGTTTGAAGCCAGTGATTTTTAGAAAAACCGTCGTTTAGCTCGACTGAAGTGCATGGGTCGAAGGATTGAAGCACATCAAGTACAGTGAACTACGTTAGAATTACCAGAAACGAAAGAACCATTGTTTTCGCCCCGTGAAGGCGCAATACACTTGATATTTTCGAGTTAATTATGCAAAGATCATACGTGGGAGGCTATCCTAAAGTTGCATAATGGCGATTTACCGTCAACATTATTAACTTTTTTGCTTTGAAGTGTAAAAGGTCGTATAGAACAAAATCGAAATACATTGGTTTCAATGAGAGCGTCTGCAAATCACATTCGACCATCCACGCGTTTGGTGTAAATGCCTAAACGCAAACCGTATCTGTCTGTACGCGTGCGGTTAGGATACGGCGATTGAAATCAACGATTTCAAAATTAATCGCTCGCATCGCACGCGGCCGGTAAAGGATACAGCTTTACTGACGTTTTACAGCCGACATTTAAGTGCGGGACGTACAGGCGCGGATTCAGGCGGGGGCCCAAGGGACCCGCCCCACCTATTTTTGGTGAAACAATATATATTACAGAATACACAAAAATGCAAAGTTATCTCGTCCATGCACCTGTCAAGGACCTTTAAATTCTATTTTCAAAACCTACAACGGGTTTTGGATCTAGATCCGCGCCTGACGTGGTAAAGCGCTCGTTTGATGCACAGTCTGTCAAGAGTCGATCCCCGTTGGTGAGACCATTGGGATATTTCTTGTTCCAACCAGTGCACCACAACTGGTAAATCAAAGGTCAAGGTATGCGCTATCCTGTCTATGAGAATGTGCATATAAAAGATCCCTTGCTAAAATGGAAAAATGTAGCGGGTTTCCTCTATTATGTCAAAAATACCAAATGTTCGATATCCAATAGACTATGATTAATAAATCAATATGCTCTAGTGGTGTCGAACAAAAACAAAACTCACTGCTGAATTGATGCCGGCAGCGCTAATATGGGACGAGCTTAAAATGTTATACCTTCGACTATATACCCATAAAAAATACCCCTAGATAATGTAATATAGGCCTACTAGTGTACTAGTAGAAAAAGAAATTGCGTTGTAATTTCCCAAACTGACATCTTATGACGGGTGCGCTCAACTGTATACGACGAAAATCGAGTTGTAAGAGCGCTCAGATTAGCAACTGGACAGTCGTAGTAGTCGTGAGAGCAGAAAGTTGGCCAACTTTGTGCTGTCAGTTGGAAGTCTGATCCTAGTATTGCGGAACTCTCAAAAGATAAATTTGTTTAACAACACTACAAGATCACGTTGGTTTATTAATCATCGGCTATTGATGATTGGTAATTTTGACAGTCTTAGAGAGGAAACCCATTAGTAGCTTGGGATATTTTATATACACCACCCCACAGGTAGGACTGAACATACCACGGACTTTGATATACCAGTCGTGGTGCACTGGCTGGAAATAATTAACCCAATGGACCCACCGATGGGGATCAATCCTAGACCGAGCGCGCTTCAGGCGAGCACTTTGCCGCCCCTCTAACGCCAGTAACGGCACAGCACAAAAAAAAAGGAAGAAGAAGAAAAAATGGATGTCATGCGCGTGCGAGTGCGAATAATTTTAACATGCTCATATTCCACTAATGTTTCGAGCATGTCCGTCCCGGGGCCTGTCTCTGGATAGCCAGTGACTTGCTCCGGGACAGAACAAAATTAAGGGGATCATTTTGAAATTTACATCCAAAAATTAAATAGTGGGCCTTTAAAATTTTGATGCGCATCTCAAATTAATATAATTAATAAAGAAAATTCTACTCATTAAATTTGGTCGCTAGATTAGAAATCAACGATTTACCCAGATGACCCTGACATTTTACTAATTATTAGGGATAATCTATCCCCTGATTTGTCTGTCGGGTTAATAGCTCCAAAATAATTGCATTGAAAACAACAACAACAACAACAACAAAAACCAAACAAAAAATCCCAACCCCAAACAAACCCATAAATAGAAGGGGGGGGGGGGGGAGAGTGTTCATAGCAGACGACTTTTTCATGAGAAAGACTGACCGTACCACAATGTATGGCTCACTAATGAAACGTGTATTCCATGTAATATACATGTTTTCAAACCTATCCACACATCATGTAGATATTTTGTCCAAGGTGTGAAATGAAAACCATTAAGCCGTGTATTTTATTTCGACCACTCAACTTCCCGTTAATTGGTTAACTTGTTTCCCTGTAATTTGCGATAACGCAAATTCATGACAGTTTATTTAAACCTGTTACCCGGTATCTCAATAGACGCGCGTAACAGTACATTCAAGGCTACTGAGTAGGGGAATAGTATCTAGCCAGCTAGTATTGAGGTCAGAGTCTGTAACGCACCTGTCCAAAGCAAGGGAAGGCTTGCACACGCTTCTTTGTTCCTTGTTCCTCAACGGCTTCATCACAGAAGATATGGCGCAGCAAAAACGAGGTTTAGAAGAGGCAGAAACCCTTCTTGGAGGTGTAAAAGCGTTGTTGCTCGATATCGAGGGGACGGTAACGCCAATTTCGTTCGTGAAGGTAAAACGATGACACTTTATCATGCTATGCAGTGTGTAGCGGCCTCTTCTGAGAGCCATCACTACATGTTGGTATGTTACTAATTGCGCCAATATTTGTGAAAAGGGTTGTTCCCAGCGAGTTCCTACGTTTTGATGGAATGGTACACATACTGATGATGTTAATGAGTTTCTTTAAAGACGGGTAGATAAAGGAATTGGTGGTCGATGGACGTAAAACGCCAAAGAGGAAGCGGCTACTAGATGACTTACAATGGTCCTAAGACTTGTTTACTAGTGGTAGCCTAGTATTTATGTGTGAACTCAACAACACCATTTTCATATAACGATAATAACCAAGCAATAGTTGTAACATGTTATTGATTTCTTATAAGCTTTTATTCGAAATATGCTGAACGCTCGACGAAACTTCATATTGTTTATAATATTTGTAAACTTGACGTTTGAACTGTGCCGCTAATGTAATGTTGTTGTTTTTTAAACTCGTCATGATTAGGCCTACTACACTGCTTAAGCTCTCGAAAAATTATTGTTATTACTATATAGCGTAAATACATTCTGCATATGAACTTGATGGGTGGTGGCCTTGTACGAATGGTTTTTTTGTTTTGTTTTGTTTTTATTAGTTTTTTTAAATTAAAACCCATTAAGTTCGTACACGTCAACTGTTTCTCATAGTAATAATGTATTGTAATATAATACATTGTTTATTAAATAAATATATTTAATAACATGAAATAAAAATAGCATCAAACGACAGGCAATGTAAAACGTACAAGTGCTCTCTGTTTAATTTGTACAATCAACACTGAAAACTACAATGATCACATGCCGGTCGGGAGTTCAAAGGAAAGCGGGAACCGCCCGGCTGTAGGTCACGTGATATCTCTTCCAGCCAGACGTAACGCTTATTCCGCATGAGATTGAAAAAGTAGTACGCAACGTAGATACTGGGTATTAACGGAATTGCGATGGATCGGTGTACGGGACGGAATCGGGTGGGTGGGGGAGTAATGATAGCAATGCTATTGACGTTAGGTTACCGAGGTGATGAGGTCGATTATTAATAACAGCCATTTGCTTATTTCAACATTAGGCTGTATGATCAATGGCCTTCGTATATCAACGTCAGACTTCGACGAGCCAGAGGTCTACTTTTGGAGTCTGGGATATTACACTGTCAATGTCAGGGACGCAGGGTTAGGGTTGGGGATGGGGGTGGGTCGATGATTGCGGACAACCCCTCCTCTGCTAAGGCTAAATCAGTATTTTACAGGCGATATTAGGTTATCGAACTTAATCTTATGTATTCTATAGGTGTCCAAGGATTATATAAATAAAGGAGTCTGCTAGGTTCGTATTGGGACACGCACACACACACACACCCTCCCCGATCCCGACCACGCTACATCCTGTACCGCTGATGGGGTACACCTCATAAGATAGTTTGTTTTGTTTAACGACACCACTAGAGCACATTAATTAATTAAACATCAACTATTGGATGTCAAAAGTTTGGTAATTCTGACTCCGTCATCGGAGAAAACCTGCAACATTTTTCCTAATGCAGCAAGGGATCTTTTATATGCACCATCCCACAGACAAGATAACACATGTCATACCACAGACTTTGATAATACCATTCGTGCACTGGCTAGAGCAAGAAATAGCTTGATGGACTCGCCGATTGGGATTGATCCTAGACCGACCACACATCAAGCGAGCGCTTTACTACTGGGCTACGTCCTGCCCCACTTCATAAGATAAATTTTTGACGTTTCACTTTAGCTGGGTGAAATGAAGTGCAGGCAATAACTTCGAGTGGTGGCTTTGTATATTTTAAAAGGTTATTTTTTTTCATTATGACTTTTTCTTTTCAATTGATTTGCAGTACATAGCAGATATTCCCCAGACACGCACACTAATAAACCTCACCCTAACCCTTGGAAATCCAGCTGGTCAATGTGGCACTGTGGTAGATCAGTGTAACATGCTGTCTGCTATGTCTAAATCAGTCTCTGATCACTGAGTGTTTCTAAAATTGTGTGTACACATTAGGATCAGAAGGGGACAGAGATTGGCACCTTTTAAACCGTTGAGTGCATCATTAAAACATTTCTTTTAATTTAATTTTATGTGACTTTATTAAGTGGAGTTGTGGTGCATTGCCATTAGCTGGTGATTAACAGTGGTGGTGGTGGTGGGGGGGGGGGGGGGTCAAGAGGGCTTTGGAGCTGCATGGCCTTACACCTCAGACCATATTAAATAATAACTAGGATTTAGAAGATGCCGGCAAAGGAGTTACTAGCTATATATATATATTAATTTGCCTTTCAACTGAGGTGATGCCATATAACTGTAAATAAAATGTGTTGAGTTCGTCTTTAAATGAAACATTTCCTTCAACTGGGGGGGGGGGGGGGGGGGGGGGAGGAGGGGCAGTGCATCTGATGACTGTGCATTAAACTTGGTTATGTAGTACTGTAGTACTGTAGTACATGTATTTGTATGTTGATCCATAACTAATTTTAATTATCCCCAGTATAGTGCTTTGCCCGTATGTGACGCATGGTGTCACCACTCGTCTGATTTTCATGAAACATTACATACACCAATATGATTGTGATACCTAAAACAAGTTTGCATTTTGCCTCTCTGCTTCAAAAGTCAAGGTTACAGTTAGTAAAATAGAAATTATGTCACCACTATACCAACGTAAAATTTGCCTTTTCTGTGTCAAAGGTCAAGGTCACTTATAAAAATGGAAATTATCTCTACCAACTTCATTTCTCATTGATTTTTATGAAATGTCACAGGAACATGATGAAATCTTGAGTGTATTATGCTTCTCTATATAAAAGGTCAAGGACATTGTCACTAAAAATTATGTCACTGTTCTACTGACTATTTTTCATGAAACTTCATGCATATGAATATCTTCATGATATCATGAAGTTCACATTTCGTCTGCTTCAAAGGTGAAGGTTACTGTTACTAAAAATAAAATCTTTTGGTTCAAACATTTGATAGATGAAAATATTTCATCTGATTCCCATCATTGTAGGTATCTCACATTATGTAGGTGGAGTGGTTGTCCAAGTGGGGGGACTTGGCCCTGTGGTAAAATGCTCGCCTGATGCATGATCGGTGTAGGATCGATCCCCGTCGGTGGTATATCAAAGGCTATACTTTCTGTGGGATGGTAGCAGATGTTTTCTCAAAGATTGAATTAAAATTAACAAATGTTTGACATCCAATAGCCATTGATTAATAAATCAATATGCTCTTGTGGTGTCATTAAACAAAAGCAAACTTTAGCTTGCCCATGGTTTATTGAGTTGTAGTGTCGATTGCCCTTAATGGATCCAGATTTTTTCTGCATCCAAACTAGTGCCCCACAGCTGCTGCATCAGAGGCTATATATACTGTCTATATATATATATATATATGAGAAAATGCATATATTATACATGCATATAGGATCCCTTGTTACTTTTCGATAGAGAGAGTGTCAAAATAATTGTTTATTAAACATGAAACAGCTGTAGTTTAAGTTACACGATAACATAGCATTGGCTTCGATATCATCAACAGTTTCGATAGAATATGATACAATACCATAACTATATTTTTAGATGTGCTGAGGTGTTGTTAAACAAATATTCCTTTTCTTTCTATGAAATTATGAATTAAATCTGTTATTTTTCAGGATACACTCTTTAAATATGTCCTTGATAATTTGGAAAGCTATGTCATGAAACATTACGATGACACAGAGTTGCAAAAAGACATTGCAGCATTGCGAGAGCTGGTAAGTATTTAAGGGAGTTGTACATGGGCGGGGGTGGGTAGTATTGTTTTCAGAAAGTGTATAATTAATAACCCCTAAAAACATCTTTGGTGATGGGGGATGAACTTTAGTTTACTACTTTTCTGTTTATTATTTTAAAACCAAAAGACTAAGAACATATATACCAGTAAATAAATAATGACTTAGGAAGTTTATCCTGCGAAGATTAGAATTCAACTAGGGAAGTGGAGGGGGAGGGGGCAATGCATAATCTTAGGAGTTGAGCGGGCAGAGCCCTGTTTGATTTTATTTTTGTGGACTTAACAATGATAAGAATTTATTGTTTAGCTGATGCATTTTTATTTATTGTTGTAGTCTAAGAAAGATAAAGAAGCCAACACAGAAGGAGTTGTAGAGATTCCCAATGGCGACGGCAGTAAGGATGAGATTGTTAAGGGTGTGTGTGAGAACGTCAAATGGCAGATGAAGCAGGACAGGAAGTCGACGGAACTCAAACAGCTACAGGGTCACATCTTCAAGGAGGCGTACAAGAACGGCGGAGTCTCAGCAGAGTCAGTATCTTGCATCTTTACATCCCTCCAGTCAGTGGGCCACTAAACACAGGATCGACAAAATATAAATATAAATGCAGACATAACAGTTAATAATCAAAAGATCCAGTTATTAAAACAAATTTAGAATTAAATGTTAGCCTAAACGTTTTTGGAAATTTTCAATTTGCAACATTTTTTATTTATTTGAGATTACTGAACTGATTTTGTGAGGATCAAAGTGGATGGAATGAAAAATGAAATCGTAAACAAAACACATTAATATAATTTAATATTTTACTTCAAAGAAAAATGATTACCTTCATGGCAAGTCACATTTTATTCAAAACTTATTACTGTGGATTAATAGATATATTTTTTAAAATGTAGAACAATACATAGAACTAATTATACACAGCTTGAACTTAATGATGTCACCGATGGCAATTGCCGCAGTTGCATTATGAATTGCTGTAGGTTAGGGACATTACCAATGGCAATTTTTCACCACTGGATGAAAGATATTGCTGTCACTTGAAAGAATTCTTTTTGGTTTTTATATTTGTTTCAAATGTTACTTTCTTAAGGTGAGCAAAAACATTTCAAACTTGTCGTAGGCTAAAATATTCTTAATTCGGGCCCTGATTATGGTTAAAAATTAGTTTATATTGGTTTTAGCACAATATTGAACAGGCAAATATTTTAACGATGGCAGTTTTTTTGCCTCTGAATAAAAATGTTTTTCAAAATCAGTGTACGGATGCTCAAAATTGCCGTAGATAAACCTTTTGCCTGCAGTAAAAACATTTTAAAATTGCCATAGGTACCAAATACCAGTACCAGTTCGGGCCCTGATTAAGGCTAAAATGAGTTCATATTGATTTTAGCATGATATTGAACTATTCATTGACGACTGGTATGTGTAATACATAATTTAATGCATGGACACCAAGTTTTCACAGTAATGAATTGTGTATTTGTAGGTTGTTTGAAGATGTTGCCCCGGTGCTACGACAGCTTTTTGATGAAGGACTACAGCTTTATGTGTTTTCTTCTGGCAGCGTTGAAGCTCAGAAACTTTTCTTTGCACACACGTCGGATGGAGATCTAACAGATGTAAGGATATTACAGTGTTCAACAAATGTTTGAGAAAGTTGGAAGGCATCACAGAAACTTTGGCTAGTGCTCTATGCAGGGCTTCTAGATTATGGTAGCCCCGCTCCCTTGGCTATTGATATTCAATGTTGGGCATGCAAATAACTACTATTGCCATGCACAACGGCTAGTGAAAAAAAAAGAGTCCAATGTTGCAGTTAAGTTTCTTTTGTATGGTAAATATGCATATCCTGTCCCCCCTTTTTTTTAGAATTTCTGCTTTCAGATTAAATTTTGCCTTATGTGTGAAAATATTTTATGCAACCCCCCAAAAAGAAGTGAAAAACTAAAAAGTCATATACCTGGTAAAAACATCATATTGTTTATTTTAGGTATTTTCTGGTTACTACGATACCACAGTAGGCGGTAAAACAGAAAGCAGTAGCTACAAAACCATAACCACAGAAATCGGAAACGAACCAGATGAAATCTTGTTTCTCACAGATACTCCAGAAGGTGGGTTTTAATTCAGTATTCACATTAAAACTAAGTACATATGCTTTTTGAGAGTATCGAGTCTGCACTGTAACTTGTCTTTTGTTTAAGTGTTGTGCAAGCAGAAGAACACTTTGGTCGATGGCAGCTGTCAGTTATAGCCACTCTATAAAATGTTGAATAGTCCAATGAGTTATCTCCCTTTGTTTTAATGTTAAATTTCACATAAATAAGACTTAACAAAAAAATTAACCTAGAGAGGATATCCCATACATACACAAATGATGATGAGATAAATGGTGACGCTGCAGTATTTCCATTTCGGTATGGAACTACTTGATGGAGCTATGCTTCATGCTTGTTGTCAGTTGAACCATCTCGATATCACCCTGAGACCAGGGTACATGGAACCATGTAACGGCTCCCATTCAGGATATACATTCGGGAGACACACCATAATTGCACCTGTGAAGAGAGTGAAATTTGGTGTGTGTGGCTTTACCCACTGAGCATAGGGGTGCTCAGTTTCCTTCTGCAGTAAAATTATGGAAATATATTGTTAGATGTTAGAAATGCTTCTTCATTTCAAAAACAGATTTAAAATACAAATAAACAAGATCCCACAGTACCGTGTTATTTCTATGAAGGTGAGAGAAGCAACTTTGTTTGGGTACCAGTTATGGTCATAAATTTGTAACAACCCTTCTTGGTACTTGTGGTCACCCAAATGAAGACGCTGATTTTTTTAAAAAGATTTTGTCCATTGAACAATGTAGCTCATAATACCCATTTACCCAGTTATTGTAATGTTAACTGCCATACTCTTTATTATTCGATGACTCAAACCTTAGGGTTAAAGAAAATATTTCTCTGTTTTAATCGGTTCAAATATTCTTTATAAATAGCATTTTGAGAATAATTAAGCATTCATCATCTAAATGGTTTGCTCCTCTCTTCTGTCCTTCTTTCTTACTGATCTTCGTATTACTTTTCTATCTTTCTGATAGCCATAATAGAAATAATGTTATTCTTTTGGTTCCGTCATCTTTTTCAAAAATTAATTACGGGTATGTGTTAAATATAGGGAGGCCTAGACCAAAATCACCTATTAATAATAAATAATCTTACTATAGTTGTACCCAACATTAACTTACATGTATGCTATATGATTGACAGAGGCTAGTGCTGCAGTAGAGGCAGGGATTCGAAGCACGCTGGTAATACGGCCGGGAAACGAGGATCTCACAGACGAACACTTACAGAACTTTTCTTGCATCGAGAGATTTGACGAGCTGTTTGGTGATGAAGATGACGAGGAGGATCTGAAGCGGTTTCACGGGGAGGGTGATGGGGAGTGTGACGATGACGACGACGATGAACCAGAAGAGGAGGAGGAGGAGCAAGATGAAGAAAACGCGGAGGATGCGTAATCCTTCCATAGATCTGTTCTGTGAATGGTCGTAAAGTCCGACCACTTTCAGCTTTACAGTGACTTGACAGACAAAACTTGTGGCAGCCGTTTTGAAATATTCTCATTTGTTCCATATCATGTTGTTTTTTGTTTTTCTTTAGTTTTGTTCATTTGTTCATTTTAGAAGGGTTTTTTTCTTTTTTAGATTTCCTGTACTTCTGAAATGAAATATGCGACATATGTACATTGTATACAGTGTTTATATTGTGACGGTCTCTTGCCAAGTGCTTCTCTGTTCTTGTAGGTTTGTGTTATGTTCATTGTGCATGGATCAGTGGTGACTAGTCATCTGCTGTTTTAGCTGCTTTTTAACGTTGTTTTATTTAGCACCAGTGTAGGTGTACAACAATATTTGACCTAGTTTCCACAGGTCAGCCTGGCAAACCAATATTATTTCTCAACGGTTGACCATTTGTTGTTCTACATTGTTATTGTCTTGTTTACAAATGCTGTATAGTTTTTATCCAGTTTCTATTGAATATAGCTGCATTTTAGTTTGTTTCCGTGTATGACAAGTTTGGCATTGTATACAATGTACGTACAGCCATCCCACCAAGTGTTTCTCCAACGTGTTGTTGTTTTCTATATTATCGTATTTAATGTCTTGTTTACTAGTGATGCTATACACTAGTTGTTTATATTCCAACATCTGTGCTGGGTAAGTGGATCACTCTCCCATTCTACTCCAGAAATAAAATGTAGTTTCGTAATTTAAATTTGGTTTTTATTGTCGCTTCCAAATTTATTTTTATTGCTAAAACTGAAGCTACACATGTAGCGACCGTATCACAAATCTTCTGTTTGACCAATCAATAAAGCTTATGGAAGCACAGATTGAACAGGACAAAAATCAACTCGACTGGAATGCTGCCGACTTGTTTAGATCCGCCCCATTATTTTGCTTAGACCTAAATCTATTTAAACGAGCATTCTAAGAGTACCAGTAAAGCAATACATGTCCCCTACCAGGCCCTAAAAACATTTCTCGTCCTAAGTTTAAGGACCTTAATTCTGCCAAAAATGAGTAAATCTTCGTGAAAGTCGAACCATGTTCCTGTACGGCAAAGCAATACACAAAATGTCAACGGAAATAACCTATGATGTCCAAATAGATAGTATTATGAAGGTTGTGTATGCCAAGGTCACAATGACACAAAATAAAAAACCAATACACAAAAAAAAAAACCCACCTTATGGTAGGCCATTAAGCACTGTTGGTAAAACATCCTTGTTATAAATATTTCATATTGCAGTTGTAAACTTTAAAATTAAAAGATATCAAACTACCAAACGTGTGACAACATCGCAGGTTATTCCCTAGGACCCTTCATATAAGGCACATGAGAGAAAAAAAAAGGTCTGAAAAACTATATGAAAGACAGAAGGATGGAAACAAAACTTATAGTCCCCTCCGATTGGACCAGATGGGGACTAACAAGATGAGCTATTACACAACACAAAGCCATCCATTTATATCATTTGCTTTAATAAATTATCAGTATTGAAGTAAAGCAACTGTACAGTAAATTGTCATAAACTGACAAACACTGCTCAGTTCAAATAAACATGAAGCATAAACCCAACGATGTATGGCAGCTTACATGATTCAATTCACTCACACAATGTCTGTAGCCTACTGGCTTGCTTTTAAAATTTACATGGTGAACAGGCAACATAATATACATTCTTCATCTTGCATTCTAGACAGTTACATAAAATCGAACAGCTTGATGAACAATACAAAGTACACTAACTACAGGTTTTTTTTTTTACTGAAGCAACACAACATTTGCATTTTTATCTAGAGGTTTTGCAAGACATATAACATGGTGTTTTAAACCGATTCTGATGAGACCTGCAAAGAAAGATGACCAAATCCCTCCCCTTCCCAACCAATGTGATATTTCCTAATAAAAGTAAAATCATTTGCATGTCTGTAAACAATAGATCTACCAAAATCTGTAGGACACCATTATTAATGCCTCCTCCTATTAAAAAAAATTGCACCAAGACTGATTATCTTGTAGGTTATTCTATCAATTTCAAACATACTGTAAAAAATAATGACTAGTGATCATACTAAATCCTTGTCGGGTTGACCATCTTTCTAAACATTTGCAGGCATGCTGATAAACTGCATACAGAAATCATTTTCACATATATAGCCTCTTACAGAACAAGTATTCATTCAATATAACAGTTGTTACTTTTAACACCTCTCTTGAAAAGAAAGAGGAGGCTAAATTTATAATGCCCGTTTTTATCTTCATACATTTACAATGCTTAAACCTTCTGCATTAAAAAAAAAAACTTCGTAAATTTGGGCCCTTCTTTCTTACACCAAAACACTTCTCACGACAATTATTTCTTTCACTAAAACTGGAAGATCCAAACTTCAACACGAAGCAGCATCCATTCCTGAGAAGGCATAAAATAGTAATTGTTCACCATTTCACAACTTTATACACCCCGACGAAGCATTTTCTATTTCTAAATGCAATGTGTATATTTTTGTTCTAAAAGCTGCTATGCTGACAAATGCAAAACAAAATGTTTCAGTAATATATAGATTTCTTTGTAATATACATGCACATGTTTATCTATGGCCATCTAATTTGTGGGTATAATGACAAGTCATTATCAATATACTAATTGCTAGATGGTTAAGACTTCCATTAATACAAGATATAAATAACATTTAAAATTAGCAATCACAGAAGCACCTCTCTATTAACCATATTAAATTGGTTTTGTGTTACACTGATATTCGATTATGATTATTAAGTTTTAATAAGTTATCCAGAAAAAGATATAAACTATATATTTTTTATTTCTAGGACAAAGTGAAAGCTAGCAATACATGGACAAATGTTATTACAACCTGTTCACTAAATTACTTTTTTGGCCAAATTCAAATCTCTGAAAAATACTTTACACATTCCGGTGTGCCAAAACATCTTACTATTCAAACACTATGTAAAAGATTAGTCCACTAAAAGGGTTTTTACCTCTAAAAGTTTGTAATGCCCATTTGGGATGTTTCACACAAAACATATTTTTTCTTCATCTTCAAAGTAAACACTTTTACATTCAAATTGGTAAAATGTCACTTATAAATTTGGAGTGAAATGTAACATTATTTTTAGTTTGGGGAATTGTGCTGAACAATGGGCGATTTAAAAAAACAACCTCTAAAATACATTATGATCCTAAATACACAATTATCACCTCAAAAAGTAAAATTTGGCAATATTTTTTAAACATTTTTTTTTTTTTAAACCTCTAAATCAAGATATGATTTCCAACTGCAATAAAGTGTGAGTGAAAATGATTAATACAGCACACTCCATAGTTCCACGAGAATTTTTCCTACCTACGAGTCAACAACATGAATAGATAGAGCACCATAGCAACCACCACTAGAAACCCCAAATACTCTACCCAACTACAGCTGTACACACGTCATGCTTAAAATGATGATGATGATATTGACATTTTAATAAGATAATTTCAGTTTAGGATGGTCATTTGTGCAGATATTTTTTATTAGTTATGTAAAGAGGGATATTTACATTATATATATATATATATTACTACAAGTAACTAGAACTAAGGGTTGGGACTGGGTAAGAGTAACAGATCTTGCAAGAATTTGCTCAGCATTTCAACCTATTCATAACAGTATTAAATAATATACATGTGTATGTATGTATAGATATGTTTACAGTTTAGTATAATTAAAGATCATAGAAAATGTTGGTACATCTGAAATTTTCCATTAAATGCATTATACACATACAGCTTCTTCCTACAACCAGTTAAAAATCATATATCATTAATATATTTAAATTTCATCCTAATTTTGTATGAAAATATACAAAAACAAAAACACCAAAACCTATAGCACTTTTATGCTATAAATTGTCATAATTTCAATCTTTCAATATTAAAACCATTTTAAACTTTAAACAGAGAAATGCTGAATACAATTATTTAAAAAAAAAAAATCCAGTTATTTTATATATGTATATTTTTTAAAAGCAACATTCCCACACCAGTATTTTTGTCTCCACATTATTACTGGGAAGTATTTGATAATAACTAGATTAATGAAACATAAATGCAATTTGTATTGTGGTTTGGGGGTTTTTCTTGTCTTTTTTGAGGGTTTTTTTTGGGAGGTCAATTTAGCTAGCATAATACAATCCCAGGCTATGTGAGCAATCTGGTTTGATTTTCCTTCAACAGCACCAAGACAAGTTACAGTATACAGAAGTCTAAGATAACACTCTTAATAACAAACACCTCTCTCGAAAATTTTCGAAAACTGATAGAGAAATGTTGCATTTAACAGTGTGTACTGCAATCCTCAAACATGATTGCTCACAAAGACCCGATTTCAAGCAAATAATTATTAAAAAAAAAAAAAAAAAAAAAAAAAAATTAAAAAAAAACAACGTATTCAGAATATCTATCAATCAGTTTGATTATTTTTTGTATCAGCCACCCCTGAACATAAAATAAACCCCATAAACATCTGATCAATGTGCACGGCTGGAACAGCATTTTTGCGACCATGCTAAAGTTTTTGTGTAATTAAATATTAAAGCCCCGAAATAATTCTTTTTAAAAATTATCTTTTTCAAGTAAAATTAAACTCTCAAACTGATACCTTTTATCACATAAACTTTAGATGTTACCTCTTTCTGCTTTCAATATAACCAAACACTGAGCAGAAATAGTTAATCTGTATTATGACATTGGTGTATAACTTGTCTTACAAGTAGGTTTTCTAATCTTAAATAACAAAAGACTGAAGTAGTATTACTTATAAAAGTCTGATAGCAATTCTAGAAAAAAACAAATGTTACTTATCCACCAATGTTGAAAAACAGCATAAACATCAAAGCCACATTGCATAACAATGTTTTTTTACACAGCGTGATGACAAAGCGCCATGTCCAAACGGTTGCTGGAAATGATAAAAGTATGATGTGCACTGCTCAGCTCCTATTATGCTTTCCCCTTTCGAACAGTGCAATGTCAACAAAGCAAGTCATGAAAGACACGAAGTGGCCCACAAACATGGATGTGAAAACGGCAAACCATGCACACTGCAGTAAAACAGGAACGAATTGCTAATTCCTGCGTTATGTGCGGGTCCTGGTTTTTCAGAATGGCGTGATGATGGTCAGAACGTGCACATCGTAACCCAACCGATTTCATCAGTCGGCGGTGGACCGAGGTAAATATCATTTACAACATTAAAATCATTTCTAAATTAGCCAGCTGTCAAAACAACTGTCCTGATAAATGTTCCGTACTAGCTGTTCTACCCCGAATCCGCAAATCACCAACTGATCTTCGACTTTCCTACAAAATAGAAGTAAAAATAACCAAAAAATTAATATTAAAAAACCTCAGGCAATTCAATGACAAAGAAGTGTAAACTTAAACTAACCATTTCAGTTGTAACATAATAAGCAACATATTACAACTCCACTGTTGCCATACAAAATACAGAAATATTTGTAATTTTTTTATTATTTAGAATTGAAAAGTTTAACAGCCTGTCACTTTGAGGCCTGCTTTATTATGATTAAGAAAACCAGTGCATTAAGAGTTTGAATCCACTCACAACCAAATTTTCAATTCTGTAGAATAAATGAACATGATGGGCAAAACAACATTGGTTTTACTTACATGCAACTTGTCATTACTGCTGATTATATTGAGAACTGACATGGAGCTTGCTCTTTTCATACTGAAAATAAACAAAAAGCACCATAAAAATGCTGTTTGCAATCTATAATGATCAACACAATTATTGCTGCATTTTCTACTGTAGGCAGTAAGATAAGATTCTAATATATATATATATATAATTGATATATATATATCAATATATATATCAGTCTTAGTCTGCTGTCAGGTTATAAACAGAGGTAGCAACATCTTGAAAAGCATTTATAAATATTCCATAGCTAGCTCTTTATGTCTGTTACACAGATATGACAATCTCCTCTTCCCTCCCTCCTTGGAGGCGATGATTGCCGACTTTAGACAGAGATGGAGTTCTGTGTTGTACACACAGGCTCCACAGTCATCATTGTTTATAGTGACAAAGACTGGAAGAGGTGAATAAATGGGGTGGCATGGGCTAAACCCAAACCGTTGGCTTGATCACCAGTGATGGTCCATGTTGCAACACTGGTCGCTTCAACCTCTGCATGTGGACTTGTCAGCTAGTCCTGAATCGTCTACTCCAGCAGCTCTGGTCGAGACTAACCCTCGATGGATGAAGAGTCCTGTTGAACCAGCATTTAAGATAAAGCCGACTTCCCCACTGGAGTCGCATACTTCATGTGCTGCTGTAACACCATCCAACACAGCCCTGGATGCTGCCTCGCCAATCTCCTGGGAACTCTCATCTGATGCCTTCCAGTGGAGTCCCCACTATCCTGAATGTTGTATCAACGGTCCAGTGATCAGTAACATGCAGAGGTTCCACTTCACGGTCCAACTCATCCAGATAGATAACGTCACAATTCACCAACTGCTCAGATAATCCTGACCGGGGTCCACAATCTCTAAAACGTGATATGCCAACATTTTTCTCCAGACTAGGGCTAAAACCAGACTTATATCGACCACCCATCAAAAACCTATGTTTACATTTTTTGTAAATAGTCTGATACTTTCCTTTCAGCCATATAAATTGCTCAAATCACCTGCATCCATTTTAGCTCAACAGTCTATTTTAATTTTAAAAAATTGGTCTCTAACAGAAGAGAAAAATGCATTCTAAGAAAATCAAGCAATGTTGTTTCAGTAGATGTCCAATACACTCCTGTTATGCATCTAAACTGATCTATATCAAAACATTGCTTAAAATATACATTTTTTTTGTATAAAGTACCAGCAGTTATGAATTAACATAAACACTCAAATAAAAAACATTAAAATATTAACAATCCATTATACTGTTAATGACAATATTTACATGAATGATGTTGTTTCTAGTAACTAAACCAAATTTCCAACAACGGGTATTTTACCAACTTGGCTTTACAGTGTGGTGTACATCAATTTAGTTGGGTCTATTGTCAGAAAACATCAACCATTATACCAATACCACCATTATTAACAAAACATTGGAATCAACTTTGCCCATGTATAATTGTTTCTTACACACCCGTTGGTGAGAACACCATGCATTATTTTTGACAACACATGGGTTGTTAACACACATACATGTATTAACAATTTCAAGACATACGACTGGCTGCTCCTAGATGATGACCAGGTCACCAGTGCCATGCAGCCAATGAAAAACAACATGGTGGAAATAGATTTCACTGTGATGTATAGTTAACCTGACAATCATGTGTCTGTGACATGTAAGTTAGCTACAAGTGCAATGGCTGTAAATAACTTTTAGTCAAAAAAGATGTTAAATTTGCTTAAAACCTGTTTTTTGAGGATATGTAAGAAATAGAATAATACATTCGTGTCCGTTAGATACCATTTAACTCACAACTCGTTGTTTAAAAATGTATCAAACTCGCTTTCGCTCGTTAGATACATTTTAAAACAACTCATTGTGAAATAAATGGTATCTAACGGCCCCTCATGTTATTATTCTCTATGTTCAACAGCAGAAAATATTTTTTAAAAAGGCAACCCCCTCCAATACCCTAGACAGACAAAAATAATCAAATTAACATTTGTTAAAAATAAATCACCTCTTACCCAATTATAATGTGCCATGCTTAATATTTCAACTGCCTGTGCAAACAATTAACCACAAATATCTTAAAAGATTAATTTCAAACTACCATACATACTCATAACTTACCCAGTACAACTTCTGCACAGATTTCTTTGTTTTTTATTTGTTTGCTTTCTTATCACTTACCTTTTTTCCATTTTCATTGTTTAATCCAGATCAGTGTTTCTCAAATGGTGAAATCCGACAAACTGATGTGCCACTTTACTTACCACAATGTGCAGCGATACTGCTTTTTAATAAATATTTCTACAAGTTTTTGCACACGTAAATTTCAATTAATGCTTCAGTGTTCTCCAACTTTTATGCGACCAGGTTGGCGGACATGTGAGGCCTTACACAAACGAGTGGCCGAAGTCCACGAGGGGGTGGGGTTGGGGTGGGGGGTGAGCTCGTGAGGGGTTCGTCCTCTCTCGCATCAGAAAATTTTGTAAATCTTAAGTCACAAAAGGTGCTTTTTTTCTGGCATTTAATAGTTGATTTAAATAAAGTTAACCATAATCTATCTCATGATCTGCCGCACCGGCACCGGTCACGCTGAAGTAGTAGGGCCTAGATGATCATAGGCCTAAATGTGTGCGGGCAGTGGGCTAATCTCACCCGGAAATTTTTAAAAATAAAAGCTCATATAGATGCGATTTTCTGGCATCTGGGGATAGTATTTTGCCGTCTTTCATTGCATAAAATATTATTCTCGATTTATGGTTTTCAACATGCCAACAGCCAGCAACAGACAATTCCCCTGCATGAAATTCGCCCGGACCCATGTCAATTACTCGCAAGGACTAAGATTTACTAAAAATCATAATATGCAAATTGCCAATGATGAAGTGACGGGCGGCTGTCTGTCAAAAATTACCGCTTCCTGATTGGATTAGAGTAGCCAAGCTGTTGAGAGGCAATCTACGTTGCACCGCTGAGATGTGCCGCTTGTATTAACGACTCCCGCTTTATCACTGCCGTTTCCTGTCATGGACGAACGACAGGTGTGCGCTACAACAGCTTGTTCTGAATGTGCACGTAAAACCCTATGACATGACATGACATCACTGCTGGATATTGGGGAGGTCCGGTTTTAATTTTGTTCGACACGTGGACATTTTGCGACCGGTATATCGGTGATTTTACCACCTGAAATTTTCAGCAGGGATCCAATCAGATTCGTTCTTACAAATGTGTTGAATTAGAATATTATTATTATATACTCCAAGTCCAAGTACAGGCTAAATATAGCGATAGGTGAATAGAACTGACGGAAGTTTTTTTCGTTATAGCGGCATTGTTTATCAGCTTGGCGGACCCGTCTGCGAAAATCTTCAGCTTGGCGGCGCAAATTCTCAGCTTGGCGGGTGTACAAGCCGCTTACTGGGGTTGGAGAACACTGATGCTTATATGCTCTCAGGCTGAACGTGCTGTGCCAAAGTAATGTTTGTATTACCATATCTTTTGGTGTGCCAGACAATGTCAGACTTTTTTATCCCGTACATTTTAAAATACAGTTTAGCATTTAAACAAGAGGGATTGAAAAACACTGTCGTAGACTTTTAACTTGTACGTCGTGACTACTACTATAGGTTAGGTTTGAACTACTTGTTCACACATACCAGTATAAGCTAGTCAATATATAAACACATTTTCAAAACCTTTTAACAAATAAGTTAGTAAAAATATATGAATCTAAAAAATGGTAACCAACACATAGATTAAACCAGCTGCATGTAGCTGAATGAATCCTTTTGGTTATATGACTACGTGTAAAAGTACACACCCACACCTACCCACACACTTTTTCTCTCTGTTTCTCTATCTTTCTCTCAAGTCCACACCAACATATATAATATTGTTTTTAGCTTCGGTCAATGGGTGAATAATACCAACAAAAGTTTATTTGTCATGAATGTACTCTTGTACTAATATTTATATCATATGTACTTAATTGTAGTGTGCAGATAATGGTGAAGCAATAATATCTTGCAAATTTTAATATTAAACCAGTTATATGTAAGCAAGTGAACAAGACCAAATAACCTCAAAACCAACCTGCAATAAACCACATCTTCCTTAACAAATGTACTTTATAACATTGTTTTAATAGTAAATAAATAAATAAATAAATATATATATATTAACATTGTTACTATTTAATAATACAAAGGTTTACAAAATCACAAAACTGTGAATTTTAGTTGAATTTGGAGGACACGTTATAATAAGTCAATTTGAAATATGGCCTGTTCCTAGGGATATAATGTTTGTGTTGTACTAAAAGGGAAGGGTGGGGAGACAATGCAAACAGAATTTGGCTTTGTATATAACCTTTACCAAAGTGCTAATTTAACAATCTGTGCTCAGTCAAATAGCGAAGATGCATACATGGATAATGATCCAAAGGTTAATAATGTGATGGTGAAAATAAAAATGTCACACATGTACTTAGTCCTGGTGCATCGAAAAACATTTTGTTTTTTCTAATTTTTAAAAGCAACAGCTCATTAGCAAATCATGTAATTTTTATTAGTAAATAACTTGATAATGAACAAAATGTTCCCAGGGTACACATTTAATACATTAATTCTTCTCTTCCAAATATAATTAACTGTGTATTTAGAATCTGTTAAAAACAGTAAAGCACATTAATTAATGAGTCAAACATTTCGTAATAATTAAGTACACATAGTTTTAAAAAGAAACCCATTAACAGAAAGAGATTTTACAGACTTGAATCCTATAGCCCAAGACAGGGTTTCTGCCAGATGGTAAAACAGATATGGCACCATACGCAAATGTTTTTGCAGATTTTTTATTTAAGTTGACCTTTTGACAAAATTATTCTTATCATTAATATATAATTTCCTTAACCCTAACCCTAAACGTAACCCATTTTCTTTCTGGGGGAAGGCACCCCATACCCTCTGTTGACTGTGGATGAATTCAATTCCATATCGCCATACTCAAAAATTTCTTTCTGGCAGAAACACTGCAAGAACCTTAAGCAACTGTTAAAAACAGACCTTTGATCATGCAAATAGTAAATAGCTTTAATTTAGAGTTAATAATAACAACCAGTTTATGAGTAAAAATAGTTCCCGAGTTAAGTCGGATTATCCATGGTGCATTTCGAGGGCGGTGGAAGGGAACAGTATACAATGTGAAGCTGTCAGCTTGCTCTGGATAACAAGGAAAGGTTAACTCGGGGGAAAGTTATCATCAGTATTAACAGACCTCTCATTGGCGTACCAACCACGGACATACCAATTCAAGCTGTTGCAACAAAACAATGTAATCTAATGTCAGTCAATCCATTATTCATTGGCACACATTTCAAGTATTCATAAGAGCTTTAAAAAGATTTCACAAGTGTAGGATTCTACAAATTAGCATACCAGGGGCCTAATTCACAAAGGTCTCTTAGGCTCTGCTAAACAACAAGCATCCTCTTTGCAAGTCTTTTAGCATTGCACTGTGAGATCGCAAAGTTGCGAGAGTTTAGTGAATTAGACCCCAGGGTCATTAGTTAAGATGGAATCTCCTACAAACGAAGTGAATAATTTATAATATGAACACAACTAAATCGCATCAACATGTAACCTCTTAGACTGCACCTATCAACAAGGTGTAAAAATTAACTGGCTCCATTTAAAGTGTCCAAACAATGGCAAGAAAATACCCACAAATTGAAAGGTTAAAACGTCTACAGAAATGATGTGTTCAACAATTACAAAATGATCCATCGCATTCTTTATGTATCATATTATCATCTGTCATACAATTAACAAGCTGTTCATGCTTAAAGATAACAGGATACATCTATCTAATATTAGCATGACCCACACTTCAAGACTGGCAGATCTACTTTGTATGCAATATGTCAGTACACATTAACAAGGCTTCCACCAGTCACAAGCAGAATATAAAGCACAACCTTACAGGTTCAAGAATCTCATCCCTCGGTGAATACACTTCATACAAGGCAAGGCTAGATCTGGTACCATTATTCATGAATATTAATTCTTATGTCAGGGACGGATCCAGAGTGGCAATTAGGTGCAGCTTTAGGGGGTAAAATGTCTGTTCAAAAAGGTAATTTTGGAATGACGAGCTCTCCCGAGGAGTTAAGATGGAACCTCCCTGGATCCGTCATTGCATGTCTGCATGTGCTGTAAAGAAAATATCTTACCTTCCAGAATTCTCATCTCCTGGACCTTTTCCCTTCAATTTCTGCACCAGCTTAGCACTGCTGCGCTTTATGGAAGCTCTCAGTTTGGAAAACGACCCACTGCGCTTTAATTTGCCAGTCTGGCAATGCCAATTAACATGTGAACAATTTGTTAGTGGTCATAGTAGATAGCAAATGATACACAAGCATCGGCTTCAAGTGAGAGGGACTAGATACCAAGTCTAACTTATTACTAGTACCATTTGTTATAGTATTTAACATAATACAGTTAAAATTATTTGCCCCTAAACTTTACATAATGGAATTAAATAAACATGATAATAATTTGACACAATATCATGGTCTTAATTCAACACCTTTAACTGTATACCATACACTATAACAATCTGTTTTAATATATATGTATATATGACCAATATCTACAGTATGCAAGCCTTTACTTAAAACTAAATGAAAGTGAAATGAAGTGATAATCATTGAAGTTTGAAGCAGCCTATCCTGGGTACAACACAATTGGGGGAAACCATTTATGGATTATGTAAAATAAATTCAGGTAACCCACTTTGTTTTTTGCATAACCCACTCAATTTAATGCATGAATGAAAAACGTTTTATGCTAGACTTGTGAAAGCAGTATGTGAACCATGCAATCGTTCTGACAATGTTCAGAGACCTGCTCCGCTATTTGGACTGCCTATGGTTAGACACAGATGTTGGTAAGGTGGTTTGCTTTACATGTCCACAAAGAGTTGTTAAAAAATCACTCCGAGGTTGAGCCTGTACTGGAATGTGAAGCCTTAAGGCAGATGGCTCAACTACTAGGCTGGTATGAAAGGGAAAATACATACAGGCCTGATTTGGGGTGAGGTGAATCAACTGAAGGTTAATCCAATCAGAAGACTAAACACACTCATATTCAGGACATAACATCATAATATACATTAGTAAAATTTAGGGTGTTCTTCAATTATTACT
Organism: Gigantopelta aegis; assembly: GCF_016097555.1. Lineage (NCBI taxonomy): Eukaryota > Metazoa > Mollusca > Gastropoda > Neomphalida > Peltospiridae > Gigantopelta > Gigantopelta aegis. The sequence continues at coordinate 110,145,203 of NC_054702.1, read as the reverse complement.
GAAAAACTGGTAACTTGATTACAAGCCTATAAATTAACTATTAACAATTCAATATATTTGATGTTTGCTATGTATTCAAATAAACTTATCCAAAATAATGACATGCATAAAATAAAACAGTTTGCAAGGGGTTAAGCAAAGTAGCTAGTGAAAGGTATTGTGACAAATCTTAATGCCAGTCAACCAATAATCAAATCATACAGAAATGAATTCAGATCTTTCCTCCTGAGAGAAGACTGTTACTTATCAATATCTCAAAATTCTTTTAAGATGTTCAATTTGCTTTTAAAAGTCCAATATGAGAGCACTATGAAATGCGCAATATGACAGCATATGATGACAAAATTACCTCAAAGTAAGAAGTGCATGAATATTGATGACAATATTGTGGTAAAATGGAAAGCAAAAGTAACAGCTATAGTTTTATTCTGAACTTGAGTAAGCAGGTTATGAAGCGGTTATAAATGTGGTAAGCAAGCAACACACATTCCCCCTAGGGACAAATCAGAATCAAATTCTTTTTAATGAGTTTTAATCGTTAACAAATTAATTTACAGTCAAAGAACCTGTTGTCCTGGCTTCATACATCTACACCTAGCCTTGACCAAGTTACAAAATAATATCCACAGGAACACTGAACTTCATTGAATATATGTGGCTGTTTCTATAAATGGTCAACTGTCACAAAATAAAATATATTTATAGGATATAGGATATTAAACAAGCTTCCATTGCATATCATGTTTATGTCCACAGTGAAATCATTTTCAGTTGTCATGAACTTGATGTTTTACTGGGATGAAAGACTAATTTGAACCAAGATATTTTTAACCATATGGGTAATAAATTAAAATATGCTAAATTAATCATTTCTAAACATGGATGCTATGCAACTAATTTTTCTAATTTTCTTGACTTGCGATAAAAAACTCAACATGGCATATAGCTTCAAACAAGTGCTAAAAAGCTAAGAAATATATGTAGACTAACAACTGGAAGTAGGTGGAAGAACAACATTTTATAACATAATACTTTCTATTCAATTATACATTTGTACTTGTTTAGTATAATAAACAATGCCATATGTTCAAGATATACATGTTAGTAAAACCCTCTCACTTGAAACCAGCCATGAAAACAAGACTAAAAGAAGTAATGATAAATGAAATATAGAAAGGCATGCAATGAAATGATAACAGAAAACAATATAAATGGTTTCCGTTAGGTACAAAGACAAATTAATCTGCTTTGACATAAAATATATCATTTACATTAGGTTTATTTTCAAGTTCTTTTTTGTATTTATTTATGACCAAATATAAGGACAAAATCTGACTAAAATACTAGCTTATTTTTTTAGACTACATTCTACGTAACAAGCCGATTTAGACAGGCTGCTATTTGTTTAAGTCTGATGACTATACTACAGCAGCACATGCTGTGTGGCTGTTAATAGTATGAGTAGAGAAGTGCATGACATTTCAGAGTGCTGCTAGCAGACAGGACAAACTCGTGACCAGTATCACAGCACATGAAGTAAGCACTCAAGCATCACAAAGAGCACCAGAAAAAAATAATTTTACACTTAAAGTTGATTTAAAAAAATAATTATTACAAATAAAATAAATAAACCAAACCCAAAAGAGTAAAATTCTTGGAAATAAAGAAAAAACTTCAAACCCAAAGAAAAATTTTAAAATGTTTTTTTTTTTAATTTTTAAAATAAATAATTTCAACTGCAAAAATTTGAAATACATGAAATTAAAATTTGTATTTAGTGACTAGCTATATTTAATGAGTTTGCAAGATTTTGCAAAAATATTAGTATTACAAAAGATTTTTTTGAATCCAAAACCATGATGAAAGATCTAAATAAGTTTTAAAAATAAAAATTAAAATGTTAGTACTTTGGAATGCCAATGTTACTGAATTAAATCACTCGTGATGTAAATTTTTTTAATTTGGTCTACAGAATTAAATATTTGTTGAAAACACAAAATGTAGTGCAATAATGTGAAACATATGCCAAAAATTACAAGTCAAAGATTTAACAAAATAGAATACAGCCTGTCGCTAGCACCACCAAGAAATCATGCAACCAGGAAACTTTCCAACTCGGTAGCAAAAAATTACAGGAGTAATACTTGCAAAAATCTAAATGTTGCTGTTTATAGCAATGCAAAATACAATAATAATGATTGAAAATGGTATATTTTATTTTTAAAATGCATTGACTGTCAAAAAATTAATTCATCTTAAAACCCCAAGGAACCCTAAAACATTTGTGAAATGGCAAATTGAGTAGGAACGAAACTGGTTACTTAAATGGCGAGGATGATTCAAAATAATTCATTAAGATATTTCATTGTTTGTAAAATATCCAGCAACATTTAAGTTTTATTTTGAAAAAATCACTTCAAGCATCAACAAAATGGCATAAGGAGTGCAAAAAAAAATAAAAAAAATAAAAAATAAAATAAAATAAGAAAAAAAATGAATGGGAAAAATCACACCAAACTGTGAATGAACACATGCAATTTGCTGACATTTGAAATTAATGCCATAAAGTTACGCATTCACGTTATATCTACTGATTTTAACTACTGGTGGAAGAGACAAATTTTTTTTTTTTTTTTTTAAATTCCAGCTCCTATTATTTTCTAAAATTTAAAGCGGAGAACTTGACACCTATTAATTTGTTTTATCTACTGCGCACAGCGGCCGTATTTTTTTGCTTTGTTCCCGATATTGGAATGTTTTCTGGGTGGACGTCCCGTACTCATACTCACCGCGTCCCCCGACCAGTGCACATCAATACTCACTTCATCAGCACCATCATTTTTTTCATAACTGACACTATCGATGGAATCACGACGCAAGCGTTCTCTGCTGTGAGAACGTTTCCGTTCTTTTGGCGATTGCTCCTTATGATATTCACTTCCTAGTACTTCGGCTATTTTGGTGGTTTTCACTACGTCCAGTGCCTAGCGGAAAACCAAAATTTTCAAATTTCCAAGAAAGAGGATGGGGAAAAATAAATATAAGTGATGATGAACTGATTTTTGTTTTGTTTTTTAGAGAAACACCACCAACACGTTTAAACCATGCCCACATGAAAAGAAATGATGGACAGAAAGCAAATGAAAGCAGAAATATTAGAAATTTAAAAAAAAATAAAAAAAATAAACCAGGCAAAACACAAAGATGAAACAAACAATAATTAGTAGAACAGAACAAGATGATGGTGGTAGACATTGGCGAAGAAGCAGCGCAAAGTGGAGTCCGATGAGAGATCTATTTTGATGGTGGTAGTAGCTCATACTGCACCTTGCAAACAAATATCAGCAAAACACTCGTACATAATTCATGTCAATGTTAACATTAAACAAGAATTCTGCAGAAATAAATTTCTCCCATCCCTGGCCATGCAAGACAGGCATATTCCATGATGTCAGCCCATGCGGAATAAATTGGTCTTGCATGACCATGTGACTTCTATTGTTTGAGCCAATATTAACAGTAGGTGACGTCAATTAAACGGCAAAATAACGCAAGAAATGCTGTTTATATTTCATGAAAACAAGGAAACCTGCTGTCATAATGAAATTATACTATCATTTTCGGTTTATACTTTTAGTATAAACATTTTTGGTTACTATCTTTTCAACGGTTATGATTATTTTATTGTAAGATAAAATAAAAAAATGTAGGTTTTTCACGTTTTCCAAAAATTGCTTGTTTTTCATCTACTGGATGGGAGAAAAATAATCCTCCATTATGTATCCATGTGGGACAGGGCTATTCCACCCTCGGGTACATAATATAATGTCAGGGACTCGGTAAGCCTCGTCCCTAACAACAAATTATGTACCCTTGGATGGAAAAGCCCTGTCCCAAATGGACACATATGAAGGATTCTTTTAGTCTTGCCTACCATAATCAACCAAGTTTCACTGATCTAGGACTTATATACAGTTGTGAGAAACGGATCTTTATGCAAACATTGACACTATCACCGCCATGGGAAAAAGTAGCACCTATATCTCACCTTTTTACTTCAAAGGCGAGACAGCCAGCAGCTTATAAACCCAGCATGTTTTTAATGTCTGCCAATAAAAATTCTAATCTAGCCTTGCCTTGATTTATAAACAGTCCCACAGAGACATTTAGAAAGGCATAATACACAAACATCCATTACAGCCATCATAGACAAACATCTAGTATAACCCTCAATCACAAATTGTCTACACAGAAATCAAAAGTGGCAGAATATAATACAGCCATACCTTGCAAATAGTTTCAACTGACACATGTTTAGCTCTTGGCTTCTTGACAGTTTTATAATTTGTTGATTTTATAACTAATATTGGGTAAAATTATTTTTTATTCTGTAAATTCAGCAATTTTAACTAATCTAATCAATGCAGTTTGTCCCCCCCCCCCCTCCCCGTGTCCCCCAAAAGGTATTCATTATAACAGTTGAGTTAAAAAAACAAACTAAGTCCAACTATGTGAAACGTACTACCATAATTCAAAATGTAATAGTGTACTTATTATGTCTATTGTTGTGTCTTTCAACTATTGTGAGGTAACTAAAAAATCTAATACCATTAATACTGCTTTCTGAACATTAATTAAATGATCAGCCCCAACCTGTATGGAATATTTGACAAGAACTGACAGTATAACACACAGTGAGGAAAAAACATTACAGATATCTATACTAAACAGACAATGCAATTTTTTAAGGCAGAATATTAGTTTAAGATAGTGGACAGGAATACTTAAAGGAATGTTATGGTAAAAAATTTTTTTAGAAACAAACAAAACAATGGATTTTGAAAAATCACACCTCAACATACGAAGACAGATACATATGGGTAAAACACATTCTACTGTCAGTAGAACACATTCTACTTAATTCACATATCAACACAGGTAATGTTACACTCCAATTTAATGTATGTAATTCACACCTCAACAATGTATCATTAGGATACCCTCCAGGTAATTAACACCTCAGCATACATAATGTACCATGGTGATATATTATATCTAATTCACACATTAACACATCAAGGCAGGGAATGTTCCATTATGATTCACACAGCATGATAATTTGCATGCACTCTAAATTTTCACACAGCCATCATCTTAAGGTCATTAGTAACAAAATACTTTTTACACTTACCTGGAAACAGCTCCAAACAATAACCAGAATTGAGATCACACATTTTTCATTTAAACTGAAAGCAGGTATTTTAAAAACCAAACACTATACTTTTACAAAGATGAAAATAACCACAGAATTTTTTTTTTTAAAGATAATGCCCCATGCTTCAAATTTAATAGTCTGAGAATTTAACGCCATACAAAATACACACATGTGAAGTCATTAGAAAATCTGAGTCTAGATGTTTTATAAGCACAGGCCCTGCAAATACTTTGCTGGATCTTAAAAAGTAATGGCAGGGGGAGCAGGATTTTCATGTAAGCTTTTCATCAAAGACAAAGGATAAAAACAGTTTTTGGAAGATGCTAAAATTCTGAACTTCAGAAAAAATCTGGCCCAGGTTTTTCATCTCTGCATTTTAACTGATGTTACCGACTGAATAGAAACATTCTGTAAATAAAATATAAACGTCCATGGTCAGAATGTGTAGTGTTTTGGTTCTCTGTAACGGGATTTGATCCCAGTGCAGTACAGACAAGTAAACCATGCAGCCACTCACATTCTTCTTCGACCTCATTGCACACTCTTCTAATGTCTCGGCCGCCTCATACTTCCCTTGTCGACGGTAGAGGGCACCAAGGTTTTTCAACGTTGTTGTAACGGTTGGGCTGCAAATATTTATACATTATTAACGCTTTTCCTTCCAAACAAATGAAGACAATTAATGACAACTGTTAAATGCTAATTTCTTAAAGACTTGTGCAGATGTGGGAAGCACATATTAATATTATTTATGCCGGTTTGAAATAAAACATGAGACAAAATTATCCAAAGGTAAGCCTCTGTGTTATTTTATGCAAGTTATATCAGACTAGTAGTGATGCTCTCTCAGCATTTTTATCATCAACACAAAAACAAATATATCAAAAGAAAAGGTCTAAAGGCTGGGTATGTAAAGTAAAGTTTGTTTTATTTAACGACACTACCGAATTCTAAAGGCTAGTGTCAATACATCACAGTTCACACCAAGTCACAGGATTATTAGACCCTCGGGTAACTACAGAACTTCAACAGATCTCTTGATGTAAAAAAAAAGAAGAAAAGAACAAACCCAACACACCACAATTTCAATATTCTGATGATAAATTTTTAACAAATTTGATGCAAGTTTTAAAAAATATATATTATGGATGACATGAAAAAACACCGGAAAGAATGCCATGACTGACTCTCCAATTTCATTACCTGTCCACCTTAGCAGCTTTATGCCAACTACCGTATTCGGGCAATGGAGAACCATCTTTGGATTTTCCCTACAAAAAACAAATAGTATAATATTCAATGTCATATTACATCCTTCTATTTTATACAGACATTACTCAGATAGAATTGACTTAAATGTAGTCTAAAACACAGTATTTTCCCTCATTTCTTTCCATCAATATATATATATATATACAGTAGAATCTCATTGGCTCGAACGCCCAACGGTCGAACCTACCGGTATTCTCGAACCGAGCACAATGTCCCGATTTTTTTCTTCTATTAAACCCTTTTATTTTGGTGCTGATTGGTCGAATACCCCTTGGGTCGAACAGAAGCTTTCTCTCGAACCAGTTTATTGGTCCGAACTGTAAAATTAAACATATTTAGCTCCAACGACTAAGTCTGTCCGAAGAAATACAAAAAATTATTTATGTACAAATTTTTCGACCCTTTCACGTCAGTCACAGAGTAAGTTATTATAAATTCGGAAGTGGAACGAATAAAGCCTAGATCATATGCCGGCTTATCATGTTGTTTATTTAGCACCTATCTGTAATTATCTTTCTAGTACAGACAATTGTACTACGATAATCGTTAGCTTATTTTGCTTTTAACTTGAAATACACCAGATATCAATGTAATGTAGTGATTGCAACAGTAACAGGTAGGCTAAAGGGCCTCCGCCTCTGCTTCATGCACTTTCATTTTTTCTCAACGTTGTCAATATGTCGCAAAAGATTCTACAACTGCATAATAAAGAACGATTTTTTAAATTAATAAATATTTATAAATACAAACTGCCAGTGTGTTTGTTATTTGTTTATTTAACGGTGATAAATAATAGTTACAAATATGTATCTCATCCGACATTTGATGGCGACTTTGTTACTCATGAGTTAATCGGACCATCTCGCCCAAGCCAGTTTTACGGAAATATGCGAGGTATTCTGATTGGTTTTTGTGTTAAGAGAAGCACCCGACAACGGCCAAATGCATGGTTTGAACTACCCGATGGGTTGAACAGACTTTGATGCACCGACAGTGTTCGAGCCAATGATATTCTACTGTATATATATATATATATATATATATATATATATATAAATATATAAATACATGTATTAAAGGAAATGAGTTTTGTTAGTCATATTCACATTTTCCAAATGAAATCATACTATAATGAGATTACAGAACTGACAGTTGCATTAAAGATGGCTACAAAGAATTCTGACAATTACACATACATAACATTTCTGACAATGTTACACACAAATAGCATGAAAAGCAAACTGTAATATGTTTAAGCGTTCAGTTTCAGATTTTGGAAATTTGTTTTTAAAAACATTTTACCCTAAAAAAACCGCCAAAAAAACTTGTGATATTACCTTATTTTCTTCTCTCTCTTCCGCCCTCATCCAGATTGGTTTATTATCACCTGTAAAACAGACAAGTTTCAAATGAATGGCAAAATCAGCATAGCAAGTGGATATGGATCATTACTAGAAAATACTACCAATAAAATATTAAACACTCCTAGTGATGTACTAAACTTAACCCAATAGCCTCAAACACAAAGGGAGATTAAATTTCCAGGCAAAATGTTAGACAATATTAGTTATTTTATACATATATTGCAAGATCCTAATTTGGTATTTTATCAACATAAATATATCTTCTATATGCAATAGTTTTTTTGACAGTTAGGTTAATGCCTCTGTTTAAAATATACAACTGAGCAAAGCTATTTTCAATTTTTGTTTGTAGCAACCATAGAAATATGTTGAAAATTAAATTTAACTAGAATACCAACCTTCAACTTTTCCAAACTCCTTTTCATGTGCTCTTGTCAAGACTTCTTTATATAAAACTTCAGCTTGTTTGTATTTTCCTTGTTTCAAGTAGGCTGAAGCCTGCATTTTTTAAACAAGTCAATTAGTTTTTTTTTCATACAACATATTAGTCAGATTAACAATTCAAACAAATCTATCTATTCCAAAAATGTTTAAATAAAATACATAGGTCTAGAAATGCCGCGCAAAATGTTAAAAACATGACTGGGTTAATATTTTACCATTACATGTAAGTGAATTACATTCATTTTGAATTCTAAGCAATGTAAACTTAAATTATCGTCGAAAAATATTTAAAAAATATATTTTTTTTAATCCTATTTGCCAAAAGACGCAACATTTCTTTATGTTGCTACATTTGACTAACTTCAAATGTTTTTGAAAAACTAAAATATATGCAGTCAGCTTTATAACCATCTGACCCCAATCAACAAAGTATCATTTTTAAATCTTGAATATCTCGACAATAACTGTAAAATTGAAATTAATCCCATGTTACACAGTGCTAACAATCAAAACACTAACCTTTAATCCATGCATCAAAGATTCTAAAGATCAACCATCTTGTTTACCCGAATATGCCCAAATAACAGTGAAACGTACTGTCGAGTGTTTTTATCTTTATTTTATGTTGGAAAAGGTACATACTTACAAACTGCAAGCACTGACTTATTTTCAAACAAACTGGAACACACTACATTGTTATATACATCGGTTATAATATTCATGTGGTTATACTTGAAAGTAATATTTCATGCAGTACAGATTGTTAGTATGCATATGACAGTCAAAAAGGTTAAGACATAGAATACAGAAAGAATTTTCTAACAGGTTATTACAGATTGTTAAATTTAATAAGACTTTTCGTGTTACTGAATACAAATTGGTTATCATACAATCATTAATTTGTAGACTGATTATTAACAATTAACAAAGTTAGAAAATATTACTTCAGTGTGTAGAATTTTTCAAGCAAGAGATTTACATGCTACCTTTTCTAACTGTTCACAAACACAGTTTTTTGTCCTTTTGTTGTTTTTCTTACGGGGTATTTTGTAGATATTTTCTTAACAGATTATCTACACACTGAAGGTAAGGAGAGCGAAGGTAAACAGAACGTTGCGTTAATGCAGGCTGCAAACAAGTGCACGTCATGTCCATGCCTGCAAGTCAGAAAGCAGAGTGGAGGGTTATCATTCTGCCAAGCTTGCAATGCAATGCCAGGCTTACCAGATTGTTTTGGGTTTTTATCACATTGGGGTCATCAGTTCCCAATTTTTTCTTGTATATTTCTAAAGCTCTCACATAATACTTCTCTACCTGAAAGAGACAAATTTAAAGTGCAAAGTGCAAGCTGTGCATATACCAAGTGGGGCCAACTTCTGTACATCCAGTGTTGGTAATTGATAATCAATAAGAGTTAAATGAAAAATTATAAATTCATGAGAACACAATTTCTGTCTCGTAAAAAATTAGATGGAATCTGGCTTAAATGTGTCCTCCATGTTTGAAACAACCAGTTCATAAAATGTTCCTAAAATTTTGTTACTACCAAGAAATTTCAAAAGATCAGATTTTATTTATTTATTTTTATTTTTTTATAAAGTTACTAATGAGTTTATGTATTTCTTTCACAAGTCACTACAGAATAAGAACTTTATGTTCAGGTTTGATATATTATAATAAATAGTACCATCTACATTTTCCAAATTGTAGTAAAATATAAATTGAACAGATACTTTTATTATAATGAATACTAACAACTTTTTTGAATTTGTAAAGTATCTAAAACTATAGATTTTTTTTGGTTCTCAGTAAATGGTCCCCTAACATCTTCACTAAATTTTGCATAATGTACACACCCTTGATTTTTTCATTCATGAAATAAGTGCATAATGCAATTTTTTTTTTTTTTAAATCTAAAATGCCACCCAGTGTTAGGATTTGTTTTTTAAATCAACATTTGAAGACCAACTTGCAACAACTACTTAATCCTAATAGAAATTACATAATTATTGGGACAATAACACAACTACTTTTAATACTCACTATATAGGAAACAATTTAGCAGGATTCCATTACAAACTTCCATTTAAATTTTGTTTCAATTTTTTTTTAAACATAGGCTTAAAAAGAACTATTTCACTTATAAAATGTCATTAGGTTCCATTGTAAAATAACAAAAAGAAGCACCATCTGACCAATAACAACAATATCTAAACACCATTTTAAAAAAAAGAAGAAGACTGTGTATGACACACTTGTAAGAAGTCAATCAGCACTTACAAATCAACAGTTTATTATTTTGTTAAGAGTCCTAGCTTCCTATTACCAGATCGATCAGTTAGTAATGTCTGCCTCTAAATGTCAGAAATGAATAAGCTTTGACAGCAACATGATACATGTGCCAAGGACGACAGATTAACAGTCACTTAAGATGTCAAGTTTAGACCCTTTGGCAAATTGTGCATACAAAGATTAAAAATTAATATCAACATTCTCAGCTGTGTTAATTAATATTTTGTTTTTTTAACGACGCCACTAGAGATCATTTATTAATCATCGGTATTGGATGTCAAACATTTGGTGATTTTGACATAATCTAAGAGAGGAAACCTGCCACATTTTTCATTAGTAACAAGGGAGCTTTTATATACACCATCCGACAGACAGGATAGCACATACCACAGCCTTTGATATACGAACAGCTGGGTTAATACGAAACATCTTCAGGAGGGCCTGACTTGACATTATTCACCTTTATTAACAAACTAGATGGCCATTCAGAATGCACTTTATGTATTGTCTAGTGAAATGGGCTATTTTGTGAGGGAATATTTTGGACTACTAAAACATAAAATATCAGATTGAACAAAAGGTGCTTTCAGTTCATGAAAGAAAATGAATAAAACCTTACCCACAATATAAAAAAGCCACAACTATCCTACAAATAAATGACAAAATTCTACTGGCCTGGTTTTGTTAAAATATCAGTAAATATCTAATTACTCAATATTTTCAAAATTTTGCAGAATTAATTATTTTCTGAACTTGTAAGTCAGGCCATTTTTCAGCCTTGTAAAACATTGTAAACCAGATATTTAAAATAGCAAACCACAATGCTACTTACAAAACAAAAAAAAAGACTTAAAGGGACATACCCTAGTTTTTAAACACTAAGGCATATTTTTACTATTATGGCCGTCTTTTGATAACTGAAATCATACTTTACTTAGATTTTATTGTTTAGATTAACCATTACCGTACATTCGAAGTGTTTTTGGTCATCCTGGTGTTTTTAATATCACAAAATGCATTTATTATATTTTTTAAAACGCACGTGCGTCTGAGAAATAACAGTTATGGAGTTAAGTTTTAGTCTATTTTTAGAGAGTATTTCACCATTTCAAAGTCACAGACTCATGTTTCACTCAATTGTAACTTAATCCACACGTGTTACAGGTTTATAGATTAACTAAACATAGTGTTAATTTTCACGGGCTGAAACTAGGGTATGTCCCTTTAAGAACAAAGTTATTTGTGATTTTTGACTGAATAAAACATCTGGGCTTTTTCTGTTGAAACCAGGACAGTAATAGAAGACAAATACAGAAAGATGGAACCTTTGACTTGACCTGGATGTACAGTTATTGTTGACCCCAGTAAAATACAACCACCGATCTTACCAAGTTGTTTTTAGTCTTAGCTACATTTGGATCATCAGGGCCAAGTTTACTTTCATATATTTCTAGAGCTCTCTGATAGTACTGCTCTACCTGTTGGCAAACATTGGCAGCAAAGTCATCAAGATATTACATTCAGATGTCACAGGCCTGAACATTTTACAAACTAATGAAAATTTGATGGGGTTTTTCATTTAGTTCATTTGGGATTCCATCACATATTGATAATGATGATGTGAAATTGTGGTAAGATACCATGCAAAAGATTTGGTAATGTTTTTCTTGCATTACGAATGATTCAATTCAAAGAGTTTGTTCAGTTTGATTACAAAATTATGTTTTATGTTTCTGTGTGAGGGTGGGTGCAAATAGGGGTGGATCCGAGATGGAGTTTTCTTATTCTGTACTCTGGAAACCCACTCATGAAACAATTATTTTTGCAAAATGGACAAGCCTGATACAGTTATATCAACACTGTAAACATATTATTCATTAACATTGTGAATCTAAATTCTAGTAAACAATTATAGGTTTAATATTAAAACACTTTGTCAAAGAAGTCAATCTCTGTAACAAAACATATTTCTTACCTTGGGAAAATGTAATGTAACCCAACATGTAGTACCTTCTATATTACTGTAAAATTAACATTTTGCATACATATATAATTTTGGCATTTTTCATGGTTGTAATTTAACCACAAAAATGACATTGACACAAATAATTACAAGCTTCATTATAAAGTTACAAAACTAGCATACAAACCAGGGCAAGAATAGCACTTTAACATGATCATGGTATTTTAACAAATAAATTATTATGCAACCAATCTTTTTCTGTATTAATTTTTCAACAATTGTTAAATTGTCGCAAAAAATGGAACAAAGATCACTATGTGTATTCAGATACCAGTTTACAATATTTGTGAATGTTTCAATGTTAACGATATGTAATGCGACAAAAGTAACACAATACCTCTTCGTATTTGCCTTGGTTCTGACATAGAAGAGCTAGATTATTTAACTGCTTAGCAACATCTGGATGATCTTTACCAAGCACCTGCCAAAGAAAAAACAAAACATTTTAACAATTCTCATATACTAAATACCATAAATACTACATTTCCCAACTTAAAATCAAATTTTTATATGCTATATTACAAATGAAACATTGAGAAAAATTAAAATAGAGAATTTGTAATAGTGGCTATACCTTTTCCCTGATTTCTAAAGCTCTCTTGCACAGCGGTTCTGCCTCCTTGTATTTCCCTCTCTTCCCATATAGCACAGCTAGATTGTTCAGAGTGGCAGCAACCTAGTAAGAAAATCAGTAAGATGTTACAAGTATTAAATACTTTAAACCTGAATGACTAATGCATAATGCTAAATATTATTTAGAAAGCATCTACTGAATAATGAAATTTATAGCAAAACAGACATTTAAAATAAAATGATTTTGCTCAATTCTAATATAAATTGAGATTTTAATGATAATTTTACACATTAATTTCATTACATTTCCTTAAGATGAGTTTTAGCATTTTACATATTCTCTGTCAATCTAAGGTGTATACATATTTCCACTTTATATAAGTTACAGACATTCCACATCACGTAACACTCAAAGATAAATTATACAATCATGCATTATCATGTGCTAAACATGAAAAATACAAATACAACAAATACAAATTATACTAACTTATACAAAAACAACAGTACACTGATATTAAGGTTTCTTGCAAGTTTAACACATGCCATCAAGACTAAAATAAAACAAGCAAAATGTTTTTAAAATTACAAGTAGCTGAAGCAATAGAGTCCCCTAAATGGCCCAACACATTTCAATATCTCCTTAGTTACGTAAATATTATTTAAAATATCTATTAATTTGAAGGTGTTTTCTTTTTACTACTATTTTTTTTTTTTAATCAGTTAAATGTAAAGATAAAATATGACATTTACAACTATTGTAACACATCTTTAAGTCTAGCACACTTAACATTGATTTTGTTGTTAAAAACTTTCTCCTATCTTTAATAGTAAATACAATATCATTTTTGTACTCTGTATGGGAGATTCCCAATAAAAAAAAAATAGTATTGTAATTTAAGCTCATAAATATGGTAAAATTTTCCATTTTTAAGACCATGGGCTTCATTTAGGGTGGGCTTAAATATGTAAAATCTCGGTACATAAAATTGCAGCTCAATATTTTGAGGCATTGAAGATTTTCTTTTTGAATAATGAACAGCAGAAATATACTACTGACTTTAACTATCTATATTGAAAATACATGTCCCAACTTCCATGAGTCTATTTATATGACCGCTCTATGTTGATGATTTATAAAATGCTTGAATGAATAAAAAAAAAATATAGCTTAAACTGCTGGAATTTGGTTCCAGGTTAACATATTAAAGTTGTTCAGTATAAAACATTTCACTATGCATATATATATATATATACACTATCTAACTGTGCACACCTGCATGCCATAAGCAATTTTCATTAAAAAATGAGTCGAGGACGAATACCATCTTATTTTTAATGACATTACTAGAGTACTGGGAAGAATATTAATAGAATGGAGAATTAACCAATGTTTTTATTAACACAGAAAAATTAAGAATAATAGAGCTGTTATTAATTAATATACTTTATATTACATTTTTTTTTAGTAAGAAAATATTTAACAGAATTAAAAAAAAAAGAAAAAAAAAGTTTAATAAAAAAGGTATAGCTACAGAATGTAAACTCCACTTCCTGAACTAAAAGAAAATCCTTCTACAGCCACCAGCAAATAAATCTCCCAAAATAATTTATAATGTTAATTAAAAACAAAAAATTAGGAATATAACTGCTATAATAACTAAATAAATAAATATGTATTAAATAGCTAACTAAAAAGATTCCACACACACTATGAAGAAACCATGCTATGTGCCCGACAACAACCACTGTGATGACATGCCCATCAACACCACACCAACTGGCACAGACAACTACGCATCACTTACAGCTGGGTGGTCGGGCCCCAGAGTTTTCTCGCGAATTCCCAGGGCATCATTCAGAAGGTTCGCAGCCTCTTTATATTTACCCTGGTCTCTGTAAATGAGTGGGTCAGTTTTTAAAATTTAAATAACATCCATTTGTAAATTAAAAATAAATCTAATTTCTTCTAATATTATGAAACCATTTTGTATCATCTTGTCTGAATATGACCTGATTTTATTTTCCAATCAAATCCTCTTGTTTTTCAGTCAAAATATGGACCCAGTACCTCACAATTTTAATCATCAAATATGAAGAAAAAAGGGGGGGGGGGGGGGGGGGAATGTGTATTCTTATAAAAAAAAATCAAAAAAATCAATAATACAAAGTTCAAAGGAAATTGAGTGTTTAGTTTATATGGATACATTTCAGCAGTGAAAGTAGAAAAACCTCTCAGGTCATATTCAGTGCACTGGAATCAAGACTGAACAAAATAGCTTCGTTTAAAAGATCAGCAGGTTGCTCCGTGTTCCTGGAAGAGAAACAAGCCATTAGTCAGTAAAAGCTAGACTCACAGCAGGATGGCTTCTCCCGAGCGTTTTCTCTCGTATATACAAGGCATCCTGCAGAAGATTACCAGCTTCTTTAAATTTACCTTGGTCTCTGCAAACACAGAAAATAGCATGCACACGGTTTTCAGTCAGCAAGCTAACTGAGCAAAGGACCACTTCTTTGCACCAGTTAATCAGAAAGAAAAAATATCAGTAAAGCTCATTAAAAACAGAAATTCCAAGGAAAACATCCAACTCCCAATTAAATTTTGAGTATTTCATAAAAAAGGAAACACAGGAAATATTAAGAATAAACCAACACCAAATTCAATGCATGAATTTTGTTTTATCCACATATCAGACATTGGGCCATTTTAAGGAAAATTATCTATCTCTCAAGTGACAATTTTACAGGATAATGCTTGAAAATCAATGTTTATTATAAAGTGCAATCACTTTAACAATTCATAGACAACATTTATGATAACTGTTCTGCAAATCTGTGTATAAATGTTTGACCTATTATGTTATATAGCAACTGGAGGGGCATTGCAATTCCTAAACACTTATTCTACCATGCAAAGGATTGGGAATTCCTTGATGAGTACCCTCTAACTGGAAACACCACAAAGCCTGCTGTGAAGATCATGCTAAAATATGATGACATCTGCAATAAAGTTTATTTCAACCATATGTTGGTGACAAATTTTTATTAAATTATTGTTTTTGCCTATTAAAACCCCAGTAGTCCGTCATACACACATACATATTCAAATGCAATTTTTTTTTATTAGCACAACAGTATATATTCATGCAATGTATGAAAAATACTCAATACAAATGATGCAGAAGTTTATTTTAAAACTTTAACATTTCACATAAATCTTGTGAGTCATTACCAATCATTACCAATAAAAATAATTTTCCACTGCCCTACCATCATTTCCACTGCCCCACCAGCATTTCTTATTTTCCACTGCCCCACCATCAGTTCGACTGTCCCACCATCGTTTCTTATTTTCCATTGCCTCATAATTTTTTCCACTGCCTCACCATCATTTTTTAGTTTCTACTGAGCACTCCAAAATTGATTTTTCATTTTCCACTGCCCCACCATTATTTTCCACTGCTCCACCATTATTTTCCACTTCCCCACCATCATTTTTCATTTTCCACTGCCCCACCATTAATTTTCATTTTCCACTACCCCACACATCTTGATATGTTTACTACAACATCCGACCATGGAAAATAATGACTTACCTGTACACTAGTGCCAATATATTCAACATGGTGGCCACGTCGGGATGGTCGTGGCCACTCGTCTTCTCTAGATCCTCGAGAGCCTGTTTACACAGAGGCACAGCCACTTCATATCGACCCTGCGAGGCATACTGGATGACTAGATTGTGTAAGGTCCGCAGTCTGGCTGGGATCTCGTAACCTCCACTGGCAGCCTGGGCCATAGCACTTGGTTGGGTTGGGGAGAGAACTGACAAAGTGCAAAAATAAGACATTTATTCCCGACGTCTAGTACCGTATTTGACCGGAAATTAGCCCATGTCTTTGAATAAGCCCCCTTCCGTTTTGATAGCATTTAAGAAATTAGGCCCTCATTCGTAAATAAGCCCACGCCCAACTTCGTCACCTTATAAATAACACGAAATTGCAAGTTTGCTCAAAGTTCATTTAAAAGGTCATACCTCCTGCAGATAATTAAACACAAATGTAACACAATATTTTACCACCAGTGAGATATAGCAGTCTAACAGTAACAGTGTGTAACATTGTTTTCAATTTCATTCCTGCAGTATTTCTTTGAAGTACACAAGCCCAAGTCTGAACTAAAACCAATGTCTATTTTTACCACCACACTGGGTCCGCAGTTAATGCTAATTAAGCAAATACCTTATTCTGATTGGCTAAGAACAATGACCTAGATTGACAATTCTTTGTAGTGTTAGCTGGCTGCCTGTCACCTGTGTCAGAAACGTGTGTAGACGCTATTGAGTTTGTTGTTAATTGCTGTTGTTTTAAGTCTTCTCAGCATTAAATTTTGGATGTAAATAAACAGCACTGGTAAGAAATTGTAACATAGAAGGTGTGTTTCTGATAATTAGATACTAGTGAAAAAATTCAATTTAATTAATAAACTATTATTATTTATTAATAACAAATGGAACACTAATTAATAGATGGGCTACTAAACGTTTTTTGTTTTCTTCCTAGTTGATTTAATTATTATTATTAAAAAAAATTTCAACAAAACTGGCCCCTTGTCTGGGAATAAGCCCACCCCATGCTAAGCTCACAGTGAGTTGTTTTGACCCCCTGGGCTTATTTCCGGTCAAATACGGTATTTAACTACAAAATTATGAAAGCAAATATGGAAGAAAATGTTAATACTACATACTTATAGTCTGTCCCACAGGGAACATCTTTTTTGCATGCTATGTTATACTTGTTATTTATTTCTGAGCCGACTGTTTTCTAAATTGAACACAAAAATGGGTTGGTTTTTTGTTTCTGAAAACACATTTAATTTTCTTCTAACGTCAAACAAAACTGAAATTATTTACAAAACACATTTTTGTACAAGGATGGGATGGATTAAGTGTTTATAAGGATAACACCACAATAAAAAATAAAAAATAAAAAATTCCAAATTAGAACTAAAATTTTAAAATCTAATTTGATCCGTGGAATTTATGTCTGTCTGTCTGGTATTTCAAGGAATTCTGTTTGTGATTATTACCTTCTGGGGAGGGTCCATCTTCGTCATCATCTGGAAAACCAAGGTCAAGGCCAGTCTGTGATGTTTGTTGATCGACTTGTTCTTTGTCCTCAGGCTGTAACAATAATGATATTTGTCTGAAGTAATCATCCAGTTCAACAAAATAATTACAAATAATTATGGAGAACTTCAGTTACAATATATTTTGTAGTTATCTAAACACACAAATTTGAAATTCCATAAATGAAAAGACAGACATTCAAACTTAATAAATTCAATGTTGATCAAATTAATTAGCTAAAATATTTCATATATAACAGCATCTAAAGTATACCCAACGTAACAGAAATTGCTCACAATGTTACAAGTTTTAAATTTACTTAGGATGTCAAGCATTAACACTGCAAATATGAAGAGACAACAGTACAAGCATAAGTCCTAAAAACTGTCATAATAATATTATTTATTTGATATATTGTTAATGACAATTTAAAAATGCAATTTCATATTATTTGACTGATATATATTGTCAATTTCAATCTAAAATGCTATTTCATTTTTTTTATCAGTGTACTTATATATAGTAAAACAACTCTTACCAAGCTGGTACTATTAGAATCGTATTTTTTCATTTCGTTCATAAATTCTAAATGTTTTTTCTCCTCCTCCAGTGCTGCCACCCTCTGTTCACTTCCCTGGAGCTTCTGCTGGGTGTTGGCCAGCTCGTCTCGCAGCCACCCATTTTCCTGACATAGCCGCCGCACCTGAGCTCGCAGCTTCTGCTTTTCTGCTTCAGCATGTTGGAAGTGATGGCCAAGAGACATCATTACCTTAAAACCAGAAATCATCCATATACATAATTAAACAAATTACAATAATATGAATTGTGTATATTCTAATTAAATGGAAATGTATATTTATTCAATTATTGAATCAATAGATCATACAATTAGTCAGTCAAGACTTAGTTATGAGTTGGAGCTAGAAATCAGAATAGAAGACTTTAATGCATGACCCTTGATACATATCTAATATCAAAATACATAATTACTGGTATTCACTGTCAGTAAAACAAATAGCAGAGACCAGGAAAATCTTTAAAATAATTTTTTTTTTTCTTACCATAATTATTTGTTCTATAAAAATGGATGGAAATTCTTTCTAAATGAACTTGTATAGATTTGTTTTTGGTAGTTCATATAAATTTTTTTTATATATTTACATGATACACATTACAAAGAACAGAAACTGAATTATTAAAAATAAAAGCCAAATCCAGTTTTTATTTGTGTTGCATGTTGATGTTACTGCAAAACCATTTTTAATCAATGATTATTAGTACTTCAAAATATTTAATCAATGATTATTAGTACTTCAAAATATTTAATCAATGATTATTAGTACTTCAAAATATTTGAGTTTTTGCAGGATCTTAAAGTTTGCATTAATATCATTTTGCACGAATAAAGCAAAAATTAAGTTGCATAAATATAACATTTTATGGTAACTGACTTACTTGTGCCTCTCCGAGCCCTAGATCGATCATTTCCAGTGTCTTCTTGAGAATATTGGTCTTCTCCTCGACAAGGTTAGTGTCTCCATTTTCCCTCTTGATGGTTTTCATTGACGTGAGAAGACTGTTGAGGATCTGGTGGTGTTCATTCTTCAGCGTCTCCAAGCCCTGAATCACCGTCTTCGTGCTGCCCAGGATCGCGTCCTGAGACAGACCCGTCATCTTGCCAATTTCCTCAATCTTTTTTCTGAAAAACACAAACAACATATGCAATGTAATGGACAGATATTTTAATGTTAAACACAAGGATGATGAAAAACCTAAGTGTTTCTCATAGGACCTAAAAATCTCTTACCAATCACTGTTCCGGCTTGTTGTACAGTGAAACCTGTCTAAACCAAACCCTTAGCAGACCAGAATCTTGTCAAAGCTGACCCTGAGTAGACCGGAATCTTGTCAAAACGGACCAGTTTCGCGGTCCCAAATTTTCTAATTTCTAAAACCCGACCCTTTAAGCATCAGATCCTGTATAAATCAGAAAAATATTAGGTGCCCGGTATCACTCAATTTAGACAGGCTTCACTGTAATTGTATGTGTTGAACGGTTCAACATTAAATTATGAAAGGTAATCATCCCATGCTTATTTTAGATGCATTTAGGTGCCAAATGTGAACAAAATAAAGCACTATATCACCATTTGTCATGTTGTTACTTCCTGTAACAATTTAATATAGTCCAGTTTAGGTTAAAGTTCTTCATTAAAAAAAGAATACAAAATACTGGCATGCCTTTTCAAATCTTTGATTATTACAAGTAGGCTGACCATTGCAGCATTTAAATAACTTGTTTGTTTGAAGCTAATCATCATTATGAGTACTAAATGACAAGACCCGTGCATGTAGTATGCTACCACTTATATAACAACTAAATGCGGCCATGCTCTGGCATAATGGTGGATAACTGAACATGTTTGTGGTCAACCTTTGTTGGTTTTCTCTGCATGAAGTTAGGTAGCGAATGCACTTCCTAAAAATATCAGTCACAGCCTTTTCGACATTGTCCTATTTTTCATTGACTATATTCTGACATAGAAATTGTATTGAAATTTATGCTGAAGTTAATGGCGGTGTGCAGCCATAAAATGTGTGGTTCTGACTACACACCTGCATTGACTGTACAAATTAATAAATAGACAGCAGCTGTTTCTAGGCAGGTTACATGTAACAAAGATATGCACATTAATGGGGTGTTGCTCACCCATTGTGCCAAGCCCTGCCCCTCTAGTATATATATATATATATATATATATATATATATATATATATATATATATATATATATATATATATATATATATATATAGATATATATAGATATATATATATATAGATATATATACTGACACACAATGAAAACGCAAAAACAACTTTTCATTGCAAATAACGACAAACTATTAATGAATTGATGGATAATGTAATATGACATTAATGACTGATATTCATGAGATACATTCACATGGAAACATGGCCAGTTATCATCAGTATTCGAGTTGCATTTGTAATCGAAAAGTTCAACCCACCCATATCAAGGTCAGTATCTGGTGTGTCCACCATTGGCACGTGAGCATGCGTGAAGACGACAGAGAAAGGATTGGCACAAACAGCTCAAATAAGCCACAGGAATGTTCCTCCACTCCTCCTGCCATGCCTGTGCAAGCTCAGCAACGTTACGCGGTGGTGGCTGGCGGTGATGTACACGACGTCCTAACTCATCCCACATGTGTTCAATTGGGTTCAAATCCGATGAAACGGCGGGCCAGTTCATAACGGTGATACTGACTTGTTGCAGGAATGCCTGGGTAATTCTTGCAGTATGTGGACGGGCACTGTCTTGTTGAAACAGAAGGGGACCTCCTGGTCTTCGGTGACAGCGCAAAAGTGGCTGGAGAATTGGTCTTAGAATAACGTCAACATAACACTGGATTGTAAGGGCATTGTGGACAATGATGAGATCACTCCTGAAATCACAGTTGACTGCTCCCCATACCATCAGACAACCGCCGCCAAACTGATCACGTTCCCTCACACATCCGTCAGCGTACCTTTCATGGAGTCTCCTGTACACATGTGCTCTTCCATCGGCAAAGGAGACCGAGAAACGGGACTCATCTGAGAAAACAATGCTCCGGTAAAAGGCTGGTGGATGATTACCATTCTGGAGAGCAAACTGTAGTCTCGCAGCACGATGTCACGGTGTCATGATGTTACCATTGTAGGGGCGTCTGCATCGGAGTCCAGCCGTTCTGAGTTGACGTCCTATCGTGTTGCTTGCTGTCATCGTTGCAGTTCTGAACTGGTCATGGAGGTGGTATCGTCAAATCTGCCGATCTTGGCGTGGGGTCGTAAGGACGTTGACCAGGTCGAGGTTGATCACGGACACTCCCGGTCTGTTGATGGCATTCAAAAAGTCGTCCAATAGTTGATGGATGGACTCTGAACGTCCTAGCAACTTGGCTTTGCGAAGTCCCCCCTTGAACCATGCCCAACGCTCGCTCCCTTTGTTCTTCTCTGAGTCGTGGCATTCTTAATGTGACGAGGAATATGACACCGTTAAATGACTTTTATGTGTCCACATACTGGCATTTCACGTGCATTGCATGCAGCATGATTGAGCATGTAGTGAACGCATTTCACACCATTTTGTGTTTCTGCTATTGTATGTGTAACGAGAACAAAACCAGGATTAAAACCTAGACAAAAGTACCAATCAATGGCTTCCTCTCATAAATTGTTATTTTAAGTCCAATAAATATATTTTTCATTAATCACAACAAAATATTGCAAAATATCTGTTTTGCGTTTTCATTGTGTGTCAGTATAGTTATAGTGAAACCCCTCAAAACCGGACAGCCATGGGACCAAGGAAAAAGTCTGGTTTTGAGGGGTATCTGGGTTTACAGAGATTTCAGTATTGAGGTAAACGTTTGTTGGTTGGTGTTCTCTATTGATATAATAACTAATAAAACTGAAGAAAAAAAACCAGGTACACTTTCGAACTTTCAAATTATTTTAAGTTTATCATCAAGCGATAATTCAACATGGCAGCATTTCGCTGGATGTTCCAACATGTAACAAAAAAGTAACTTGTATTTGACATGTCTTTAAACTTGCCAAAATTCTCTGAATCTGAAGCATCAAGTTTTCAGGTATATATAGAAATGTGTAGTGCATAGGTAATCTATGATCACTAGAACAAGAGAACTAAGTTTTCTACAAGGAATTTTTTATTAACGTTTTTAATAATGGGTAACTGACTAACACTAAAAGTAACTGATGCAACATTTGCGAATCATAAAAACTAATAAGAACATATTTTAAAAATAAAACATTTGTCTTTGGCAACTGGTTCATCTAAATTGTAAGACATACATAAATCTTAAAAGGGAATTAAATAAACTAACAATAGGAGCATGTTCAGGGTGGTGGGTTGGGGTCACCCCCCATTTCCCAACCCTATCCCTGCTCAAAGCAAATTATTATTATTTTAATATGCATATACATGCATTTGTCATGAGGAAGTTTACTTGTAGAATGCAAGAAATTGCATTAAAGGACATCAGGTTCTCACAATTTTCCACACCCCCCCCCCCCCCCCCCAGTAACTTGGGCAGTTGCACCCTCGATGCCAGCCAGTCTAAACTCCCACTCCCAATTGATTTTTTTGCAATTTCCAAGTATATATACTTTATTTACTTTCTTATGACATTACCAAATGACAGAACCGAACCAAATGTTTCGTAAGAAATCGATGGGAGTAAGGAAGATATTGTAAATAACCCATATTCTTTCTTGAAAATGTGTGTGTGTGTGTGTGTGTGTGTGTGTGTGGGGGGGGGGGGGGGTTGGTGTTATTCTCAGCATGCTGTCCTGTCTCATTTATTTTTCTTATTTGGTATCACTTTATCTTGCTTCATTTTTCACTATTCTCCATTCTTTTTCCTCTCCAACCTCTTTCTGTCTTCGTTCAAATGTGCTTGATTCTTGTTCATTTTCTAGGTTGCTGTCTTGGGAGGTATTCTACTAAAAACATCAGCAACTTGGGATATGTTCAGGAGTAGTAACCAATTTATCAAATGAAAGGACATTTGCTATTTAGAACTATTAAAGGGGCAACCTCAAAGTTGCATAATACATTTCCAAAAATTATTATTATTATTTTATTTATCTTTTGAAATGTAAAGATTATTCTTGAATTAAATTACATGCCCATAAAATATTACAACCAAATAACTTCATTCACAGGTAAAAAAGAATTATATCATAACAAAATTCATTTCATGTGACCAACAGTTAACTGCATGAAATCACATTTTGAATTTGAGTTCCACAATGACAAAGGATTGGCTGTTTTGTTGAATAACTGATGCAAACTGTCTATGTACTTTACAATTTTAGCCAAGAATTCATGGGAAACCATTGTGGAAGTACGATGTAATGTTGATTTATTTTTCTGAGTTAATTACGAAAGATTATGTATAAAATCATCTAATGTTTAGTTATTTATCATAAATAAATGTAAAAATAGCAAAATAAGTGACTTGCCACTGCATGTATCAAATTGCAATTCTAAATTTGTGTTACCGGTAATTATTATTGAACAAACATTATAGATACTGTTTACAATAAACTGTGCTGTACATATATTAATCTAAGCTAATGAAACAATGTCTACCTCTGACATCACAAGCAATACAATAATATCTAATGAAACAACTTATATGTGCATCTGACATCAAAAGCTATACAATATATACTGAACAAAATAAGAAACTTCCGCTAACTTTGCTTGAACATAACTTGATGAAAACAAACCGGGGGAATAATTGTTATATATGCATTTAAAGAGTGTTCCATGATGCATCGTTTGGTGCAAAAATCATGGCCATAGGTTAACAGAAACTGGGAGAAATTTGACCAAGTGTGGTAGGGGTTAAAACAACAAACACCCACTTAATAACTGGTATGACCACCTCTTTAATTGACCACTGCAGTGCATCGCAGGCGCATAGAATTGACTAAAGTGTTGATTTCTGCCTGTGGAATATTGTTCCATTCCTGAATGAGCGCTTGACGAAGTTCGTTGACGTTAGCGGGTGGGTTGGGACGACGCCTCAATCGTCTGTCCAGACTATCCCAGACATGCTCGATGGGGTTGAGATCAGGACTTTTAGCGGGCCAGTCATCAATGAAATCAATGTTATTTGTCCTAAGAAAATTTACAGTGTCTCTAGCTGTTTGAGAGGTGGCATTATCATGCTGAAAAATCGAGATGTTAGCGTTGTTATGGAACAGAGGAATGACGTGATGAGCGAGAATGTCATCGCGGTAACGTTGAGCATTTAAACTGCCATCAATGACGACTAGTAGTGAACGATAACCATGGGCAGTGGCTGCCCAGACCATGACACAACCCCCACCCCCGAAACGATCTCGTTCAAGAACATAACAGTCAGCATAGCGTTCATTTCTCCTACGGTAGACGCACACCCAGCCATCACCACGTTGTAAAGAAAATCTGGATTCATCCGGAAAATAAGAACGGTATTCCAGCGTCGCCGTATCCAATGAGTGTGTACACGTGCCCAATTAAGACGATTTACACGACGACGTTGCGTTAAAACGCATCCGACGTAAGGACGTCGTGCATGTAAACCGTTTTCCCGCAGACGATTACGAACAGTTTGCCCACCGATTCGGTTATTATGAAGCCCAGGTGTGTTAGCAGCAGTAGCAGTGGCAGTTTGGAATCGATTGCGCAAATGTGTGTTCATGATATAGCGGTCTTGACCACGCGTTGTAACACGCGAACGTCCACGACGTGGCAAGTCGTTGGTGCTTCCTGTCGTTCGAAATCTTACGCGAAAATTTCGTATCGCTCGAGTAGAACTCCCAACATGCCTTGCAACGTCTTCTGTTGACATGCCAGCATCAAGCATGCCAATCGCCCGTTCGCGTAAATTATTGAGTATTCTTGGCATTCTAAAAATGTTACAATGTAAAAAACTTTAATTTTTTTACAAATTTTGAAGCGTTTTCGTTCACTTGACAACAATGTCAGTAAGACAAGTAAAACAAATTGACCGAATACTATACGGGACATGTCGAACCATGCATGCACGTGCAAATTGAATTTCACGTTGTCGACGATTAACAGTGCAAAAATAATCGATAAAATTCATGAATCCTGATAATACAACCTATATAATTTCATTACACAATGAATTCTTTAACACAACAAATACTATATATACAAATTGGAAGTTTCTTTTTTTTTGTTCAGTATATATCTTGAAGTATAAGGGTAAAACTGCTATCATCTACATATATGTATCTATTTAAAAACAGTGTTAACTGAGTCATTATTATTTTATTTTAGTGAAATAGACATCTTTAGATTAACTTGTAAGGAGTAACAGTATTTGCAATTCTTGAAAACAGTTTTTTCTATAGTTTTACACAGATGTGATAATAAAGAAATTATAAAACTTACAAGTGCAAAGGTCAAGAAAATTCTGAAACTTATTGTTAATTTTTTTTATAGCACTCTCTCTAGTTTGGGAATTATCACATTTCTCAATCTTACATTATGCTTCCAAGAAATAAAACAATGGAAAATAATATATGTGTTAATGTGTTACGTCAGTTACTGATTGGGAAGTTATGTCAGTTACCAATAAATTTTATTTCTTGGTGTGCCCACTTAGATTATTATGTGGCCATGTTGTGTAACCATGGCACAACTAAGAGAATATATATAAAAAAATATATGGTAGCACTGTACGGGGACAATATTAAAATTAAGCTTCAAAAGGTAACCGACACAACAAGGTCATGCTATAAGTTCAAGTTTTTATTCATAAAAATCTATTCCAAATTTATTAATTTGTGTTAATTGGGAATTACCATTAAAGGGAAACACCCTAGTTACGGCTAGTTGTTAACCATTACAGCGTTGTTTTTCGCTATTAAACCCATTTTTTCACAAATAAAATTGCATTTTACTTACCGTTTATTATTTACAATATACATTTCCATTCACCTGAAGTGTTTTTGGTAATCCTGGTTTTTGTAATACCACAAAATGCATTTTTCGTATTTCATAAAATCGCACGCCCGTCTGAGAAAAAACTGTTGAGCAGACAAGGTCTAATCTATTTTTAGAGGGGATATTTCCATTTCAATGTCACAGATGTTGGTATATCACGTGACCGTTATCATTTTGGTTCGGTTTGTTTTCTCGTGCATGGTTCGCGCAATCAACATCCGATTTGTTGTTGTTCATTTGTGAGATTTTTCTTCACAGTTCGTGAACATTTTCAGTAACAATAAAGTTCAGACAAGTAAGTGTCTCAATACAAAACATTACAAACCCTTAAAACCAATAATTTTGCTAAGTCTTACGATATCTGGAGAGAAGATACAACCAGGACAGAACAGTTGGAACATGTCCAGGAGAGGTGAAAGAAACACACCCCAAGTCTGTGAAATTTGTCGTGATGTAGGCATTGTTGTGCTTCGAGCGACATCTACCGGTGACATCAGAATACTAACTTTCAAAATTATTTCAAGCAATTGGGACATGGGGATTCCCATGGTATTTATCGATATAAAACCTGCTTTTTCACTCCATTTGATAAAAACGTGATCTAAGTGTGTTACAGGTTTGTAGATAAACCAAATTATAATTTATTTTCGCTGGATGGAACTAGGGTGTGCGGCTTTAAGATCTTAGAAACAAAATGCAATACTTATCTTTATCACATGCGTCCAATTTTAATGACATTTTAGAAAAAGATTTCAGTGCAATTTGGGTTCTATTCTTAGGAGGAAATAGCAAAAATTAAAGATGGCCACCAGGTCACATGACACAGTTTTGAATTAAAACCTGAGTATTTTATGGTTTACTGATTATTAACATATAATTCCATGTAAAAAAATAAAGGCATAACAGGGGGGAAAAAATTCACTCCAGAGGCATAATTTTTCATGGAATTGCCCAAGATAAAAAACAAAACAACAAAAAAGGGTTCAAACAATTGAAAAAATGAATTAAATTCCTAGTTCCTTTGCCGTTCATTGCGGTAATCGTGAGACGTACATGTAAGCTATGAAAAGGAGCTCAATCAAATTTGTAAGTTAATCTAACTTTATAACAATCGAGCTCAGAATAAAGGGAGTACATGTTTGCTCCAGTTATTTAAACATTAAAGCTGTTAATTAATCTCTTAATTGATATCTGTCAACTGCACAACAGTGACACTGGAACATGAGCACATGTAATTAGCTCTGCGTACGCCATCTCATTATCGGCTGAGTGGGTATTCAAAGTATAAGTAATGCAGTAATGATTGACGTCGGTGTGACCATCTGGTTTTCTGAGGTAAAATTTGCGTTAAAGGAATACAAAGGGACCGGATAATTTCATCTGGTGCAGTTTAGAGGTTTCCGGTTTAGACAAATTAGAGTGGGTAAATTTTAGTGTTAAAAGATACGCAAATCACGGGACCGTGTAAAACGTCCGGTTTTGAGGGAATTCCGGTTTACTGAGGGTCCAGTTTTGAGAGGTTTCACTGTGTGTATGTTTGTATGTGTGTGTATGTATGTATGTATGCATGTTTGCGAAGATCTATACAAATTGTGTCACTTTTAATTTTATAATAATATTCGTTAATATCCAGCATTTCTTCTACATTGCAAGTTTTAATAATTTTTATCATTCTGAAAACAAAGGTTTAAAAGTTAAAGCTAGATTCAGGTCAATATACAGCATGACATGTCACTGACAAACATACCAAAGCAATGACCTGTTTTGACACCGAACATACATTCACCCTGGACACTTGGGTATTTAAAGCATGTTCTTCTAACATGTGCATGCAGGTAAATTCTGTACAGATTTGTTACTTTCTTAAACACTCTTGCAGCTCTATACGAGTTTTAATGTAAAAGTTTTAATATTTTGATCCCAAGATAAATGACTTATTAAGGACACTACAGAAGCCAACAATAAAACCCATATTGTATATATCTAAAGTTATAAATAGTATTTAGTAAAGTCATAAATAACATTCTTTTTGGCATTAATCCAAGTATCAATAAGTACACTGCCAAGATAACAAATCAATATTATTAATTAGGCTATATGGCAACTAGAAATATATGCATCTCGTGGGATG
Organism: Gigantopelta aegis; assembly: GCF_016097555.1. Classification (NCBI taxonomy): domain Eukaryota; kingdom Metazoa; phylum Mollusca; class Gastropoda; order Neomphalida; family Peltospiridae; genus Gigantopelta; species Gigantopelta aegis. Next base: position 110,116,204 of record NC_054702.1, on the reverse strand, counting down.
AATTAATATTAATCTTGTTGTTTTAGGTCATATTAGTAAAGCCAAGAACAATGATGTGGCACCTGAACGTGGATCAATCGAAATGATTGGTCACGGGCATCAAAGCCTGCCTGCTGGACAAACACACACGTTTACGGGCTGCCTGGGTCAATACACTCTCGTTTCAGCACACACGCAAAAAATACAAGCTGTAGAGATTGATGTTTGGTTTATCAAACTGCCTTATGGACAAAGGGCATTCTTGTTAACAGACGAGAGTAGCAGAGGCTTGATTAGGGGCAACATTTGATTAAAACCCATGTAAAACCATTACACATGCTTGTCAGTGTAAAAAATATGCGTTAATAGGTTCAGATATCAAGTCACTAACAAAGCACTTTAAACTTGTGCGCAGTTTGGCGAGTTCGCGTCTAATACATTATTTTCACAGGAACTACAATACATAGAAATAAAATCAACAGTTTAATTTGTGTTTTAAAGTGTTTTTGTGCTAATATTCCTCCAATATTTATAAGGCATTCAATCAATGAATAACCTAGTGCTCTGAAAATACATGAGAGCAGTGTCTGTGATGAAGAATAGAGTACACTAAAAATAACTTTCAGTCACACCCTGTAGTGGCTTTGTAAACCAAATTCTATTGATAGTGTCACAAACAAAAAAGGTATACAAGAATGTAATGTACTCATCGACAGTAACTGTAAGCTTAACATCAGATATAAAATTCCATCCTAATAATGAAATGGAATTGATAAATTATCCTGAAGTGGGAGATTTAGATATCTGGCTCCATGCTTCTAAAGCTAAGAGTCTAGACTCTAGACTAATAATATCTTAATACTTCGTCATGGCAACGACTTACAAATTGCATGTGGGCTACCTGATTAAAGATCTGAGTCCAGATTTTAAAGTTTTACAACCAAGTGTCCTGGAGTTTGCCAGTAGGTTTTCAATCGGAAAACAAGGGCAGATACAAGGATGCATGCATCAGTTCAGTAATCCGTATCGATCGATATTCAAAACAATTATTTAACATAAGAATTAACCTTTGGATAACGGACTTGAGTATTAATTAATTCATGGCATAACACTTCCTACACAAACAAATAAATTAAAAGAAGTGACTCTTGGAATTTTTAAACTATGAGTGGACCTGGTTAAAGAAAATACTTTGTTTTTAAATTAAGGTTTACCTAGAAATGAAATCACAACCTGAACCAATACATGATTCACTCAAGTATGAACTCATACATGGTGTAATACTTCCTGCACAAAGACTGTTAGCCTGTTAAGCACTTACATGATGAATGAAGTTTTGCCTCAATGGAAATAACATTTTTGTCAGTTGTGAAAACATGCAAGCCGGAGATGACCTTTTACAAAACAGAGGCAGGAATGAACAGCGGTGTGGGAAATGAGAAATCTAATGACTTCCTAAACTAAACAATGAGACAAAAGAAGAATGTTTGGCTATCAACAAGTGACACACGCACAAAGGATTATGTTAAACACAGTCATTTTTCTAGATAGTAATGTTTTCTGTTTTGTATAATATTTGCATAATAATCAACAAAAAGAATGACGTGAGCCTAGACACATATTCTGAGTGTTTACAGGTCTTTTTTCCCTCTTTCCTGAGGACAAAGTCTATTGTAACTGATCTAAGGGATATGTGAGATGAAAGACGACAGGTACCGTAAACACCAGTGTGATCATTGTACTCGTGCGTCACTGTGCCAGGTATGTTCTCGGAACCAGACATGACACAGTAACCAGGATGAATATAGCACAATAACTGAAACATTTTCAACAAAATCAATACAGCACAAATCACAAAATATCTTCACCAAATTACTAGCTCAACAGGTCAAATCTCTTGTAATCGTCCATCAACTACAATATTTTGTTATCAGACATTTGATCAATGTTAATCCAAATATATATATATATATACTAAAAACATGATCAATACCTCTGTACTGAATATACATACATGTAGCCATTGTGAGCGAGTCATTAGTTGATAATTGAGAAACCGATGTACAAAAACACCCACTAGTTGCTTCACTACTTACATTTTGAAATTTCTTGCCGTTTCAGAGGTCATCATATTTAGTCCTAAAATGTGTTTGTGACCAATGTTTCCTCTATCGAATAAAAACAGTCATGATAGGTCAGTATAATTATTGCACGGGACTTATTCCACATTTCCAAGGTGCTGGCCAGCTGATGCTGTTAGCACCGGCAGCCAAATGTTACACTCGGATTAGACTTTGCCTACACAAAAGAATACCATTGTTCAGTGGTGGTACACAGGGACAAATCCAGTTACAAAATAACACTTCAGCTTGATCGGTTGTGGAAACTTGGAAATGACCATTCGTTGATATGGCCACTTGCTATCCCTCCATCTGTAGATGAACTATTCCGACAAGCAGTCTGTAGGAGAACTAGGAATTTATAATGTCCACCCAGCATCAGAACACTGCTGGTATTGATTTTTCCTTACTGCGGCAATCAATACACTTGGCAATTCACCATGGAGGCTGTGACATCACTCGGCTCAATTATTAATGTTTACACGAAGCACGCCTCACATTCCTGGTAATGGCCGCTATTTGGATACATTTCTCTTGAGCATGCTGTAGTCGTCTAACAGTGTCATAAATGACCAAGGACCAAGTAACATGACAAATACACAATGTTATGTCTGCAGCGGGGACAAAGAAAGAAATAAAATCAATATAACAATTCATTTTCATAATTTATCGGTGGCTGATTTGTTGGGTAAATTGATGTTGCTGGGTGCAGTCGCGTAACACTGTGATTAGCTGAAGCTGCTGGTTGGATCAGGTGATACAGGTCTTGCGCTGCCAGTGTCACAATTACAGCAGCCAGGTGCCAAGCCGTGCACATGCCTCCACACAATTGTAGGAGGCAAGCATGGAGGAAACCAAAACCTTTTTAGATAACAAATTGGCTAAAACAACATTTATTAGTCATACAGAATGAAAAGCCAACAGGCGAATAACAAATTCAAGGCTATATTCAGACATATTTCAAGTCCAAGGCAACATATGGAAAGGAGAAAACTATGTTTGTGAGTGTGTGGGTGTTTCTGCGAATGTGTGTGTATGGGGATGGGTATAGTATAAAACAGTTTAATAGTGCCTGAATTTTTATGTGAAAATGGTTTTATTTTAATTATAGAACATGTGATGGATCATAGTCCTGATTGACCTCCCTCAATAAACCCAAAGGGTTTTCCCTCACCCTAAATAGCTAATCACTGGTATATAATAGATCCAATATGCTTTCCTGTTTTGAAAGCAACGGTTTTTTTCCCCCTCAGATAAATGGACCAAGTAACAAAATACCTGTTAAGATACCAAATAACCTCTATTTAAATGAACTGTTTCATGATGTTGTCAAACATTCCTTCCTTTCCTCATAAGAGTTCTGGGTTATCAGCTGTCAATTTTCCTGGGGTCCATGATTGAATAGTCCGTTCAGCAAATGCACAATATTCTGATAGACAAATGATAACAGGCAATCTCCATATTCTGACAGCACAAATAAATCATCTATTTTCTGTAACATCCACAACTACATGTCATAATTTCAACCTGTTCAGAGCAGTGATGAAATATACACTGCATTATATCTCTTCTATTTAGTTTTGATTATCTAGACCCTTTTTAGTTCAATGTGCTAGTACATTAGATATTAGCACAAAAATAAGTTACATCAGCTAACAAAGAAAGAGACTTTGTGGCTCAGTAAAGCTGCGATTCCAATGGATCCACATGCACACGTATACATACATTTTATGGACAGAAGAAATTTGAATATCCAACTGTGAAAGAAAGAAAGACTTGTTTTATTTAATGACGCACTCAACACATTTTATTTACGGTTATATGGCGTCAGACATATGGTTAAGGAACACACAGATATTGAGAGGAAACCCGCTGTCGCCACTTCATGGGCTACTCTCTCCGATTAGCAGCAAGGGATCTTTTATATGCACCATCCCACAGACAGGATAGTACATACCACAGCCTTTGATATACCAGTCGTGGTGCACTGGCTGGAACGATAAATAGCCCAATGGACCCACCGACAGAGATCGATCCCACACCGACCACGCATCGAGCGAACGTTGTACCACTGGGCTACGTCCCACCCCTATCCGACTGTGAAGACATACAAACTGTGTTGCCCTCTGCAGACCGTGAAGGACATATACTAAATATCCTGAGATGTTTTACTTCCACAAAACCTGCATGTCTGTGAGGATGCAGTGTAATCACAGCCTCAGGCTTCTTTCATCACACAAGAAACTAGGTTATATAATTAGTTTTAGTAATGAATAGCTGTGCATTAAAAGAAAACATTTAAATAACATTATGTTACATTTCTAAGTGGTAAATGGTCAAGTACCTGTTAATAAGAAATGGGTTATATACATGTATCTGATACATTAAATCAAAAGCAGATCTTGTTTCTGTATGACTTACATGTATGCAAAAGTGGCAGAACAGAAATAAACAAAAAATTAACAGTTTGCACGGTTTAAGATGTCAATCGTCAAATGCAAATGTAGTTGAATTTGTCAAATATAGTTCATTACTAATTTGTCAGTCATGTGTAATTTGAAAATGTACAGGCCTCTGCATATTGCGAGAAAGATTGTTTTCGTTTGCGCTAATCTACTTTTGCATAAACTACTTTTTGTTCGCGCGAAATTTGCAGCACCATTTACTTGGATATAACGGGTTATGCAAAAAGTAAATGGGTTACTTGGATTTATTTCTGCATAACTGATAAATGGGTCACACAGATTTTCAATTCTCAGACGCTTGAATGTACCACAATTTTAAATTACACAGCGCTAGCTTTGGTACTCGCCAAATTTGCCAATTTTCAAAGTTAATTCTGCAAATTTCAAAGTTTAATTGATAATTTGGTGAATTGTTTGGTTCATCCAGAGCTATGCCTGCTCCACAAACACACAGAACCTGAATTTAGCTCAAGATTATATTTTTTAAAATAAAATTTACCAAATGGTTAATAATATGCTGGGGTCCTGTTGAAATCTAAAGCAAGTAAGAAAACACTGTTGCATGCGTAACTTACTTGTCATCTTCACCCTGTGCTTCCATTTTTGATCAGTTTATCACATCATTTCAACATTAGTGGTGAGACTGAAAATAAAACCATGCATTTTGTGCAGTGTCATTCATGCAAAAGAGTCAAACATGTTAGGAAGAACCATTAAACCATTTAATAACCAAACATGATCATTGAACAAAACAGTCCTTTCAGGTAACTTATAGTATAGTAGTCATGCTTGGGTAAAACATTACAAAAATGTACATGGAATTATAATACAAAGAGCAGTTCATAGGAAAAGGCCTCAGGGCACTGAATTTCAGTTAACATAACACCAGACATCCCTATGGTAACCGTATCAACTGTCATCACCCCCACCCCAATGAACTCACTGGGTAATTTCCTGTTTTAACCAGCACTGTGTTGTGAGGTAACAAATGAGTGGTATCTGCTGTCCCATGGGGAATGTGATAAATAATGTCTTGCTAATATTTCAGCTTATTTAGCAGTAAATTCTTTAAAATTATCAATCTACAAGTCACAGTGTCTGAACTAGCATATGTAAGCCGTCTAACAGCCAGTGTATAAACAATGTGCTGAGGTTTTGTTCAATAAGCATGTCATCTTGTAAACGGACACACAGTGTGAATGTAGATGGAGCCTTGTACCTGTGGGATGACCCAAAGTGATAAATCTTCACTACAGGTTTACAGGTCTACATGTCATGGATGAGTAGCTACACTGATTGCAAACTAACCATGTGTCCATCATGATTCTACATGGTGGTGTTCACATTGGATTCTTGTCACTGGAAACAGGATTAGTAATTTTCTTTTTAATTAATATCAGATTCCACAAATATTATCATAAATTAAAATCAACTCATCAACTGAATCCTATTACATTCCTGAAGATCAATATTTAATAACAGCAAGCATTTGGTCAGACATCTAATATTTGGGCAACATATGTTAGAAATATATTTATATGTATTCTGTATACACCAGAAATATTTATCTTGTAATCACTATATCAATATGCATTGTCAAGATATGATGACTAGATAAATTTCTGTATTTCTGGTCACTAACAAAAACTAGAGCTTTTTGGGACAAACTACTTTTACAGTTAGTTGTGATCAGCAAATGAATGTTGTAGTGCTCAAAGTTACTAATTCTTTTATTTCCAGTATACTGTTTTCATTTTTAAAAAACATTCTGAAGACAATTTTTATTCCAAAAATAAAAAATAAATTGTTGCTATTTTGTATTGATGCATAGATATTGTAGGTGTGAAAGCATTCAACATGTATGTATACTCTTCAAAAAAAGAAACGCAAAAGGGTACAAATGGGTTATAACTCCGATTTTATGTTTCCTACCGGTTCATGCTTTGTGAATATAAGGTCACTGCATGTCCCAAACACATTCCCACGGTTACATTCGATAAAACGCAGCTATTGTACAATAAAGTTCCAAAATGTGAATATTCGCAAAAACGCAGCCACGTGCAAACCATGTCACCACTGCACGTGCGTTGTCTGCACGTGCAACATGAACACCGACAGTATAAAAGTGCAGGGTGTTCGCTTGCCTGGCCTCTGTATCTGGCCGACAGTTGACAATCCAGGACATGCCACGTCTCAGTGAACCGCAGAGAAACAATGCCATCGGCCGACTAGACGCAGGCGAATCCAGAACGGCCGTTGCCAGGGCATTCCATGTGTCCCCAAGCACCATCTCCAGACTGTGGGACCATTACCAGCAACATGGATCAACACGTGACCTCCCTAGATCCGGTCGACCACGGGTCACTACCCCCGGGCAGGACCACTACATCCAGGTACGCCACCTTCGGGAACGATTGACTACTGCCACCTCCACAGACGCAGCAATACCAGGTTTGCGCAGGATATCTGACCAGACCGTACGGAACCGCCTACGTGAGGTAGGAATTCGTGCCAGACGTCCAGTTCGAGGTGTCATCTTAACACCACAACACCGTCGACTCCGACTGCAGTGGTGCCAGATTCATCGACAATGGCCTCAACTGCGATGGAGACAGGTGTGGTTCAGTGACGAGTCCCGATTTCTGCTCCGACGTCATGATGGAAGATGTCGCGTGTATAGGCGTCGTGGTGAACGTTATGCGGCAAACTGCGTGCAGGAAGTGGACAGATTCGGCGGGGGTAGTGTCATGGTGTGGGCAGCCATCTCACACACTGGCAGAACTGACCTGGTCCACGTGCAGGGCAACCTGAATGCACAGGGCTACATTGACCAGATCCTCCGGCCACACATCGTTCCAGTTATGGCCAACGCCAACGCAGTGTTCCAACATGACAACGCCAGGCCTCACACAGCACGTCTCACAACGGCTTTCCTACAGAACAACAACATTAATGTCCTTCCTTGGCCATCGATATCACCGGATTTGAACCGAATTGAGCATCTATGGGACGAGTTGGACCGACGCCTCCGACAGCGACAACCACAGCCCCAGACCCTGCCCGAGCTGGCAGCAGCCTTGCAGGCCGAGTGGGCCACCATCCCCCGGGACGTCATCCGTACTCTGGTTGCTTCAATGGGCAGGCGGTGCCAGGCAGTTGTCAACACACGCGGAGGCCACACCCGGTATTGACTCCAGATGACCTTGACCTTGGTGGTGTGTCCTATCACTTACTCACAATGGACTAAAGTGAATTGTGAACAATCCTGCAACATTTGGTAATTATCGGACTCACCATTCAATAATTAAATCAATTCTCCAAATGTTACGACAATGTGGTTTTGCATTTCTTCTTTTGAAGAGTATATATACCATCGACGTCCCAAACTGCGTTCACCTAACGACAAAAACACGAATACGATATTTACAGAAATACTATTCTACATTTTTCAGCTACCATACGGGAAACAAAATAGATTGCAAGTAACATAAAAAATCAACAATGTGGATGTAAAACAAATTCATTCTTTCTTCTTTTTTTTGTTGCTATGAAGCATTTAATGGAAAGGACTGGGAAATATAGGAGAAGAAGAAACAAGATATAATGGTTAAAACACATAAACACCATTGATATTTAATAATTTTTTCTGTACTTTCATACAATAGATATAATATTTAATGTTGATAATCAACCAATTTACAGTGTTACTATTTTCGTTATTGATTATATCAAACGTAACAATATCTTGACTAAAAATAATGTCAATTCCTGTTTCAGTCAATATCAATTCTCGTATTGATTCCCAAATGTGGTTAACCTTGTTACAGTCAAAGAAAAGATTTTGTAACGTTTCACATGAAGCTTTACAGAAGTCGCAAGCATTAGAATGTCAATACTGATAGGCATTACGTTCATACCAATGAATAGTTTGTAAAATATAATTTTTTTAATGAATTGATTCTAAATTAACACAATTTATATACTCAAAATTATTTACAACTGTTATGAATGGATTATGAAATGTAGCATACCTTTTGCAGATTGAATATAATAATTGAAAACAAATTCTAACAGGGGTCTTAAAAATCATAAAAATTAAATGCTTTGGCCTTGTTGATCTGGTACGTGTGAGGTCATGTGACATGCACCGAATGTTAATTCATCTTTCTCCATTTTAAGTTGATTTCTACGAGTCATGTGGACCCGATATCGGTAATTTTAAGGAATAAACAAAAACGACTTAGTAAAATTAATGGTTTTAGGGGTTTGTAAAGTTTGGTATTTAGATACTTACTTGTCTGAACTTTATTGTTAATGAAAATGTTCCTGAACTGTGAAGAAAAACCTCATAAATGAACGGCATGCCGATGACAACAAATCGGATGTTGATTGTGTGAACCGTACATGAAAAAACTAAATTAACGGAGTTGGAAGCATAACGCAGTTAAGGACGTTGACGATAATACTTTGGAAAATGGTAAAGTTGTGAAATAAAATGATTCATTTGTTTAATTTTTGGATTTGTGGATTGCAAGATAAACAAGCATTCTTACTAAAGCAATACATGATTTCAGGACCCAACACAATTTCTGATCTCCTAAGTTCAAGGGCCATAACTGAAAAATTGCCATGAAAGGTAAACTTGATCTGTAACAAAACACGACAAAGCTATTCACAAAATTTAAGTTTAATATCTTTGGCATTGCCAAAAATGTCCAGAAAACTAATTTTCTTATCGCCTAAGTTCAAGGGCCATAACTCTGTGAAAAATGGGCACATTGCCATGAAAGTTAAAATTAATCTGTAACATGATAAAGCTACACACAAAATATCACTTTAATATCTCAAGACATTGTGAAAAAAACATCCAGAAAACTGGATGGACAGACAGAAGGATGCAGAATTTCTGCCAGAAAGAAATTTTGGGGTATGGTGCTATGGAATACAAAATCTGGATGAAATTGGTCAAGTAGTTTTGGAAAAGAAGTAAAAAAAAAAAAAAAAGAGTGAAACATTTAGGCACAACGCACAGTGGATGACGACAGACAACGGATTACAATATGTCATTTGAGCCTTCAGTTCAGGTGAATTAAAACAAGAGTACCGATGAGGTACATGATACGCCTATCAGGAGTTTGATGGAAAACCATATCTATATTAATGAATATGTTATGGGTATGATTCAATTCTAATTATGTGAAATTTTTGCAATGGGATAGATGAATAGTTTGTTTTGGACCAACCACCATCCAAAGTTGTTCCAACATGTGAGGTTTGATGGTCCTGTATGCATCTGAATGTAAGATATGGTCCGGACAAGGATTTACCATTATGTGCAGTAGACCGTGAAAAGCAAGTCGCAGTGACCTAGTAATCGTACGCAACACACCACCATCCCAAGTTGTTTCTACATGTGAGGTTTGATGGTCCTGTATACTAATCAGTATAGCAGTATATGTTGGGAGGTTTTAAGTAAGCATGAAAACAAACTAAAAACAACAAGAGAATTTTAATTTATTTTATGTAAACCTTTTAAAAAATGTACACACATCATTTTCCACGACAAAAGTTTATGGATTTTATAATCAATCTCCTGCCTAGAACACAGCTGACCAGTTTCCAATCATAGTGATCAACACAATTATCTAATCTAAACGTTTACTGTTTAATTTAACAAGGTGCAACATAGTTTCCTTCCTGTTACCCGACTGATCCTATTTTTAACCTGCCAACCTTATCTATTTTAATGCACTACATGTATCGACATGAAAATCATCTGATATAATCACAAGCACCCAGGTGTCAATATCATGAATTTCAGAATAATTTCGTTCAGTTTAGGTCACAGAATTGTCTGTCAAACTCAGCGGACCAACAATATACATGTAATACAGAATTCTTTCCCTAACCCTAAATCACACCCTAACCATGAACCAAGGTACAAAATTGATTCTTTTTTCCCAAACCAGCCCAGTTTATTTTTTAGGTTTTTTAATCAGTCCTTTTAAAGATTGTAGTAGGCCTAGCCAAAATATAACAAGCCCAAATTTCACACCACCACATGTAATATACTATTATATAGGAAATGTTTGTACAGACATGCTAAACAACTTTACGCTGCCTTTCCATTAATGCATTTCCCATCATGCAACTAGCCACATATTGTTTCTACCCGTAAGACATTTCCATTGAGGTGGTTTTATGACGCGGTTCCTTCCATGTGAAGTCATTAATTAAGCAACCATATTTTTCTGAGGGTAATCATTGGAAATCCCCCAAAATTACTTCATTTAATTGATTCTTTCTGCTTCTAACTGCACAGATGGAATTTTTTTTTAGATATACACTCGACTTTGTTTGCCGCATGGTTAGCACTCTTGTAAATGCAGACATCAATGCAAATCAACTGATTTGATTTCTATCGCATGGCAGCAGGGATAGTTGCCTAGCTAAAACCACAACAGTGAAAAGATGGCCTTAAGCATAATCTCTTATTTTATGGTTACATATTTGTTGAACAGATCCTAACCAGACTGCTGTTTTCATTTGCTGTTTCTGAGAAATGATACAAACATTGGGTGCTGCAATTATAAATTTAATTTTGTTTTCAAAGATCAATGCAAAAAAATTAACTACTTACGTAGATTTGATAAATAATGATTTGACTTCAGTCTTAAAACAAACTCAGTGCAGATATTTTTACACATTGAAATTATAAAAAATAATGGCATCTCGATAAACAAAGCAACCATCATTAAACAGACAACCTTTTTACCAGAAAATAATTTGAGGGTACGTAATAAAAACAAAACAGAACACAAGAGCACCGGCTAGGTGGTTGTTGGTTTGAAATGTTTTCAAATTGGACACTGCATTTCATGTGCTTTGACAAATTTTAAACAGCAGGGTTTTTTTTAAAGGAATGCTTAAGCAGGGCTAGCCCTGGGTTGCTATTTTTGTTCACCAACAAATTTGACAATCTTCATTTTCTTTCACCAATCTAAATATATATTTACCAGTAACATATTGGCACTTCAGTCAAAATATTTTGTTTTTAATCTTGTTCTTTATAATATAGTATATGTTAAAATGTACTTATTATTCAGTTTACTTCTTGTAATCTAATAACGAAATGCTGCTGACGTCTAGGGCTGTATGTAGCCCAGTGGTAAAGTGCTCGTATGATGTGCGGTCAGTCTAGGGTCGATCCCTGTTGGTGGGCTCATTGATGTCAGTCACAAGTGGTATATATCACAAAAGAGGCAATTTTACTTTTTGTATGCATCAGATAATGATATAAATTGTATGTTTCTCTGTAATTTGAAAGAAGCAAGTGAGTTTTGATCCAATATATATGTTCCCCAAAAGATTCAGCGGACTAAGATATACACTATGTACATATATTTTTGCATGGCTAGTTAATTTTTATTAAAATTCTAGAAGCCCTGAACAAGTATTTTATTATATTTACTTATTAAAACAGTTAAATGTGATGGCTATTATTTTGTACCATTCCAGTGAGCCGGTGGTTACGTAATATTAAACACGTCAGGAATTACCCAAACAAAAATGCATGCTTGCGGCTAGGTTGTCACAAGGTTGTTACAGGTAGTACAAGCAATGCAAGCTATTTGCAAGCTAACATTTAGCTGGCATAAAGTAGTTAGTAATTCTGCAAGCTTGCCGCAAGCATGTTTTCATTAGTGCAAGCATGCGCAAGACATTGTTTTAGAGTGTGGAAAATGGGTGCTCGTGAAATAAACTTGCATTTTCGATAATAAGTATGATGAAAAGCAGGGCTCTAAGTCCATTATGTCCTGAGATAATAGGTCTTGAAATATAGCAGAAAAATTACGGCAACCATTTTCCAGCTAAATTTAACTCTTACCATAGTTAGGAAACTGTCAATTACTTCAAAACTATTTGAAATACAGAAATCAAACTTGAGATTTGTTCATGTGGATAACTGAGGCACGTTTGGTACAAATTTCAAGTGAATCTGGAACTGAAGTGCGTGGGCAATTTGTTGATTTGACATGGAATAACTCAAAAAGGTTCCAAATACTAGTTTAAACTGAACAAGCTTGCTGGAAGCTCGTCGCAAGCATGCGGGTAGCTCATCGCAATCTTGCAAAAGGTTCCAAATACTAGCTTAAACTGAACAAGCTTGCAGGAAGCTCGCCGCAAGTGTGCGGTAAGCTCATCGCAAGCATGCGGGAAGCTTGCGAGATGCTAGTTGCAAGCATGCAAAAAACTGGTGAACAATGAAATTGTTTAGTTTTCACTCAATCATGAATTTGAAATGAGGACCATTTCAGAATTGATCGTATGAGGGAGGTGGGAGGGACTGTAATTCTAATTTTATGTCTCACATGACTGCTATTTTATCCCCTACGTATCCTACCGTTTAAATAAAATATTATTTTGTGGGTGGTGGGTATACAAAAAACCCTGATCTCCCCTCATTTGATTTGTGCCAGCAACATGCTTGCTAATTTTTCTACAATAGGCACAGTGCATTATGTCAGTATTATCGTCATGCTGAAGCCATGGAAACTGAAAGCCAAGGTTCATTAAATTTTCTAAGTTTTTTGGCTGGCTCTGTTTCGGTTTCAGCTGCAGATTTCTCAGATTGGCCTTCATTTGACTTTTCAGTACTTGTTTCATCCGTCTCATCTTCTTGATTAGCGTTTGAAATTTTATATTTTCGTTTTCCTAAAGAATTGTAATATTTTAACATTTTGCCGCTTTGAAAGTTTTTGCCATGTTTCTACATGCTGGGCGGAAACAACGTATACATCTACACAGCAAGAAAAACAAAAACACCGCTAACTAGGGCTGCATTCGATTTGAACGAGTGTAGCAACATGCGTAATGGGTTAGCAGATTTAAACGCAACACTTGTGTCCGTTCAATAATTGCATAGTGGAAACTTTGGCAGGTTTTTTTTGTTGTCCTGCTCCACTAACATTTTGTAACGTTAAAACCATCATCCCATCACACCCTCGTCACCCCTCCACTTTTCACTGCCACAGTTATGCATTTTAACCAACATTATGCATTTTAACCAACATTATTCAGTTTGCATTTTTTTCTTTTGAATTTAATTTAAATCAATAATTGATTAAAAAAATCATCTAATACTAGTAATAGAAAATATGGCCATGTATGGCTGCCGGTATTTAGTTTATGCTTTTAAAAAAATTACTATTTGAAATACAGAAATCAAACTTGAGATTTGTTCATGTGGATAACTGAGGCACGTTTGGTACAAATTTCAAGTGAATCTGGAACTGAAGTGCGTGGGCAATTTGTTGATTTGACATGGAATAACTCAAAAAGGTTCCAAATACTAGTTTAAACTGAACAAGCTTGCTGGAAGCTCGTCGCAAGCATGCGGGTAGCTCATCGCAATCTTGCAAAAGGTTCCAAATACTAGCTTAAACTGAACAAGCTTGCAGGAAGCTCGCCGCAAGTGTGCGGTAAGCTCATCGCAAGCATGCGGGAAGCTTGCGAGATGCTAGTTGCAAGCATGCAAAAAACTGGTGAACAATGAAATTGTTTAGTTTTCACTCAATCATGAATTTGAAATGAGGACCATTTCAGAATTGATCGTATGAGGGAGGTGGGAGGGACTGTAATTCTAATTTTATGTCTCACATGACTGCTATTTTATCCCCTACGTATCCTACCGTTTAAATAAAATATTATTTTGTGGGTGGTGGGTATACAAAAAACCCTGATCTCCCCTCATTTGATTTGTGCCAGCAACATGCTTGCTAATTTTTCTACAATAGGCACAGTGCATTATGTCAGTATTATCGTCATGCTGAAGCCATGGAAACTGAAAGCCAAGGTTCATTAAATTTTCTAAGTTTTTTGGCTGGCTCTGTTTCGGTTTCAGCTGCAGATTTCTCAGATTGGCCTTCATTTGACTTTTCAGTACTTGTTTCATCCGTCTCATCTTCTTGATTAGCGTTTGAAATTTTATATTTTCGTTTTCCTAAAGAATTGTAATATTTTAACATTTTGCCGCTTTGAAAGTTTTTGCCATGTTTCTACATGCTGGGCGGAAACAACGTATACATCTACACAGCAAGAAAAACAAAAACACCGCTAACTAGGGCTGCATTCGATTTGAACGAGTGTAGCAACATGCGTAATGGGTTAGCAGATTTAAACGCAACACTTGTGTCCGTTCAATAATTGCATAGTGGAAACTTTGGCAGGTTTTTTTTGTTGTCCTGCTCCACTAACATTTTGTAACGTTAAAACCATCATCCCATCACACCCTCGTCACCCCTCCACTTTTCACTGCCACAGTTATGCATTTTAACCAACATTATGCATTTTAACCAACATTATTCAGTTTGCATTTTTTTCTTTTGAATTTAATTTAAATCAATAATTGATTAAAAAAATCATCTAATACTAGTAATAGAAAATATGGCCATGTATGGCTGCCGGTATTTAGTTTATGCTTTTAAAAAAATTACATTGTTTTAAAGACGGTAAGTAAATCTTGACAAACAACCCCTCCCCTCCCCCATAACGTTTGTAATGCATTGCATGGTGCATCAAAGAACGTTACGTAATTGTTGAAATGCTAATTTATAATGCATTGTTTAATAATCAGTATCCATTTTGCATGTTTGATTACAATGTGTATAGTATGAACAGTGAGTGAGCAACCTTTACTTGATTTTGTACTCGAATGCAACCACCACTATGTACCATAGTGAATCGGTTATCTATAGTACAATACAGTATTCGGAACTTCTTTAGTTGGCCGATTACATATATGATCCAGAAATCCATATCAATTGAGATATTCCAAATGGTTGTGTGCATTAAAATAATACACCAATTGAAATATCTGGATTGTTTTCACGATGAGTTCCGAACGGTACCGAAAATTAATTGGTTTTTGCTGTTAGGACTCTGAACGCACATTGCAAATAATTTAATACTTAAGATGTTTTTGGAGTCAGTCGCCATATGGTGACGATAATAAATTCAGTCAGTCGCCACGCCAACATTTTGGTCGCAACATAGAACACTGATATCCATCCCATTAAGCCAGCAATAAGTATATATTATTTTACAATACAAAATAAACCACCATTGTCAAAATAACTATGTTTTGTCCATGCAATAACCTACATACTCCCCCCCCCCCCCCCCCCCAACATATTTTCGTGCTTATATCCAATTAAATTCCAAGCACGCTGTCCTGGGCACAAACTTCAGCTATCTGGGCTGTTTATCCATGGCAGTTAGTTAATTGTTAGTGGTTAGTGAGAGAGAAGAGGGTGTAGTGGTCTTACATCTACCCACTGAGTTGTAAAAACTCACTCTGGGTGGAAGCCGGTACCGGACTGTAAACCCTGTACCTACCAGCCTTATGTCAGATGGCTTAACCATGATGCCACCGAGGCCGGGTACCTACGTACTGAAATGATAAAACAGTTTTCTTAGTTAATTGGTCTATACGGTACTGTCAGTGACCTCCACCTGTCATACCTGATTGGCAGGTGTATATTTGTTAAGTCTTAGTTAATTGGTCTATACCGGTACTTTCAATGGCCTCCACCTGTGATTCCTGATTGGCAGGTATATATATATGTTAAGTACACAAGCCATTAATTACCGCTGTCTAGACACAAAATTACATACAGGCAGTATTTTAATAACATCACAAGTTATTGGGATATACCTGCCGTCCCTTAAATGGTAATGGATTTTATCAGATGTCATGCTTTATTACTGTAAATCATTCTGTAAAACTCTGGATTAACTAGACTTTCCCATCTAAAATCACAGAACTGACCAATTACGTAGTCAAAAAGAAAAGAACATATCACTTAGAGTATTGTGAGTGGTCGTCTTTGCTCCAATGTAGCCTACCAATAGCCCTAATAGCATTTTTTCTTTGGATTTTTTAAGAGAAAAATATTATAACCCCATTTCGTTCTATTAATGCAAATTGAAATATATTTAGTTAAATAGTTTGTTATATTATCAAGTCATTTATGTTGTTTACAAGTCAGGTTGATGAAAGCGAAGCACCTCTCATAAATGACTGTTTGTTTACACTGTGCATACAGAAGTTGGTTGGAGCTGAAATCACTTTGCCCCAAGTTAGAATTCTGGACGCAACGAAAACAAAAGAAAATGGCATGGTTTTTTTATTAACTAAAATTACGGATTTTTAATTTTTTAAAGTGTCAGTATGTGTTGGTGGTCTGAGTACCGGTATGCATCAATCTGATTAAAATTAGCTCTACCGGGTCTACCAGTAGATTTAACAGCATTGTGTGGATTCCCATGTCCAGGTGACATTTCATCTATAAATAACAATTTTAATATCGACCAATTACACTTCACCCTTTTATAGCATTATTCGGGAGAATACAAATTCTAAAAATATTGGGCGTGACTATTTATGCAATAGGTGAACTTGTTGGTTTATTTCAACATTGAAAAAGCAGGGGGAAAAGTGCAGTAATAAACTCTGGATTGTATACTAGTATAAACAGATTTTGTGGCTATACTATCACGGTTTTTTTTTGTCTTGAAACAAATTTTATAAAAAAATTTATATTGCAATTAGTTTTCGGCATACTTCATAATTCACCCGAATCATTTCGTATACCCTCCGCATAATTACGAATTTTTCAAATTCTTTTCAAATCACTGGCATGATTTTGCAAGTAAAGTTTTGATTAGTCAAATGAAAGGTCAACTGGACATGAGCTCCAATGGGCTGCTGTTAGATCCACATGTAATAGTGGAGCTAATTTTAATTAGATTGGGTATGCATCTTTCCAACACATAAGGCTCATGTTTGAGTTTACTGTCCCTTTAACTATCATATATCTAAAAATTAAAAAAAATATACAAATTAATTTCCTAGATTATAACCTCTGGCAGAAACCTCGACAGTGCCAGCTCGTTCAAATGCAGCAAAGAAAAATATGGTTGTCAGGGATATAGGATATTTTCTATGCAAAGTTAAAAACCAAACATGACTGCGACCACTAATAAAGTTATTGATGTGCTAAGTGTGCAGTCAGGGTACGACAAAACAATTTAAAAGTCACTAGTCACAGGGCTAACTTTACAAAGTGTCTACTTATCCATTTTAGTAACGTGCTGGATTGTAACGTTCGAAACAGCTTTTTCTGGATCCTTCAACATTTTTTGCAATTTACTTCACAGACACCGACAAGAATACCATGATTTACAAATAAAGGCCTAATTTCTTACATGCCTTCAAAAAGGAGGGTGGGGGCTTATTCAAAGACACACTGTACATAGGGGAGGGATGGATGGGGAGGGAGGGAGGGAGGGAGGGAGAGAGAGAGAGAGAGAGAGAGAGAGAGATAAATATGGGGGTCAGTTATAGGTGTTTTTTACTTGCACAACCAATCGTAGTATGTGAACGGCCTCAAGGTCTTGGCCAAGATTTGAAATGGCGGACGACGCTTGCTGCAGACAACTGAATTACAAAAATCCAGCGGACAAATGAATTGTACATTTTACAAGCAGACAAGTACTTTTGGCCAGTCCTGAATAAGCAAACTGCTCCTACCCCCATTGCTGTCTTTGGCTGCCTATGCAGAGTGCTGACTGCAACTGATGTATACAGGGCTCAAACTTAACCACAGCAATTGCCTTTGTTGAGATATAAATGCTGTGGGTCAGAAGCATCACCAACATAAAAGTTACTGCTGTTGGTAAAAGTCCTTTAAGACAGCAAAATTAATATATCTGGTCTACAGTATCTGCCAGTATTTAACATTTGTACATTTGAAATATGTCTACATGCAACAAAACAACGTTTCAGCCATATTTATTTTCTGCAAAAGCACATTTTAAAAACACTGCCGTAAGCAAGTCCAAGACTGCCGTCAGTGGCACTGGGCTATTTCACCCACAGAAATTTAAAAACAGAAATGCTATTGGTGACAAATTCATAGGTTCAACTGTGTATATTTTAAATATAAAAATTATAACATCAGCCAATTTTATTTAAGTTTGTACATAATTAGCTATAAGTGATCAGGGCTTCTAGAATATGGTAGCCTGACACCCATGGTGAGTGTTTTTCATGGTCGGGTGAGTAAAATATTTATTCTATAATGCCAGAATGCGCATTAAAAAGAAAGAAAAAAATCCATCCACATCTCCAGCAGAAATGTTGCCATTTCAAAAAATCAAATTTTCATTAATATATACCATCTAATAATGTGTTTACTAGCAACCCCTAGTTTTGCAGACTGTAACAGTTTACACTTTCTAATGGTATACTTAATAAAATACAGTGGACTCTGTCCAAATCGGCATCTGTCTAAACCGGCATTCTGTGTAAACCGGCAGTTTTAAAGTCCTGTTCAGCTACAGTTAACTTATTAGGAATAAAACTCTGCCAACACCGGATGCTGTCTATTCTGGTCTTCAGATGCAAATTCAAGAACAAAAGAATGGTTTCTGTAGTAATTAACTGTCTACACCGGCACGCGATCTTATCTCTACTGTCTGCCAGTGGTCACCTTTCAAACATTGACGGTAGTTCCCCAGTAATTAGGACACCAAAGAAAGTGTTACGAAATAATCGCCCCTCTTTGAAAGCTTAATAAACAATGAACCACATCTGTTGTAACGGTTGTAGGTAGCCCTGAACCAGGCCCTGATGGAATAGCCCCCCACAACTCCGACGACTTCAACCCCCGGGATTCCAGCGATGCCACCCCCACCCAGGAAGAGTGCCGCTGTAGAGACCCAGGCCCATCTTGTGGCCGTTGGAAAACGAAAGGCGATTGTGTCTCCAGGCGACCAACCAGCCAAGCCAAGTCCGCCGACACCTACTTCACCGCCAATAGAAGATCCGCCCTCTGGTCAGCCTTGGTCACTGCAGGCAGGCAAACTACCAACTCGCTACTCGAGGCTGGTCAAGACCAACATTGGGGATGTTCGCCAGCTGCTTTGTGAGCCACTCCAGGATACGTACCAACCTCTGCCACAAACGGAAGGAGAGTACTCGGTGCGCAGGATCACGATGAAAGATGGGCGAGGCATTTGTCTCACCGTTCGCCGGAGGGGAATTTTCCACCAAGGGATGCTTCTCGATGAAATGGACAACCCGACCATCCACCGCGTCATTAAGACTATTGCCGGGGAAAACTACCGTCCGCTCACCGAGATCATCGCCAGGACCACACACCGGCACGCCCTCCACCATCTGGATTCGTCCCTGTTCATTGCCTCTCCTTGACGACATCCCCGCTAACAACCTTTCCTAGGACAGGTACCAACCTCCTTTTTTGGGCTAGTTAGACTTTAAACGTTTTAGAAGCAGTTCAAAATTCTTATGTTTATTTTTTTATAAATAGTCTAACGCATTTTATTTTGGTGACCGATCAATTGCTCAAAATCACCTTAAAAACCTTTTGGCTGAGCAGTCTTAACTATTTTGGGTTAAATTTTAGAGTCCGGACATGTATTTGGATGCAGTTACTCTTTGTAGACTTAGGTAAAATACAGGCTTCACCGAGGAATCGAAATTCAGCCAATCAGAGCACGGCTCCCACTCGGTGTTACTTCAAGTTTGCGAAGTGTCTGCTATTTAGTCCACGCTTGCGTGACTTTACTAAATGGCTTTTTTCCAAATTCCGCCCACCTCAAACTTAACCCCCCCCCCCCCCCCCCTGCTCCGGAGTTAGTCACTGGCGAAGTCAGAGACTAAATCCGTAGTAGGCGTGCCTGAACCTTCGTGGATAGGGGCACGTTAATAGAGTTTCCAGTCCAGTCGTAGGTAGCAAGATAAATCGGATTATTATTTTTATGTGTTCATACCTGCATTGTATCATACCGATCTGTTGTTTTGTCAAAACTAGTATCTGCATTTAAATACGAATGATGCTTCCGTTTTGCATTGTCTTACTAAAGTTACAAAATTACCATATGTTTGACATCCAATAGCTAATGATTAATAAATCAATGAGATCTAGTGGTGCCGTTAAACAAACTAAACTTTAACTCAACTTGATTTTAATTGGTTTCTTAGAAACGCAAATATCTTTCAGGTTTAAACCAATCACTAAAACAAGCACTGCTTAGCCTTGCTTACACAGATGCCTTATACATAGTCCAAACGTTTGGTTAAAATGATATTTTATTTACGTTGGTATTTTCTTATCACGATATTGCAAGAACTGTAACTCTGTCTACACTGGCACATTTTAATGGTCCCAAGTGAATCCGGTTTAATTGAAAACGTTAATGGTATTGGCATTTGTAAATAAACATATTACAAATTGCATGTTAATTATTATTATTAATAGTGATGATAAAATGCTTTGGGCACATTTGGGTTGTTTTGGGGGGGGGGGGGGGGGAAACTTTCAAGTATTCTTGGTACAAATTTACCTGTACAATAGAATTAAGGCTAGTAGATTTTTAACCATGGCTAATGGATTTTAAAAATCAATGCCGATTCCCATGGCTAGTAGATTTTCAGAAAAATTGGTTGCGTTAAGCAAAAAGAATTTTTTTTATTTGTTTCCCCCTTTAAAAGGTTACAAGATTTCATGTAATTAAATAACTTAATTTAATGCATACATACAAATTATTAATATTATTTTATTTATTTTCTCTCTGCTTTAAAACTAATATGCATTAAAGACACATTTTATTTGTTATAAATCAGGTTTGAAAAATAATACCAGGTACTTTCCATGGAAAAAAGGGGGTTAGGTGGGTGCTGTGCCTCGTAGTCGAAACATTGTTTCAATCACTTTGTTAACAAATAATAAATTTGGGAATTTTTGTATACATTTGGGATTTGTCGATAATCAACAGGTTTTCTACTTTATGCTAATGGAGTGTTTGCATGCTGTATACAAAAGGTAGACCTGTCTATTTTAAAGACGTGATCATCTTTTTATTTCTTATTGTTTTGTTTTAAAATATTACTTTCCTTTTAAATAAAGCAGGGGTGCCAAATTCTGACGGACTAGTTAAAAAAAGAAAGAAAGAAATGTTTTATTTAACAATGCACTCAACACATTTTATTTACGGTTATATGGCGTCAGACATATGGTTAAGGACCACACAGATATTGCGAGAGGAAACCTGCTGTCGCCACTTCATGGGCTACTCTTTTCGATTAGCAGCAAGGGATCTTTTATATGCACTATCCCACAGACAAGGTAGTACATACCATGACCTTTGATATAACAGTCGTGGTGCACTGGCTGGAATGAGAAATAGCACAATGGGCCCACTGACAGGGATCGATTCCAGATCGACCGCGCATCGAGTGAATGATTTACTGGGCTACGTCCCACCCCCACGAGGAGTTAAAAAATGCAACTACCAGTCCGATCTGTCTTTTTCTGACTGACTGTAAATTTATATATGTATTTATATTTTATTTTTCACACTGAATCCATACCATTCCAAAATTCCAAACCATTCAAACAAACAGTTCAGAATGATGACGAAATAGTTCAAATACACAAAAATACAATACATGTACTGCATTGCTGACTTTGGAGTTCCAAACTGCACAATCGCGACATTCCAGAAATGGGTTACAGCAAAAAACGTCCCCTAACGAAAACAGAACCAAACTGGACAAAACGGAACCAAAATCTATGTGACTTAAATGGAATCAAAAATTAAAAATGTCTGGCTAAAACATTACAAGTTGTGAATGATATCTTCAATAAAACAACAGCTATATTAATAATGTATTACTTTGTAACATCGTTTTCCCCAATACACTGCAATGTCGTTATCGCTAAAAATAAATTAAAAATATATAAAAAAGGTACCATTCTCGTTAATAAATTTAGATACCATTATAAGCAAATTGGTTCCGTTTTGGCTAATGAAAATGGTTCTGTTTTGATAATGGTTCCAATTTAGCCTCATTCCCCAGAAACAGAGTCGGTCAAAGTTCCTAAAAAGTATTTGTATGTGTTTGTGTGAGTGTGCATGTGCATGTGTCTGTACGTATGTTTGTGTTTGTGTGTTTGTACGTAGTTATTTGTAATAATGTCAAAAGGTAGTGAAATGATATTTAATAAATTTATAATATAAAGACCCCACATTGTTGTTGTTATAATATGCTTTATTTTCTACATGGTGTCCAGTGTTTTGTAGGTTTCTGCAGAAAAATATAATTTTTATGGTTTCCAATGTTTGTGTAGAAAAATTAACTTGACCACATGTTTTGACTTCAATTGTGATGACTATCAGGGATAGACGCTAACGCTCACCCCGGGCGAGTAGAAATATGTGGGGGCGAGTAAAATTTAAATGGCAGCAGTCCCCCGGGCCAGTAATACTGGGCAGTTGTGACTCAGATTCATGATGCAGACAATCAAACTATTTTGCCAATGAAACCTGTTAAACATACAAACTCTAGATGTATTTCATCAAAATAAATTGCCATGACAGCTAGATTGACAGAGTCAAAAAGTATCGCAGTTTCGTTTCGTCTCGATAAATCCAGATATTTCCTGCAAACACAATCGGAACTTTTCGGTTTTTGTTTATACAGAATATCCAAAAGTTAATATATAATTTTTCTAAAGCAAAATGTAACAATATTGAATTACAAAAACAAATATTATGTTGGTTTTATAGAACAAAATATTTTAATTTAGGTATTGTATAGTGTTTGAAACAAGCACTTGTCCATTTGTCCTGACAAGTAAAAATCAGCTCGGAAAAGCAAAATGTACCTCCAGTGTTCGAGATTGAAATTTGTGGCCAGTATCCCAGTTGGATACTAACATTTCACCACCTGAGAATTTAGTATTATATGGTATCACAGTGGGATACTGGGTTCTTGAAGTGTGGTATCCAAAATTAAATTCTGGTATCCCCGGGATATCGGGATACCGTTAATCTCGAACACTGACCTCAATGGTTATCCTATGGACAAGTAAAAATGTTCAATGAAGTTTCATTTTAAGCAGTCAAAATAAAAATAAAGAGGGAACCTCACCCTAACACAAAAACTAACCCTAACAATCAGGGATGAGCATGACAATTTGTATTTTCAGCTGGAATTAGCCGGGGTCAAGGGGGCCGCAGGTCCCTGGCCAGGTCCAGGGCAGAGCCCTGGTCAGGGGGTCAGGGTGGCGAAGCCCCCTTGAAGCTATAGGGTTTTTTACAATTGCAAGG
The DNA here is from genome assembly GCF_016097555.1 of Gigantopelta aegis. Taxonomy (NCBI): domain Eukaryota; kingdom Metazoa; phylum Mollusca; class Gastropoda; order Neomphalida; family Peltospiridae; genus Gigantopelta; species Gigantopelta aegis. The sequence goes on along the minus strand of NC_054702.1, from coordinate 110,092,440 downwards.
CAAAAATCTGCATCAGGAGACACATACATCACAGAATAACTAAATTTGTTCCTCACATCCTTATCTATATCAGCAACTGTGGCTTCATCCTCCTTTGCGATCAGTTTCACCATTTTTGAACGGAAAAATCACATATAAAAGCACTCGATCACCACTGCAGAAAACAGTCGAAAATGGCGGTTGTTTTGCACATAACGGCTTAGAACTGTAAGGGCTACACTGATTGGTCTCAATATCTCAGACGTCTCAATTTTAGCCAATCACAGTGGTCGTAGTAAACAATACTAAACACATACACACAAAGCTAGTTTTGTTTTATTTTCGTATACACACAGTGTGTCGAAATAAACATGGCGGTCGCTACATTACGATAGCAGCTACATTACGATAGCAGCTGCATGACGACCTCAACTTTAACTGATATTTCCACAGCAGTGTTCTCGCTGGGTAAAAATTAAAGGAGGGTGGCCGCTCGGCACCACCCCCTTCCAAAAAACCAAAAAAACAACCCAATAGGCCTAAACGAAAGGTAAAGAAAAAGAAGAAAAAGTGTGTGTGGGGGGGGGGGGGGGGGGGGGGGGGGGGGGGGGGGGGGGGGGGAAGAAGGAAGTAATTTGGTTACCATATTGTTGTGTGTTGGTAGACTTTGTGAAAAGACATACTCCTTATTTTGCCTACAAAAAAGTGCAAAAAGGTTTATAAATACCAGAGTTCGACAAATCCGCTAGCCCGACGCCCGTGGCTAGTGGTTTTTAAGTTCGGGCTAGTGAGAAACGCAAAACCACTAGCCCCTGCGGGCTAGTGGTTTCCCCCCTCCTCTCGTCATCGCTCGATCGTGGGTTTTTTGTTTTCTTTCTTTCTTTTTCTCTCGGCTGAAATTTCGTTTAATAAATTTGATTGTGACGTTTGTCATCGAATAATATCAACAACGCAATGAGTATATAATAATAATCCACTTGAGCTAGGTCTGCAAACTGCAGTAACATGCTATCTCTACATCGTCACAGTTACAGCATGCATTGTTTACCTTTCAAGTTTCTGGCACAGGAAATAAAGTCTAATGACATGCGTGTTTTGATTGGTTAGACACGTCACGTGGTCGTTAATCTCGCACATGTTTTACTTTTAGGCTAAGAACTTGGAAATCATCAATCGCGACGACAGGTTAATCTCAATCAAGTAAACCCCAGCCATGCTTTGAATTTCAGTGTTTGTTTTATTTACCTATTGTTTTTTAATTTAACACTTCGCTAACATGTGGTTATCGGCAATCAGGAAAACAATTTACTTTAATGGTAACCACATATGCAATGACTCGGCTTGGCCTATTACGTGTAGCGGTTTGGATAAAACGTCATAGCTGCCGATACAAGATAATACCTTTTTTGTTCATCAATTAACAACGGATTAGATGTCGCCGTTATATTCTTTTGATATCGGTCTGACACGGGATAATGCCCTGTATTTGGCATCACCGTTCCTGGCGACACTGTCGTACCCTCATTTAAATTTAATTATTTTGATAGTGTTTTTAGATACCAACCAAGAGTTTGCTCAATTAATTTTTCCCGGGGGGGGGGGCAAAAACAAAAACGGGACAATGACGATGGATCACACTTGACAAAAGACAAAACGTACGACACGACAAAAAACTTAAAGTTACAACATGATTTAAGTGTGTTTTATTTTACTGTTATACTCGTAAATGTGTAATGTTACAAAAATTATATAAAAATCCAGTGTTATAATTGATCAGGAATTTGGGCTAGTGCTTTATCTTGGTGGGCTAGTGGTTTTCACAAAGCCACTAGCCCTGTGGCTAGTGACTTTTCAAAATATTTGTCATACTCTGTAAATGCGAAATACATGCAGACTCGTCTTTTAACTGAACCGAAGATGATATCGGTCTGATATTCACGGACAGTCCGGTTTTGCTGGACCAATCAAAGTTTTAATATTATTATTTTTAATAAAGATTTCAAGATATACGAAAAACAATAAAGATATTTGTAAAGTGATCTCCTAATGTCGGATACATTTTTGTTATTTCCATCTTCATTGAATGAATCGATCGCTGTGATAAAATATTATCGCCAGCTGATAAAAAATAGTTTCGTTTTTGTAAAGGCGGTGTATATATTATTTGGCACTCAAGATAAATGATTTTAATGATAAACGCTACCACTTCCGTTGTTTTTATAAGCGTTCATATCCCCCAAAATGAAATGTTTACAATATTTTATAAAGAACTGCTGAATAAACAGAATGACAAAGTAAAAATCATCAGTTAGAACCAATTATATCTGCAACTGAAGACAAAATATCAGACAATAGTTAGTGGAAACAAAAGACAGAATGACCGTTCTGATCATGTGACAAATTTGGCGCCAAATAAGTGAGGGTTTTTTTTCAATTGGAGATTGCCGAATCCGTAAAAAATAAAATGTTTTCATTGCTCACATAAAATATAACTTTTATTGTGTCTATCAAACATACACATGGATACAGATATGGGACAAAATAGAGGCTGTTAAAAATACTGTTAAATTACGTTACAGTAACTGTTGTAAATTGCTTTTTCGTACACAATGCGGCTTGTTTCTTTTGATGTCCAGTGTTCAGACTGATCGTTGTTTTTTTTGTGTGGAAAAAAGTGTGAATTTGGAAATAGCGGAGATAAGTGCTAGAAAATAAAAAGAGGCTCTCAAAAATAAAGGAGGGTGGGGAACGTGTAAGGAGGGCAGCAAAATGGAATAGAGGGGCAGGGCGCATATACCTATATTCTACCCCCCCCCCCAATTTTCTCTCAACGAATTTACACGTTTCACAGGATCGACCCTGGGGGTCCAAAATCTGTGGATCCACGGAAAATTCTCATCCCTGGACAATAGGGGGACAACTGTCAGATATTTTACCGATGTTGTGATGATTGCTTTATGCCGTAATGACATTGTTAGATTATGTCACATCATTCCACCCCTATGGAAAGAAAATATTACATGTTTGTTCTACTCCTAGATGATCTCAGACTCATCGTAGTGGATATTATGTGGAATCTGTGTCATTGTAATGGGTTTTTTTTACAATTTCTGGAAAGAGTACCGTATTTTCCCCACTATTGGGGTATTGAATTAAGCATATGAACTGGGTATTGCATTAAACACTACAAACGATGTAGTGCTAGGCCTGGATTCGAACTCCAGACCATCGGGACTGTAGCAGACCACTGTATCCACTCGACCATGCAGTGGATCAACAGTGAAACTGCATTTTAATACTTATAAATCTCATAGGTGTATTTTGACGGAATGAACCGAACGTGTACGAAATAAAACGAAGATTTAGTCCCATGATGCCTCATTCTGTCTTCTGTGCTATATTTTTTCCAAAAGCACCATCAAAAGCACCCGTGTGGAAGAAATTTTAT